>NC_137353.1:27791713-28475880 GCF_965287045.1 Carcharhinus amblyrhynchos | reverse complement strand
CTAAGCAGAGACTGATAGCCAAATTCCACACACACCAGGACAGCCTCAACTGGGATCTTGGGTTCATGTCACACTATCTGAAACCCCCATGACTTGCCTGAGCTTGTAATATCTCACTTAGTGTCCTGTCTGGAGACAATAAACATCTCTTTAACCTATGCTTAATGCTATCTCCGCTACCATTGTCTTCACCTTTAAGGTTGAATAGGAGATTAGCTGTAAAGACTCGCATTCTAATCAGTATTCTGTAAACTGTATGTGACTTTGTATGCCCTGATCAGAACTTTCCACTCACCTGATGAAGGAACAGCATTCTGAAAGCTTGTGGGTTTACTATCAAATAAACTTGTTGGATTTTAATCTGGTTCTGTGAGACTTCTTATTATGTTACCCCAGTCCAATGTCGACATCTCCACATCATGCCCTGGCATTGCCTGAGGGGCAACGTGCCAATGACCATGGGGCACCTTGGCACTGCCCACTGGGCATGGGGCAGTGTCAAGGGGTGGGACCTGAATGAGAGGATGATTGGTGGGAGTGAGTGGTCCGGCTGTCATTTTGCATTTGGGTTCAGTGATAGAGAGAGGGAGGCCAGCAATTGGGACTGGCCATTGAGGTTGGGGGGGGCGGGGTTGGGGGGTCAGCTTGCTGGCGATTTAGGGAGGGTGGTCACTGTGGGAGTGGGGGGTTTGGAGATTGGGGCTGCAGGGCAGTGGTGGGACATCGAGGCAGGTTGGGATAGGGGCCAAGGCTGACCCAGGCACGTTCAGGAGGGCCAGTGATCATGCCATGTTGGGCTGGGAGGGCCAGTGATGTGGGGGAAGGAGTGTCAGGACTGCCAATGGGGAGAGGGGGGATTGCGGGGCATTGAAGCTGAGCCCATTGCACATCCAGTGACGAGGGGGTCGTGGGGCTGTCCAGCAATCAGGCTGGCCAGCGATTGGGTGGCTGGCCGGCAGTTCGAGACCACTACGTATGCACCTACCTCAGTGCACACACAGTGACCCGCTCAGCGCTATGCTGCCGATATCTCCAGTGGGAATAGGCCCCAACCCCAGCTTTTCAATGAGATTCACACGCTGCACTCTGCACTGCACAGAATGTGGGAGATTCTTTTTTAAACTCCCACTGAAAAAAACAGCATGATTTACTCCACTTTTCATGAGAATTCGAACTTAGAAATTTTTTTGGGGAGAATCGCCCCCAACTTGTCTGCAAAAGTGCAATGCTATCTTTGGACTGGACATAGTATCAATAAATTGCCATGGCCAAAGGCCAAAAATTAAAACTGTATCATCTAGACTCTCTAGGACTAAATTCACAATTATATTATCCAGTTTCAGAAACATAATTGAAACATTTAAGCAATGCAATATTATTTCTGAATGGCTTTGGAATCTTTTTGTCATGGTTCAGAAATAAATTTGAAGTTCAACTTAATCCTTAAGGGGCAGCATGTTGCATCTTTTCAGAAACCTACTTTGCTTTAATAAGCTCCAGTCCATAAAAAGTTTGACAGCTCACTACTAAACAAACTTTGAGAGAGATGAAACAATACTGGATTCCGAAGGAAAAGAAAATCAAGCATTGAATATAAACTGTCATCCAACTGTAGTGTTCTGAACTTCCTATTGAAGCTGAAAGGCAGCTACTCACCATTTAATGTATGAATTAGAATGAAAGAATTGAACTATTGTCAGTTGCTGGCACACAATTGCACATTTTGCCCAAACATTACCTGGAAATAAAAGTATCCAGTTAACTTCCCCGAGAACCATCACAGGATTTCAATGTGAGCCAGTTTAGCTGAAAGCTGCACAGATATTTTTTACGATTTGATATTTCAGAGAGGCATTTCTATATATTAAAGAAATACAGAAATTAGAAGGTACCAGCATTTTTCAAAAATTCCTTGGACATGGACTCAAATTGTGTTGAAGCAGGGGACTAGATTAGACAAAGCAAGCAAACGTTATTCTTTCTAAGAGTCCATATTAATATCGGTGTAGATGCTTGAATTCAATTCAGCCTCTTCGAATCAGATGAATATTTTTACCGCATGCACTTTCTCATAGCTAACGAGAAAATATTCACAGCTAATAAGAAAATACATTCCAACATAAAACTGTTCTTGAATCCTAATTTTCAAAAGGCCATTGAATGATCCAATTTTATAGAAGCAAATGAAGTTTTTCATTTTACTGAACGGATATTCACCATTTCCAACATGCCTTGGCACTTTCCAGTGCGACAAAGAACACTAATTATTCTCTACATAGTTGCCAGCTGCACAGATGTGCAAGTTAAGGAAAAGATGACTTTTTTGTTGAAATATTCAGGTACCATTTCAGTCGATGAATATCAATTATCAGTATATTTTGGGGATATGCTCAGACAAGGTTTGATGCAATATGCTTATATTTTGAAACCTTCTGAGGTATTAATTATGTCCATTAATAATATCATACATTACTAAAAGGATTGCAGTTATTCAATTGTCATTTGCACTATTCTATAAGCATTTTTTCTTTGCAGTTGGATCTTTCATGAAGTTGGTCACAGAAGAAATATGGTTTTATGCTATGTAATACTGTTATAATGGACATGAAGGAAGTGAGGGGGAACTCACCTAATGAGAGATGAGCAGTGTAAGTTTTAACCCACACTCTCAACCTGGATTGGAGTATTGTAGATCCAGAACTTAGATTTGTTTTGCTGTAAGGTGCGGACATGGCCTTTTCTTTATATTAAATGAAGTGGAGTGATACTAGAAGACTGGCATTGGCGAGATGATCACAGAAATCATAGAAACCCTACAGTGCAGCAAGAGGTCATCTGGCCCATCGAGTCTGAACTGCTCACTATCCCACCCAGGCCCTACCCCAATATCCCTACACATTTATCCGCTAATCCCTCTAACCTACGCAAGTCAGGCATTGCCACTAAGGGCAATTTTAGCATTGCCAATCCACTTAACCCACACATCTTTGGACTGTGGGAGGAAACCAGAGCACCCAGAGGAAACCCACGCAGACACGAGGAGAATGTGCAAACTCCACACAGACAGGGACCCAAGCTGGGAATCAAACCCAGGTGCCTGGAGCTGTGAAGCAGCAGTGCTAACTGTGCCAATGATTACATTGGTGATGAGAGCAAATAGGATTTTTTTTCTCCTCCTCTTGGCAGAGTAAGATTGCCTCTCCAGTAAAACATACATCTCTTTAGTAAACTTGATATAACAGACCGTACCCAATATGCAGAGCACGTACATGACTTCTTCCAGGAAAATAATATTGAGGGAGATGAAGAACAGAAAGTGATTTTACTGCCAGCAAGTGGGCCCCCAACGTTCAGCACATTAAAAACTACTCAGGTACCCCTGATTCAAAGACTTTTAAGGAGTTTGCAGATCTGATCCAAAGCCCTGTCGTACTTCAGAGATATCTCTTTAATATCACATGGAGAACCCTGTAATCAAACTTCTAGCCAGATTACAAAAATTGACAGGACATTGTGAATTTGGACCATCGCTGAACAAATGGTACACATTGGTATGTTAAACAAACAATTTGATAATCCAAAAAATACATCAGCAGGACTTGATCTGGATTGAGAGCGATTTCAAGAGTTTTCTTTATCACTAGAAAATGCAAAAAAAAGTATCCAAAAATAATATTCTCTGGATAGGGAGAGGGTGCAAAGAGCACCAATTATTCTCTACATAGTTGCTAACTGCACAGATGTTAGGGACAGAGGCCAAAGAGACCATTCCTCAACTTCATAATTTCATGAGTTCATAAGATATAGGAGCAAAATTAGGCCATTCGGCCCATTGAGTTTGCTCCGCCATTCAATCATGGCTGATATGCACCTCATCCCCGTTTTCCTAACTTCTCCCCACAACCCTTCAACCCATTACCAATTAAAAATCAATCTAACTCCTGCTCACATTTACTCATTGTCCCAGCATCCACCACACTTTTCCATAGATTCACAACCGTTTGGGAGAAGTAGTTTCTCCTCAACTCTGTTTTAAATTTGCTATCCCTTATTCTAAGACTGTGACCTCTCGTCCCAGAATGCCCCACCATTGGAAGCATCTGCTCCATGTCTATTTTATCCATACCTTTTATCACCTTGTACACCTCAATTTGATCGCCCCTGTTCTAAATTCCAGAGAGTAAAGTCCTAAACTGTTCAATCTCTCTCCATATGACTGTTATCGGACAACAAATTTTATGAAATTGGGCACACAAGATGGAAGCAAACTAAAGCTATTCTCAGAGCCCTCCACTAAAATCACAAAGTAACAGACACTGATCAGTAGGCAAGAGCATGCTTTTAGAATGCAAATGAGGGCTAGCACATAAGGGAAATTGGACAGGATGGCACCTACAGGAACTAAATTAAAGAACACATCCCCACCCCATCAAAATCAGCACCTCTAAACCAGTCAAACAACCCATGGAGACACCTACGATTAACACAGTTAAGGAAGCGTCCCTGACCCCTCAAGTCTCTTGAGATCAATAACACACCTATGGTTCAAACCTCAGAGATTCTAGACCATTGATAACCAACCAGACAAAACCGATTAACACACACTTAAAACAATTGCTCCAACACTCAAAAGCATCGAAACAGGATGGCTGAAGTCAAATACTGTAAATAAAGGATTAGCAACTGAAACGTGAAGTTCAGGTATAACTGTACCCCATTGTGGGGGAGTCTTTAGAGCACTTTCGAGACAGTCCGATTGTATGTCCTGACTGTGCTTCTCCGTTGACGTAAAGAAAATAAAGCTGTGCCGTTATTGAATTTCACCCTGAGTCGTAGTGGTCGTTCCGCCCACTCGCGCTAACATGACAAACCCCTCATCTCTGGAGGCCTATTCCCCCTTTACCAAGCACCTAAAATGCTGCGATCGGCACTGTGCCCGAAACGGGCGCGATACCAATTTAAATGCTTTTGCGTGCATTTAAATTGACTTAATGGCTGAACGGCCAAATTTACTGGCGTTTCCTCTTTTACCACTGCGTTGGCCCGTTCAAATTCAGCACAAAACAGACATGATCCACAAACGTCTGTTGCGGGTGCTCCAGCTTCTGAAGTAAGTTAGTTCAGAGCTTCCAGTAGCTCTCTCACAGCAGATCAGTGTTGGAGAGGGGGAGGGTCAGATGGATCTCTGGTTGAAGGGGAGGAGGGTCAGATCATTCTCTAGTGGGAAGAGGCAGGTCAGATCGTTCTCTGGTGGAGGGGGAAGAGAAAGGCAAGTCAGATTGTTCTCTGGTGGGGGGCGGGGGGATTGGAGTGTCTGCTGCCACTCTGTGTGTGATCGGTGGGGAGGGGGGGAAGGGGAGAAAGGGCTCGTGTTCAGTCTGGGTAGTGGGAGGTGGGGAGGTAAGGAGGACAGTAATGTTGCGGGACTGTGGCAATGTCTGTGGGGGCTGGGTTAAGGGTGAGGGAGGCACTATCCAGTCTGGGAGCGATGTGGCAGGGGAGCGTTTTTCAGATTTTTTTTTAACTGGGTATTGGCAGTTGAAGGCTCCAATTGGAGCTGCAGCATTTCGGGCACGATAAGCCCCGCCCACAGGTTTTTGCAGCACAATTTGGAATCACTGATTTTTTTTCAGGCAGAGTACGTATGGGAGTGCCTGAGAACAGATTTACAAGTCTGGGACTCTCTCAGATTCAGCACTGAGGATCAAAACGGTAAAATCGGGCCCATAATTTTGTAAGGGCAAAGCTTACGGGGAGAGACTGACTCCAGCGAATCAGACTAAACTGGTTGGAGATCCTCCAACACCAGCTTAAAATCCAAACAGGTTTATTTTTAGCAAAAGCTGCAAGCTTTCGGGACAGGCTGTCACTTTGTCAGGTGGCTGGCATCAGTCTAAATCCAGTCACTGAAGTAATTAGCCACCTTATAAATCTGCTCTGTTGTCACATCCATAACCCACCTACTTTCTATTCTTTTATCTTGCAACAAGTGCTGCCAATATAAAAAGTGCCTCGATCTCCTTCTCCACCCTCCCACCGCCCTCCCCCCACCCCATCCTATGTGCATTGTGATCTCCCACAGTTATGAGGAAAACCTCTAACCCTTGACCCCAGAGGGACAACCTCCTCCCATCACTAAATGTTTGAGGCACTTCCTGCCTCCCCCTCACCACATGCCCCCACTCCACCTCCATTCATTTGTGCTGGGATTAGGGAATTGACCCCCCACAATTGCCAGGTTGGCACTGCCAGGAGGTAATGCCAGGGCACTGCTCAGCCATGTCCCTGACCATCTGAGGCTACAATGACCTCCACGTCCCGGCGTGGCATCAAGCTTGGTTCACTTTTGTGGGCACCAGTAGTGATTCCTGCCAGTTTCCTGTTGCGCCACTGGGTCGGTGAATACCAGGAGTGCGAATCCGGCTAAAATCTGGAAATGCATATTTAAATTTTGATTTAAATATACTAATATAGTTTACGCCCTCACTGGGTATGAACCAGATTACCATGGACAGTGTTAATGGGCAGAAGCTACCAAAAGGGGATGTCCTTGGCACAAATTGCATTTGGTCCATCTTGTGTGATTCTCCAGCAATACGACAATTTGCACCCATGCACACAGGCCGAGAGAATTGCCCCAAAGAGTGAGGATATTGAACTTGCTGCCATAGGAAGTGGTTAAAGTGAATAGTGCCTCCCACTGTGCTACCAGTTTTTACTCTTTTATCCTGCAACAACTGCTACAAATATAAAAGATGCCTCTATCTCAAAGTAAAGTTGAAGGTCCTCCTCCCCCTGTACAGTGTAACCTCCGGTTTCGGGGTTTGCCACTTCGTCAGGTGAATGGACAGTTCTGGCCTCAGACAGAGCATATAACAGGTGTGTGCTGTTATATGCTCTGTCTGAGGCCAGAACTCTCCATTCACCTGACGAATCGGCAAACCCCAAAAGCTTGTGAGTTTACTATCAAATAAATTGGTTGGACTTTAACCTTGTGTTGTGTGACTTCTTACTATGTTTACCCCAGTCCAACACCGGCATCTCCACATCATTGTAACCTCCCCCTTCTGCCTCCCCCACAGGCATTTAAGGGGAAGTCAGACAAAAATGAGGAAAAAAAAAGGTGGTTACGATGCTGGATTTATATTAGCAAAGGAAGAAACTAAAGTGCAGCATAAATGAACCAACTAAGCCAATTGGCTGTTTCTGTGCTAAATTCCAACACAATCCTGTAGGGAGCTACTGCTTTATGATGGTTGAATAAAGCAAGCAGCATTTTATTACAGAACATTGCAGGAGCACTAATAAACGCTGGCTAAAATTCTATGATTATGTGCATCTTTGCATAAAACCTACAAATCAAAGACCTTGGTCAGTAAAGAAATGCAGTTTATCTAATTAATTGACCAGGTTACTCAGGAAGATGGTAGGCAGGTAGAAAGGAGTTGTAGATATTGATGGCAATTTCAACAAAGAAGCTACATGAACCTCATCCTCAACAGTTAAGGAACCCAAACATGAATGAAAGGCACAAAACTGAAACATCTCCACATTCATTCACAGGCGTTGAGTGGACAATGATTTGAGGCTTTCTCCTGTGATTCCAGCAATCATAGATACCAATCTTCAGTGAATTCAATTCATTTCCTGTAGCAAAATAAATAGTTGTGTGCACTGGACACAGTTAAGAATGAAAATTTCAACCACGCCCCAGAATTATAGAATCTTAAAAGTGGGCGCATTCTTTATGAGTTGTATTTCAGGCAGCTGCAGGAGGCAAGGGAGGAAATTACAGGAATTCTGATCCACATTTTTAATTCCTCTCTGACCACACGGGAGGTGCCGGGTGATTGAGAAACAGCTGATGTAGTTCCACTTTTCAAGAAGGGTGGTAAAGATAAACCAGGGAATTACAGACCAGTGAGTCTCACATCAGTGGTAGGGAAAGTAGTGGAGAAAATTCTGAAGGAGAAAATGAATCTCTACTTGGAGAGGCAAAGTTTGATCAGGGATAGTCAGCTTGGCTTTGTCAGAATGAAGTCATGCCTAACGAATTTAAGTGACGTTTTCAAGGAGGTGACTGAGTGTATAGGTGAGGGTAGTGCAGTTCATGTCATTCATATAGATTTCAGCAAAACCTTTGACAAGGTCCCACATGGGAGACTGATAAAGAAGGTAAAAGTACATGGGATCCAGGATGACTTGGCAAGATGGATCCAAAACTGGAGTAGTGGTAGAACTGCTTCACCTGACGAAGAGTTTAACCTCGAAAGCTCGTGAGTTTACTATCAAATAAATCGGTTGGACTTAAACCTAGTGTTGTCAGACTTCTTACTTGTAGTGGGAGAAGACAGAGGTTAGTGGTAGAAGACAGAGGTTAGTGGTAGAAGACAGAGGTTAGTGGTAGAAGACAGAGGTTAGTGGTAGAAGACAGAGGTTAGTGGTCGAATACGATCTAGTGTGGCTTGACGCTCATGTCCACAGGGTACCACAAGGATCAGTGCGAGGTCCCTTATTGTTTGTATTATATATAAATGATATTGATGAGAATATGGGAAGGATGATAAGTTTGCAGACGACACAGGAATGGCAGGGAAGTTAGCAGTGTGGAAGAAGCTCATAGGTTGCAGGAAGATGTAGATGAGACGGGCAGATCAATAATAGATGAAATTTAATCCTGAAAAAAGTGAGATGTGCACTTTGGAAGGAGTAACGAGACAAGACAGTATTCAATAAACGGCAGGACACTAGGAAGCTCGGAGGAACAGAAGGATATTGGGGGATACTTGTACATAGATCCTTGAAGGTGGTAGGACAGGTTAATAGGGTAGTTAAGAAGGCATACGGGATACTTGACTTCATTAGTCATTGTGTAGATTTTAAGAGCAGAGAGGTTATGTTGGAGCTGTACAAAACTTTGATTAAGCCACAGCTGCACAACTGTGTGCAGTTCTGATTGCGTCACTATAGGAAGGATGTGATTGCACTGGAGAGGGTGCAGAGGAGATTCACCAGGATGCTGCCTGAGATGGTGCATTTTTGCTGTGGAGAGAGGCTAGATAGGCCTGAGTCATCTTTTTTCTGATACACTGCAAGAAAGGATGTCCCGAGGCATGGTACATTGGAGAGACCATGCAGGTGCTAAGACAGCGGATGAATGAGCACCGCTTGACCATCACCAGGCAGGAGAATACTTCAGCAATTGTGGGCATTCAGCCTCTGATCTTAGGTAAGCATTCTCCAAGGCGGTCTTCACGACACACGACAATGCAGAATCACCGAGCAGAAACTGATAGCCAAGTTCCGCACACGAGGGTGGCCTCAACCAGGACCTTAAGTTCATGTCACACTATCTGTAACCCCCATGACTTGCCTGGGCTTGCCGAATCTCACTAGCTGACCTGGCTGGAGACAATACACATGCAGTGTTTAACCCTCTCTCCACTCACATTGCCTGTGCCTTTAAGACTTGATTACCTGTAAAGACACGCATTCCAATCATGATCTTGTAAATTGAATTTGTGTCTATATATGCCCTTTTGTGAACACACTCCTCACTCACCTGATTATGCAGCAGCACTCCAAAATTTTGTGCTTTCAAATAAATCTGTTGGACTTTAACCTGGTGCTGAGAGACTTCTTACTGTGCTCACCCCAACCCAATGCTCGCATGTCCATGTCATTGTTTTCTTTAGAACAGGGAAGGTTGGGGGGGTGGGGTACATAAGATTATGGTATATAAGACTGTGGTATATAAGATTATGAAGGACATGGATAGGATGGATAGGAAGCAACTGTTCTCTATAGTAGAAGGGTCAATAATAAGGAGGCATAACTTTAATTTTAAGGTGAGGAGTAGGAGATTTAGAGGAGATTGGGGCAAAAAAAAAGGAATGCACTGCCTAGGAGAGTGGTATGGGCGGGAAACCTTACAAGCTATAAAATGTATGTGGATGAGCACTTGAAATGCCACAACATTCAAGGCTATGAGCTAAGTGCTGGAAAGTGGGATTAATGTAGATTTAGTGTAGTTTTGTAGGTACAGGCTTCATCGGCCGAAGTTCCTCTGTGGGTGAATTTTGCTGTCTCGTCCATTGTGGGATCAGAGCAAGCAAGGGGTGGATCGTGGAAAGATCTGTTGACCTCGGGCAGGAGTTTTCAGTTTCTGGGTGAGCGAGGTTGGAAAATCTCACCCTGTAACTCTAAGTAAAACACAGAAAGAAACCTGACCCTTAAGCCTATCACACCTGTGAATAGTATAGAATCCTTTTTGAAAGTTAGTATAAAACCTAATTCCTACATTCTTTCAGGTAGTGCATCCCAAACCTTAATCACCCAACATGGAGGATTTTTTCATTTCTCTAGTTATTTTTCAAATTACTTCATATTTATGATCTCTAATTACTAGCCCACAGAGGGGATATGGGCCAGAATTCTTCGATCTTGTCCCACTGCTGTGAATGGAGTTTTGGCTGGAGTTTTGAATGGAGCCAAATTCTACATTCTCATTGGCAGGGCAAACAAGATCAGAGAATTGCAGTCATAATTTCTCCCTACTTGCCCTACCAAAAGCCCTAAAGTTTGAATGCCCCTATTTGGCTTCTAACCTCCACTGTCCTAAAGTGAACAATCTCCAGCTTCTTCAATCTGTCCACACAATTGAACTCTTTCATCCCTGGTAACATCCTGATAAACCTCCTTTGTACCCACTCTAGGATATTGTTTCCAAACTGTTGCATACAACAGATCTCTGGCCTAGCCAGAGATCTTTAAAGAATTAAAATGGTTTCCTTGTTTCTGTATTCAACATACTGCTGAAAATCTGGCTCCAGGACAATACTTCTAGTTGGATCAGTAATCCAGAGATCCAGGAACATGGTTCAAATTCCAGCACGGCAGCTGGTGGAATTTAAATTCAGATAATAAATCTGGAATTTGAAAGCCAGTCTCAGTAATGGTAACAATAATACTGTCATCCATTATTCTAGAAATCCATCTGGTTCAATAATGTTCTTGAGGGAAGGAAATCTGCCATCCCTACCTGGTCTAGCCTGGCCTATGTGTCATTTCAGGCCCTAACTGCAATGGTCAAGCAAGTTTAAGGTCAGTTCAAGAGATGGGCAACAAAAGTGAGCCCTGCCAGAAATGCCCACACTCCACGAATAGGGGATGAGAAAAGAAGCTCTGTCCACAAAACGTCCGACCAGGACCTCTCTACAGATGCTATAGCCCTGCTGAATATTTCTTGAATTTTCTGTTTTTATTCATGATTTCCACCATACTCAGTACTTTGGTCTTGCAAAAGGAACTGTTATTCAGATTCACAGTTGCGGAAGTAGGTATTGGGTTAGCAGCACTCGGATGGTGGGTAATGAGCTATAACAATTTCATGTTTCCAACCATGTGGGGGCTAATTTGTGATAATGTTATATCTAGGGGCAAATTAATAGAGATGGGGAGGTAAAAGAGAGGGATGTTTCGTATCGGGAGTGGGAGGGAAGAAGAGGAGGATGGTAAGGATGGTTAGAGCTGTAGATCTGAATGAGGTGGGAGAAATCGCAGTTTTCGTTAGGGAAGGGTGGAAAAAAACAAACTTTAAAGGAATTTTCATATTGATTGAGTCAAGGGAAAAAAAACATGCTGGCACTTAGTTCAAAAAAATTACTGACTTCCCAGCAACTGCTCAGGATGTGGATGCTAACATCAGGCCTGTGATTTGATTTTAGTAGCTTCAAGCTGGTGGAGCTGTGGGGGTCAATCTTACCAAAAAAACTCTAAGTCCAAAGCAGGAAAATGTGAGAGTTTCAGACCTGTTTTTTGGATGAGTTCAAAGCTGCTATCTTACATACTCAGTGCATGAAAAAAATCAACAGAAATAGCTTGTAGGGGGAGAGGGGTGGGGCTTAAGTCACCTGAAAACTGGCTGAGAGCAGCAGAGGCCAGCATTGTGTTTTTTTTTAGTCTTCAGCAGCAGTGATCTATCAATCAGCTTCTGCTGTTTTCAGCCAAGCTCCCTGGCTTAAAAACAACCCCCACAGCTACCATGGAGTCTATGGTCTATTATGAAACTCTATCCTTCCCCCTCACCATGATCAGCTGCCCAACAGCCCCACCCTGCCCCCCTCCCCCCCCGGGTGATTGGCCGCCCGACTACTACCCCACCCATGGGCAGCCCCAATTGTCCCCCTCCCTCCTCCCATTGCAGAGTGGCAGCAGGTCCCCCCTCCCTCCCCTCCTACCAATCTCATTGCAGACTGACAGTGGGTCCTCCCTCCCTGCCTATACTGATCCCATTACAGAGTGTGCATTGGATTCCCCATCTCAACCGGTTCCCCAGTAGGCACCCAATTGGCAATTGCTCTGTAGGGGTGGGCAGTGCCAATGTGCCGGGCAGGCACTACCAGGCTCCCCAGGTGTCTTGTTCTACCGGCAAGGCCATCATGACTGGTCCACGTTGCTGGTAGCCAGCTGTGATTCTCGGCAGTGAGAACCTCTCCTGGTGAAGCCACGGAGGCAAGTGAGCTCAGACAACCACAGCCCAGGCTCATTAAATCTATGCAAAACAGGTTTAAAATATATTTAAATAATTTATTCAGCTTCATGCCTTAATTGGGTGAGAGGCTGACCTCGTCAGATATCTGGTGCTGGTAAGGCCGTGAAAGGTGAGAAATCAAGCACGAATTTGATTTTTCGGCTCTTGCACGATCTTACCAGCCTGCCTTGCACCATTGGCCAATGGGGCGTAACGGTAAGGTTGTCCCCATAGTGCACAGCCCTCACAACAACTGCCTTGAAAACACAGCTGGAAGGTCTCAAGGTTGACTGCATGAACCACACCAAGTTTGGAGAATTCTGGGAAACTGGCATAAGCAACCCAATGGATATATTTCTGGGTGTTGAGCTCTCAAAATAACATGTTCACAGTGAGGAGACGTGTTCATCAAGAGTACAGATACAGATGATATTCAATAATAATCCGATTATTGTTACCTTCAACATCTCGATATTATAATATGATTGAAGTTACCAACCCTCAAGGATTAGCCTGGTGTAGCCAAACAGGCCATCTAAAATGGCGTTTTGTAAAGCACTCTGGGACAACTGGGCAAGAAACTAAACTGACAGGCTGCAGTTTAAAGACAGACAAACAGGCTGCAATCCTGATGAGTGAATACACAGGATATGGGCCATCTCCAGGATGAAAGAGACTTTCTGGTCACACTGGGTTGTGTGCCAGACGTAAAGGCACTGTGAATCCTTATTTAGGAGGAAGGTATGTGACCTATGTGCCTACAACACATGCAGGGATGGCCACCGGGGACACACCCAGAGATCGGTGCGGTAGCACCTGATTGGACTCTTATCGATCAGGGTGATCAAGTCCTGATCGATTGATTGGCAATGGCCAAAAAAAGGGCGTGAAACCAAACAGGGTATAAAAGGATGCTGCACAACCAGGAATCTCTCTCTCTGACCCCACGAACGAGCTACAACAATGGTGAACATCGCCAGCAAGAGGAGAGCCACCACACCCGAGAAGGAAGAAAGAGAGACTACAGCCAGAATGCCAGACCAGCGCAAAGGACCAAACTACACAACTACCAAGACCAGCACACAGATAAAGGCCAGTATCTGTTTGGGTATTTGTCAGTCACACCAAGTTAAGTCAAGGTCTTGTATTGTACTTGAATTCTAGTATTTTCTGTAAGATAACTTATTGTTGGTCGGGTGGGTGATTATTGATTGTGTGGGTTTAAATAAATATTGTTTGTACTAATAAGACGTCTACTCAAAGTTATTTGTCCACCGTATAAGGGTTAAAACAGGCTGATTTTTACAACACTGGAGTCTCCAGACCTAAGGAATAATTTATTTCATATTTCCATGAGCAATCCAAGAGCTAATTCATAAAAGATTTGTTTGTTTTTAAAATTGTGTGCTTGTTTTGGCTCATTTAGACTATTTGGGAAAAAATTTGACCTGGCAAGGCAGTTGGACAGGGAAAAGATGGCAGCATGGTTGCACAGTGGTAAGCAGTGATGCCTCATAAAGCCAGGGATCTGGTTTGATTCCCAGCTTGGGTCACTATTTGTGTGAATTTGCACATTCTCCCCTTGTTTGTGTGGGTTTCCCCCTCCATCCAAAGTTGTGCGGATTAGGTTGTTTGGCCATACTAAATTGACCCTAGTTTCAGGGGGAATTAGTCGGGTAATTATGTGGGGTTACAGAAATAGGGTGAGATTGTTGTCAATACAAACCAAATGGCCTCCTTCTATACTGTAGGGATTCTATGATCACAAAGTAAATTCTAGAAACATAGGCTAGAGTTAGCAACTCCAAGTATGATGCATCTTATTCACTAATAGATTAATTTAATGGAATAGGATCCATCTGGCCTTCGTGCATAAATTTATATTTACCTTCTAATATGTCAGTACTTCACAATGTATTGAGAAGTTTCAAGACATGGATTGTGAATTAGGTCAGTTTAAAAACATTGGTTGTGTAGTTCATTGTTTAATTTCACACTAAAGATCTCAGCATGAATTAGTAATGTTGGCTCCCTTTCATAGTTGGAAAATAGGCCAGACATACTGGAAAAATAATACTGTGCTAATGGCACTTTCCATTAATAATGTGAGAGTCAGGCAAAGGGTCATGAGAATAAGAAATGACACGAGTTGCAAATCTCCAGAACTTGCTGGTTGGTTTACCACTCCGCTGTTTTCCTTGCACAATTTTTTTTGATTAAGTTACAATTTGACCATCTACTATGGTGGGACTTGAGCCTGGGATGCAGACCAGTATCCTAGGTTTGTGAATTATAAGCTCAGTGACCACATCACTAGGCTACAAGAGGAACCCTGCACCTCACTCTTAACCTCCCCATCAGCTTTATGAAGCTGCTCGATTTGCCATTAAATTTGGTACAAAGCATTAATTTTGATAATTAAAATTGTTTGTTCCTTTTTAACACTGCGGTCATTGTTATGAAATTAAATGACAACCAACCTCTCTGGTCCAGAATGGCAACAATTTAGTGTTTGATTTCATTCTTGTATGTGGTCAATTATTAGGGATTTAAAAATGTTGAATTTTATTTTTTAACCTTGCTTTTGTACTTCTTTCCCTTTCAATTAAATCAAACTTTTTTCTTAATCTCTAATTCTATTTCTAAACCTGATTTGACTCAAATTTACCTGTCTTCCCAGTGTTTGCTCTATTCTTTCCCAATGTTTCAATCTCATTGGTTAACAACTTGTGTTTAAATATTGCCTTCACTATAGCAAAACATCCCAAGGCATTTCATAGGAGCGTTGTCAAACAACATGGAGCCACAAAAGGAGAAATTAGGACAGGTGTGTCTTAGCAAGAGGAACAAGAGGTGGAGAAGTTTAAAAAGAATTTCAGAGCTTAAGGCCAAGGTAGCTGAAGGAGACTAACTGACTATCCTGTTGTTAACTAAGCTCCCAGACACACCAGTGCCCTTTCCACTGCCTGAATCAATTTGTAGATCCAGCAAACTATGGCAAAAGTAAATAGCACTGAAAGCTGCAGGATAAGGTCTCATGGCATTCACCACAAAATGCCCCACTCCGGCAATATCCAGCTCTTTATTGTGTCCTAAGCATCAATCTCAATATATTGTGCCTTTTCTAATCAACCATCAAATTATTTCCGCTTCTGAACAGCATCTGGGTTCAAATAAAGTACAAGTCATCTAAGAACATGATCTATAAAAATTTTTGGAAGATATCTGTCTAGAACTGGTTGTTGAGGCACAAAAGACACTTTGAAGGTTTTGCACAGCACAGTTATAAGGCTGGTTGTAGTGTCATAGGACTGAGTTACCTAGAGACATTGAAAAAGAAACCAATGGGGCAGAGGAGAGAGCAGGAGGAAACCTCAGGAGACATGTAGGGCCCCATTTTACCATTTTGATTCTAAGCGCTGGGCGGACTTGAAACTGGGAGTATTTCAGACCCGACTTTTAGACCCATTCTGAGGCGCCCCCATACGCACTCTGCCTGCAAAAATATCAGCGATTCTGAATCACACTGTACAAGCCTGTGGGTGGGGCTAAACATGCCCAAAACCTTGCAGCTTCAATCGATGCCTCCAACTGCACACGTGCAGAAAAAAAATGATAGAAAGCTGCTCCCCTGCCACATCCCTCCCAGGGCGAATAATGCCTCCCCCTGGTCCCCATTGATATTGCCCAGCCCCACAACATTACTGACCCCCTTATCCCCCCACCCAGACTAATTGTGGACTCCTTCCCCCCACCAATCTCAAGCAGAGTGGCAGTGGACCCCCTTGGACACCACCCCCCTCCCCCACCAATCTCAAGCAGAGCGGCAATGGACCCACATTCCCTCCCTCCCACCATCTCAAGCAGACAGCCATCAAACCCACCGCCCCCCAACCCCGCCCCGATCCCGAGCAGAGAACTTACCTACGTGGTACTTCTAGATAGATGAACTAGGATAAACTGAATAGTGTACTTCATCTGTACCCTTCTCACAAACATAACAACAGCCAAAGTTATGCACCAAATAGGACCTGGTTTCCACATCTTTGTAAAATAATACTAAATTGTTCACTTAATTAACCATATAATTTATTTAAGAAAATTACCTCTCTGTTCACTGGACATCTAGGAAATGATCATTTAAAATGGATTAACTTGTATCCTACTGCAGAAGAATGCAATCAATATATTTCCTTTAACATAATAAAGTACCCAAATTGCTTCACAATGGAGATTCTCCTAAATGAATTCTAATTGTTTCCACTGGCAGGAAAATCAGTATGTTACTCACTGATTCTGGCGATGCTACTGAGATAGATAGGATTCAACCATTTTGAAACTAAAAAAATAATGCCCCAACATGAATTGCACCAGGCCAATTGCCTGTGTGGCCTCCAAATCGGTGATCAGCTGTTCAGCTGACATTCACAAATACTTCCTGCTTTTCCTTCTTTCCAAGTAACTGAAGGATAACCTTGTCTCACATTAATGCAGGAAGTGTTTTATGTTAGATCTTTTATGAGGCTGATCTTTTTGGTGATATAACTATGATTGACCTCTGACAGCCTCTACGGCAGCAAAAACACAGAAAAAAAATTTAGTTCATTACAAAACTAATTAAATACTCCATGCAATATCAATTTTAAATATGTGATATAACTGAACCAAACCTGTAGTTTTCCCCATGACAACTGCATCTCAAACGGTTCCATCTTTCACACATACCCATCACAATATAATGAGGTTTAGCCCTGAAATTGTACCTAGTGCAGGAACATCAGGTAGCACAGTACACTAGAATTTTGAATTTGTGTGCAATAAAGCAGAGATATATAGATTAACATGTATAATGCCTCACGGATTTCCAACCTCTTCCAATCCAACCAAGGCAAACATTCCCCACACAGGGAGGAAAACTTATCCCAATACCAGACTTTACATAACTCCTAGTGACCAGCTGCCCACCATCTCTCTTGTAAATGCTGAAAATGATGAGAAACCATCATTAAAAGACTTACATCTTTGCATAATACTTGATCATGTCCTCACGATGTCCCAGAGTGCCAATGAATGACATTGAAATAAGACAATGAACATCGATGAGGAAAAAACAATGTAGAAACATAGAGTCGGATGTTTTAATTAAGAATAGTCACATGTAGGATCTAGTATGTTCATTGTCAAATGTCAGACTTGTGAATGAATCAACAAATGAGCCAATATTCAATGAACAAGATTTTGCATCCTTACCTTACATGTTATTGGCAAAATTATTTTGATGTTTTATTTAACCAATATGAATGTCCATTCTGAGGCTCATTGGATGAGGAGAGGAGATCATTTATAAATTGATAGGGCATGATCTTATGAGAATTTGGCAGAGCATCAGTTCTGGTGAGAAAATCAGAGTGATTCCTGCCAACACCATCACCATGATTTCTAACCAAAGTACATGCCTTATTAGCAAAATTTTTATGCCCACAAAAACCTCACTCTCTGATTCACCTGCACACCACAACTTAATTGCTGCAATCACTAAGGAACTCCATATAAATGGCTCCACAGCACTACCCAGCACTTGTTCCAGATCTATTCTAGGGGATAGCAACCACGAAATCCACAACTTGCTTTTTGGAGGGAACCCTGACCAGACTGCTGGATCGTGTGCAGCAGAAGTGGGATGCACCCTACTCCTGCTACAGAAGACCACCTTCCAACAAAGTCACCCAATGGTGTTGGCAGGAATCACTCCGTTCTTCTCACCAGAACGGGCATTCTGCCAAATTCTTATAAGATCGCGCCCTATGAATCTATAGCCAATCTCCTCACTTCATCCAATGAGACCTCCGAAGGACCATTCATATTAGTCAAATAAGATATAAAAATAATCAACCCACTTGTGATTCAGCCCTTGTGAGTACCAACTCACTGCAAAAGGGGATGAGACAGCAGTGTCGAAACAAGATGAATGATCTTGGCTCAGCCAGGGTAACTGACCCACCTCCAGTCTCTCTCTGGACGCCCTGCACACATCTCACATCTTCAACTTCATCTCTCACCCAGCCACCTCAGGGATCACCAACACCAAACCCCAATCACCATGCTTCCCACATTAGCTGCTAAGCTCTTCACATTCTAAGTGCCACTCAAGTCCCACGCTTGCCACACCTCATCAGCATTTTCAATCTTAAGAGTCCCACTGACACTCTCCCTATCTGTGTCATTGCAGGACAAACTCAGGCACCACAAGCCTGAATGGGCGCAGCCCGTAGGAGTCATGCCAGAGCTGAGAATCCTCACACCCTTTGAGGGCACTCGAGCAGGCCAAAGAGGGGAAGACTGCCTGCGCTGATGGTGAAGTGGGAGCAGCAAACAAATAGGAGAATCCTCATGACACACAGTCATTACTCAAGTCTCAAGAGAATAATCAAATTACCCTCCTTTATCCCCTGAAATGCAATAATGCCATTTCTTGCAGGCCAATCAGCCGAGCAAGCCAGATTGTCATTTTGAATAAGCCTACACCAAAAATTATTCGTGTTGATAAAATCATTTTCAGAATATGATTATTAAAACATTGTGCTTCCCATTACTAGAGTAGCAACACTTCCAGCAGATTAAGACTAACATACACAACTGCCCGCATCAGCTGACAAAATCCTAAGATTGGTTCAGGCCAAAGGAGAGTAAAAATAGCTTTTAATCATGGTTACATTATTTGCAAAAGCACCAAAATGGTCCTGTAAAACTGCATATTTAAACCAAACAACAAAAGGCACATGATCAAGCCAAAACACATCAACAAAGAGAGTCCAAGGATCTAGTTAAATTGTGAAATGGGAATAATAATACACATATCTATATAGCACTTTTCAAAACATCTGATATATCTTCAGTCACTTACCAAGCATCAGCAAAAATTGCAGCCATTCTTTGGTAGAACTGACATAATGGACTTGAACTTCCGTGGGGTGGCAATCAGATTCAGAGTCATTATAAAAAAAAAGTTCAACCGCTTTCAGAAATCAGGGAGGTAGTAAGTGGGTATGGTTGGGGGGAGGGGGTTGCAGTGAAGGCAGCGGAGTGGAAGAATTGGGGGTTAGAGGAGTCAGTTGGTCAGGGGTAGGGTCGGATGGTCAGTGGAGAGGGGATTCAGTTGCTTGGGGGTCAAATTGGTCAGTTGGGGTAGGCTTTCTTTGGGATGGGGAAATCAAGTGGTCAGATGGGGGGTGGGATAAGGGTCAGTCAATCGGGAGTGTGGCTAAAGGGAGGTTTTGGGAGGCGTCGCATGAGGTGCTGGAAGGTGGATGTGTTGAAGGCAAGTGGTACAATTATTGCCCAGGAATTCGATATTAATCTTCCTGGGTAATTATCACTGTAAGACAATTGGAACCAGCCTAAGTTTGTGATTTAGATCATACTTTTGGATGGTTTTAACTGAATGGCAAAATTGCCCAAAGGAAGTTTGAGGTCCCCAGCAATTGCTGAGCAATCCTTACCTGGGGACCTCCTGGAGTTTTCCCAGTAAATCATGGGGGTTCAGCCCGGTGTATCCGGTCAAGATACCCAGAAACTTGGAAGTTATGGGCCCATATTACAAATTTATTTAATTGTTGAGGGATGACTGTTGGCTCCAACACCAAGAGAATCTCTTTTTTTGGAATACATCTACCTGCTCAGGCCAATAAAATTTATCATATCTGGGTACAGCAACCCAAAAGTTATGCTAATGGAGTAGCAAATCAGAGGCTGAAATTTCAAATGTTAGCAAATAGATCTGGTCATTTATGAGTTAAAGTTTAAAGTTTATTTTTTTGGTGCCACAAGTAGGCTTACATTAACACTCAGTGAAATTACTGTGAAAATTCCCTAGTTGCCACACTCCAGCCCCTGTTTGGGTACAGTGAGGGAGAATTTAGCATGGCCAATGCATCTAACCAGCACATCTTTCAGACTGTAGGAGAAAACCAGAGCACCCAGAGAAAACACATTAATAAAAGAAAAAGACAATAAAAGCTGATGGATTGCAATAAAATCCTATTGGATCACTTCATATCTTTTAGGGAAGCGATCTTGCCACCTCCATCTAGTCTGAATTACACAAGATTCCAATTCACATGTTAGATGATAGAAGGAATAACGGCATTAAAGATGGAAAATAAATAGGCCAGCATTACAAAGATTTCAGTACTCAACTGAGTGTCAACCTAACTTATTAACCAAATTTTGGTGTGGAGCTCAAATGCAAAACCCTTTGATCCAACAATGAAAGTACTACCATCAGGGCCAAGCATCCCTTTATCCCAACGTGTGTTTGGGCAGGTGAAGTTCCTCTTGAACTCAGAAAGTTCCTCCACAAATTGAGTCCTGAACTTAAGAACAGTAGAAGAAAAGACAACATGGGATGGAAATAAATCATATAGTCCAACATAGTGGTTAACACAAATGAGCCCGCTCGCCGTTCAATACAATCATGCTTAATCCTAGGCTTCAACTCCACTTTCCTGCCCTTTCCCCATATCTCTTAATTCCCTGACACATTAAAAATCTGTCTATCCCAGCTATAAATGTGTTCAACGAGGGACATCCACAACCCTCTGGAGTAGGGAATTCCAAAGATTCACAACCCTAACTGTGAAGAAATATCTAGTTTCCACCCTAAGTGATTGGCCCCTAGTCCTGAGACTGTGTTTTAGATTCCCCATCCAAAAATATAAACTTTCAGCACCTATCCTATCAAGTCCTTTACAATTTCGTAGATTTCATTGAGATTGCCTCTCATTCTTCTAAACTCCACAGAATACAAGCCCAATCTACTCATCCTCTCATCATAGAACAACCCCTTCATCTCCGGGACCAATCAGTACCACCTCCAATCCAAGCATATCCTTTCTTAAATGTGGAGACCAGAACTGCATACAGTAGTCCAGATGCAGTCTCACCAAAACTTTGCACAGGTGTGTGCTCAGCCAGGTTTAGGAGTAATTGCAAAGCAACAGAAAATAGTTCCCATGTTAACATCATTTCAATGGAAAGGAGTCCCACACACTGACAAACTACTGAACATGTGAGATGGTGAGTAAAGGAAAAAGAAACAAAACCAGAGAGAACTCGCTCAATTGAGGAGCATGCAAAAGAAATCGCCATAATTAGAAGAGCAAGCCAAGAATTTTGGTAAGAAATTATAGATTAATCAAATTAATTATAGATTAATGAAATAGCACACATCAGAGCTGGAATGAAAAGAGTGGCTGAGCAATGATTTCACAGAAAGAAGGCAAGAAACTATTCAAGTGGAGGCAGTGTGTAAATACACTGATTAGATCAATTAACATTAGTGTGAACAACTATTGCCCCAGGAAACCCAAATGTGAGATACAGACAAGTGTGAGATGGAAGGAAGTGTGAATTGTCAGAGTATCAGAGCATTCTGTTGGCAAAATAAAGTCATTTGGGATCCAACATTTCCTGCAAATGTGATGGGATGTTTAAACAGATTATAAGAAGGATCAACAATGACTACCAATTCGTCATTTCTCCCCAAAGATTAAAGAAGAGCAAATAGTTTTACTGTTTCACAAAAGGAATCAACAAAACCGGCCATCATCTGCAAAACATTCAAAGACCAGCATGGAATTCAAAACTGAGGAAGTCAGAAGAAAGACTTCAATGGTAAAGTCATTGGCTGGGATTCTTTGACCATTCATGCCAGTTGGATTCTCTGGTCCCTAATTTCCCTTCTCCCTGAACAAAAGTAGTTATGCTCAAGGTGAGAATTTTCCATATCAATAAATGTGTTCTCATGGGGGTCATGTATAACGTAACAATGCAACAGATCAAAATGGTGCACAAGAGTTATTAAAGATGTCCACAGAAATTTATCAGTAGCCTCAGATTATGACTCAACGCTAAAAATGGTCCCTTTCGAGAATACTTGTGAAAGTGATGTGTTTTTCAAAAGGATTTTAGATGCAAAAATCTATCAATATAGATCTTCTTGGTACAAATGATGGGTCAGCTGCCTGGGCTAGTCATTACCATAGGAAAGAAAGGGAAACTTTTGGGCAAGAGTGGTCACAGAATTTCAGAAACATTGGAAAAGTTTCCAGAATATTATAAAGCTATGCTCATTTCAGGAACTTTGGTATGGGAAAATATTTGAAAGTGGGAAAAAATATGCAACATGATCATGTAAAAGGTAAAAAACATTACTGCTGAAAAGATCAACCATCACACTGGAAAGCAATGGATGATAGGCATGATAATTCTTAAGCACCATCGTAAATGGTCATTATTCACGTCAACATTAACTAATGGAGGAAAATGTAGATTTGTGTTAAATTGCTCAGCAAGACACATTTCACACACCCCATTCCACCCCACCCCACATGCACACACACCATGCATGCACACACATACAAACACACACATTTGCCACACATACACAAGCACACCAAAGACACAGATACAAAGGACCACACACACACACACACACACACACACATACGCCCACCACATGCACTCCACAAACACATCCACATAGACCTGAAGGGTTAGATGGCCTACTCCTGCTCCTATTTCTTATGTTCTTATGACAACACCTCACCTCTCCATCACACACAGACAGTCAACCACCCATATATATTCTCACAGCCCACCCACACATCCACGTACATTCCACACAAATACCTCAGCACCCCCCCACCCCCACATACACCCAACACTTGCCCCCAACACATTTTCACCCTTGCACACACCACACATACTTTCCCTACACCCCCCAGCACACACATTTCCCCTCCCCCACACACTCTCATTCCTCCTCACACAACCCTCCCACACACATTCCCCCCCTACCCACACATACACATCAGCCCCTGCCCACACACTCCCCACCCCTCCTCACACAGACGCACACTTCAACCCTCCACACAAATACACTCTCCCCCAAACACACATACTCCCCCACACACCCTTCCACACGCACTCCCCTCACAAATACACTCCTCCATGCGCACGCAGATCCACCCCCCACAACACACACTCCTCCAACATACAACCATCTCCACAAACACACATCCAGTTTTGCCACATTGTGAGCTGAATCCATGCATGGAGTCAGTGAGTTCAACATTCTGCTCTAGGAGTGCTAATCCTTGCAGCTTCCACATCACCAAACTTTACGTCAGACTGCTTGTAAGGAGAATGAAATACATTATTGGAATATCAGTCAATGTCTGTTCAATTGTGTCATTTTTCTTATTTGTGCATAGCACTGTAAAGGACTGTCACTTCAGACAACAGTAAGAAATACCCCAGCTAATTATAAGCTCTCCCCCTCATGCCAACCAAAAGGAACTAAAACATCTTTATGCAGAAACATGGAAACAGCATCAGTGCAAATTAGACTACTGAACAAGAGAACAGATAGCTGATGTCTGACAATAAGGTACAAGGTATCCATTTCATGCAGAAGCTCACGTGACATACAAAAAGCAATTTACGTGGTTTGTGAACCGCACTGGAGATTGGATTGGATGACTGCCTTCTTATACCCCTGTTTTACCGACTGGTCCTCAAATGACTACTTTTGGTTTGTGAGCAGAGGCAGCAACTGCAAGCTATTCTGACATTCAGATGAGGCAGGGTTGCAACATCACATTTAAACTTGATTCTGGTCCCACACACTTTCGAACCGGGGTCAAGGTATAGTGAGCGATCAGAGTGGAAATTGTGAAAGGTTTGCCTTCTTGTCAAAGCATTGCACCAACCCTTTCACAGGCTGCAAATCAACAAGCTCAGAACAATTTCAACTAATTTGTTTTCTTTCCTCTTTTGTTGATTGCTCTCCAATGAACAATCCCAAGCCAGAACATTGAGCAGGAAATGTCCCTGGACAACGCTGCTAATCACTTCTGGTTGCTTGCAGCCAGGTGGTACATAATAGTGATAGGAATGGAATAGAAGAGTGTGTGGAACTGCCTCAACTCTGTGCTTGCCATGGTGACACGCAGAGATCAGTTAACCTGTGAACTCTCTCCCATCAGGTTGGTGAGTGATTTACAGAGGTTGGTTTTCAATGAACAGAAGATTGAAGCTTTAACCTAGATCAGTTTAAGAGGCCACGAGCTTAAATATTACCATAGCACTCAGTCACTGCAACTTCACCAGTATTTTACAAAGTATTGGACTGAATCTTTTGAGAAATGGTAATCACTACCAGATTGCCAGTGTGCTCCTACTTACTTTGCACTGGAGTTTTACATTTCTCACTCAAACATCTGAACTGGACCTCCTTAGAAATGTGGAACATATTTATTTGGAACCCTTCCTTGTAGTGTAGGAGCATCGGGGGATGATATGCCATGCTTCCCTTTTACAGCACCAGATGCCATTTTCTGCTACCTTAAATGCCCCAAAGTCACTTTGAGAAGCTAGAGAGAGAAGATAAATGTGCAAGATAAGTGGGTGAGGAGGAAATAGGGTGGCAGCTAACTGGGGTGAGGTGGTAGAGTGGCAATTAAGTGAGCGAGGGAATAAGCTGGTTTGAGAGGCAGGGTGGGTCAAGTTGGCTGGGAGGAGCGGTATTGGTAAGCAAGTTGAACCAAGAGGATGGCTGGGCGTCCCTTCAGCGTATTTCTCAGCAGTGGGAGGGAGCGTGGCTTTTGCTGGTGACAGGATCTTCTGGTCCCACCGCTGTCAATCGGAATTCCCATTAAAGCCACCCTAAACCAGTCAAACACCCAGGGACAAGGTAAGCCACCAGTGAGACCAGAGAATCCTGCTGCATGAATGACTGGTGAATTCTGGCCTTTCTCTTTAACTCTGTTTTGGAAAGTTTCAATTGTCCATTAGAATTCCAGACTTCCCAAGCATGTCCCATGTAGTTAGTGCATGGGGACTTCAGAAGGGGCCCCCAGCCCAATGTGGGGGGCAACTCCAGCATACGGCTATCTAGAGGTCAAAGATTCTGGGTCTGTTAGGCATATTATCTTATTTACAGCCCCCTAATCGCTATCAAAAGCAACCTTACTGCAACATCAGCTATTCCTCAATTGTCTTTTCAAATTAAGATGGGGCATTGTCATTGGGTCAAAATCCTAGAACTCCTTACAATATCACTGGAGGAATACTTTCACTACACAAGCCCTAGCAATTCAAAAAGGTTGCTCATCATTGCCTTTTTGAGAAAAACTGGGAATAGGCAATAAATATTGGTCTTGTCAGCAGTGTCCACATCTCATGAATGAAAATGACCAAGAGGCAGAGGAATATATTGACAATACTTTTGATTGAAATTTTTAACTTGAAAGGGAAACAGATTTTCTTTTTCCCTTATAGACAAATTTAAAATGTGGCTCATTGTATGTGCAAGAATTTTATCATGCAAATTTAAATTTACATTAAGCAAAGTCCCCCTGCAATATCACCACCCCCCCCACCCCCCACCCACAAGGATGATTGATGTGACTTTTATTTCCTTAAAAGTTAAACCTCAAGGCAATCACTTACAGCTCCATTCACAAGAAACAATTGAATCCTGTTGTCTCTTTCAATCTGTGATGTAGTGAAAGGGGTGAATAAACTTAAACTGTCAGTGACAATGCTTTATTCTAATATGATGCAATTCTCCATGGAGACATTTGAGATAACCCAATTGACAATAAAATCTCTAATATATTAAATTACTCTTTTTTTTGAGGTGACTTACTGCAGGGGTTTTGATTATAATGTCCATTTATAGGAATGCATGCAAACATTTACAATAGAATGAAGAAGCCAGGTGGTGAGAATGCGATGTGTCTGTTGATACTTTTTCAAAACGTACAATTGACTGGATAGGAGCACTCAAAAAATTGACAACAAAAAAACAGAATTTTCCTTGACACGGTCGAAGAGAAGAGATAAAAATTGAACAATCAAAAAATAGCTGTCACAGCAAATGTGGGGAAAGCTATATGAGAAGATACAATTTCATATTAGAACAGAATCAAAGCAGCTTTATAAAATAGCACATTAGTGACTGCTCCAAATAAAAAGCAGAATATTTTCTCTCTTCTGTGCACATGCATTACAAAGGGTTTGACCAAGTAATCTGTCCGGTTAGAGTTATCATGCAACATATATATTGATGGAAGTATTTTGTGGGTTGGTCCTATTTTGGTTTGAGGAGTATGAAAATGCATAGAACCTCTCACTTGCTTTAAAATGTTATTGTGCCAAAAAATATGAATTCCAAGCAATAAATTGAGATTTTACTGTGCGGCATGGTACAGAGGGATAGCAGCAACCTACATATTATTCACAGAATAAACACAGCTGGAAGGGTGATATACTCAGGATGGCACATCACAGTCTGTGTGTTGACAATGTGTCAAAAAGATTCAGTAAAACAGTGAAAACACAAAACTCAAATAAACATATTGGCATCATTTCTGTTCAAGCAAGGTGATGTTCAGACCAAGCAATCCTGAGTTGATTCAGTGAAATTACACCCATACATTAGTAACAGCAGACCTTAGAATAATTAGGGTTCCCATAAATCAAATATCACTCCTGAACCCAAGAAAAATTAATATTTTCAAAAGTTGCATATTTAGGGATTTCAGTCCTTGTAATCATTCAGTAGCATCATTTTGGCTGGTCGCAAGTCAAGGACTCCCATGAGTTGATGGGGACATTTTACTTCTTCAGTGATGCTTTGAGGATATCCCTAAAATGTTTCTGCTGTTCTCCTGGGAGGGTCCTGCAATAACATAGTTCCAAGTAGAACAATTACTTCAGTCAGGTACACTTGGGTACGATTTTCACACCTCGCCATGCCTGGTGCACGACACACTGATCTGGGAAAATAGCGAGTAGGACTAAAAAGTGGTTCCGTGCCCAGTACCAAACAATTTGCGATTGTCCCAGGCCCCTCCTAATGGCACGAACTGGCCGGGCACAAGATGGCATGAGATTGACTGGATTTCAATCTCATTAGCACGTTTGTCACCTCCAAAATGCTCCCACCTCTCCAGCAGGACATCACTCAGGCTCATGCATTGCTGGTCCCTTGAAGTGTGATTCAGATACAGCAGTTACGAGAGCAAGGAGGTGTGAGTACCACTGGTGCGAGATGGGGTGGGGGGTCTTCATGGTTGCAGGGGCCTGGGGAGGATTGAGCTCCACATCGTGGGTCGTCAATGGATTGGGGCTCATGTAGCACACATTCTCCATACCCGCTGAAAGACCTCTGAGGGGGTTATATGAGGTTGAATTCAAACCCCATCAATGTCACCCAGGTTACTTTGCGATCTGCTTGCTGGAAAGGCTCTGTGGTTTATTGCGGACATTCCATCCCAGACCCACTAACAGTTACAAGCACCAGGTCTAGCAGCTGTCACCCCAATCAAGGGAATTTGGAAAGTGTCAACACGATCTTCACACTGTATGCACAGTGCAGTGCTCCCTACAATAGGCACCTGTCACATGAAAGTCAGCATGATTCTACTCCAACATCCATCTGAACTACATGCCATTCCTGGAAGCTAGTTTGCTCCATACATCCAGGTGGGTGCCCACAGGGCTATACAGCATTGTTTCCCAAGAAGGACCCTCTCACAGTCACTCTTATGCTCCTTGTCAGCACCAGAATGCTCAGCCCAGCCTGTTACATACTATCACCAGTGGACTGTGGTTTCGGTGGCCTATTCTTGGGGGGGTCAGCCATTTGGGAGGGGGCCAGCTATCCAGAGGGGCAGCTGTGCATCTCACACCAGTGACCACGCAACTGCGCTGTGGATGCAGAGGCATCGTGCCACATAACGTGAAGGGAGGGTACAACCATATGAGACATTACTGGTATGACTATGACACTGGGGATGGTGTTGCTTTGCCTGAGTCCAAACTCATAGGGACACAGGATGCTGGGGGGATTGAGGGATCCAGAATAGGTAACTTATGGACTGTTCTTCCTCTCTCCTTTCCCGCACTCCCGACTCAATTAGCATTGAGCAAGCAGAGCTGGCAGCAACCATCGTTAATACCCTGGCATCTGAGAAACATTGTAGTCCACAACAAGGCCTACCAAGGCTGGACACTGCACTAGAACAACAGGCGGCCACTGGTCAGGGTCAGGGCCCAGACACCCATCGGCTTGAGGAGGGTCCTGAACTTCTACGTCACTAGGTCATTCCAGGGCTCGAACGAGTATTTGTGTGGCATCTCCCAGTCGTCAGCCCACAAGTGTATCAAGGAGGTCACAGATGTCCTGTACACTTGGGCATTCAATTACATCCATTTCAACCCAGGCCAGGCCCAACAAGATATCTGAGTTGCGGCTTCACCACCATTATCAATATGCCTCGGGTGCAGGGCTACAGACGACACACATATCACTTTGCGAGCCAACTGAAATCAAGGAGTGCCCTACACCAATCACAAGGGATTCCACTCCCTGAATATCCAAACTGTATGTGACTACCTGCTCAACTTTATGCAGGTGTGTGCGTGCTATCCGGGTAGCATGCACAACAGCTGTATTCTGGAGCACTCGCATATCCCCAGGGTCTTCAAGTCCACCCCAGACTGCCAAGATGGCTGGTGGGGCACAAGGCCTACCCACTGAGGTCACGGCTGATGAAGCTGATGTAGAGGCCTGAGACCAAGGTGGAGATCTGCTCCAGTGAAGCTCACACTGCCCTCCGATCCATCATCGAGCAGTGCATTGGTCTGCTCAAGATGCAGTTCCACTGCCTGGACAGCTCTGGTGGTGCTCTGCAGAGTGTCCTGCATCATAGTGGTTCTGCTGTGTGTTTCCACATTGTGATGCAACAATGGGGTGACGTTCTGGAGGAAGATGACCAGGTGAAGCGAATTGGGAGCCAGGCCTCGGGTCAGGTGGGTGATGAGGATGCTGTGTCAGTCTACGTGGACCTCTTTGGCCCTCACTTCTGGGACTGCTCGGGGGGCTGATAGGAACTGAATGGGAGTCACAGATTGGTGAGTTTCAAGTCAGTGGTGAAGGACCATTTGGAAGAAAATCAGAAGGACATTACTAGGTCCCACTTGGAGAGGCATGGGCTGCTTCGAGATAGTCAACATGGCTTTCGATCAAGTGTGCGGATGGGCAAGGAGCAGTTGACGTGGTCCATATGACTCTCGGCACAAACTTGGTCAAGGTCCCACATGGGGACCTACTGAGTCAGTTGAAGCACGTGAAGTTCAGGAAACTTGGCGAAGGAGATCCACATTTGGCTTGGTAACAGGACACAAAGGATTGTAGCAGAAGGCTGTAAGTGTGACTGGAGGCCAGTATCCAGGGACAAACCACACAGTCCAGTGCTGGATCCTTTATTGTTGTTTATATGCATATACAACATAGGTGATGAAGTGGGAGAGATGATCAGGCAGTTTGCAGATGATACATAGGTTGGTAGGGTGGTTGAAAATGGTGGCTTTAGACTACAGAAAGATGTAGATGGGTTGGTCAGATGGGTGGGGCAGTGCTAGCTGGTATTTCGCTCTGTTAAGTGTGAGGTAATGCAATTTGAGAGTAACAGGACAAGGGAGTATGTAATGAAGGACACTGGGCAGCTCAGTGGTACAGATGGATCTTGGGGTACATATTCACAGATTCCTAGCAGGACAGATCACAAAGTCACATAGGACACTTACTTTTATTAGTCATGGCATAGACCAGGAGAGTGGGGAGGTTATGTTGGAGCTGTAAAGAATGTTGGTTAAGCTACAGCTGGAGTGCTGTGTGTAGCTCTGGTCATCCCACTATAAGAAGGTGAGGTTGCACAGGAAGGGGTGCTGCAGGGGTCACCAGGCTGTTGCTTGGGATGGGGCATTTGTGCCATCAGGGGAGAGGAGGTGGGCTTGGATTGTTTTCCATAGAGAGGGGACATGTTTGATGCGCACGGGTTCGTGAGGGGTATGGACAAGGTGCATAGGAAGTGACTGTTCCTCTTGGCTGGGGGATTTATCATGAGGGGCCATTGTTTTAGGGTGCAGAGCAAGGGTCTCAGAGGGGATTTCAAGAAACAGTTTGCACTCAGGGGGTGACGGGGATTTGGAATGCACTGCCTGGGACAGGATTGGGGGCCAGTTACCTTACAACGTATTCAGATGAGCGCTCGGAGGACCATGGCATTCAGGGATATGGTACAAGTGCTAGGAAATGGAATTCACGCAACTGCAGTGGTAAGTGACATCTGTGCACACTAAATGGACTGAAGGGCCTTTCCTGGGCAGTACGACGCTCTATGCCTCTATGAGCGTGAATGGGGTATGAAGCACTTTGTGGGAAATGGATCAAAGACAGAGGAATTGTGGCTTAGGGTGAAATATCTTTAACTGTTATCCTGTAGTGTACATACTACCCTAGTCCTGGCTAGCCCTGAAGGGAGTGACTCCCTTCACCCGTGCCCTCTTAGTGAACCAAGAATTTCTTAATCTTATATAGTCTGGCGCTAAATCAAGGTGACCCACCAGGATACACATCAGAGGTGGAGGTGATTTGCTGTATGATGCCCTTGGCCGGCATCTCCTGGAGAGCCAATACCTGGGAGACCCCAGACAACTTTCAGGTGTCAATAATATAGCCATGCCATGTTGTTCAGCCCACTGCCCATGAGATGCAACAGTGATAGGAAGGGGGGATTCATAAGGGCTGGAGACTGCCAGAGTCTCCTGAGTGGAAGGTCCTAAGGTGGCCTCCAGCACTTCCTCCTCCCTTGCGGCTCCCATATTCCATTGGACGGGCAATCGGGGCGATTTCCAGAAACCTCTGTGTCACCTGGAGCTACCATTCCTGGGGGCCCAACATTTTCTGCACCATGGTGTGCTAACCCTCAGTGATAGCCGTCTGAGTCTGGACCAAGCTCTGGAGCCCCTCTGCAATTACTCACTGTGTCTCAAGCATGCTCCGAAGGCCCTCAGCCATGGTCCTCAGTGACTTGGCCACACCTTGGACCCTGCCTTCCATAGCTACCATTTCCTGCATTTCCAGGCTTTCCATTACCACTCCAAGCTTTGCACTACCATTTCCAGGCTTTCCACCATGGTCACTATCCTTGCAGTGTTGGCCTGGGTGCCAGGCAATGTCGTACCCTCTCCTGTGCCTGAAGACTGTGGGACTCCTCCAACCTGCCTTGCAGTTGTCGGATTGTTGTTGAAACCCCTTCCTGCAGTCCCCGGTTTGACTTCTGCATCTCCAACAGCTTTGACAGAACTGTTTCCAGCAGGTTCGTTCCTGGCTGGGGGCCAGCTATTTCTTGTGATCTTGTGATCTGGCAGACCTCTGCCTACCCGATTCCCTCGGACATGCCTGCCTCCCCCAGACGTGCATCAACAGCTGCGTGGTGCTCACAGAAAGTGACCCCAAAACCTGAGGTGTGTATCCTTGCACACTGGTGGATGGTATGGGTGTTGTCTGCAATGCCTCATTGGTGCTTTTCACGGAACTTTTCTCCTGATGGGAGCTGCAAGGTTGGACACTGACTCCTGAAAGCCCGGTCTCATCAGGTGCTGCTCTTGCAAGAGAAGGTGCAGTGCAAGGGAGGGACAAACATCTGGGCAGCTTGAAAAGGTCATATGGATAACGGTTTTGTGGCTCTTTTGGTGCATGCTGACATCAGTCACTCGGGGCTCGCTCAGGTACCTTCCCAGAGAGCTCCATTGTGAGTCCTCAAAGGAGGTCAGGAGAAGCAACTCAGGAATTCCACGACCTGTCTTCTCCCACTCCCTCCTGTTATAGAATATTTTCTCCTGCAGAGACAAAAGGTAGCAGGTGGGCAGGAAAAATCAAGAGGAACAGCTGGCATATGTCAGTACCTTGCCTTGCCAGGCAGGGACTGTCATGGGGGCTGCCAGAGGGATTGTAGATGAATGGACATAAGAGATACCATGGTGGGGGTGGTGGGGGTTGGGGGGTGGTGTTCAGGTGCTGGATGGCCACTGGGTATCAGAGAGTGGATTGATGTGGACATTCCACGTGTGACTAACCAGGACTGATACCAGGACGAGAAGGAAGGACACTGACTCTTGCAGCTCCAAATGAGGTCACTCATTTTTTCTGGCATTGGGAGCCAATCCTCAATGTCAGTCAGCGGGTACTGACTACCATTGACACTGCATGTATTGGGATATGATGAAAAGTGTTGCTGTATAGACAAAAACATACTGTTCAGAGCACATAAGGGAGAGGAAGGAGGAAAGAGGAGGGTACAGAACATCGTTTAGTTTTAAAAGCATAGAACAAAAGTAAAAGATGGAATTAAGGGTGTGATGGGGATAGCTCACAAGTTGCTGCTTCACTTTTGGGATCTTTTGGGATGTAAGAAATTATGGGACGATTGCTGTGCGGAGCACGGATTGCTCTGTTATTCTCGCCTTAGTTTTCTTTGGGAAAATTTTGCCCAACATTTCTGCCAGGGGAACTGGTCTTGGGTTACTAGTGCCTTGATGTTGGGAAGTCAGGTTGAGAGAGGATTCTGTTCTTTGAGTGCCTTTCTTGCCACCAGATTTGGAAGATCTTGGGAAGGCACTGGTGATGATACTTATGTAGTGCTTTAAGGCACTTGCTGTAAGTTTCCCCAAGTTTCTGAAGCATAAGGGATCACTGCTGCCTGATAAACCATTGCATTTGTCTAAGGTTTGAGGTTCTGTATTTCAAATACTCTTTTCCCCTGTCAACCCTAAACTGAGCTGATACATTGCAGGCAACAAGGAATTTTGTTGTCAGTGCCTGCCTTCATTGAGGGGACTTCCAAGACACGGAAAATGGACCACACTTTTTTGGATCCAGTCATTGATCCTCATCAATGGGGGAGGTGCTGTGCTATGGAAGAGGACCTTATTTTCTAGGTGTTTAACGAAAAGCCCAATTTTTCAAATGCTGACTGATTTCAACAAAATGACAGCGTTGGCTAAACGGATAAAAAGATCATGGGTTCAAGACCCACTTTAAAGACTTGAGAACAAAATCTTGGCTTGCACTGTTGGAGATGCTGTTTTTCAGATAAGATGTCACATTGCGATCCTGTCTGCTCTCCCAGATGGACATAAGAGATACCATGATGGTACTTTGAAGAATAGAAGGGTAATTCACATCAATATCCTACTTTGCATTCGGATTGGCTACCGTGTTTCATCCATCATAATAAGGGCTATACTTTGAATGTACTGTTTGATTACAATTTGAAATATCCTAAGCTTTTGGAAAGGCTCTACATAAATGTAAGTTTATTATTCCCAAATATAATTTTTTTATTCATTCATGGGACATGGGTGTCACTGGCTAGTCAGCTTTTATTGCCCATCCCGACTTGCCTGAGGGCAGTTGAGAGTCAACCACATTGCTATGGCTCTGGAGTCACTTGTAGGCCAGACCAGATAAAGATCGCAGATTTCCATCCCTACAGGACATTAGTGAACTAGATAGGTTTTTTCAACAACGATTTCCTGGTCATCAGTAGATTCTTAATTCCAGATATAATGAAAGATAAATGAAAGTATTATTTCCTTTTCAACTCTAATGATGTTACTAATTCTTTCAACGAAATTCCACAGTCCTGTGAAGGTTGTTAGACTCCACAAAAAACAGAACAACTCCAATCCAGCCAATTAATATCCCATTAATCATTTCTAATCATCAGCAAAATTAAAGAAGATGTCATCAAAAGTCCCAACAGGCTGCACCTCCTCACCAATAACCCTCTCGCTGAAGTTCAGTTTGGGTTCCACCAGGACATTCTCACCACCTCATCCAAATATTTATAAAAGAGTTGACTTACAGTCATAAAATCCCTGCAGTGCAGAAGGAGACCATTTGGCCCATCACGTCTGCACCAACTCTCTGATACCACCACCGGAATTCTATCGCCTGCCCGCCAGGGAATCTGAGTGGGCAAGGAGTAGGCAATGGAAATCACTGATGATTACCGTGCTTGATTCCACTTGCAAATCCTCTGATAATGAAGCAGTCTGTGACTGCATGCAGCAAGATCTAGACAACATTCAGACTTGAACTGATATCACACAATGACCATCTACAACAAGAGAATCTTTAACCATCACCCCTTGGCATTCAATAGCATCACCATTGCTGAATCTGCCAGGCTGGGGGTTACCATTGACCAGAAACTTAACTGGACCAGCCATATAAAAACAGTAACTACAAGAGCAAGTCAGAAGCTGTGAATTCAACAGCAAATAATAGTTCCTTTCTCCCTGGATCCTGTTGAGGCATAAGTCAGAAGTGTAAGAGAATACTGCCCATTTGCCTGGATGAGTGCAGTTCCAATAACACTCAAAATGTTCAGCAATATTCAAGACAAAGCAACCCACTTGATTGGCAGGTAACCCCTCCCCTACTTGCACAATAGCAGCAGTGCACACCATCAACAAGATTGATTGCAACAACCACAAAAGGCTCTTTCAATGACATCTTTCAAGCTGACAACCTCCACCCTCCACCTAGAACACTAGGCACATGGGAACATCACCAGCTGCAAGTGTGCCTTTAAGCCACGTAAAATCCTAACTTGAAAATATATCGCTGTTCCTGGTTAGTGACTGGGTCAAAATCCTGGAACTCCCTCTCAGCACAATAGGATGGATGCACTGAAACCACCTGTACTAAAGCAGTATTGTTAATTTTCTGTACTGAAGTATATAGGTTTGTCAAAATATTACAAAAGGAAACAACAAATCTAAACCAGTGCTAACTAAGTGCTTTTCAGTTCCTCTTTTGTGTAAACATTGCAGTTAGGAACAGTGGGGGTACTTGAGATGCATTCAAGCATGAAGGTAAAGCTGACTGCATGCTGAGTTAAAACCATTAAGCTGTCAATAAAATAGAAATTAAAAGGACTGGAATGAAATTGAATGGAAATAAGGTTTTCTGAGGGTTTGAAGATGTTTTAAAGGTTCTTAGCTTTCTACGAAGACACAGAGAATTGAAATAAATGCTGTGACAAAATAACGGGGCTGAGTGGACACTTGCGGAGAAGGGAATTCATCCCTCGTGAAAGTGATTGACTTTTGACAATCAGAGGACTTGAAAGGGATCTTCTCACACCTGCAGCTTCCTCGGTGCTGAATGCCAAATGCTGAATGGAGTGCTGTGGTGAATTGGAAGTCTTCCAGCTGTCTAGGGGGTGAGGAGATTTAAGTGACCAGGAAATTGAACGGTTTTAGAGAACAGAGACAATAATAAGTATTTTAATCCAGGGTGGTGTCTGAATTCACCATCCTGAAACTAAATAACATCTTTCCCAGGCCAGAAGGGGCAGATCAGCCATGAGATCCATCCTGGGACAGAGTGCTGAGGTCAACATGTTGCCCCCCAGCCCAAGCTCATCCAACTCCTCAGGACCCTTGAGGGCCCTTCCTCTGCAACTAGGCACCCACAGAGGGGCATATGGGAACTGGACCTTCCTCCTTGACCAGCCTTGGGGTCCAACACGCCAGGTCTATGTTAGTCATGACCAGACCCTGTCCAATGTAGTTTCCACTCAGGATACGGCTGAATGGTGACAGCTGAATGAGCGGAATGGTGACAACTGAATGAGCCCGCTAATGATATATCAATGAGGGGTTACACAACTATCAAGTTCCCGCCTGCTCTGGATGGGAACCCAATTGGGGCATGTAGGGCAGGCCAGGTGTATGCCAAATGCCTTCGCGTCCGGCAGGAATTCCCCATCGGCCAATTTAGCAGGCAACTGGGATTCCCACCATTCGCTAATGGAGCCAATGAATTCCCTCATATGTTTGGGTCCCACACATAGTAAGCAAAATAACTTCCTTCCTATCCTCCCCTCTAATAATTAGCCTGGAAAAATAATGTAAACAGTCCACACACTGTACCCAGTCTTTGGCATTTGCATCAAATGACTCTAACTCACTAAAGATAAGCACATTGCAGGTTGGACATAAGTGGAATGACGCTGGATTGTTTCAAATAAGGTCTCCTTAGCACTTATTTCTGCAATTTCAGACAATTTCATTTTCCCAGTTACCAACATGATAATCATAATGATTGGTGACCACCAAGTTAACAACAACTATTTACTAACTAACCCAAGCTATGTACACAGTGCTTCATTGGATGTCTTCTCAATTCAGCTCTCAGCATAAAAATGGCATATTCAACTACAATGTAGTTTAATTAATCTATACAATGAAGACTATAGCTTAGCCAACATATCAATGGAACTGAAATGCAACAGAAGTCAGCCAAGAATTACTCTACGTCTCCCTTAACACATCTCAAATTAAATTAGTTTTGCTCATTATAAATACACTTTGTGGCATAAAAAAGCAAATTCTTCTTACCCGAAGCTCACTCAGGACTCTGCAGTGATTCATTTCCCAGAGCATCCATCCAGTAGCTGTTCACTAGCTCTTTAATCTGTAACTACCAATAAGAAAATCTTTAATTTTCACGCAGGAAAAGTTTTCCCAATATCTCAAGGCACAACAGCAAAGAAGCTAAATGTCACCAAGCTCCTCTAAGGCTAGCAATTTACTACAATGAAACAACAATTTGCCTTTATTTATCACCTTTAATGGAATGACATGTCCCAAGTTATAGGAGCATTGACAAACAAAATTTGACATGGTACATACAAGAAGATATGAGGAGCAGTGAGGTAGGTTTTAAGGAATATTTCAAACAAAGAGTTGAAAATGACAGACTTATTAACACTATTTTGTGAGGTTCTAATTAGCAGAGTAGAGAAGGAGGAACTTTTTTTTTAATTCCTTTCATGGGATGTGAGTGATGCTGGCAAGGCCAGCCTTTGTTGCTCATCCCTAATTGGCCTTGAGAAAATGGTGGTGAGCCATCTTCTTGAATTACTGCAGTCCATCTAGTGAAGTTATGCCCAAAGTGCTGTTACAAATGGAGTAGGCTTTTAACCCAATGACAGAGAGAAGTGGAAATACATTTGCAAATCAGAATGGTGTGTGAGATTTAGAGGGAAACTTGCAGGTCATGATGTTTACATTGGTCAGCTGCCCTTGTATTTTGAGATTGCAAAGATCATGGGCAGAACTTTACAGGCTTGCCCCACCCATTGATGGGTGGAGCGAGCCAGAAAAAGCACGCGAGAGCCAAGAAATCAGAATCACACCCAATTTCTCGGCTGTCGAGATTTTATGAGAGCCGGATTTCTGGCGAGGTCAGCCTCTTGCTGGAAATGGGCGAGAGGATGCAAATATGTTTAAATTGAATTTCCATCTGTTTCATCAACCTGGCGCTCAATTGTCTGGGGCTGAATTGCATTTATGGCTTGTCTCCGGCGAGGAAAACATCTGCTCCCATGAACCAGAAATAGACTTGTTGGCATCATTGCTGGAACAGAGGACATTGAGGCCCCCTGGGGAGGCTGAGGGCAAGAGGGGAATGTCCCTTGAACAATAGCAACTTGGCAGAGCCACCCTGGCACCTTGGCACTGCCATCTGGCTCCTAGGCAATGCCCAGAAGGCATCTTGGGACTGCCCACCAGACAGTGCTAGGGGAAGGAGCCCATTGGAGGCAGGGCCTATGGAGTGGGTGGGGGCATGAAGGGAGAGGGGTCCCACTGTACAGTCTGCAATGGGTTCAGGTCGGGGTTGGGGGGTCCATTGCTGCTTTGCTGTTGTGATCGGATTGGGGGAGTGGGTGTCCGATTGGTCTGAATGGTGGGAGCTAGATGTCCATATGTTGTGGAGCTCATGATTGGCTGCAGGCCTTCACGATTGAGAAGGTGTGGGGGAGCTGGTTGAAATTGTCTGCAATAGCAGGGACCTGACAGCTCCCTCTCTGTCTGTCAAACCCCTGCAGTTGCAATTGAGCATGTGTAGAATCAGAGGTCTACAGGCTGGCTGGCAAATTAAGCTCAGCCCACTGCCTGCAGAAGCTAGAAATATTTATTGAAAAAAATAGTGTAGAATAAGTGCATAAGATTGGGTGTGAAAACTCACCCAAAAAATGGATCAGAAACTCTCCCATTTTCATGCTGCTGGACACTTAGAACCAATCTCGTAAAATTTTGCCCCATGGGATTGAAAGGTGCTGTCAAAAGGAGGTTTAGTGAGTTGCTTCAGACATCTTATGGATGATGAACACTGCTGCCATTGTCACTGGTGGAGGGAGTATATGTTTTCAGGTGGTGAATGGGGTGCCATTGAAGTGGGCTGACTTGTGCTGGAGGGTGTCAAGCTAATTGATTGTTCCCTACACATGAAGAGTATTCCATCACACTTCTGACTGTGGATGGTGGTTAGGATCTGGGAGTCAGGGATGAATTATTCACTGCAGAAGTCTCAGCTTCTAACCTGTTCTTGCATCATAGTATTTATATGGCCGATCCAGTTCAGTTCAGGATGTTGATAGGGAGGAATTCAGTGAAGACACATTCGGTGAATTTAAAATATACGACTGTTAGATTCTCTTTTGTTGAATATAGTTGTTTCCTGGCACTTAAATGGTGCAAACGTTGCTTGCCAGTTATGAGCACAAGCCTGGACATGGACAACTCAGTGTCTGAAGAGTTGTAGAAGGAACTGAACTTTGAAATCATTAGTGGACATCTCTGCTTCTGACCTTATGATGGAGGTAAGTTCATTGATGTAGTAGTTGATGATGGTTGCACCTAGGAGATGAATCTCAGGAACTCCTGCAGCACTGTCCTCGGGTTGAGATGGCTGGCCTCCAACAACCACAACACGTAATATATTATAAATTTTCAAAGGTGCCACACAGGATTTTATTACACAAAGTTAGAGTTAAAAAGATCGGGCAATGTATTAGCATGGATTCGGGATTGGTGAATAGATAGAAAACAGAGTGGAAGGAAGAAAGTGTCCAATAAAAGACTGAATAGATTCCAAATTCCCCAGAATTTAGAAGAACGAGAGGTGATTTCATTGAAAGATAGAATAGAATAAATAATTGCATGATTAAAGCACCAAAGGAGGCCATTCAACCCATCAAGTCAAACAGCTCTCTATGGATGGAATTAACCTGGCATTGGATAGTGGGGTTGAGAAGAAATTCCAAGAGACTTGTGCAGGGTCAGCTCCCCAACACATTCCAGCCTTCCTGCAATCTTTCTTCATTCCAGAGGCAGATTAGCAGCAATGGAAGTTACTCAGTATGAGAAGCAAATAGGGGCAAGACATCAACATGGCCAAGATCACTGTGACATTGGGTGGGACCTGAACCAAAATCCAGCAGATATCTGGAAGCAGCTTCCCAGCAGTAGGCCAGGAAGCTAGTGCTACTTCTCTAAATCTCCCCATCCCAGAGCCAAGAGGACCAGAGAGCCATAGGCATGGTCACAAGCAGTCCTACGGAGATGTTCCCCACCACAATGATGGCCTGACAGCTCTGGCCAATCCTCATTTTTAAATTTCCAGATGTCATCAGAGAGGGCCTCCATCTTCAGTCATGCTCACTGATTTCTGCATGCCTCAGTTGTGCAGACCTCTCCCAATGGAGCTGCTGGATATCCAAATCGTTGGGCCCTTGAATGGGGCTTCCCATTTCAGGGACCTGTCAGCCATCTTTGATTGTATGGCAAACGCAGAGACAACTTCAGGAAGAACGTGTAAGTGGGTGAACACAACCACCATCAAGGGCCTGAAAACAGCACCAGCCCCTGAAAATCTTCTAGGAACGGAAAAATCTGCCACGCAACAGCAATTCAGCTAGGCATGTTCCTCTGCACTTTCCTGATAACCTTGCAGATTTTTTATCTTCATATACGTATCAAATATAACAGGTGCGATCCTCTCGGCCTGCCGTGCCACTCTAGTGTAGTGGGACTGGCAACCGGCATGTGGTCGATCGTGAGTCCTTTTTTTTGATGTAACCAGCCACATGCCAGAAATCAGCGTGGGGCTGATTACAATATGGAAATTCATATTTCCATATCATTCATGTTCCTGGGACAGTATTTTCTGGGCTCGCTAATGTCTCCCCACCCCTTGCTGGAAGAGGTTCCCACCAGCGGGGATTAAAGCTGGTCCCCATCAATGGGAGCCATGATATCAAGATGCCAGTGTTGGACTGGGGTGGACATAGTAAGAAGTCTCACAACAGGTTAAATTCCAACAGGTTTATTTGGAAACGTGAGCTTTTGAAGCGCTACTCCTTCATCAGGTAGTGGAAAAGTAGGTTTCACAAACACGCCATATATAGACAAAGACACAATTGCAAGATAATTGTTAGGAATGTGAATCTTTTCAAGTAATAAAGTCTTTACAGGTACAGATAGTGTCAGTGTAGAGAGGGATAATCACAAGTTAAAGAGATGTTAATTGTCTCAAGCCAGGGTAGTTAGTAGGATTTTGCAAGCCCAAGCCAAATGATGAGGATTACATGTAGTATGACATGAACCCAAGATCCTGGTTTAGGGTGTCCTCACGCATGCAGAATTTGGCTATCAGTTTCTGCTTGGCGATCCTGTGTCGCCGTGCGTCTCGAAGACCGCCTTGGAGAATGGTTATCTGAAGATTGGAGGCCGAATGCCGTGGACTGCTGAAATACTGCCTGACTGGAAGGGGAAACTCCTGCCTGGCGACTGTCATGCCATGTCCGTTCATCCATTGTCGGAGCGTCTACATGGTCTCACCAATGTACCATGCCTCAGGACTTCCTTTCCTGCAGCGTATCATCAGGTAGACACCATTGGCCAAGTCGCATGAGTATATACCCTGCACCTGATGGTGCTCTGACATGTGATGGTGGTAACATCACCATGGACTACTCTCTATAATTGGTTGCATTCTTGGGCTGGACATGGGGGAAATTGGAGCTGCACATGGAGAGTGGACAATCAAGTCTGGAAATGGGGAGGGGGGGGGGGGGGTGGTGGTGGTGGGAAGAGTTGGGGCTGCACATATTGAGGAGGGGATTGGGCTGGCCTTAGGGGGTTTTCCTGGGTGAGGGAGGGGGTTGGCGATCAAGGGGGGCGGGGGGGGCTGGAAATCAATCGGAAGGCTGGCAATCGAGATGTTGGTGACGGGGGCAGTGAGGGGGTTGGGGGGTGCACACGCACGTATCTTCTCACTGACAGATTGTCACATGTATAGTGGCTTGCTCAGTGTGCTGATTCCACCACCCATCCCCTCCCCGCTTCCCCTTTACTAGCATAAACCTCCCTGCAATGCACCGAGTGCCAGGCATTCAGCCAACTAAGTATGCGCAAAAAGCGTGAGGGAAAGTCTCCCATTTTCCCACCCATTGAGCCCGTAGTTTTATTTGGGAGAATTGTCTCCAACATTTTTGAAGAGCTTGACAGGATTGATGCGTGTGACATCCCCACCGCCCCCCCACTAGAACTAAGAGGTTACAATCACAGAATAAGGGTTCAGGCAGTTAGGACTTAAAATTTCTTCACTCAAATGTTTGTGAATCTTTAGAATTTTCTACCCAGGAGTTTGTCAATGGTCAATTGCATACAAGTCAAACCCAGATATCGATAGATTTTTGGATATAGAATTACAGGTTATGGAGATAGTGCAGTAAAGTGAATTTGAAGTAAATTAACCATGAACTTGTTTGAATGGCAAAGATGACTCGAAGAGTCAAATGTCCTAGAACTGCTCCTATTTCCTACGAGGGAAGAGATGGGGAGATTCAAGGTGTATTATGATCCCAGTTGATGTTAATACAGGACAAGTCAGATCTCAGAGTGAAACCTGGCTTTGTAGATCCTAACCGTGGAGCTAAGTTATTGAACAAATTCACAGGTGTCTACTGATGAACTTTTAACACAAAGAATAAAGTATTGACTAAACTAGAAAAATGAACAATATTACACCAGATGAAAAAGAGTGGAAAGATCTCAATACAAACATAAAAAAAGATTCAAACATTCACTATTCCCTCACTCCAGCTATATATTTACAGACGCACAAAAATTCAGAAAGATAGAACAATTTAAGTTATCTATTTTATACTCTGATATTCAATGTTAGCATACAACATGTGTGAACCAACTGCTGAACTGCGAACAGGCACACCACCCTTCAAAATAAATGACAGGCTTGATCAATGCAGATTTTATGGATCTAGGCTTCTATGGCTTGAAGTCTGCTCCTTGCAGCTTTGCTTTAACTTGGAGCCTTTTTCTCTGTTCCTGTCATTTATCTTGATTCAATGGGATCTATTGTTCTGGGACCTGTTGCAGTCTGTTTTAACCCTTATACGGTGGACAATTAACTGCACGTAGATGTCTGGTTAGTTCAATCAATATTTATTTAAGACACACAATCAATAATCAGCCAACCAACAATAAGTTATTTTACACAAAATACGAGAGTTCAAGTCCAATACAAGACCTTGACTTAACTTTGCGTGACTGGCAAGTACCCAAGTAGATATTGGCCTTTATCTGTGCACTGGTCTTGGTCGTCCTCTGCGTAGTCTGGTTCTTTGGTCTGGTCTGGCACTCTGGCTCTGGTTTTCCTTCCCTCTCAGGTGTGGTGGCTCTCCTCGAGCTGGTCGTCGCTGGCGATGGCTGCCAGTGTTGTAGCTCATCCGTGGGGTCAGACAGAGAGAGAGCTTCTTCTGTTGTGCAGCAGCTTTTAGCCCTCCCTGGTTTTGTATCCTTTTGGGCGATCTCCTGATTCTTGTCAATCAGTCGATCAGGGCTTGATCATCCTGATTGATAAGAATCCAATCAGATGCTGCCACACCGAGCTCTGGGTGTGTACCCAACAGCCATGCCTGTAGGTGCTGGAGGCGTTTAGGTCACATACCTTCCTCCAAAATAAGCAGTTAAGGTAAACAACTCTGTTTGAACACAGAGTGTCCATTGTCTTTCGGATTGCCTACTTCCTGTTTATTCTGTCATCTGAGTTGCAGCCCATTTATTTCTGTCTTTTAGGCTGCAGTCTTGCCTAATTGTCCCAGAGTGCTTTACAAATCGCCATTTTAGGTGGCCTGTTTGGTCACAGGCCTTTCTACCCTGCTTGCTCGTTTGGGACAACCTTCTGGGTTTGGACCTTCCTCCTTGTCCTGCTCCATTGGTACCTTCCCTCTAATGGCACTCCAATTCAGGCTACCTGATCTGCAGTTTTGTTGTTTCACCTCTTCCCTCCTTTTCTTTTTGCATCCTTGCACAGGTAGATTCCCAGCCTAAAGAATATGAAATCAATGAACTGCACATGTGCGCAAATGAAGCCCTTCTAAGTCCTGAGGCCCGTCATTCACCATTGCAGGCTATCAGAGTAGCTTTCTTGAAGGTCGACCCATGGAAAGCAATTGGCCCAGATGGGGTACGGGGACCTGCACTCAGATCTTGCATGGATCAGTTGGTGAAGGCATTCACAGATATCTTCAACCTCTCTTTACAACAATCTGAGGTCCCTTTCTGCTTCAAGAGGATGACCATCATCCTGGTATCTATGAAAAACCAAGCAGCGTGCCTTAATGACTATCAGCCAGTGACTCTGACATCTATCATTATGATGTGCTTTGAAAGGTTAGTCACGGCATGAATCAATTCCAGCCTCCCAGGCTACCTGGATCCACTACAGTTTGCCTACAGCTGCAAGAGGTCCACAGCAGACGCCATTTCCCTGGTCCTACACTCGGCCCTGGAACACCTAGTTAACATGGACACCTATGTCAGACTTCTATTTATTGACTATCAGTAAGGATAGGCAACAACAGCACCTCCACGATCATCCTCTACACCAGTGCCCCACAAGGCTGTGTTCTCAGCCCCCTACTATATGCCTTATACATTTATCATTGTGCGGCCAAATTCCCCTCCAATTTGATTTTCAAGTTTGCTGAAGACAGTGGGTTGGATCTTAAACAATGACGAGACAGAGTACAGGAATGAGAAAGAGAATCTGAAGAACGGTTGCAGCAACAATAATCTTTTTCTCAGTGTCAACAAAATGAAGGAGATTGTCATCAACTTCAGGAAGCCTAAAGGAGAACATGCCCCTGTCTAAATCAATGGGGATGAAGTAGAAAGGGTTGAGAGCTTCAGATTTTTAGATGTCCAGATCACCAACAACCTGTCTTGATCCCACCATGCCGACACTGTAGTTAAGAAAGCCCACCAATGCCTCTACCTTCTCAGAGGATTAAGGAAGTTTAGCATGTCGGCTATGACTCTCACTAACTTTTACACGTGCACCATAGAAAGCATTCTTTCTGGTTGTATCACAGCTTGGTATGGCTCCTGCTCTGCCCAAGATCGCAAGGAACTACAAAAAGTCGTGAACATAGCCCAATCCCTTATGCAAATCAGCTATCCATTGACTCTGTCTACATTTCCCGCTCCCTCAACAAAACAGCCAATACAATTAAGGATACCACGCACCCCGGACATTCTCTCTTCCACGTTCTTCCTTCGGAAAAAAGATATAAAAGTATGGGGTCACGTATCAACCGACTCAAGAACAGCTTCTTCCCTGCTGCTGTCAGACTTCTGAATGAACTTACCTTGCATTAAATTGATCTTTCTCGACACTCTAGCTATGACTGTAACACTACATTCTGTACTCTCTCGTTTCCTTCTCTATGAATGGTATGTTGTGTCTGTATAGTGCACAATACTTTTCACTGCATGTTAATATATGTGACAATAATAAATTAAAGCAAATCACCGGGAACTGTGGTTCGTGGTGGCTGAACTCCCGATCTCCAATTGCCAATTAAGATATGTGTTGGAGTTTGTTACAGGAAGGCTTTCCAGAGTTTATGCCCCAGGCAAATTGAAAGGAAATGGCTGCCAATGGTGGAGCAATGAAAATGACAGATGCATAACAACAAATTTACAAATTTGATAGCTGAACCTTTGCATAGTGCCAGGGGCATCAAAAATGCCAGTTTCTGTTTTATCACTCAGATCAAATGCCCAGACTATAGATGAAACTCACCCTCCTCCACAAGCTGCAAATCTTATATACATTAAAAATTGCGAAGAGAATACACCATTTTGCTAGTTTTGTTGCTGACTGGCCTCTTGATACATTTCTTCCTGACAAGCTTGTTTTTTAAGGATGCTTGCAAAAACAAGATACCGCGTCACTGTGGATCACTTCAACTATCAGAACAAGGTGAATTATGACTTAGTAAAGCCAAACCACTGCATGCATCATCTCAGTGGATACACAAGAGTATGTCATTGTCTGTAAAGCCCTTTGAGGTCTCCTGCGGTTATTAAAGGTCTTATGTAAATGTAAAATCTCCCTTTCACTTACAAATGCATTTGCAAAGCCCCAACTGTCTAGCCTTCCACCCTCCACTCAACAAAACATTTCTGCAGTTATCAATCTGCTTAGCCACACCTTCACTTCCACCCTCCATGCCCATTAAAATGATTACTCTCTCTAACAATGCTTGATTCTCCTGATGTAGCCTTAATCTTCATGGGGCAAGCTATGCAGACTTCAATCAACATCTATGTGGACAACTAATTTTACAGCTGAAAGGGTTAATAATCACACAAGTTTAAAAATCACATAAGCTGCAAGCTTCTAAACTCAGACACATGGGGAAAACCTTGATTAAAAGTAAAACCCAGATAAAAGTCAAGGACCATAAAACTCCTAGTCACAAGGAAAGCATCAGCAGAGTATTTCTCAAGGCCGCTACTGAAATATAAATGGCTGCAGCTGATTATTATCCATTCTAACAAGAGACAATGGGACAGGGGAGGACATGAGGGGTAGAAGTATAGCTATCATAATTGTGTCTGGAAGGTAATGTATAAATATAGCAAAATACATGCTTAGTGATATTAGTGATATTATAATTAGGTGGACATGCACAAGTTGTAATTGGACAACTATTCCCTTATGTCATATATTATGTAACCACAATCATTAGTTGTGAATGGATAATTACTATGCAAATTTACATCTCTGATTGATATATGCTAATTACTTGCAATTGAACCTGGAAGTATATCTGTCTGTGTGATGCTGTTTTCAGCACTCTGGACTGCACAACCAGCTGGCATATTGAAGCCCTAGCTACAGCTTGTGATACAGGCTGATTTTAAAACTCTAAAATTATTCATCCGGTCACTTGAAGGGAACAAAGTCTGTCAGCAGCTGAACAACAAATTTTTCTCCACAATGCCATCGATCACTAGATTAGGCTGGACCAGCTTCAGCTACTCAGATACTATTATCCTGTGCCACAACTGCTCACTATTCTAGATCATCCTGAAATGCAAGTTTTCTCCAGAAACACTTCTTAAATGTCTCTCCCATTTCCTTCATTCTGAATGCCAACAAGTTCAAAGAGCTCGTGAATTTATTTCTAAACAAACTGGGAACATTCTTGAGCTGCCTCTGCCACTCATCTCACTTTTCTTTCCCAAGGGCCAAACTTCCTCCTAAGCTGCCTCCCCAATCCTAGCCCTGAACTCTCATATTTTGCTTTTACTTATCCTTAAATCAACTCCCAAGCCTACCATGCAACTCCATCAACCCAATCCCATTAAAGTACCAATTGCACAGCTTCCCTCATTGGCCATCATATCAGTCAATCTCAACTGTCTTCAGCTTCTGTCTTTTTCTCTTTCACGTGTGCTGTTCTATCCTCAAAAAAACAAACCTCTATTCCCCTGTCTTTGCACACCATCACCCATCTACAGCCTTCTTTTCTTCTCCAAAGACCTTGATTGTGTTTCCAAAGTGTGCTCCCATCTTTCCTGGAATTCCATTTTTGAATCTCTCCTCCTCTGCCACAGTACTAAAACCTCTCTCATCAGAAACACAAATGACAACCTATGTGATTGGTAAAATATTCTTCCTCACCCTTCACAACTTGTCTTTAGCCTTTTAACACAGATGACCCCACTATCCTTCCCCAACATCTCTCCTTTGTGCAGCTAGGTGGGGCTATACTCAGTTACTTTCTTCTCACCTAGTAAGTAGTCTCACAATACCAGATTCAAGTCCAACAGGTTTATTTGGTAGCTCCAAATAAACCTGTTGAACTTTGGACTGAGATAGGCACAATAAGTAGTCTCATAACACCAGGTTAAAGTCTGAAACTCCACATAATTTTTTCTTATCTAAGTAGAATAACCAGAAAATTACCTGCAATGGCTTCACAGCCATACTCATATCTCTGGTCTCTCCCAAGAATATATCTTTTGGTCATTTCCTATTTCTCATCTAGGTGTTGCTAAGAGGAATCATTCAATCACACAACGTCAGTTTTCACTTGACCACTGATGATATCTAGCCCTACCTCATTACCACCTTTTAACACTTCAACTGTCTCTAAATGGTCACACATATAGCAATGGATAAACAGAAATATCCTATAAAAACTTGGAGACCATAGCCATTTGTCTTCAGTCTTCACCATAAACTTCATAGTCAACAACTCCACCCCTCTTAGGGGGATAAACATTGGCCAAGACACCAAAGAAGAATTTCCCTGTTTTCTTTCAAAATACTGGCACGGTCCCTTTTATGTCCACATGAGGACAAATTGGGTCAACGTCTCAACTCAGACAAAGCAGCACTGGAATGTTGGCCTAAATTTTGAGACTACAGTCGGGTGTGAGTGCTACCCACTGAACCACAACTGGCATTTGAAATAAAAGAATGCAGCAGTCCAACAAACTGCTACAATGTTGTTGCTGGCAGTATCACAATCAAAGTCAGTCAAGATATAGTGATATGTCAGTGCATTGTTTTCTTTCATTCCACTCAAACTCCTTACTAGCTACTTGATTGGGAAGACATTTCTGCAGGATTAAGGCATTCGTTCAGTTCAAGAACAAATTCCATTTATGGCTCAATAAATTTGTACAGATAGCTTCACCAAATACTTGGACTGCTAACCTCCAACTATTACTAAGGAACACCACTTCACACCATGCAGTTGCTATGGTTACTGCCATCACTTTCACACGCCTCCAATTGGCATGTACTTACTCCATGCCAAGGTTGAAAGAACACGATGTTCACTCTTACTTTCACAGTTAATTGGGAGGGGGGGGCGTGGATATTTGAAATTCTACTCAGTATTCCTCGTAGCCAGGCTCCATGTAACTACGGTTGTTTTTGTTAAATATACTTCGATGCTGCAAAGTCTAATCTATTTGTCTCATATTTTACCAGATAATTTGAAAGAAATAGTGTATCAAAAACAAATGCACTATGTATATTTTTAAAAACACACAGTCACACATTGGTCGGATTTAATGGGCCCACTAGCCCCAGTGTGAATTCTGACAGCTCACTGAATCAGGCACTGGGCCTAAAACTGGACTACCATTAGGTGGCAAACCTGTGCGATGCTCCCAACTCACCCTTCTAGTTCCGATCATGTTTCTACCCAGAACAGGCAGGAACCTGATAAATATGCAAAAGTCCTCACTGTAATGTTGAAAAACCAATTCTGAGTCCTCCCACGATGCCCTTGCCTCTCCAGCCAGATGTCACACGTGTGATTTGGTGCCAGTCCTAAAAGGCGAGGAGCTGGTGCCATGGAATTCAAGGGGGAGCAAGGAGGTAGACGCCCTTCTGAACTATATTCCAGGCTGTACAGGGGGCTTATGCAGATCACCTGGGGGTGGGGGTGGAGGGGGGCTCATGTTAGTGCAAAGGGAGTGACCTCAAAAGCTTTTCCCCTGGACAAGGGTGCCTTTGCTGAACTTCTTCAACATGCAATTACAAAGAACAAAGAACAAAGAACAACCCAGCACGGGAAACAGGCCCTTCGGCCCAACGAGCCCGCGCCGCCGCATCGCCCTACACCTATTCTACCCTGCATGTCTACAAATGGGACCCTACTCAGTCAGATTCAGGGAAGAAATAGTGTCAATTTGGTGGAAACCGATTAGCCTAAGAGCACATCTTTGGGGTGTGGGAGGAAACCGGAGCGCCCGGAGGAAACCCACGCAACCACAGGGAGAATGCGCAAACTCCCACAGACACAGGCCCAAATCCATGTATCTGCACAGCGAGCAGTGCTAGTCACTGAGCTGTTGTGGAGCCCGTCTATTGGTCCAGGATCAAGCACACACACCGACATGAAGTACTAGGCCACTCCTGGACTTCCAAGAGCAGCCCACGCACGACCCGCCGTGTGCATGCCCCTCGCTTGACACGAGGTGGACCTCCACCTGTGGAATAAAGACAAAAAATATTAATCATACAGCCTGCCCTTCCGGTGTCTCCCGAGGTTTAACCTTATTTAATAGCCCCTACCATATCCCTCCATTCTCGTTTCACTCATGTGCCTATCTAACTGCATCTTAAACGAGTCCAACGTTCCTGCCTCCACCACCCTACTCGGTAGCGCATTCCAGACCCCCACAACTCTCTGCGTAAAGAACCTTCCTCTTACCTCCAAATTATACCTCCCCCCCCTCACCCTTAAGTGATGACCTCTTGTGTTCGTACCCAGTCTAGGGAGCAGTCTCTCACTATTAACTCTATCTATTCCCTTCAGTATCTTATATACCTCTATCATGTCCCCTCTCAATCTCCGTCTTTCCAAGGAGAATAGCCCCAGTCTCTTCAATCTCTCCTCGTAACCCAGTCCCCCCATGCCAGGCAACATCCTGGTAAACCTCCTCTGCACCCTTTCCAGAGACTCCACGTCCTTCCGGTAATAAGGTGACCAGAACTGGACGCAGTACTCCAAATGCGGTCTAACCAACGTTCTGTATAACTGAAGCATTAGACGGCAGCTTTTATACTCTAAGCCCCTTCCTATAAAGGCTAACATCCCATAAGCCTTCCTAACAACCTTCTCCACTTGTGACGCAACCTTCATGGATTTGTGAACCTGCACTCCCAGGTCCCTCTGTACGTCTATACTCCTAATCGGCCTACCTTTTATCACATAGCTCCTCTCTGCATTATTCCTTCCAAAATGCATCACCTCGCATTTGTCAGGATTAAATGCCATCTGCCACCTATCTGCCCACTGCACCAACCTATCTATATCCTGTTGTATCACCTGACAATCCAGTTCTGTACCCGCCAACCCTGCCATCTTGGTGTCATCAGCAAACTTGCTGATCACACCACCTACTCCCTCTTCTAAGTCATTTATGTAGACGACAAAGAGGAGAGGTCCCAGTACCGAGCCCTGCGGCACACCACTGGTCACTGGCCTCCAGCCTGACAAGGTACCCTCCACAACTACCCTCTGTCTCCTATTTCCCAACCAGTTCTCAATCCACCTAGCTACCTGGCCTCGTATCCCATGCGCCTTAACCTTTTCTACCAGCCTACCGTGAGGGACTTTGTCAAACGCCTTACTGAAATCCATATAGATGACATCAACGGCTCTCCCATCGTCAACCGTTTTTGTCACCTCCTCAAAGAATTCCACCAGATTCGTAAGGCAAGACCTCCCTCTAACAAAGCCATGTTGCGTATCCCTAATCAGATCGCAACGCTCCAAATGCTCATACATCCTACCCCTAAGTATTTTTTCCATTAACTTCCCTACCACCGACGTCAAACTCACCGGCCTATAATTCCCAGGGTTATCCCTACTACCTTTTTTGAACAACGGGACCACATTTGCTACCCTCCAGTCTTCTGGGACCTCACCTGTGTCCAAAGAAGAGACAAAGATGTGCGCCAGAGGCCCGGCAATTTCATCTTTCGCCTCCCTAAGCAGCCTGGGATAAATACCATCAGGCCCCGGAGCTTTATCCGTCCTTACGCTACCTAAAAGCCCTAGCACTTCCTCTCTCGTAATAACTATATCCTGCAACTGAACCTCCACTCCCTCCAAGAGACCGCACGATTCCGAACCCCTCTCCTTCGTGAATACCGACGCAAAGTATTCATTCAGGAGCTCCCCCATTCCCTCCGACTCAATACACAACTCTCCACTCTTGTCCCTAAGAGGACCAATTTTCCCTCTAACTACTCTCTTGCCTCTAATATAGGAATAAAATGCCTTAGGATTATCCTTAATCCTACCAGCCAAAGCCATCTCATGCCCTCTCTTCGCCCTTCTAATTTCCCTTTTTAGCTCCCTCCTACTCTCTCTATATTCCTCCAGCGCACACTCCGTACCCATTTGTTTTGACCTAACATACGCCTCCCTCTTCTTCCTGACCAAGTCTTCAATATCCCCCGTAATCCACGGCTCTCTAATCCTACCTTTCCCATCCTTTCGCCTAATTTTCTTCAGGAAACATAATGGAGAACATACCCCTATCTATGTCAACAGTGATGAAGTGGAAATGGTTGACAGCTTCAGATTTTTAGATGTTCAGATCATCAAAAACCTGTCCTGGTCCCTCCCTGCCGACACTAGTTAAGAAAGCCCACCAATGCTTCTACTTGCTTAGGAGGCTCAGGAAATTCGGCTTGTCCAATACGACTTTCACCAATTTTTACAGATGCACCATACAAAGCATCTTTTCCGGATGTATCACAGCTTGGTATGTCTCCTGCTCTGACCAAGACCGCAAGAACCTACAAAGAGTCGTGAACAAAGACCAATCCATCACGCAAACCAGCCTCCCATCCATTAAATCTGTCTACACTTCTTGCTGCCTCAGAAAAGCAGCCAGCATAATCAAGGACCCCACATATCCTGGATATACTCTCTTCCACATATCTCTGTAGGGAAAAAGATACAGAAGTCTGAGACCACATACCAACCAATTCAAGAACATCTTCTTTTATGCTGCCATTGGACTTTTGAATGGACCTACGTTATATTAAGTTGATCTTTCTTTACACCCTAGCTATGACTGCAACACTATATTCTGCATCCTCTCCTTTTCTTCTCCCTTATGTAAACCATGAACAATATGCTTTGTCTGTATAGCACAAAAAATAATGTTCTTCATTGTATACTAACTAATACATTGACAGTAATAAATCAAATGAAAACCTGGCATCCTTCTTCAGTTCAAAGAGCACCTGTGAGCCCCTCACATTCATGCTAATATTGAATCTCCTATCAATTGGCTGTCATCTTCACTAAATCAGCAAGTCCCCAGGTGCTAAATTTAAGTGTCATGGGCAGGCCATGGGGCTCACAGCCATGCAGCCACGGAGGGGCATCCACTTGCACCAAAACAGGATGCACATCATAACTGGTGAAGTGAAGGGAGGGATCAGCCAGTCTGAAGACCATGGTTGAATATGAAGGGCCACGGGTCTGTGTCCTTGGCCACGCAAGCTAGCTGGTGTGGGCAGAGGCTCCTCAAGCCTGCACTGGGTGATGAGAATATTGAGCATTGATCAACCTTCATATGCTGGATCACAATGGAATTAGGGAGGACTTGAGGGGTAAAGAACAAATCTTTCATTAAACGAATGTTTCAGTTGACATCTCTCTCTTTTTCTCTCCCTTCCACCACCTCACAGACTGAAGGTGAATATTGGTCTGCATCCAGTCCAGCTTGCATTATTCCTGCTGATTGCTGCTGAGACAGACAGGCAGTGGTGAGAGTGTCAGGGCCAGCCCCAGCTTGACCTAGCACCACACGAGCCAGCACCAGAACATCAGAGGACTGCTGCAGAAGCTGATGTGGTGGCCAACAGGTCAAGTAGGGGGTAGGAAGACATCGATACTGTAGGCCACATGTCTACAGGAAGTGCTAATCTCCTCAGGAGCTGTTGGACAACATGTGCCACTGAAGACTGCTCCTTCAAAGGGAGACAGTGCAACATCAGTGCCAGGTTCTCATACACCTGGTACTGAGAGGAGTAGTAGGAGGAGGAGGACGAGGATGAGGACGAGGAGAAGATCCCCCTCCCAATAGTCATGAAAGTGATGACAGCCCTGAACTTCCACACAACAGGGTCTTTCAGGGCTTGAGCAGGGTTCTGTGCAGAACATCGCAATCAAGTGTACAGATGCATCTGCAAGGTGATGAATGCCCTGAACGCTTGGCCATCGGAATACGTCACCTTCCACCTGAACCAGGTCCACCAAAATGCCTGGGCAGCAAGACTGTCTGCCATTGCTGGGAAGCCCCCGATGCAGGGGCCAAACGATGGCATTGTGTTGTCCTGTGAGCAGCATCTCGACATGGAATGCCTTTCATAAATAGGAAAGAGTTCCACTCGCTTAACATCCAGCTTTTACGTGACCACTCTCAGCTAAAGGGTTGGCTAGTGGGGGACAAGAGTCATTGCAAATTGTGCTAATATGAAAAACTAAGACTGAGGCAGAGACACGCAACAATAAGGCCTACTCTGCCAGCAAGAACATTATTGAGCAGTGTATAGGCCTTATGAAGATATGGTTCTGATGTTTGGATTGCTCTCGCAGGGCTCTCCAATACATCCCAGAGGGTCATGTGGATAGTAGTTTCACACTATATACTCCACAACCTGGCACAGCAGTGGGGTGATATGGAGGACGAGGACGAGAAGGAGGCAACTTTCACAGAAGGAGGAGGAAGACCAAGGCGGAGTTGAGGAAGAGCCCGAGGAGGACCGAGAGGATGCTGAACACGTGGCGTCCAGGGTCCAACGAGGCCAGAGGACAATGGATGCCCTCAAAGCCTTTAGATTTGGCACTTAGGAGACTCTTTATCAAAGAGTTCAAACTCACCTCTCCCTTCATCCTCAAACCCTGCCTTGCCTCTTGTCCCCCTTTCCCATAACCCTCTCCTCCTTTCCCATAATCCTTTTAACCCATTCTCAAACCCCTTGTTCCCTCCCTTTCCAAATATCTTCTTGCTCCCTTCCTCTCTGAACCTAGCCACCTCTTCCCTTCAACCTTTATCCCCATCCCAGGACCAGTGCTCTCCTCCCCGCTCCTCCCTCCTCCAATGGCCAACTTGATAACACACATTGGTGAAAGTCTGATTTGGCACTGTCAGCAAGGCTAGAGGATGATGATGACTCGCTGTGAGGAAAGTCGTGGTGCTCCTTAGATCCTGAGAAAGTCTGACTCTATATTAGAAAAGATTATTCAGTAAACAACTATAAAAAGTACATTACAAAAAGTAATTTCAAACAGATCTCAAACTTCAAGACAGCTGCATAGATTCAGAATATAGAAGTGTATGGGTGTATATTGTTCAGTACAATTGGTTTTTAAACAAATCGCTTCTGTCAAAACATCCTCTTACTTATCATCAGTCTATCTGATGACAGAGCATTGATCTCCTGGCCCATTCTTTAGTGTGCGAGAGGGGACACTCTCATGTGTCACGGGGGGGGCATGAACTGCTCATTGTCCTCATCCAGAAGTGGTAAGCCATCTGCACGACAGTCTATGAGAAGATCAGAGGTCTGATGTGCAATAAAGGACCTACCCCTCTCCACCCCACCTATCAACCACTGCCAGAGTCTCTCTGGTGGAATGTCCCAGGATGGGTTTGAGCGATTGCTTCTTCTCAGGGCTATGCCACAGGAATGAGGGGCAACTGAAGTGAGCTCCAGAAGGCACAATAACATCAGGCATTGCCAGTCCTGGAGGTCTGCCAATGCCCAAATCATGGTGGCGAAGCCCTCAGGTATTGTCCTTTATGACTGCAACATGCCCCCCTGTGAGTGGACCATGCTGTCAACGTCTTCAGCCATGATCCTGTGTAACTGAGCCAAACTCTGGAGCGCTTCAGCAATGTTCATCTGTGTATTCATTCTGTCTGTGATCAGAACTCCCCACTCACCTGAAAAAGGAGCAGTGCTCTGAAAGCTAATGGATGTTTGCTACCAAATAAACCTGTTGGACTTTAACCTGGTGTTGTGAGCCTTCTTACTTTCTTGTATAGGTCAAGGTCACCTAACTTGAACGCTTCAGACCTGGACTTCAACAAGCAGTGGATATCTCTGTTCATCCATGATTTCTGATTGAAATGCTTGCAGGAATGTTGCTGACAATCCCTCTGACTCTGTTTTTCCATCAGGAACATTAATGGGCTAACATTTTCCAGAGGCCCAACATCTGATTTGAGGACAGTGTGGGAGCCAGCACACCTCCAACTACCCACTCTCTTTGAAGTTCTTATCTCCATATGATGTGCTATAGCAGTTGTGTGGTGCTCACGAAAGAGCGCCCCAGCAGTCTCTCTGCTAACATGTCCCACTGAGGTGAGTGGCCCTGCACTGGTCAAAGCAGTGCCAAGAATTCTGTGTCCTCTCCAGAGCTGTGCCCTGGGCTCCTCTAAGGGGTTGGACAGGAGGCAGTGACCCCAGATTGCCCCACCTCATCTGATAGAGATCCTGGAAGAAAGGGGACATGGAGTCAGCTTTTGGGAATATCAAGTGTTGGAAGGTAAGATAGGTTAACTGGATAAAGGTGCATTAGACCTTCACTTCCTCGGAGAATGCCAATCTCACATTCTGGAACTGCTATGACCAGGACTTCCCCTGCGCCCGCTCCTCAAAGTGGGGTGAGGACACATAGCTTGGGAATACCCCTCTCTGCTTCCCACACTCCTTCCTGTTGTGGGTTATCGTATCCTATCGTGAAACAAAGAGAAAATTGTGAGACAGTGGCCTTGGTGGAGGCGGGGGGGGGAGGGGCAGTAGGTGTCAAGTGTGGGCTCTGTATCTAGCCTAAGAGGGTTTGTGATGGGGAATGCAGGGGGGTACTTACTGAGGGAGATGCTGGTAGGGTTGCAAAGGTTTACAAAGGATAAGTTGAGATGCCAGAGCTGAGGGACAGGAGTGATGCCAGGGGCAGATAGACAGGAACTCATACTTGCAGCTTGGAGGAGGTCATTCACCTTTTTGCGGCACTGAAGTCTGGTCCTCATGGGAGCAAACAGCCTCAACCATCACATCCCAGGCTTCTGACACCACACTGGCAGGTAGTCTCTTGTCAACCTTGAAAGAGGGTGGCCCTCCTCTCCTCCACAGCATCCAGTCCACATCTACACCCAGGAATTTTGCGCAGCTCTTCCTGCAGCCATGTTGCTGCCTGGAATGAGAGTAAGTGCTGAAGGGAGCGCTTAAATGTCGCTCCCGCTTGTAGAAGTCTAACAGGTGATTCCCAATTCCAACTAATCAAGCACTGGTGGTGTTGGGGAAATCAACATGATTCATTTAAGGCCTGGCCTATTATTCAGCGCTATCAACATCAGCACTTAGGAAAGATTTGGGTGAATTGCACCATTGTTACAAATGCAATTGTTAAGAAAGCCAGCCTGGAGTCTGAGACTCAAAAGCACTTGATTAATTGAATACTTTAGCACCTTTAAATGGCAGGCTCTGTTGCCAAGTCCTTGGAGTTAACATTGCACAGCTAGAGGGGGAAGAGTCTGGAGTGCCAAAAATAAGAAGCAGCAAGGTACAGGTGCATGTTAAAATACCTTTGATCAGGAAATTAGAAGAATTCGATCCCAAGTAGAAAACTGGGGGCAATATATCGAAAGGCTGTGTTACTTCTTTGGAGCAAATGAGATTTGGGGAAATGCTTAGGAAATCAGAAACTCAAAGGGACTGGGGAGCCCTTATTTAAGATTCTCTGAAGGTTAACGTGCAGGTTCAGTCAGCAGGTAGAAAGGCGAATGCAATGTTAACATTGAGAGGACTAGAATACAAGAGCAGGGATGTACTTCTGAGGCTGTGTAAAGTCTGGTCAGACCTTATTTGGAGTATTGTGAGCAGTTTTGGGCCCTGTATCCAAGGATGGATGTGCTGGCCTTGGAAAGGGTCCAGAGGAGGTTCACAAGAATGATCCCTGGAATGAAGAGCTTGTCGAATGAGGAACAGCTGAGGACTCTGGGTCTGTACTCGTTGGAGTTTAGAAGGATGAGGGGGGATCTTATTGAAACTTAGGCCTGGATAGAGTGTATGCTTCCACTGGTAGGAAAAACTAGAATGAGGGGGCACAACCTCAGGCTAAAGGGACGATCCTTTAAAACAGAGATGAGGGGGAATTTCTTCAGCCAGAGAATGGCGAATCTGTGGAACTCTTTGCTGCAGAAGGCTGTGGAGGCCAGGTCATTGAGTGTCTTTAAGACTGACATAGATAGGTTCTTCACTAATAAGGGGATCAGAGGTTTTGGGGAAAAGGCAGGAGAATGGAGAGAAAAACATCAGCCATGATTGAATAGCATAACAGCCTTGATGGGCCAAGCCTAATTCTGCTCCTATGTCTTATGGTCTTATAACCATTAAAGAAAAGTGGAAGGTTATTCTCCTCATAGTTTGTGGTCTATAGACTGACAGCTTAATCAGAAGTTTAATATCGCCTGATGCTACAGACGCCAAGTCCTTTGACCAAATAGTTGAGCTGGTTAAAAATCGTTTCAACTTCGTCTTTGTCCAGGAGCCAGGGGAGACAGTTTCAAGTTTCGTGGCCAGAATGAGACTAGCAGAACATTGCAAATTTGCTCCAGGTTTAGAAGCATCAAGGGACTGTTTGATCTCAGCATAAACAGTCTAATTATACAAAAGAAGTTATTGAGTGAGACCAAAATATCCCCAGAAAAAGCTGTGGAGTTGGCCCAGGCAACTGAATGTGCAGAACAGGTTGCAAGCAAGTTGTAAGACATGCCAAATGAGGTAAACTGCTTGCGGTTTACGAGTACGGAAGAGTCCAATAAAAAGGTACAACAACATTGAGGGCAAAATTTGTTTTCGGTTTGGGGACAACACGCCAAGGAAATGTGCTGATGTAGGGATCATGTGTGTTTCAAGAGAAACAAAAAGAATCATTTACAATGTGTGGTGCAGAGCGAAGCTGTCAGGATAGATTGTGCAAAAAAAACATACATGGCTAATTTAACTCCTTTGAATAAGGATAAGAAGCCTGAAAAGGGATCTCAATCATTTACCTTTAACTAGACCCAACTGAATGAAGTGTCTCCTAAAGAGATAGCCTTGAAGGTAAATGGCAGATTTTTTGAAATGGAAGTCGACACAGAGGGCTGCAGCTAGAATCACAGGGAAGTAGGCATTTTATTACTTTTAAAAAGGCCTCCGACCAACGAGATTGAACGAGTCAGGAGCTATATTATCTACCTATACAGAGTTTAGGGGCAGCATCAAATACACGGTCCTATGAGAATCAGACAGTACAGTTACCTGTCTTGATAATTAAGGGAATCAACCTTGTTTAATGGGATGTGATTGGCTTAAGCAGATGAAACTGAATTGGTTAGAGATGGATGTTTTCAGGAATTGCTATGTAAATATTTCATTTTAAAAGGTCTTAGAATAAGACATAAAAGTGGGGGTAAAGCAAAAATATATCTGAATTTGGAGGTAGCGCCTAAAGATAACAAAAAAAGCTGCTGGAGGCACAAGATACATCGAAGGCTGTGGACCCTGACAACATTCCAGCAGTAGTACAGAAGACTTGTATTCCAGAGCTAACTGTGCTCCTATCCGAGCTGCTCCAGTGTAGCTACAACACTGACATAACATTGTGCAACACTGTGCTACCGTGACAATGTAATAAAAATATCTTTCTATTATATCATCATGGTAGCACAGTGGCTAGCACTGTGGCCTCACAACGACAGGGACCTGGGTTCAATTCCGGCCTAGGGTCACTGTCTGTGTGGAGTTTGCACGTTCTCCCCGTGTCTGCATGATTTTCTTCCGGGTGCTTCGGTTTCTTCCCATGCTCCAAAGATGTGTGAGTTAGGTTGGTTGGCCATAGTAAACTGTCCCTTAATGTCAGAGGGACTAGAAGGATAAATAAACATGGGGTTACATGGATAGAACCTGTACTTATGGGCCAGCATGGTAGCACGGTGGTTAGCACTGCTGCTTCACAGCTCCAGGGACCTGGGTTTGATTCCTGGCTTGGGTCACTGTCTGTGTGGAGTTTGCACGTTCTCCTCGTGTCTGCGTGGGTTTCCTCCGGGTGCTTCGGTTTCCTACCACAATCCAAACATGTGCGGGTTTGGTTGATTGGCCATGCTTAAATTGCCCCTTAGTGTCCTGAGATGTGTAGATTAAAGGGATTAGTGGGTTAAATATGTAAGGATCTGGGGGTGGGATTGTGGTTGGTGCAGACTCGATGGGCCAAATGGCCTCTTTCTGTACTGTGGGGTTTCTATGATTGTCCATAAATGGAGAACCAGTGCTAATGACTATTAACTAACTAAAATTCCTAGATTATGTTCAACCAAAAGAACAACATTTTTAAAAATTATTTTGCATTGTTTCAACACAGACAAAATCACTTCCATATTTGAGTCATTTCCCAACAAATCTGAAAAGTAATAAAAATCTCCTGAGAAACTGGAATGCATTTATGCACAGCATAATATAGAAGCATGCGTCCAGGAAAGGAGACTAGTATGCTCCAAAATGTGAAACCAAATCCAATCAGAGCGCACAGGAGAGAGCGAATTGGAATCACTGACTTAAGTAGCTTGGTTCATGTATGCTGCTCCTGACAATGTATTTAAGTTTCTTGATTACAAATTATTAAAAAGATTTTAGTGGTGATTGTGGTGAGTTCCTGAGAAGATATGGTCTCAAAGGTCAGTGGAGAGAACCTCGTGTTATGAGAATGATTATCCTCATAACCCAACATATTAAACCTGCTAATCCCCATGACACAAGGGTCAATTTAGAATGGCCAAATCTACTTAGAATCATACAATCATAGAAAAACTGCAGCACAAACAAGCCCTTTGGCCACAAGTTACGCCGATCATATCTCTACCTACTAAGCTTACCTATAACCCTCAATCCTATTAAGCCCCATGTACTCACCCAGAAGTCTCTTAAAAGACACTATCAAATTTGCCTCCACCACCACCGATGGCAGCCAATTCCACTCACTCACCACCCTCTGAGTGAAAAACTTACCCCTGACATCTCTCTGTAACTACTCCCCAGCACCTTAAACCTGTATCCTCTTGTGGCAGCCATTTCAGCCCTGGGAAAAAGCCTCTGAGAATCCACCCAATCAATACCTCTCAACATCTTATACACCTCTATCATTCTTCATCTCTCCAAGGAGAAAAGACCGAGCTCTCTCAACCTGTCCTCATAAGTCATGCCACCCAATCCAGGTAACATCTTTGTAAATCTCCTCTGCACCCTTTCAATGGCTTATGTAAGAACATAAGAAATAGGAGAGGATAGGCCATCCAGCCCTTCGAGCCTGTCCCACCATTCAACAAGATCATGGCTGATCTGAAGTGGATCAGTTCCACTTTCCCGCTTTCTCCCCATAACCCTTAATTCCCTTGTCTATCAGAAACCTATCTACCCGTGACTTAAATATATTCAGTGAGGTAGCCTCCACCACTTCAACGGGCAGAGAATTCCAGAGATTCACTACCCTTTAAGTGAAGAAGTTCCTCCTCAACTCTGATTTAAACTGCTCCCCCCCCCCCCTTATCTTGAGGCTGTGCCCTCTAGTTCTGCTATCCTTTCTAAGCGGGAAGAATCTCTCTACCTCTACCCTATCTATCCCCTTCATTATCTTATACGTGTCTATAAGATCTCCCCCTCAGCCTTCTAAACTCCAACGAGTACAGACCCAGTCTATTCAATCTCTCTTCATAGGCTAACCCCCTCATCTCCGGTATCAGCCTGGTGAACCTTCTCTGCACTCCCTCCAAGACCAATATATCCTTCCGCAAATGCGGCGACCAAAGCTGCACACAGTACTCCAGTTGCGGCCTCACCAGTACCCTGTACAGTTGCAGCAAGACCTCTCTACTTTTATATTCTATCTCCCTCGCTATAAGGGCCAACATTCCATTCGCCTTCTTGATCACCTGCTGCACCTGCAGACTGGGTTTTTGCGACTTGTGCACAAGGACTCCCAGGTCCCTCTACACCGTAGCATGCTGCAGCTTTTTGCCTTTTAAATAATGATCACTCCTACTATTATTTCTACCAAAGGATAACCTCACATTTGCTAATGTTATACTCCATCTGCCAGGTCCTCGCCCACTCACTCAGCCTATCCAGATCTCCCCGCAGACTTTCTGCACCTTCCACGCAATTTGCTTTTCCACTCATCTTCGCGTCATCAGCAAATTTTGTTACCCTACATTCAGCCCCCTCCTCCAGATCATCTATATAAATGGTAAACAGTTGAGGCCCCAGCACCGATCCCTGCGGCACTCCACTAGTCACCAACTGCCAACCAGAATAGCACCCATTGATTCCAACTCTCTGCTTCCTATTAGACAACCAATCCTCTATCCACGCTAACACCTTACCCCCAACTCCGTGCACCCTAACCTTTTGCAGCAACCTTTTGTGAGGCACCTTATCAAATGCCTTCTGGAAATCTAAAAACACCTCATCCACCGGTTCCCCTCTGTCTACCACACTAGTCACATCCTCATAGAAATCCAATAAATTCGTTAAACACGACTTCCCCTTAACGAATCCGTGCTGCATCTGCTTGATTAAACTGTTCTTTTCTAGGTGCCTTGCTATTTCTTTTTTGATGACGGATTCTAGCATTTTTCCGACTACAGACATTAAACTAACCAGCTTATAATTCCCTGCCTTTTGTCTGCTACTTTTTTTAAACAGCGACGTAACATTAGCCATTTTCCAATCTTCCGGCACTTCCCCGGAGTCCAGCGAATTTTGATAAATAATTACTAAGGCATCCGCTATCACCTCTGCCATTTCTTTCAGAACCCTGGGATGCATTCCATCCGGTCCCGCGGACTTGTCTACCTTCAGTCCCGTTAGTCTATCAAGCACTACCTCTCTAGTGATAGTAATCGCATTAAGGACCTCATCTCCTACCATCCTTCTATCTTTAATATCCAGCAAGCTATTTGTGTCCTCCTCCGTGAAGACTGACACAAAAAACTTATTTAAAGCCTCAGCCATCTCCTCATTGCCCACCGCTAAATCCCCCCTCTTGTCCTCCAAGAGTCCAACATTCACTCTAGCCAGTCTCTTCTTTATATATTTGTAAAAACTTTTACTATCATCTTTTATATTTAGAGCTAGTTTAGCTTCATACTCTATCTTTCCTTTCTTTATCACCTTCTTAGTCATTCTTTGTTGTTTTTTAAATCTTTCCCAATCTTCTAATCGCCCACTATTTTTAGCCGCTCTGAACACATCAGCTTTTAATTTAATACTCTCGTTTATTTCCTTCAATAACCACGGCTGGTTATCCCTTCTCCTACAGTCCTTCCACATCCTTCCTGTAATGAGGCGACCAGAACTGAACACAGTAATCCAAGTGGGGTCTGACCAGGGTCTTATACAGCTGCAGCATTATCTTCCGACTCCTAAACTCAATTCCTCGATTGATGAAGGCCAGTACACCGTATGCCTTCTTAACCACATCCTCTACCTGCGAAGCCAATTTGAGAGTCCTATGAACCCAGACACCAAGATCCTTCTGATCTTCCACACTGCTAAGAGTCTTACCTTTAATATTATATTCCTTCATCCCATTTGACCTGCCAAAATGTACCACTACACATTTATCTGGGTTGAAGTCTATCTGCCACTTCTCTGCCCAGTCTTGCATCCTATCTATGTCATGCTGCAACTTCTGACATCCCTCCAAACTATCCACAACACCTCCAACCTTCATGCCATCGGCAAACTTACCAACCCAACCCTCCACTTCCTCATCCAGGTCGTTTATAAAAATCACAAACAGCAAGGGTCCCAGAATAGATCCCTGGGGCACTCCACTGGTGACCGACCTTTATGTAGAAAAAGACCCATCTACAACAACTCTCTGCCTTCTGTGGGCAAGCCAGTTCTGGATCCACAAAGCAACATCCCCTTGGATCCCATGCCCCCTCACTTTCTCAATAAGCCTTGCATGGGGGACCTTATCGAATGCCTTGTTGAAGTCCACATAAACCACATCTACCGCTCTTCCTTCGTCAATGTGTTTAGTCACATTTTCAAAAAACTCAAGCAGGCTTGTAAGGTATGATCTGCCTTTAACTACTTTTGATCACACTATACTTCTCTAAATGTTGATAAATCCTGTCTCTCAGGATCTTTTCCATCAACTTACCGACCACTGAAGTTAGACTCACCAGTCGATAATTTCCTGGGCTATCTCTATTCCCTTTCTTGAATAAAGGAGCCACATCCGAAATCCTCCAATACTCCAGAACCTCTTCCATCTCCATCGATGATGCAAAGATCATCGCCAGAGGCTCTGCAATCTCTTCCCTCACCTCCCACAATAACCTGGGGTACATCCCATCTGGTCCCAGCGACTTATCCATCTTGATGCTATTTAAAAGCTCCAACACATCCTCTTTCTTAATGTCCACGTACTCAAGCTTTTCATCTGCCGTAACCACCAAGATCTTTTTCTGCCATGAATACTGAAGTAAAGTATTCATTGAGCACCGCTGCCATTTCTACCAGTTCTACACAAACTTTCCTGCTGTCACATTTCATAGGTCCTATTCCTTCACATCTCATCCTTTTACTCTTCACATATTTGTGGAATGCCTTAGGGTTTTCCTTAATCTTACCTGCCAAGGCCTTCTCATGACCCCTTCTGGCTCTCCTAATTTCCTTCTTAAGTTACTTCCTACAGGCCATATACTCCTCTAGATCCCTAACGTTACCTAGCTCCCTGAATCTTTTGTACGCTTTTCTTTTCTCTTTGACTAGATTCGTTACAACTTTCGTGCACCACGGTTCCTGTAACCTACCAAAACCTCCCTGTCTCATCGGAACATTGTCGTGCAGAACTCCAGACAAACATTCCTTGAAAATCTGCCAACTTACTTCGGTACATTTCCCCAAGAATACCTCCTTCCAAGTTACGTCTCTAATTTCCTGCCTGATGGTTTCATATTCCCCCTTACTCCAGATAAACACTTTCCTAGCTTGCCTGATCCTATCCCTCTCCAATGCTAGTGTAAAGGAGATAGAGTTATGATCATTATCCCCAAAATGCTCTCCCACTGAGAGATCTGACACCTGTCCAGGTTCATTACCCAATACCAGATCGAGTATGGCCTCTCCTCTTGTAGGCTCATCCACATAATGTGTCAGGAAACTCTCCTGAACACACCTAACAAACTCCTCCCCAGCCAAACCCCTTACCCTAGAGATATTCCAATCGATATTTGGGAAAATAAAGTCTCCCATCATGACAACTCTGTTATTATTACATCTCTCCGGGATCTGTTTCCCTATCTGTTCCTCAACAGCTCTGTTACTACTGGGCAGCCTACAGAAAACACCCAGTAAAGTTATTGACCCCTTCCTGTTCCGAACTTCCACCCACAGAGACTCCGTAGGCAATCCCTCCACGGAGTCCACCTTCTCTACAGCCATGACATTATCCCTGATCAACAGTGTCACTCCCCCACCTCTTTTGCCTCCCTCCCTGTCCCTCCTGAAACATCTGAAACTCACACTTGAAGTATCCAGCCCTATCCCTGAGACAACCAAGTCTCTGTAATGACCACTACATCACACTTCCAACAGCGATCCACACTCTAAGCTCATCCACTTTGTTCACAACACTCCTAGCATTAAAATGGACATCTCAAACCTTCGGTCTGAGCACTCCCCTTCTCCGTCGCCTGTCTATCCTTCCTCTTACTCTGTCAACAATCCCTCTCTATTTGCGAGCTAACCTCCTCGCTCCCAGTCACTTCATTTCGATTCCCTCCCCACAAGCATTCTAGTTTAAAGTCTCCCCAGTAGCCTTAACCAACCTTCCCGCCAGGATATGGTCCCCCTGGGATTCAAGTGCCACACATCCTTTTTGTACTTAACTCGCACATCTTTGGACTGGGGGAAGAAACCCATGCAGACAAGGGGAGAATGTGCAAACTGCACACAGACAGTGACCTGAGGCGGGAATTGAACCTGGGTCTCTGGCGCTATGAGGCAGCGGTGCTAATCACTGGGCCACCGTGCCACCCAATTCAATAACAGAATAAATTATGAAACCATTTGAGATATAATGGACAATATTTTAAAGACAGAAATGAACAAATGACAGTCATAGCAAGGGGATCTCTTGTATGCTGTTACACAGGAACTTGCTGTGATTGGAAAGCTATTAAGGGGTATGGACAAACCTTGAACTTTTTCTGGGGAATTTCTATTACATAGGCACAGCAATTTTATTTCTTTCCATGTGTTTGAAGTTTTCTTTATTTTTTCATGAAATGTGGGCATCTCTGGCAAGGCTAGCATTTGTTGCCCATCCTTAATTGCTCTTCAACAGAGTAGTGTACTAGATTATTTCAGGACAAAGTTAAGAGTGAACCACTTTGCAGTAGATCCAGAGTTAATTGTAGACCAAATTGGGTCAGGATGGAATTTTAATTCCAACTGGTGTTAGGATTTGAACCTGAGTCCTCAGCGAATTAGCCCAGGCCTTAGACCAGTGACATCAGCCTGTCACCACCATTGTGCTGAGTGTCTTGATGGCAATTGTGGCATAACTTATGGGAGGTAGGGCAATTCCGAAATCAAATTCCCAATTAATGCATTTAATTGCAGTCCAGATTTTCTTGAATTCGGCATTTTCCATCTTCACTGGGATAGACTGGAGTTGGGACCAGGCTCACTGGTGTGAATTGCAGAAGCAGCCAGCCTCTTAAATCATCAGCTAACTCCACTGACCCCGAACTGTAAACTTTAGCTGTGTGAAAGCTGGAGTGCGCAGGGCAGACAAGGGGAGGTCTGAGCTTGGTGGATTCTTTGGATAGCCAGAGCACCCATTTGGAGAGGTAAAGTACCTTATGAATAGAGTGCTTTGATATCTCTGGGAAAGGTAAGGCACAACTGGGGATTGTTAGAATTAAATCCGATTACGTAATTTTTATACATACACATTGGAACTGACCAAATGTCTCAGGGACTGTCAAAGAGCTGTCTAATTGTCAAGGAACTGTCCAGCTGTCCAGGTATCAGGGATCGTGTCATGGCTGTAGAGAAGGTGGACGCTGTGGAGGGATTGCCTACGGAGTCTCTGTGGGTGGAAGTTCGGAACAGGAAGGAGTCAATAACTTTACTGGGTGTTTTCTATAGGTTGCCCAATAGTAACAGAGTTGTTGAGGAGCAGATAGGGAAACAGATCCCTGAGAGATGTAATAATGACAGAGTTGTCATGATAGGAGACTTTAATTTCCCAAATATCGATTGGAATATCCCTAGGGCAAGGGGTTTGATGGGGAGGAGTTTGTTAGGTGTGTTCAGGAGGGTTTCCTGACACAGTATGTGGATAAGCCTACAAGAGGAGAGGCTGTACTCGATCTGGTATTGGGTAATGAACCAGGACAGGTGTCAGATCTCAGTGGGAGAGCATTTGGGGATAGTGATCATAACTCTATCTCCTTTACACTAGCATTGGAGAGGGATAGGATCAGGCAAGCTAGGAAAGTGTTTATCTGGAGTAAGGGGGAATATGAAGCCATCAGGCACGAAATTAGAGAAGTAACTTGGAAGGAGGTATTCTCAGGGAAATGTACCGAAGTGTCCAAAAATGCTAGGTGAGTTGGCACGGAGAGTTAGGGAAAAAGGGAGGGGCATGAGTTAGCATTAATTTGATGAAGGGGATGCAAGGATTCATGGGGTGAATAGTAGTGCTTAGGTTGGCAAAGGAATACGAGAAGCCATGGGAGTGTCTGGGGGTATGAGTTGGAATGGGTGGGGCATGGGAGTGTATGGGGTTGAGAGTCAATAGCTGGGGGGGGATTTTTGTTTTTTTTAGTTCCTTAAACACTGTGCCAGAGCATAGAGGTAGGCCTTATGCCCAGCCCATCTTTGCACTCAGCAGTTTCTGCATGTATTCTAAGATTGCCTGCCACCATTCCTCTTTCAGCATCAACCCCAAGTCAGGTTAGCTCCTGACTCTGTGTGTACCTGATTTAGGGATTGACTTAGTAACAATGAACATTGATAGCTTCATCTCTATTTATAACCACAAAATCTGGGATATTGTTTTAAATGTATTCGAGAAGGAAGGAAGAGCAATAGACAGAGCAAACTTAGTTTTAAATCATCAAAATTTAAATTACATAGTGCATTTTTTAAATGTATGAGCTTGCACACAGGCAGGTGTATTATACTCTTCCAAAATTATATGTTAGCACAAACCTTATTCTTGATCCTTTTATTTAAAATCTGCATTCCAATTTACCATTCCCACTAGTCAAACGGGTAGAGATAACTTAGGATAATATTACACAATACAGAACCGAAGGGCCTACATTCAATTTTTGTTTTGACATTAGTTTGGCCTGCATCAAACATGGAACCATCATGTTCTATATTGTACCAGTCAAACTAAGAAACATTGTGTATTTTATCAGTCCTTCCACATGACAGATTAAAGCAAACAAGATCTTGACAGTCAAATTGGCCACTATCTCAGGACTCTTTGGGAAAGATTAATAGATGTTAAAACTATTTCAAAGCAGACTTGAAGATATGCCAGCAAAACAAGCAACTCAATAATGAACTGGAGTTTAATGAATCTTCCTTTGAAAAACAATGGTTGAGAGGTGGTAAAAATGTGCATTCTCTAATGGGATGTGGACATCAGTGGCAAGGCCAGCACCTATTGCCCAACCTTGTTGCCCAGGGAATTAGCTCAAGTGGTAGAGCGCTCGCTTTGCATGTGAAAGGTAGGGGGACTGATGCCGACATTCTCCACTTTGATTTTGGGGCAGCACGGTAGCACAATGGTTAGCACTGCTGCTTCACAACTCCAGGGACCTGGGTTCGATTCCCGGCATGAGTCACTGTCTGTGTGGAGTCTGCACATTCTCCTCATGTCTACGTGGGATTCCTCCGGGTGCTCCGGTATCCTCTCACAGTCCAAAGAAATGCAGGTTAGATTGATTGGCCATGCTGAAATTGTCCCTTAGTGTCCTGAGACACATAGGTTAGAGGGATTAGTGGGTAAATATGTAGGGATATGGGAGTAGGGCCTGGGTGGGATTGAGATTGGTGCAGACTTGATGGACCAAATGGCCTCTTTCTGCACTGTAGGGGTTTTTATGATTCTAATTGCACTTGAACTAAGTAGCTCACTAGACCATTTCAGAGGGCAGTTGAAGTCAGTCACATTGCTGTGGGTCTGAGCCATATGTAAATTGGACCAGGCAAAGATGACAGATTTCCCTCCCTAAAGGATATTCATGAACCTAGTAAGTGAATTAGCAAAAAATAAAATGAAGAGTGCTCTTTAGAAGCTGAGGAGGTGATCTTGAGTCCACATGCACTGTCCGTGTGAATGCTGACATGAACCCAAGGTCCCGTTTGAAGCCGTCCTCATGTGTTCATGTCCTCAGGAGTGTTCCCTCCCAGTCGCGGAACACTTCAGCAATCACGGGCATTCAGCCTCTAATCTTCGGATAAGTGTTCTCCGAGGCGGCCTTCATGACACCCAACGACGCAGAATCGCTGAGCAGAATTTGATGGCCAAGTTCTGCACACAGGAGGAAGGCCTCAACCAGGATCTTGGATTCACGTCACACTATCTGTAATGCCCGTGACTTGCCTGGGCTTGCAAAATCTCTCTAACTGTCCTGGCTGGAGACAATACACACCTCTAACTTGTACTTGGCCCTCTCTCCACTCACATTGTCTGTACCTTTAAGACTTAATTACCTGTAAAGACTCACATTCCAACCATTATCTTGTAAATTGAGTTTGCGTCTATATATGGCCTGTTTGTGAACACAACTCCCACTCACCTGATGAAAGGGCAGTGCCCCGAAAACTTGTGCTGCCAAATAAACCTGTTGGACTTTAGCCTGGTGTTGAGACACTTCTTACTGTACTTACCACAGTCCAACGCTGGCATCTCTACCTCACTGCCCCTTAGCACAGGTTGACACTGTCACATTGGTATCATGCCCATGCCAACCTGGCAGTGCCAGCCTGTTGCAAGGGGTAGGTCCCAAAATGACACAGACATGGGGGAGGAGGATTCATTTGTATGTAGTGGTGGCCAGGACTAGAAGGAGGAGCTGGGGATGCCAACGATGATTGTTGTAGAGGCGGATCTGACGTTTTTCTGGTGTCTGCTGAGATGGGAGTAGGTTTTGGCTTGGACACAGGGAGGATTATTTCGTCTTTGAGAAGAGCCATGGAGTCTTTCGCACTAGCTACCAGAATAAGTCTGCGAAAAAAATTCTCTAAAGGATAGAAGGTAATCTAATAATTCTAATAATCACAAACATACACTTGAGCTTGTTTAGATACCCTGCTCATTTTCCTTAAAAATATAAACCAGCTGAAAATTTAACTGGGTGCAATTTTACCCCACAAGCATTTAAACATCTGCAACCATGTCTCAGTGTGTTGCTTTCACTACATCAGATTGGTGGCAAGGTATAGCTTGCCAAGAAGTTCACAGAAATCCAAAATGCTACACATTTTGCACTGGCAGTTTAAGTAACTGGATTACTAACTCCTGGAGTTTGCAGCTGAAGCATATTTGTATAAAGCATATTCTCTCCTCCTAAATACATGCTACTTAAGTGAAGGGGGGGAACTTTGTCCTCTATAAATTCCATAGCAATTCCCTGAGGATTTGCATGCCATTATTAACCATTCATTGACACTATCTACTCTATCAGAAGGTTAATCAAATGTCAAGATGCACATCAACTTATAATGTTACATAAGCACAAAAATGTGGTCAGATTTTGGACAGTTCTGTTTCAGTTGGTCCACCTTCAGAATGTCTTTGTAAAAGATTTAGGTGGGGTGGGGGGTGTTTTTTTAAAGAGAAAATCAAGGAGGAAAGGCAGATTTGTGCAGTGCTTTATATCAGAGTCTGTGTTTTCTATCCACCTGAACTAAAGAAACAACAATGCAATACCAAATCAGTGAGTCAGAGTTTTCCACAACCCAGTGCATGACTCTTTCAAGAATGTGACTGCAAAATAACTGGACAGGGATTTGAATGAGAACAGTGTAGTATTGACCGTCTTGGATAGAAGAAAGGATACGTTCACCTGCAATATTCTCTTATCTTTCACGTAGGAGTTAAGAATATCTTATCTCAGGATGTGTCACTACTCTAAGTAGAATAAATTCAACAATCTGTTGAACAAATACCAGAAAAACTCTTGAAAAGAATTATAAACAAATGTTCCAGCATAGTGTCCATATAGCATCAGGCTTTAGTACTTGTTAAAATTAACCTGTCATTGTATCTACCATGAAAAATATTGGCAATTCTATACACATGACCAGGACATATCCACATCATGTTTTACAAAGCAGCCCAGCAGCATAGTGCATTAACACACTAGGCCACAAAATTGAATTGAGATTGGCATCAGGAATTCTCAATGTAAAAATTTATTTATTGGTCACAAGTAAGGCTTACATTAATACTGCAATGAAGCGACTGTGAAATTCCCCTAGTTGCCACAGTCCGGCGCCTGTTTGGGTCAATGCAGCTAATCAGCACACTTTTCAGAACATGGAAGGAAACCAGAGCACATGGAGGAATCCCACACAGACATGAGGAGAATGTGCAAACTCCACACTGACAGTGACCCAAGCCAGGAATTGAACCCAGGTCCCTGGCACTGTGAGGCAGCAGTGCTAACCACTGTGCTACAGTGGATCTCTTGAGACAAGCTGAGCAGAGGCAAAGCAACACCTTTAAAGGAAGGAATAGAGGTGGAGATGCCAAGATAAAATAATCAGCCTCTCATCCTATAGAGTGAGTGCAGAATTGGAGCAGTTCTGACTTGAAACCTAATTTTTGCCTGCATAATGTGAACACGAAGAACAAAACTACTTCAATAGCTGGGGTCAAGAGAAAAATGCGTATGATTGAACTGTTTAAAAAAAGTCACCAATTTCATGAAACAAAACAGAAGTAGCCTGTTCAGTTGCTCAAACTTGTTTCACCATTCAAAGATCGTTGTTGACCTGCACTCCAACTCCCATCCTTAGATACCCTTACCCAATAAAAATCTAATTAATCTCAGTCTTGAGAATTTTTCCCCCTCTCTTTACAAATAACACACACAACACAATGATGTAAATTGCACTTCTCTTAAATTTAGTGTCACATCATCCTTGGTCAAGTGATGAGCAATAATCTTTTTCAAACTGAAGAAAAATTGGTCTGTTGAATACTCTTCCCTCAAAGTCATCACCCTCTCCCAGTCCAAAGTATTATTCATTTTAAAAATGCAGTTTCAGAGGCTTCTCACCACAACAGGAAGCTTTCAAACAGTTTGTTGTCTATTTTAACTGCTGCATCATTTTCACACAATGCAAACTGTACAATTCAAATGAAAGGCTTGCAGCCACTAATGCAAAGGTGATTTCACTGAAAGGCTTTGCATTTCATAATATTGTTTATTTGCAATCAATGCAATAACTAAAGATTATCATAACTTTAAACATGCTTATTGTACCAGTGATCTGGCATGTTCATTTTTAAAATGATGAAACCAAAAACCTTTAACCTGCTTCTCCAAAACAGTGTGCTAGCCCTTCTACTACCAATGATCAAGGCTCTCTAATTAAAGCCCTACTGATGTCACTTTATTTATTGATTCTATGTCCAGGGCCAAGGCCCATAGTACAGGACAAGACTGAGAAGATTTTCAGAGATGACAAAAGATATCAAGAAATAACAATGGGAATCAGAGAAATATCAGAAATTTTAAAAAAATCTTTGACAGTTCCCTATGGTAGGCACAGGCTACTGTCTCTTTGAGTCTGCAACAGCACTGGCTCCACAATCAGAGTTGTACCATAGACATGATGGAATAAAGCCTTATTTTGTGTTCTAAGTTACTAATGCATTTTCCTTGCTCTTTCACCAGACATGCACTTCAATTCTTCTAGTGTTTCTTTTTATTTTATAAAATAAGATGGTAGACTTGGCTTCAATTAACGTCCATAATACATTACATATTCTATAACTTTTAGTGTAAATAACAATTCTAACCATCTAGTTCATATTTTATGTGGTATTAATACTGAGTCACCAATTCTCCCACTGATGGAAATAATCTTATTACTCCCTAAATCTTTCATAATTTGAGCATGTCAATCTACCCTACTTCCTTGATTTCAAGTTTGTTTTCCAAAGCTGATGGGAAAGAAGGAAGGAAGGGAGGAAGGAAGCTGCGAGAAACAAGGATCATAAGGAACTCCAGTGACCTAAAAGATAGAGTAGGAGATAGTGCATCAAATCGGACAAATAAATTAAAAGGGAAGAATGCAAGTTATCTGGGGCACTGAAGAGAACGTTCAAATTGGGCAAATAAGTGCAGCTTTGGAACCAAGTGTACACCTGAGAGTATGGTGAGTGAGTTTAAAATGTTAATCTTATTCCTGAACAACCTAGTCTAGTCTGTAATTAGTAGCAACTGGAAAGTATTATGCTCAAAAAAGACAGTAGGACTAGGGGGCACAGCCTCAAGATAAAGGGGAGGCGGTTTAGAATGGAGTTGAGGAGGAACTTCTTCACTCAAAGGGTGGTGAATCTCTGGAATTCTCTGCCCGTTGACGTGGTGGAGGTTGCCTCGCTAAATATTTTTAAGACGCGGGTTGATGGGTTCTTGATAAGAGAGGGGATTAAGGGTTATGGGGAGAGGGCGGGAAAGTGGAACTGAGCCACAACAGATCAACCATGATCTTATTGAATGGCGGGGCAGGCTCGAAGGGCTAGATGGCCTACTCCTGCTCCTATTTCTTATGTTCTTATGTTCTTATGTAAGTAGATGGAATTTCTTTCAGTTGTCAGGATTTGGGTGGGGTAAATACTCCGCTGAGAGAGCTGGGTAATTAAGTTACCTAGATGGTTGAATCTGGTTTCTCGACCTCCAGTTCAGTTTACTATCAATTCAGGTATTTTTAGTGCAGTTGAGACAAATGGGTGCAGCTTTGAAACTGAGTGCATACCTGGGAGTTGGACAGTAGGGAAGTTAGAGAAGAAGATATGCCTTTCCTTTTGCTTTTTCTACTTGTTTCGTCCAGAATTGGGTTCTTACTCTACCTACTACAGAGAAGGGAGGTGAGTATATGCAAATGGTCAAGGCCTATTCCAGTCCTAAGGTGTAACATAGTACACAAACAGCTGGTAACTTTAAAATATATTAAAAAAAAGAAAATAAATAAATAATATAATTAAGTAATTAATTAAAACACATTAAGGATGGCAGGACAGGTAACGTGTCAAGGCTATAGCATGTGGGGATTCCTAGATGCCAATATGATCCAGGGCTAACATGACTTTACTAAGTGTGTGCGGTTCAAGAAGCTTTGGTTCAGTAATTGAGCTGAAGATTGAACTATAGACTCAAGGAGAAGGAAAGTTGTCTGGATGCTTTGTGCTAGGAGGCAGTCACATACTTGGGATAGAGTTTTCTGATTTGGTCAGGGACAGGGGGGTGAGAATGCTAGTGAGACAAGTAAGGGGCCCAGAGTTCAGAAGTACAAGAACCTCAGCTTTTGCAATTATCCAACAGGTTTGAAGTTCTCTCAGCTTGCTTGGATGGGAGTGGAGCTGAGGGATAGATGAACATAATGGCCATTATGTTCACCAGGCAGGAGTGTTCCATTCTTGTCGGGAAACACTTCAACAGTCAAGAGCATTCAGCCTTCTATCTTCAGTTAAGCGTTCTCCAAGGTGGCCTTCAAGACATAGGACAACGCAGAATCACCAAACAGAAACTGATGGCCAAGTCCCACACACAAGGACGCGTCAACAGGGATCTTGGGTTTATGTAACCCCTACCATTTAGCCTGGGCTTGCAAAATCCTACTAATTATCCTGACTTGAGACAACTCACACCTCTTTAATCTTTCTCCACTCGCATTGTCTGTACCTGTAAAAACTTGATTTCCTGTAAAAACTCGCATTGCAACCATTACCTTGCAATAGAGTCTTTGTCTACATCTGTCCTGTTTGTGAACTCAACTCTCCACTCACCTGATGATGGAGCAAGACTCCGAAAGCTCATGATACCAAATAAACCTGTTGGACTTTAACCTGGTGTTGAAAGACTTCTTACTGTGCCCACCCCAGTCCAATACCGGCATCTCCACATAATGGCCATGGCACATTATCAAATTGCAGGGAGGCGTAAGAAGAAATGCAGTGATAGCGAGGTGGATTGACAGTTCTCTGCAGCAAAGAGTGAGAGTCTAGTTGCCTGCCTGTGTTGCCTGCATGGTGCCAAGGTGCAGAACTTCGGCTCAGGGTTGGAGAGGAACATGCAGTGGGAAGATGTTGGCCTGGATTCTCCCAAAAAAATTCAAACTGTTGAATTCACGTGAAAACTGGAGTAAATCACATTGTTTCTTTCAGTGGGAGTTTCAAAAAGAATCTCCCACACTCTGTGCACTGTAGAATGCACTCAGAGTCAGAGGTTTACAGCATGGAAACAGGCACTTCGGCCCAACTTGTCCATGTCACACTTATTTTTTCAAAGCCCACATGTGGCCCATACCCCTCTATACCCATTGTACCCATGTAACTATCTAAATGCTTTTTAAAAGATAAAATTGTACCTGCCTCTACTACTACCTCTGGCAGCTTGTTCCAAACACTCACCACCCTGTGTGAAAAAATTGTCCCTCTCTCCCCTCTCACCTTAAACCTATGCCCTCTAGTTTTACACTCCTCTACCTTTGGGAAAAGATATTGACTATCTACCTTATATATGCCCCTCAAAAAGGTCATGCCTCAGCCTCCTATGCTCCAGAGAAAAAAGTCCCAGTCTATTCAGCCTCTCCTTATAACTCAATTCATCAAGTCCCGATAGCATCCTAGTAAATCTTTTCTGCACTCTTTCTAGTTTAATAATATCCTTTCTATAACACGGGAATTGCACACAATATTCCAAGTGTGGCCTTAACAATGTCTTATACAACTTCAACAAGACATCTCAACTCCTGTATTCAATGTTCTGACCGATGAAATCAAACATGCCGAATGCCCTCCTCACCACTCTGTCCACCTGTGACATCACTTTCAAGGAGCTATAACATGTACCCCTAAGATCTCTTTGTTCTATAACTCTCCCCAGTGCCCTACCATTAACTGAGTAAGTCCTGTCCTGGTTCAATCTACCAAAATGCATTACCTCGCATTTGTCTAAATTAAACTTTATCTGCTGTTCATCAGCCCACTGGCTCAATTGATCAAGATCCCGCTGCAATTGGAGATAACATTAAGAACATAAGAAATAGGAGCAGGAATAGGCCATCTAGCCCTTTGAGCCTGCCCCGCCATTCAATAAGATCATGGCTGATCTGAAGTGGATCAGTTCCACTTTCCTGCTTTCTCCCCATAACCTTAATTCCCTTGTCTATCAGAAATCTATCTACCTGTGACTTAAATATATTCAATGAGGTAGCCTCCACCACTTTAATGGGCAGAGAATTCCAGAGATTCACCACCCTTTGAGTGAAGAAGTTCCTCCTCAACTCTGTTCTAAACTGCCCCCCCCCCACCCCCTTATTTTAAGGCTGTGCCCTCTAGTTCTGCTATCCTTTCTAAGTGGAAAGAATCTGTCTCTTCTACCCTATCTAGCCCCTTCATTATCTTGTAAGTCTCGATAAGATCCGCGCTCAGCCTTCTAAATTCCAATGACTACAGGCCCAGTCCATTTAATCTCTCCTCATAAGCTAACCCCCTCATCTCCGGTATCAGCCTGGTGAACCTTCTCTGCACTCCATCCAAGGCCAATATATCCTTACGCAAGGGGACCAAAACTGCACACAGTACTCTGGTTGCGGCCTCACCAGTGCCTTGTACAGTTGCAGCAAGACCTCCCTGCTTTTATATTCTATCCCCCTCGCGATAAAGGCCAACATTCCATTCACCTTCTTCATCACCTGCTGCACCTGCAGACTGAGTTTTTGCGATTTGTGCACAAGGACCCCCAGGTCCCTCTGCATAGTAGCATGCTGCAGCTTTTCACCCTATAAATAATATTCCATCCTACTATTATTTCTTCCAAAGTGGATAACCTCACATTTGCTAACGTTATACTCCATCTGCCAGGTCCTCGCCCACTCACTCAGCCTATCCAGATGTCTCTGCAGACTTTCCACACCCTCCACGCAATTCGCTTTTCCACTCATCTTCGTGTCATCAGCAAATTTTGTTACCCTACACTCAGCCCCCTCCTCCAGATCGCCTATGTATATGGTAAACAGTTGAGGCCCCAGCACCGATCCCTGTGGCACTCCATTCATCACCAACTGCCAACCAGAAAAGCATCCATTGATTCCCACTCTCTGCTTCCTCTTCGATAACCAATCCTCAATCTACGCTAACACTTTACCCCCAACTCCGTGTACCCTAACATTCTACAGCAACCTCTTGTGAGGCACCTAATCGAACGTCTTCTGGAAATCTAAAAACACCACATCCACCGGTTCCCCTCTGTCTACTGCACTAGTCACATCTCACAAAAATCCAGTAAATTCGTTAAACACGACTTCCCCTTCACGAATCCGTGCTCCGTCTGTTTGATCAAACCGTTCTTTTCTAGGTGTCCTGCTATTTCTTCTTTGATAATGGATTCTAGCATTTTTCCAACTACGGACGTTAACCAAATGGACCTATAGTTCCCTGCCTTTTGTCTGCTACCTTCCTCACTGTCCACCATGCCACCAATCTTGGTGTCATCTGCAAACTTACTAACCATGCCCTCTATATTCTCATCCAAATCATTAATATAAATGACAAATAACAGTGGGCCCAGCACTGTTCTCTGAGGCACACCGCTGGTCACAGGTCTCCAGTGTGAAAATCAACTCTCTACAACCACGCGTGTGAATCCTGTTGAAAACAAGTGAGGGAGGGGGCCTATTCCCTCTGGAGAGGCCAGCAGCATAGCTCCGAGCAGGCCACTGTGCATGAACCGATCTGTCAGTGCTGAGATTGATGCATGCACAGTGGCCCTTGTCTGCCAGTCTCCCAATTGCTGGCCAGCTTGCCCATCAGAAGCCCTTTGATCCCCCATGGCCTGATTGCTGGCTCCCTCAAGCATGCCCAGGCCAACCTCAACCTCCCCACAGCTCCGATTCCTCCCCCCACCCCCAGGAGTCCCGAACACTACCCCCCCCCCCACCCCCCCCACACACACACACACACACACACACACACACACACACAACCATAACACTCTCACCATGCAGTCCCGACCACTCCCACCCCTCCGGATGGCCAGCTCTGACCACTGACCTGCCTCCATCCCCCACGAATGCTCTCTGCAGAGTGGCAGCGGGATCCCCACCCCCACCAATTCCACCACCAGGCCCTGCCGCCTTGGTAATACCCAGTGCCTGATGGGCAGTGCCAGATAGGCTCCCTGGGCATTGGCACTTTGACCCTTGGGCAGTGCCAGGGACCCAAACTGGTACTGCCAAGGTGCCAATGCCCAGCAGGAATGTGCCCCCACTGCCTGACCCTTTGGGGGCCCCCAGTTGCTCCCCTTCACTCTAGCTTCACTTTCAGGATTTCAGTTCTGGGCCTGTTAATTACACTTAAATAATATTTAAATAACTTGAATGTGTAATACAGCTCTGCACCAACTTACAGCATGGAACTGGCACACCAGAAATCTGGCAATGGGGGATGCACTCAGGGCCGGGCACCCAGCATGGATCACACTAATCCATTAATTTTTTTAGCGCAGTGGGATGGGAGAATCGTCCCCATTGTGTTCATGTAGATAACAATGACAGGTGTACAACGAGGAAACAGGTTCTGCAAAGTGAGTATGAAGAGCTAGGCACTAAATTAAATGGCAGAACATAGAGGAAATGATCTCTGGATTAGTACTTGAGTAATGAGAAAATTGACTCACAATGCTAAACTTAGAGAAATGAATACATGACTCAAAGACTGCATGTGGGACAAGTCAGTTGTAGTAAATAGGGCACTGGTACCAACGCTGGAGAAAGCAAGAGCTGTCTCATTGGGATGGGTTTACAGCTGAATGCGGGTGGGACCCGCAAAACTTGAGAAATAGAGAGGATTTTGAACTAAATAGTAGGGAAAAGGGATCAAATTTGGAAAGATAAGAGGACAAGAAAGGAAGGTATTAATGTGGTATTAAAGGTATGGGGACATTAGGTACATGCACAATTGTGCCCTCCAGCCATCAGCAGCTGGCTTCCCAGCATGAATAGAATCCATCCGCTCCTCCTACCAGTGAGAAGCATACTTCACATCATTTTTTTTCTAAGTGTGAAAAGATCTGAATTTTTCTCTTGCCGAAAAAATGGATTTGAAACTTAGCACTTAGAATGCCAAAATCTTAGAATTTTAAGATTAGACCCTCCAGCTTTTTAAAAGGGAAATGAGTCAAGAAAGTGTGTTAGTCTTGCAGAAAGTGTATCTGGGGAATTAATAATGGAAAATAAGGAAATGGAAAATAAATTAAATTTGTATTTTGCATTGGTCTTCACTTTACAGGATACAAATAACATCCCAGAAACAGCTGTATATCAGGAAATGGAAGGGAGGGAGGAAAATGAAAATCACCAGCAAAGTGGTATTGAGAAAACATTTGGAGCTGCAAGCTGACAAATCTCCAGGTCCTGACAGACTTCATCTTAGCGTCTTAAAATAATTGGCAAGTGAGATATTTGATGCATTGGTTTTAATCTTCCCAAATTCTCTAAATTCGGGGAAGGTTCTGTCAGATTGGAAAATTGTGAATGTAACTCCTTTATTCAAAAAGGGAGGGAGACAGGAAGCAGGAAACTAAAAGTTTTATTTCTGTTAGAAGCTATTATTAAAAATGTTATAGCAGAGCACTTGGAATAATTCAGGGGAATCAGGCAGGATCAACATGTTTTGGTGAAAGGAATATCATGTTTAACCAATTTATAGGAGTTTTTTTGAAGAAGTAACATGTACAGTGGATTAAAGAAAATTGACATATTTAACTTCCCAAAAACAACTTGATAATGTTCCACACCAAAAGTTATTGCAAAAAATAAAAGTTCATGGTATAGGGGGTAACATATTTAACAACTGTACAGGGCACTGGTGAGGCCGCAGCTGGAGTACTGTGTGCAGTTTCTGTCGCCGCACTTGCACAAGGATATTTTGGCCTTGGAGGGAGTGCAGAGGAGGTTCACTAGGCTGATACCGGAGTTGAGGGGGTTGAGCTATGAGGAGAGGCTGAATAAACTAGGCTTGTACTCGTTAGAGTTTAGAAGAATGAGGGGAGATCTCATTGAGACGTACAAGATGATGAAAGGGATGGATAGGGTAGAGGTGGAGAGGTTCTTCCCGCTCAGAAAGGACAGCAGGACTAGAGGGCACAGCCTCAAGATAAGGGGGGGCCAGTTTAGAACGGAGTTGAGGAGGAACTTCTTCACTCAAAGGGTGGTGAATCTCTGGAATTCTCTGCCCGTTGAAGTGGTGGAGGCTGCCTCGCTAAATATATTTAAGACGTGGGTAGATAGGTTTTTGGTAGGCAAGGGGATGAAGGGTTATGGGGAGAAAGCGGGAAAGTGGAACTGAGCCACTTCAGATCAGCCATGATCTTATTGAATGGCGGGGCAGGCTCAAAGGGCTAGACGGCCTACTCCTGCTCCTATTTCTTATGTTCTTATGTTCGTATATTTGCATGGATAGAAGATTGGCTCGCTAACAGGAAACAAAGGGTTGGCATAAATTTAGTAGAAGGAGTTTGATTTCATTTGTGTTGCAATTTATCTTTGTGGCACTGGCAGCAGACTTTATTGCAAAGCACTAAAAGTCAGGCTACACTTCACACAAAATTGATGATTGCTTATACGTCCATGGAAGGACCAAGCAATAATTATAGGAATCTGTTGCAGATTCAAAAGAAATCAGATCATCTAAAAGTTGAATGCCAGAAAGTAAGAGTCACTATACTTCATTTAAAAAAAACCCAAAGCTATTCCTAACCAAATTAATCTAATCTATTCTCAAGGTTCAGGCAAGACCTGCTGAGATCTTGGGTGGGTTTTCTGGCCTCGCTCACCCTGAAACCGCAAAATCTCACCAGAGGTGAACGGATGTTTCTATGGTCTGTCCCTCGCCCATTCCAAATCCGATGGCAGGTGGGACGGTAAAATTCCAACCTGTGTGTTTTAGATATGATCTGAAAAGCACAATTAAATGGCTGCCTTATTACTCCCTTACTTAAGTATGGCAATTAAAATACAATGTGTGCCCTATGGCCAGGCAAACACAAATCATTACAATCTTCAGCATTATAGTTTCATTTCATGTGCATTGTGATCTGACACGTTCAACAGAGTTCCATCGTAGGGAAAGATTCAAAATGGAATATTCGTTCCATTTCCAACACATTACTCTACCATCAATATAAAGCCAAAGTTTCTATCCATTTTCATTAGCTAACAGTGTGGGGAGGTGTTTCATAGAACATAGAACAATACAGCACAATACAGGCCCTTCGGCCCTCAAATGTTGTGCCGAGATATGTCTGAACCCAAGATCATGCTATCATTGAATGTGAACTTTGCTGGAAAGGAGCACATTTTTTGCACAGCACTAATTGCTCTTGAACTGAGTGGCTTGCTAGACCCTTTCAGAGGACAGTTAAGAGTCAACCACTCTGCAGTGGGTCTGGAGTCACATGTAGGCCAGACCAGTATAAGAAGGGCAGGTCTCCAGCCCTAATGGGCATTTGTGAATTTTTTTTTAATATATCAATTCAGTAGTGATATTGTCAGGATTATTCATGCTAGCTTTTTATTCCAGGTTTATTTATTAACTAAATTTAAGTTCAGCAGCAGTAATGATGGAATCTGATCTAATGTTTCTGGCTTATTAAAAAAAAATCACAATGCTCTTGAATTAGATGACTTGTTAGGTCATTAGAGAGATCAGTTAAGAGTCAATCTCACTGCTGAGAGTCTAGGGTCACATGTAGGCTAGAGTGCAGACTTCCTCCCAGTAGGTGGCATGGTAGCAAAGTAATTAGCACTGCTGCCTCACAGCGTCAGGGACCTGGATTTAATTCTAGCCTCGGGTAACTGTAGCAAGTTTGTACATTCTCCCCATGTCCACGTGAGTTTCCTCCAAGTGCTCTGATTTCCTCCCACACTCCAAAGGTGTGCAAGTTAGATTGATTGGCCATGCTAAATTGTCCCTTAGTGCCAGGAGGGTTAGCAGTGTAAATATGTGGGGTTATGAGGATAGGACCTTGGTGGGCTTTATCGGTATAGGCCGAATGATCTCCTTCTGCACTGTAGGGATTCTATGTCTGAAAGACATGCTGGTGAGGTGCATTGACCCAAACAGGCACCGGCGTGTGGCAACTATGGGAATTTCACAGTAACTTAACTGTGACTAATTAATTCACTTTACTTTGCTTACTATGATTCAAGAAATTTGTGAATCTGATGGGTTTTTACAAATTTAACTGAATTTAAATTCCACCAGATACCAAGTGGGATTTGAATCCATGTCCTCAAAACACTGGATTCGGCCTCTGGATGGCTAGTGCAATTATCCTACCATCTTCCCTAAAGACTACAAGAATCCCTCGATTATGGTAGATATAAAAAGTTTGTATCCTTACTGGCTTTTACTTTATTTTACTGAAGTATGCACTAACTTTGGCCCAAGCTTTTTCCAACGTCCAACTCAGTGCACACCCCAAGAATTTCTATGTGCTAGTCATCAAAACCTGCAATACACCAACAAAGGCTCAATTACAAAGGAGTTAACTATGGCTCAAGTCTAGTATTTGTTTGGTGGTAATGCCACACTGGTCAAGTGACTTGATCATACTGATAGCTCCACCTGGCTCTTTTCTCCATTTTAAATACAGAATTCTATATTTGGATGCTTAAACTTTCAAGAAAAGGCCCTCTGCAAGATGGTCTCACATCACTTGTCAAATTTACATGATGAGTGATTTCATTACAGAATTATGACTATATGTGAAGTTAAAAAAAAATTGCTTGAACTCAAATTAGCCAATCTAATTATCTTGTTTATAGTCCAATACTAAGAACACTAGCCTGGAGCAAGGGAAAGAATATTTCAAGAAAGAAAATATTATTCAAAGCTTAAAATCTGGGGGAAACAGTGGTGTAGTGGTAATATCACCATACTAGTAATCCAGAGGCCTAATGTTCTGGGGATATGGATTCAACTCCCACCATGGCAGCAAATAAGGGGGTGATTCTCCCAGCCTGCTGTGTGGCCAGGAGGTATAAGCGGAGGCCAATTAGCAGGCTTCCCACTGGGTGTCACGGCCACCGTGTGTCTACGAGCTCTGGATTTCCGATGGCATCAGCTCTATCCCGATTTCCAACATAGAACAGTTTTAAATATGTAAATCTATAATTTAATCTCACTTGCAGGCTCAAGATTGAAGTTTCCGAGCCCACTAGCCTCTCTTCCTCTGCTAGGTGTGGTTCACTCCAAGGGATTTACAACAGCTCGCCACTATCAGGGAGGTGGTGGTCCAACCCTGCTGGAATGAAAGGAAACTATGGAGGCCCCAGGAGGTTGGGGGGTGTGCCATTTTGCCCCCAACAGCACCAGCCTGGCCCCCGACACTTGGGAAAAATGGCACTGCCCGGAGAGCAGGGCCAGAGGGGACTGGGGCCAGGGCTGGTCCAGACACATCTGGGAGGCCAATGATCAAGTTCACCACAACTGGGAGGCCAGTGGTATGGGACCACTGCGCATGCGCAGATCTCCATGCTGACACATGCACAGTGGTCCACTCAGCAGTATGCTGCCATCCACTTAGGCGGGAATAGGCCCTGCCCCTGGATTTTCAGCATGAATCTCCCTGAGGCACTCTACAGTGTACAGTCTGTGGAAGATTCATTTTGAAAATCCCACTAAAAAAGCAACGGGAGTTATTCCAGTTTTTATGCAAATTCGTCACTTTGAATTTTTTGGGAGAATCCTGGCCTAAATTTTTAAAATTCTGAACCTCAAGTAATTGACATATCGAGTGTTCATAGTTAAACTTGAAGTTGTTTCATTCTGTGCTCATTTTAATGTTTAACTATGACCACTCGATATGTCAATTACTCCAGTTTCCCAGCATTTGAAGTTGTTTCATTCTCATTTTAAAATGCTGGGAAACTGGAAAAAAAACACAAATAAAACTGGAATCGCAGCCTGCCTGCATCCAGAGAGTGGAAAGAAAATTTAACAGTCTGTTATGCATGAAAAGCCTTTATGTGAAACACAGAACTGACTTTTTTCTCTTCAAATGTTGATTGGCCCAAGGCATATTTCCAGCATTTTGGCATTTTCTTTTAAATACAGAGGTAAACAAGTTGCTGTCGGTTGACATTTATTATTAACCAATCTGCCTGGGGTCTTCTGTCAACACAGAAAGCATGTAGCCAACCATCCCCTTTCCACTCCAAACTGTGCAGTCTTCTACACCGCAGTACATGAGACTGTGGAGCACTTTTATAATACCTGATACTATTTCACAACCCAGAACATAAAACAATATGAAGTCTTCAAAAAGATTACAGCCATGATTCTCCTGAATTGGGACAATGTGCCCCTGCCAGTGGGAAACATGGAGGTTACCCATTGGCGTTAGTAGCATCTATCAACTGGGATACTTATTTATTTGTATCGGGCAAACTGCAGCCTGCCCCGCTGTTCCAAGACTGAGCCGCCATTCTTAAATAGCTCCCCAATCTCTGTGCTCACGTATTGGCCCCCCTCCACTGAAAAAAATGAAACAATGCCCGCATTGACAGGGAAGCACCACTAACCCCTCACCAAAAAGGTGCATCCTCTCTCTGCACCCACAAATAACGGGCGATTCCCCCCTTCCTCCCAACACCACACAGGCATGAGTATGACCATGTCGATTCCCTCTTCCGTCACCTCCCCTCTCAGACACCCAACTCAGCCCACCTTCCCCCTCAGTCATCCACTCAGATCCCCCCACCCCCACCCCAAGGCCATGTACCTTGACTGCCCCTGGCAGCTTAGCACTAACACCTTGACTCAGAACATTGGGCCTCAAGGGTGCTTGAAGAGGTAGGTCAATGGCCATTTGCCCTCTGCTGCTGCCAGGTTGCAGAGGAAGGTTCCCTCATGGATCCTGGAGTTTGGATGGGTTTGGGTTGGGGGTAAGGAGTTGACCTTGCCAATCTCCCACTAGGATGAGGGCGTTGTGTTTGCACTTCCCCTTCCAGACCTAGCTGACTTGAAGATCATCCCTGGCATGGTGATTTCAGAGTCTAATTACACTCTGTCAACAAGGTAGTCAGGATCAATGAGGTACTTGAGGTGCAGTCAATTATGAAGGGAAATCAAAATAAATACAGCCGGCTGGAAGCTGATAGAAATCTCTTGATCAGACAGCTGAATCTTTTATGAGGCACTGCACATTGAACTTATTACAGATAGAATTGCAGGCTAGCCACACAGACCCCGCCGACTATGACAAGATTTGCAAGACATAACAGGCTACACAACGAAGGCACGTAAAATCACCGGTTCCAATGTACCCCTCCCTGCTGAGCTCAATGCATTTTACGTTCGTTTTGAGCAAGACCTCAGCGAAAGCAAGCCTTCTACCCTGGAAGCCTTGGATAAACCTGTATCTCAGATCACCACTGCAGATGTCAGGGCAGCTTTCTCTGAAGTCAACCCAATGAAAGTGACTGGCCTGGATGGGGTATATGGATGAGCACTTAGATCCTGTAAGGATTAGCTGGTGGGGGTCTTCGCAGACATCTTCAACAACCCAGAGGTCCCAATCTGCTTTATGAAGACGACCATCATCCCAATACCCAAGAAAAGTCAAGCAGCGTGCCTTAATGTATATCGTCCAGTGGCTCTAATATCCATCATTATGGAGTGCTTCAAAAAGGCTAGTCATGGCACAAATCAATTCCAGCATCCCAGATTGCCTGGATCCACAACTGTTCGCCCACCACTGCAACAGGTCCACAGCAGAGGCAATCTCCCTGACCCTGCACTGAACCCTGGACTCCTAGATAACAAAGACGCCTATGTCAGATTTCTATTTACTGCCTACAGCTCAGCCTTTAACACCATTGGTCCCACGAAACTCATCTCCAAATTCTGCGGCCTGGGCCTTGGTTCCTCCCTCTGCGATTGGATCCTGAACTTCATAACCCGCAGACTACAATCAGTAAAGATAGGAAGCAACACCTCCTCCACGATCATCCTCAATGCCAGTGTCCCACAAGGCTGTGTTCTCAGCCCCTACTATACTTTTTATACACCTATGACCGTGTGGTCAAATTCCCCTGCAACTTGATTTTCAAGTTTGCTGATGACACCACTGTAGTGGGTCGGATCTCAAACAATGACGACACAGACTACAGGAATGAGATAGAGAATCTGGTGAACTGGTGCGGCAACAATAACCTCTCAATGTCAACAAAATAACGGATTTTGTCATCGACTTCAGGGAGCCTAAAAGGAGAATATGCCCTTGTCTACATCACTGGGGACAAAGTAGAAAGGGTTGAGAGCTTCAAGTTTTTTTAGGTGTCCAGATCACCAACTTGTCTTGGTCCCCCCATGCCAATGCTATAGTTAAGAAAGCTCACCAATGCCTCTACTTTCTCAAGGGACTAAGGAAATTTGACATATCAGCTGCAACTCTCACCAACTTTTACGGATGCATCATAGAGAGTATTATTTCTGGTTGTATCACAGCTTGGTATGGCTCCTGCTCTGCCCAAGACCATGAAAAACTAAAAGAGGTTGTGAATGTAGCCCAATCCATCATGCAAACCAGCCTCCCAACCATTGACTCTGTCTACACTTCCCGCTGCCTCGGCCATGCAAACACCATAATTAGGGACCCCATGCAACCCAGACATTCTCTCTTCCAACTTCTTCTGTCGGGAAAAAGATACAAAAGTCTGAGGTCACATACCAATCGACTCAAGAACAACTTCTTCCCTGCTGCCATCAGACTTTTGAATGGACCTATCTTGCATTAAATTGATCTTTCTCTACACCCTAGCTATGACTGTAACACTATATTCTGCACTCTCTCATTTCCTTCTCTATGAATGATGTACTTTGTATAGCAGGCAAGAAATAATAATTTTCACTGTCTATCAATATATGTGATAATAATAAATCAAATCAAAATCAAAGTTTTCAAGTGCAATGAAAAGATTTTCAATGGTTTCTGCTTGTTGGGAAGCCACAGCAATTTCAAATAAAAGATGTTACATTGGGGCTGAGTGCACAGCTGAAAGCAGACTGGAAACCCCCCCACCCCCAGGTGAAACTGACATCTCCTCTCTGTCAGAGGGCTTCAAAGCAATGTGATCTCAACTGCACTGTCTGAGAAGGAGAAACCAAAATCTCTGGTGACCGGGGTACATGGAGGTTAAAGTTAACTGGCCACTTCAGAATTTTCCCAGCTGACAGGCAGGGTTGCCTGAAGTCACCATGCCAGGGGTGATCTTTCTGTCTGCCAGGGCTAGAAGGCAGTCCAGCCACGACATCCCCATCCTGACGGAGAGTGGTGAGGTCAACCCCTTGCCCCCAGTCCGAGACCAACAAACTTGCAGAACCCCGAAGGGACTCTTCCACCACAGCCTGGTGCAGCAAAGGAGCAAATGGCCACTAGACCTACCTCCTCAAGCCCCCTTGGGGCTTATGGCACCAGGCCAGGGTCTCTATGCTAGGGTGCAGTGCACTGTTGGCACTTCCAAGCTGTTTGGCCTGAAGTGAGGCCGACTGGGGCACTCTGAGGGGAAGAGGGGCTGGTTGTGTGGGGGTCAGGTCACTAATTGTATTTAAATGTGTATATTTCAATATTAATAGGCTTCCCATCCACTTTGGATGGGAACCTGATTGGCGCCAACAGCATGGCCTGCAAAAGTCATGCTGGATATGGTGCCCAGCGCAAAACCCACTTTCCCATCAACCCCCGATTCTCCATGACATCACAATTCGCAATCGAGGATAGCTGACCGCGAGAATCTCCCCCTATGCTTTTCATTCACAGGTTTTAAGTTGGTCCACCTCGTGTCCAACAAGGGGCATACATGTGATGGGTCGTACTGGGGCTGCTCTTGGTTGTTCGAGATTGGCCTAGTGCTTCATGTCGTTAGTGTGTGCCTAAACTGGACAAGATACTGGGCAAGATGACAGCTCAGTGACTATCGCTGATTGCTGTGCAGACACATGGATTTGGGCCGGTGTCTGTGGGAGTTTGCGCATTCTCCCCGTGCTTGCGTGGGTTTTCTCCGGGTGCTCCCATTTCCTCCCACACCCCAAAGATGTGCTGTTAGGCTGATTGGCAGGAATAAATTGTCCCTAAATCAGATTCCCTCAATCTGGATGGCCATAAAACATTAGACAGGGGTCGTGGGTGGAGGGGGGGGGACTAGTGGTGTTGAGATGGCGGCGCGGGCTCGTTGGGCCGAAGGGCTTGTTTCCCAGGCTGATTTTGTTCTTTGTTCTTTGAGCACATTAAATTTTTTCTTCAAACTAAACCAAGAAAACCACTTGGGGTTAAACTTATGGCAATGAAGAAAAAGGAAGAACAACATCATGTCAAAAGGACAGCTTTTCCAGTGGCCCAGCTCGCTCCCCCATTCCTTCTATCCCTTCTCGTATCCTATCCCCTAGCCCCTCTGCAGTTCAAAGCACACAGGTGGTTTGAAATTGATGACTAGTAAATTACTTCCGTGTCAAAGCTGTACTGGTATGACAAAATTGTGACTCTTCAAATAAAATTACACTTTAAAAGACTAAATATCAAGATGGCCCTGAGAAGTTATCAGACAATTTAAATGGAATAAACTACTTTTACTTCTCGAGAAGACAAAGACACTCATCTGATACTGGCTCAATGTTTGTCAGATAAGGGGATAAACAAAACTCCACTGACATCTTCAGTATAAAAATATGAATTTGCCTTTTCAAGAAAAAAAAAGGGTTTTGCTGTTCTGAAATCACAGGTGGGAGATGGATCCAACTACTTAATTGGATGACCGTAATATCTTACTTCAACCATGATTCAACACTGATGTGAGGTCACATGATACAGAGACTACCTTTGCTTTTTGCTAACAGATATTAATAAAAGTTCAAAATTATTTTTGACAGAACTACATCACACTGAATTTCATCAGAAACGGAGGACATCAGGCTGTGCAATTGACTAGGCAGTTAAAGTCTTAACTCACAGTGCCTTGAAAGAGAAACCTACCCCTCACACCTCTACTCTCCACCAGTGTTTAAACTTACCTGAGAAACTAACCTCTGGTAGATTAACATTGGGAGCCATTACAGCTGCTGAGATATCTATGCAATTTTAAAGTCTCATTTTAGAAAATACACAAGTACAAAACAACAGGCTTGTACCAAAAGTGAGACTCGAATTACATCCCACTTTTATAATTGCTGTTTTAATCTTCTTCTGTAACTAATTGTGTGTGTGAGTGAGAGAGAGTGTGAGACATGTCATTATTTTATTAACCTTCAGGGCAAAGTGTGTGTAATAAGCTAACATGTTTCTTTTCAAATGTAAAAGCTTGCTGCTTGATTATTTAAAATTGACTCAATCACTTAGAAGGTAAAAAGTACACATATCCACATACAAATTTATTTGATCACAGCAATAAAGGGTAAGACGTCAAAATTGTTCGTGACATGGGTTATTGAATCATAAAATCTCTACAGTGCAGAAAGAGGCTATTCAGCCCATTGAGCCTGCACCGATAACAATCCCACCCAGGCCCTATCCCCGTAACCCAGCTAATCCCCTGACACTAAAGGGCAATTTAGCATGGCTAATCTACCTGTCCTTCACATCTTTGGACTGTGGAAGGAAACCAGAGCACTCGGAGGAAATCCACGCAAACTCCATACATTTACCCGATGCCGGAATTGAATCCGGGTCCCCGGTGCTGTGAGATAGCAGTGCTAGCCACTGTGCCACTGTACTGCCTGTCATGCGACATGCCTTGAAAGCAGCCTTCGGATACACTGAGGTTCTGTAAATGCCCTTTATTTACAGCAAAGCCCTAATTCCTTTAAGAATAACATCCAAATGCAGCATCTTCAAATCATATTTCTTTAAAAGTAACAGCAACTACACTGAATAGAGCTACTGTATCAATTCCAAATATATAAGCTGTAGAGCAAGGTACTAACCTAGTTGCCTTAAATTTTTTAAAATTTTTGTTAGAAACTGAAACCTAGAACGATTTTAAATTCAGACAAAATTCTATCCCAATTCATATGATGGGCATGCTGATTGGGCAGCAACTTCTAGTAGCAAAAAACATTCAGATCTTATTGTGAATAGATTATACGTTTCTATTCTCAAGACGTGGGCATCACTGGCAAACCTCATTCAATAGTCATTTCAGGCTGCTTCATGACAAATCTAGCAATGATGAGTTGTCACCTTGAAGCCCGACAGGCCTTATGATAATCGGTGGGATACTCTGATATTTTGTCAAAGTTTCCCCGGATCACTTGACCTCAGCAATTAAAGTACCTTTTAAAGGCCTCCCCAACTTCTAGTTGAGTACTGTAAGAAAAACACATGAAGGGTGCTAACTTACTGGCTTGTCCCACCAGTTAACTGGCGTGGGAAGGAAGTGAGGCTGATTTAAATATTTATAAGTTCATTTTATTATTATTAGTGAGCCCAGGACAGAATCGTCCAGGCTCACTTTCCCGAATGACCTTGCCGATGAAGGTCCTCACTGGCGAGGATCATGTATGGTCCCCCAACAAGAGGGCGGCAATTGGCCGGGGTGGGGGGAGAGGGGGAGTGTTGGCAGTTGAGAGCAGCGATTGACCAGTGTGGGTGGGGTCACCATCGGGGCGGAGATCCAGGACGGGAGTGCAATTGATTCTCACTGTACTATGTACTCTTATACATAGTGCACTCGGAGATCAGGGCACATGCGCAATTGCGCCTTCTAGCAGTTTGCAGCCAGCTTCCAGCATGAATAAACTCCATCCATTACCAGCAAGAATCACATTTGGGACCATTTCTTTTTCTAAATGCCATATGATAGCGTGTGTGAGCTCACCCAAAATATGGGTGCAATTCGCTCCCATTTTCACGCTTGTTCGGCACTTGGATTTCTTTTGGTCAGGTTACCCTTGCAATGTCTCTCAAGACAGGTATCATGCTAACTTCTTTTCTTCACACCGGTATACTATTTGCTACCATATAAAATCAAGTTTAGCCCTCAGGCAACAAGTCTATTCTAATATGCCCAAATATTTAAAACATTCAGGCTGGAAAAAATATCAAATGATAAAGACACACCTGCTAAGAAAGTTACAGCTAAAATAGCAACTGGCTCACCACAGTTCTACCAACTGAAACTCTGAGTGAAACTCTCGTTACTGAGCTCAGCAAAGTTTGGTTCTGGAGCTGAAAAATTCACTGGAAGACTCATTAGCTCCTATTCGATCTTCCCACGACACCATTCGTTCAGCTGTCGATTCTCACACAACACCTTTACCGTTATTGAGACAGCCCTCCCATATTACAGTGACAGGATGTGCATGTTGGAGTCCAAATAGACTGCAGCGATTAAGGAGTGAGTGAGCCAAAGCCAATGACCTGGAAGACCGGTCAAAACAACAAAACTTATGCGTTGTTGGACTACCAGAGGGAACCGACGGCCGAGCCCCAACAGTTTATATCAGAATGGTTCAGAAAGGTGGTATGCGAGGAAATTTTCCCCAAACTTTCATCCCCTCCCTCCCCTCCCCACCACCCCGAGCTCTCCGTACCCTTCAGGTCAGCCAAAGCTTTGTCCTGGGGACCCCCACAAGCCATTATAGAATGGTTCCATTACTACAAAGAGAAGCAGGTCATTCTCAGGTGGCCCAAGGGAACACTACAATGTCACATACTAAGACCACCTAATTGGGATCTACTGGGACATGAGTGCAGATCTGGCAAGGAGGCAGGCAGCATTTAACAGCAAATATACGCAGTGCAAGAAAGGAAAAAGCTTCGGATTGATTCACCCTGCCTGTCTCCTATCACATTTAATGGAGAAGATTACTTCTTTGACACATCAAGTGAGACAGACTCATTCATTCCTCCAGCAGTACTGGACATCTGGCAAAATCCTGTTTTAATCAAAGTCTAAAAAAAGATTACTCATCACAATGCCACTGTTGAGGCAAATAGACCCATTTGGCTACTCCACGGAGGGACACAATATGTCAAACACTTTGGGTATTATTTCCAATCAAACAAAATCGGGGAGGAGACAAAACGCAAAGCAATTCTCCAAAGTGTTTATGGAACTCAGACCTATCACTTTATTCGTAATCTTACAATCCCAAGTGCGTCCAACTCCAAATCATTTAGTGAGCTTGTAGATTCAGTGAAAGCCCAACGCAACATCAGTCATACTCCAGAGATTCAAATTTAATTTGAAGGCAAGAGCCCCAGGCGAATCGATCGCTACTTACATTGCTAAACTGAAGTAATTATCAGAGTATTATGATTTTGGAGCCACACTAAATGATATGTAACGGAGGTTAGTCTGTGGCATGAATAACTGTGCTTTTTAATGCAGGCTGCTTGCCAAGGTCGACTTAACTTTTAAATGATCAATGGAGATAGTGCTGGCCATGGTAAGCATTGAAAAAGATGCACAAGAGCAGCAGAGTGCACAAAGTGATACGATTCACCAGTTCAGGCTGGAACATGCAGCCAGCTGTGGTGACAAAACCACCATTGCAGCTGCAAAGCGGGAAACAATTTCAGCCAACAAAACATAAAAGGTATAGAATATGCAATCAGTAATGCTTAAGGTGGAATGTTACCAATGTGGAGGTAACCACACTCTGAATCATGTCAGTTTAAGGAAGCTGAGTGTTTTTATTGTCACAGATGAGGACATTTGATAAAGCAGCGCACAGCTAAAGCAAAATCACTGAATAATCGACTAACCAAGATATTACATGTCTACAATGTGGAAGGAGCGAGCACCTGTGATTCTGGAATTCATCACGTATCTAAAACCAGGCTAGATAGACCTTATTACTGTAATGCTCTGGATAAATGGGAAATCTCTTTAAGATGGAAGTGGATGCAGGGGCATCAGCCACTGTGATGGGTGAACATACATTTTAGTACCCAAGAGAAAGAGTCCAACCATTGAACCTCTGCCAAATTGAAGACTTACACAGGAGAAGCAATAAAATAAAACGCACCATAATGATACCTATAAGCTATGGACAAAGTCTACCCAGCTCCCAGTGATAATGGTGACAGGTGAAGGACCACAAAATTAAGTTGAATTGGGCTGGGATTTTTCCCAAATCGCTACACCCCCCCTCAATCACTGCCCCCAGTGACCAGTCCACTCACCCAATACCGAGTTCCCCCCCTTCTATTCCCTCCTTCAGACCTCCACCCCTGTAATTCCCCTCCCCCACTGGGCTCTGCCCCCATCAGACCCCAACCCCTCTGATCCTGCCCAGTGCCGGTAGGTAATGTCAGGGAGCCAGGCTGGCAGTGCCAGGCTGATCACAGATGGTCCCCACAAACCGGGATCATGTGATGGCCATGCTGGTGGGACTGGAGTGATTGAAACCCATGGGTTGTTGGGGGAAGGGCCGGGCAGTGCCCATGGAGCAGTATCAGTGAGGCCGGAAAGGTAAGTGAACCCAGATGATTGTTTCCCGGACTCTCACTGGCAGAACAGGGCTGACAACATAGGGAGTTGAATGAAATCAGGTACAAACCAAATTATTTGCCTATTGTTCATATTTCCCACCCTGCTACACTACTCAACCAGCATATGGGGTAAAAAAATTCCACCCTTTGTGTTTTGTGAAGGGAAGGCAAATAATTTGGGGGTCAGAGCTCTTTTAATTTTTGAAATATACATTCAATTTTGCAGGAGGAACCAGGGTCTTGGTAAATAAGCTGATGAATCTACAAGCAACCAACGGTGATGACATTAGGAAGGAGAATAAAGAGTAGGAAGATAAACTAGCTAGTTTAATGTTCCATGGGAACAGGCAAGAAAGTGAAATGGAGGCAGAAAATCAGCAATAAAAATTCAGAGTGAGCTTGAGGGGCCCTATGATCTGCTCCTGTTCTTATTCCTTATCAGAGCTCTATAGTGTTTTGAGGACTAATTAGCAGAAATGTCCATTTCTGTTGCCTTCTTGGGACAGCATAGTGCAAACCAAGATTTAATGGGGTCGCAGACAAAGATGCGACCACTTATTAAAGGCCTTCAAAGGCTGCATGGATACAAGATTGGCTTAGTGACAGCAAACAAAGTAATATTAAATAATTACTCTACAGACTTCAGGACAGTATATAATGGTGTCATGAGGTCTAGTACTAGGACCACTGCTTTTTTCTTACATTTTGGGTGTGCAGGGCACAATTCCACAATTTGCAGATTACACAAAAATTGGAAGTATTGTGAGCTGCAGGGAGGAAAGTAATAAACTTCAGAAGGACATTCAAAGGTTGGTGGAATGGACAGACATGTGGCTGATGAAATTAATGCAGAGAAATGTAAAGTGATACATTTTAGAAGGAAGAATGAAGAAAAGCAATGTCAAATACAGGATACAATTCTATAGGGGATGCTGCAACCAAGACCTGGGATTGTATGTACAGAAAAACTGTTAAATCGTGGAATCGTTGTGGGTGGAGATTAGGAACAGCAAAGGGAGGACGACGCTGGTGGGTGTCGTTTATAGGCCCCCGAATAATGAACTGGAGGTGGGAGCGGGCTGTTAACGTGCAAATAAATGCGGCGTGCAGGAATGGGACAGCGATAATTATGGGGGATTCCAATCTACACATTGGTCGACCCACATTGGACGCGGTGGGCTTGAGGAGGAGTTCTTGGAATGCTGCCGGGATAGTTTCCTCGAACAATGTGTGTTGGAGCCGACGAGGGAGCGAGCTATCTTGGATCTGGTGTTATGTAATGAGGCGGGTAGAATTCGGGACCTTGTGGTGAAGGATCCTCTTGGGAAGAGTGATCATTGTATGGTGGAGTTTCTGATGCAGGTGGAGGAGGAGAAAGTGGGTTCCCGGACATGTGTCCTTTGTTTGAACAGAGGGGAGTATGGTAGGATGAGAGAGGAATTGGCGAATGTTGATTGGGGGAGTGGGTTGGAAGGTAGGTCTGCTGAGGAACAGTGGAGGATCTTTAAGGAGATCTTTCTTGGTGCTCAGCAGAAATTTATTCCGATGGTTAAAAAGGGTCGTAGGAGGAGAGATAATCAGCCGTGGATAACGAAGGAGGTGAAGGAAAGCGTTAAATTAAAAGCGGATGCATTTAGAGTAGCTAAGAGTAGTGGGCGAGAAGAGGATTGAGGGAGGTTTAAATGTCAACAAAGAATGACAAAGAAGTTGATAAAGAAGGGTAGGATAAACTATGAAGCTGGGCTAGCGCTTAATATAAAAAAGGATAGCAAGAGTTTTTATAAATACATAAAAAGGAAGAGGCTGGCTAGGGTGAACGTTGGACCCTTAGAGGATGAGAGGGGGGACTTAGTGGTAGGGGAAATGGCCGAGGCCCTGAATACCTTTTTTGTTTCGGTCTTCACGGAGGAGGACGTAAATAATTTGCCGGGTGTTAGCGATGGAAAGATGGTAGGAGTGGAGGGCCTGAACGACATTATTGTTACTAGAGAGGCGGTGCTCGACAGACTGGAAGGACTGATTGTGGACAAGTCCCCAGGACCGGATGGAATGCATCCAAGGGTTCTGAAGGAAATGGCGGATGTGATAGTGGATGCCTTGGTGATTATTTTCCAAACGTCGCTGGATTCCGGGGAAGTGCCGGAAGATTGGAAAACGGCCAATGTTATGCCGTTGTTTAAGAAGGGTGGCAGGCAAAAGGCGGAGAATTATAGGCCGGTTAGTTTAACGTCTGTTGTAGGAAAAATGTTAGAATCCGTGATCAAGGAGAAAATAGCGAGGCATCTTGAGGAGAATTGTTTGGTAGAGCAGATGCAGCACGGTTTCGTTAAGGGGAAGCCGTGTCTGACAAATTTATTGGAGTTCTATGAGGATGTGTCTAGGGCGGTGGATAGAGGCGAGCCGGTGGATGTGGTGTTTCTTGATTTTCAGATGGCGTTTGACAAGGTGCCTCACAAGAGGTTATTACAGGAGGTCAGGGGGCACGGAGTTGGGGGTAGGGTGTTCGCGTGGATAGAGGATTGGCAGTCAAATAGGAGGCAGAGAGTGGGGGTCAATGGGTGCTATTCGGATTGGCGGTTGGTGACTAGTGGAGTGCCCCAGGGGTCGGTGCTGGGGCCTCAGCTATTCACCATTTATATAGATGATCTGGAGGAGGGAACCGAGTGTATGGTGTCGAAATTTGCTGATGACACCAAGATTGGTGGAACGGCAAATTGTGCAGAGGTTGTGGAGAGTCTGCAGAAGGATCTAGATAGGCTGGGCGAATGGGCCAGGAAATGGCAAATGGAATTTAATGTTGGCAAATGTGAGGTTGTCCACTTTGGTAGGAATAATGGTAGGAAGGACTACTACTTACAGGGCGAAAAACTGCAGCAGGCGACGGTGCAGAGGGACCTCGGGGTCCTTGTGCATGAGACGCAAAAACCCAGCCTGCAGGTGCAGCAGGTGGTCAGGAAGGCTAATGGGATGCTGGCCTTCATAGCGAGGGGGATTGAATATAAAAGTAGGGAGGTCTTGCTGCGGCTGTATAGGGCACTGGTGAGGCCGCAGCTAGAGTACTGTGTGCAGTTTTGGTCGCCGCACTTACGCAAGGATATTTTGGCCTTGGAGGGAGTGCAGAGGAGGTTTACTAGGCTGATTCCGGAGTTGAGGGGGTTGAACTATGAGGAGAGGCTGAATAAACTAGGCTTGTACTCGTTAGAGTTTAGAAGAATGAGGGGAGATCTCATTGAGACGTATAAGATGTTGAATGGGATGGATAGGATAGAGGTGGAGAGGCTCTTCCTGCTCAGAAAGGACAGTAGGACGAGAGGGCAAGCCTCAAGATAAAGGGGGGATGGTTTAGAACGGAGTTGAGGAGGAACTTCTTCACTCAAAGGGTGGTGAATCTCTGGAATTCTCTGCCCGTTGAAGTGGTGGAGGCTGCCTCGCTCAATATTTTTAAGACGCGGGTTGATAGGTTTTTGATAGGCAAGGGGGTTAAGGGTTATGGGGAGAGGGCGGGAATGTGGAACTGAGCCATGACAGATCAGCCATGATCTTATTGAATGGCGGGGCAGGCTCGAGGGGCTAGATGGCCTACTCCTGCTCCTATTTCTTATGTTCTTATGTTATGTAAAGGTGGCAAATTGAGAAAGTTGCTAATTGGCACACAATCCTCAGCTTTATAAATGGAGGCACATGGCATCAAAATAAGGAAATTGTGATGAATCTTAAAAATGAATTCAATATCAACTGGAGCAGTGTGTCCAATTCTGGGTACCTTACTTTGGAAGGTGCAGAAAAGAATAGTTCCAGGGATGAGGGACTTCAGTTAGGTGGATAGGTTGGAATTCTTCTCATTAGAATAGGTCAAAAGGAGAGTTGATAGAGGTGCTCAAGCTCATGATGGAATCTAGACAGGAGTCTAAATAGGGAAAAATTGTTCCCATTTCTGGAAGAGTTGAGAACCAAAGGAGATTGATTTAAGGTAATTGGGGAAAGAACTAACAGCAATGTGCAGATGACTTTTTTTTATACAGCAAGAGGTGAAGATCTGGAAAGCACAATCTTAGAATGTGATGAAGGCAAATTTAATTGTGGTTTTCAAAAGGTAAGTGGATAAGCACCAAGAGAAATGATTTGCAGGGCTACAGGGAAAGGGAAGGCAGTAGGACCGTTTAAATTGTTCTTGCAGATGTAGAAGTGTTGGTTTCCCAATGACTGGTGACAAGGATTTGTAAGAAACAATATTTTGTTACAAGTAACTGAGCAACCATTCCAAGTTTGTACTCCTATGTTCGCATCACGTGACGACACAGTATACATCTTCACCATTTAAGTTGGGGTAACAGTGGTATTGAGGTGTAATGTGGCCCATCATGTTTCCTTCTTACCCAACCTCCATTTCATTGTGTAAAGTTGAGATAAGACAACTGGGAGTAGACTAGATGATGACCTGGACATTGTGTTTAGTTTGGTCACACTCCCTGAGTATGTGATTGTGCTGGCTGGTTGCGTAGTTTTTCTCAGGCTGATGTCCTTCATGTGGATGACCTAGGGTGTTCCATCAGTGTACTCAGTGGGTGCAGGCCTCTAGAGGAGCTCCCATGCCAACTGATGTATGAGATCTGTTTTGTAGGTGAGATGACTGGGGTACTGTGGCATCTGCTGGTGCTGGATGATGATGTTGTATACAGTTAAGATACAAAAACCCAAGGTATGTTATGAAGCCCAACTAGACCCCAACGGTTTTTTTATTTTGGCATTAGTATGAGGATAAGAGATTTCATGCCAGGTGTGATTCTATCGACACAGTAGAAAGCCTTTATCAAAACAAACTTCATTTGACAAAGTACAATTCTTAACTGCTAACCTATCTTTATTAGTTCCAATTCAAGCAATATTCCTCTTATAGACTTGAGCTCCTCTTCAAAATCATTAGCAAATCCCCAGCTTCATGTTTAGGCTGCCAATCCTCGAGCCTCCAGAACATCTCTGGAAAGAGAAGCAGAGAGTGAGCAGATCCCAAACAGCAGCTTCCTAATAGAGAGGGAGATCTAGATACCTCTTGCTTCTTCCAGAAACAGGCAGAAACTGCTCTTGATTTTAAAAACACTGTCCCTCCTGCAAGCTTAATTCTGCCCATTAATACATAATGGTCTCTGTCAATCAACCTAATCAAAATCCTACTTTAAAACTTCAGGGGAAAAACCAAATAAACAAAAATGAATTAACTCAGATTAAAACAAACAGATCTCTAGCTAAAAGTAATCATTAGCCTGCATTCTCAGCACGTGAGCTGCCTGGTTTGCAGACAAATCAGCACCAGATAAAAAGAGCTGAATTTTAAACATTCCCCTCACAAGAAACATGATGGGAATACATTTCTTAAAGGCACAGTATCATCATAATGGTTATTGCAGAAGGTAAGGGGGCATGGAGTTGGGGGTAGGGTGTTAGCGTGGATAGAGGACTGGTTGTCAAATAGGAGGCAGAGAGTGGGGGTCAATGGGTGCTATTCGGATTGGCGGTTGGTGACTAGTGGAGTGCCCCAGGGGTCGGTGCTGGGGCCTCAGCTATTTACCATTTATATAGATGATCTGGAGGAGGGAACTGAGTGTAGGGTGTCGAAATTTGCTGATGACACCAAAATTAGTGGAAAGGCAAATTGTGCGGAGGGTGGGGAGAGTCTACAGAAGGATCTAGATAGGCTGGGCGAATGGGCCAGGAAATGGCAAATGGAATTTAATGTTGGCAAGTGCGAGGTGGTCCACTTTGGTAGGAATAATGGTAGGAAGGACTATTACTTACATGGAGAAAAACTGCAGCAGGCGACGGTGCAGAGGGACCTTGGGGTCCTTATGCATGAGTCGCAAAAACCCAGCTTGCAGGTGCAGCAGGTGGTCAGGAAGGCGAATGGGATGCTGGCCTTCATCGCGAAGGGGATTGAATATAAAAGTAGGGAGGTCTTGCTGCGGCTGTATAGGGCACTGGTGAGGCCGCAGCTGGAGTACTGTGTGCAGTTTTGGGCGCTGTACTTACGCAAGGATATTTTGGCCTTGGAGGGAGTGCAGAGGAGGTTTACTAGGCTGATGCCGGAGTTGAGGGGGTTGAGCTATGAGGAGAGGCTGAATAAACTAGGCTTGTACTCGTTAGAGTTTAGAAGAATGAGGGGAGATCTCATTGAGACGTATAAGATGATGAATGGGATGGATAGGATAGAGGTGGAGAGACTCTTCCCACTCAGAAAGGATAGCAGGACTAGGGGGCACAGCCTCAAGATAAAGGGGGGGCGGTTTAGAACGGAGTTGAGGAGGAACTTCTTCACTCAAAGGGTGGTGAATCTCTGGAATTCTCTGCCCGTTGAAGTGGTGGAGGCTACCTCGCTAAATATTTTTAAGACGCGGGTTGATGGGTTTTTGATAAGAGAGGGGATTAAGGGTTATGGGGAGAGGGCAGGAATGTGGAACTGAGCCAAGACAGATCAGCCATGATCTTGTTGAATGGCGGGGCAGGCTCGAAGGGCTAATTGGCCTACTCCTGCTCCTATTTCTTATGTTCTTATGTTCTTAATCCATAGTGGGTACCGTCTGAGGCCGCTACATAACTGTTTGGTAGCAGCATATAGCTGTGTACCATCGCCAACTTGTCATGGCCACATGCAGTCTGGATCCTGACAGTTTCATAGAATCCCTACAGTGCAGAATGCAGCCATTCAGCCTACTGAGCCTGCACCGACAACAGTCTCACCCAGGCCCTATCCCTGTAACCCCATATATTGACTCTGCTAATCCCCCTGACACTACTGGACAATTTAGCATGGCCAATCCATTTAACTCGTACATATTTGGACTGTGGGAGGAAACTGAAGCACCTGCAGGAAATCCACACAGACATGGGGAGAATGTGCAAACTCCACACAAACAGTCACCCAAGCCAGGAATTGAACCTTGGTCTCTGGCACTGTGAAGCAGCAGTGCTAACCACTGTGCTACCTTTGATCAAATATTAGACGGCATTGTGATAATAATGCATTTTGCTTTTAAACTGGTGTTCCACGAGGATACCATTCACACGTTTCAAATTGGGGCTGCAACAAGGAGGAATTGCAGTCCTGATACATCAAGAACAGTAATTGTGCTGACATGGGGAGACCCTGTTGTGGCAGATTTTGCAAGCTCAGGAGTGTAGTGCAGTATAGTAATCTGTGCAATCATAGGCACCTTTGTCTAGAAAACATTTAGCTGAGCATACCACCAATTCAGCCAGGCCATTGGACTGTGGATACTGGGAACTGCTCAAAATATGCTCAGAGTCCCACGTGTGTGCTAAGTTTCTAAATTCACTGTAGACAAAATAACGAGTGTCATCTGTTATGAGTTGCTGAGAGATGCTGTGTGTGACGAATTGAGCTTGATGACAATTGTATTACATGTCATGCTGAGCAGGTAGTGGAGTTTAAGATGTCCAGAATATCAGTTGACTCAGACCAAATGTTTGCTATTCCATTTGAAGATCGATAAAAGGGAACCAGTCGATGTAATCTACTTGGATTACTGAAATGTTCGATAAGGACCCACACAAAATGCTCCTTAATAAGATAACAGGCCAAGGTGTTGGGGTTGTATATTAACATGGATAGAGGATTGGATAACTAATAGAACTTATCTACTACAGTTGGGAATAAGAGAGGCATTTTTAGGATGGCAACCTTTAACTGGTTAAGTGCTACAAGGATCAGTGCTGGGACCACAATTATTTACAATTTATATTAATGACTTAGGCGAGGGAAGGGAATGTACTTTTACCAAGTTTTGGAAGACACAAAAATAAGTGGGGAGGCAAGTGGTGACGCAAGTGAGCGGGTGAAAAGCTGGGAGATGGAATGAAATGTAGAAAATTGTAAAGTTATGCACTTGGATAAGAAGAATAAAGAAGTTGAACATTATTTAAATAGAGAAAGACTGCAGAAAGCTGCAGCACACAGGGATTTGGGGAACCTCATGCATAACTTACAAAATGCCAGCATGCAAATTCAGCATGTAATGGGGAAGGGGAACAAATGGAATGTTAGCCCTTATTTCAAAGGCAATGGAGTATAAAAATAGGGGAGTCTTTCTAAAATTATGAAAGGTACAAGTAATACTGGGAATGGTTTGGATCCCCTTATCTAAGGGGAGATACACTGGCACTGGAGGTAGTCCAGAGAAGATTTACTGAGTTGATGGAGGGATCTTCTTAATGAGGAGAGGTTGATTAGGTTGGGCCTGTACTCACTGGAATTTAGAAAAATGAGAGGTGACATTATTGACACATGGCACTTTGCTCTAGTATCAATCTTTAACTTCAGTTTTGTGTTGCTGCACATCATGCTTAGGGTGGTGAAGTTCTCACCTGTTTTTGTGACATGTTGACACTCATTAGGAGTATTATTAGAGACTTAGTATTTTGGTTGCTATGCCTGAACTCCAGTTTGTTCACTTTACTGATGTTCCTTACCTTAGAGGTCTGACTGGTGGCAAAGGAAGTCTGCTGTGATTTCAACCTACAGCATTTTGTGAAATGATTCCACTTGCCACATTTATTGTAGCATTTACTATATGCTAATCCTGCTGTTCTGTTCTGAGGCCTCCATGGTTGGGCAGGGCATGCCCTGTTCTGCAAAAACTTCTGCTTCCTGCCTAAAATCTTCACTGCTTTTTTTCAGACTATTTGTTTAGCATGCATATATTAATGGCTGTTTGCAGTGTTAAATCTTCCTCGCATAGTAGTTGCTTTCAGACAAGATCGCTATGGACCCTGCATACTATTTGATCCTTGTCTAACTCATTGGCAACAGTGCCAAATATACATTCTTTAACTAAGAATTTCAAGGTGGTTGCCAAGGATTATACTGATTCATCTGCTCTTCAGTTTATTGACTGAAACACAATTTCTGTCAAGTATTGTATTCTTCACTGGGAGGTAAATGTTTTCAAACTTTTTTAGTATTACCTTGAGATTCTCTTTCACTTCCTCCATTTGAATAACAAATAATTTGAACAGCTTGATGGCCTCTAGACCACTTTGTTTAGCTTATACCATTTTTGATTTGTCAGATAATCTGGCACTGAATAAATACATCATTCTTTTTCAAACATTCCCCAACCATTCAGAATGTTTTCATTAAATATGAGTAGGTCAATGTAGCAAAATCCTTGCGCCATAATGCCAAACTCTGACATCGTGTAGTGTTTGTAACAAACGATACTACATTCGTGAGCTGAGAAGCTACTTCACGCTTGTACTCTACCTACATTCCAGGGAGAACTCTCACAATCCTGTCATGTGACCCTTCAGTAGCTACACCACATCACTTGCCCTACACAGATAGCTGGCACTGACACCAAGGCCACAAGATCTCCTTCTAAGTTGTAATCATTCTATATTAAATTATATGTATAGTCAAAGGGGTAGAAATTCTTACAAATTAATCGAGCAAATAGAAAAACAATGCTTACCTCAGACCCTCCCAAGCCTCCAATAGAACAAAATGTAAAAAAAAATGTGGAATATTAAATCAAGAACAAATACATGTAATAGTCAGTTGGCTTTGTGAGGCAGCAGGGCATGGCTTATGAACATGCATAGTCTGGATATCCCCACCTTTCAACTTAATTAACTGGAATTCCTTTGAGCTGTCAAACAAACAGCACTCATTGAAAATGTGGATAATAAATACTGACTAATCCAGTAACAGCAACAACTTATATAGCACCCCAAGGCATTTCATAGGAGCAAGAACAAATTATGACACCGAGTGACATAAGAAAATATTGGTCAGATGACTAAAAGCTTGATCAAAAGGTTTAAGGTGTGTTTTAAAAGGAGGGTAGTGAGATAGAATCATAAAATTACACAGCGCAGAAGAGGCTCTTCAGCTCATCAAGTTTGCACCAACACCTGACCTCCTACCTACTCCCATTTACCAGGCTCGTAGCCTTGGATATTCCAGGTGCTTTTCAAAGGATGTGAGGCAACTCACTTCCAACATCCTCTCAGGGAGCGCATTCCAGACCGTCAGTATGCTCTGGGTAAAGAGGTTTTTTCCTCACATCCACCTGAAACCTTCTGCCCCTTACACAGAACAAAGAAAATTACAGCACAGCAACAGGTCCTTCGGCCCTCCAAGCCTACACCGACTATGCTGCCCGACTTAACTAAAACCCCTTAACTTTCCGAGGACCATATCCCTCTATTCCCATCCTATTCACATGCTTGTCAAGATGCTCCTTAAAAGTCACTACTATATCTGCTTCCACTACCTCCCCTAGCAACAAGTTCCAGGCACCCACTACTCTCTGTGTAAAAAGTCTGCCTCGCACATCTCCTTTAAATCTTGCCCCTCGCACCTTAAACCTATGCTCCTATTATCTATTACTTTGAACTTGTTATAGTTAAACTGTATTGTTCTTTTGATAAAAGCTTCCTAGCATGTCAACAGAATCACATCTGGAGTAAAATACTTTATCTTCACATTAATGCCAAAATAGAAAAATGTTGGGGTCTTGTCAGCTTTCATAATGTACATTGGAGTTTCAGCTCTGGTAACCTAACATTTGGTTTCAGGAGCAGAAGCTGATTCTTTACTTCCATCAATATACACATGAGCAACCAAATGGGTAGCAATCAGCAAAAATCAAGGGACGATTCTCCAGCCCATTCTGATGACCTATAGGAATATCGATGCCCTGCCACGTTGGCCAAAAATCGTGATTCCTGCTGGGTGTGAAGGCAATCGGGGTGCAGTCAACCTACCCCAGTGGCCCCAATTGGTTTCCTGCCTACATTGGGCAGGAACCCAAAAATTACGCTAAGTTAAACAGCTCATTCAGTGGTTCACACTATGTACCCTCCTCCCCAGTGGGAAATGTGGGCTTAGGTGATGGCAGTGACCAGCATGGACCTGGCATGTTGGACTCTGAAGGGGTCAAGGAGGTGGTCATTTGTTCCTCTACTGCTGCCAGACTGCAGAAGGAGGGTCTTCCAAGAGCCCTGAGGGTTGGGTACACTTTTGCTAGGGGGAAGTTCTTAAACTCAGCATTGTCATGGGGGGGGAGTTCCCATGGCTAGACTGCCCTTACTAGCCCTGGAAAACTTGACGATCACCTGGCATGGTGATTTCAGGCAGCTCTCTGCTCAACAACTTCATTCCTGCTTGTCATCTATGAAAAATTGAAGTGGCCCGGTCACTTTGCTCTCCATGTCCCCTAGTGAGCTGGCAGGCTTTTAAATCACAGCAGCACTCCATTCTACATCAGGGATTTTTTTTCTCTCTCTCAGAAGCTGCAGGTATAAGCAATCCCCTTTGAAGATCTCTGACAGAGATGAGATTTCACTTCAGAGATGAGAGGAGTGGCGGGGGGGGGGGGGGGGGGGGGGGGGGGGCGGCGGTCTTCACAACTGTACACTCAACCCTGTTCTATTCACTCAGCTTTTATTCGAGGTCTCTGATCCTACAAAACTCGGAGCTTTTGAATACCTTTCAGCCCATTGAATAGCTTGGTTTCTATTCAATTTCAGTCCAGTCCTTTTAACTCTCATTTGATCAGCTGCTCAATAGTTTTCTACTTAACCTTCAATCAATTGTGTTTATTTTACCTTATCCCATTTTTCCTAACAGTAACGTTTACACAAAAGAAGAAGCGAAAAATAATTAACTCTGTTGAAATTACGAGCAATTGTGACCCTCATGTCTGCATGGTGTGGTCAGGGGTGGGGGGGGTTGCTCTTCTTTGCTGAGGGGTTGGTGATGCTTCCATCGTCAGTGGGGAAGTCACCATTCTGGTGTTTGGGATGAGGGGGACTTGTTTGTGACTGTGGGAATTGGGGCACCCTTTAAAAACGGTCAGACTGGTCAGCGTACTTCATGGAATACATGAATTTGTACCCATCAGGTGAGAGAAACACAACGGTTTTCCCACTGGCATGGGCATTCAGGAAAATCATGCCTCAAGGATCTAACCTGACTCCTTCTTTGCTGTGGGCCTAAAAAGTTATATTTTTTGAATCATTTTCAATGAATCTGTCTTAAACACTGACAGGGTCCATGTGTTCTCAACTTCTCAATGATTTCTACAAAAAATATTTTTAATAAATGTAATGCTTTCCCCTCTTCTTCGCACTTCTAATGAAGGAATGGACTAGCTCTGGACCATACTATCCATCCTACATTGAACCTTTACTCGAATAGCAAAGGCAGGAAAGTTTTTGGATTCATAAAGCAGCAAAACTAAGCCCCATCAAGCTTGTTATGATCCTTCACAAAACCCTAGGTGATGGGGTGGGGTTAGGTGAGGAGATCTAGTTCGGGGGTCAGTAACATTTTATCTAAAGTTGATAAGTATTTTAAATGGCAAACTTCAAGTGAATAGGGTCACAAAATGTCATGGGTTTGGAACAAATAAACATTAATTTTACCATACAAGTTCAGAAAGTTAAAATAATTTACAATATCTATCTTATACTCGAACGTTTAAGGGCAAGTGTGAGATAGATGTGAATTAACAGGCAAATTGTGCTCAGACACACAACACGAAACAATGGCAGTTGTGATCAAATCCAATTTTATAGAACATGAAAACAGGAGAGAATCATACCAATTTTCTCAGAGAAAAATTCAAATCTTATCACATGTGGGAAACAAAATTAGACTAATTGTGATTCTGGCCAGGAGGGGGACCACACGGAGTCTCTTCATGCTGGCAAGTCGGCTGCTGACAGCTAGTGAGCGCCTGATCGTCCACTGCACCATGTAGTATACTGTAACTCCCCCAGCCATTGACTCCCCACCACACCCCCAGTCGTGAGCCCATCCCAATTTCCCCTTCTCCCAATCGACTCTCCCTTTCCCACTCACCCCTCCTCCGGTCAATCACTGCCCTCAATTTGCTCTCTCCCCACCAATCATCCCCCCCATTCAACTCCCCAGTCAATCTCCACTCCAATTTCCCTCCCCGCAATTCCCAATTACAGAGTGCGCATCTCCCTATACGCTGCCGCCCCATCAGGCCCCGCTCCTTTCCTTAGGCTTCCAACCGTCCCCTTAGATTCCGCTCCCTGACACTGCCTGGTGCCTTATGATGGTGCCTGGTGCCCTATGACAGTGCCATGGTGGCCAGTGGGCAGCGTCAAAGGGGTACTGCCACCCCCTGCCCCGACCACCTGGGAGGACTCAATGGCCTCCAGTCCCACTGGTGAGGCCCTCATGTCTAGTCCCCATTGGAGTTGGGCCATATGTGAACCTCACCAATGAGGACCTTAACCAATGAGACCATTAAGGCAAGTAGCCCGGATGATTGCATCCTGTGCTCACTAAAATAATAAAATTGGCTCATCAATATTTAATTTAGCCTTGCTCTTGTTTCATCACGAGAGGCAAGAAACTAGGCATGGACCTGGTTTTTTGCCTCTCTCGTGATTTTACCGACTCACCATGTCAATCAACCAGTGAGACGAGCAGGTAAGATTTCCCTCTGTATCTTTCTCACAAGGGTTTCCAATCTCCAACTTTAAAAGATCTCACTTTGGAATACTCTCCAAAGGTTGCACTCACCCAGACAGCTTCAAAATTGACCCAACTGAGGGGTTCAATCTCATCCCACAAGATTCCTTTCCCTTGGATTTGATGAGTAAAGTCAAGAGTCACTTCATAAGCACAATTTCAGATCTTCAGCTGTGCCAAGCAGAAGAGCACTGTTCCAAAGGGGTACCTTTGCCCTGATGGATGCAGCACAGTCACCCATGTTTGACTGCCTTCTCTGGTCTGCAGGACTTCGCTTCTGTTCACGTCACTTAAAGTTTGCAAACAAAGTTTGTTTATATTTAAGTATGTCAAACTGATCTTTATCGTAACTTTACTGGATCTATTTCTGTTATTTTATGTCTTTTATTTCTAATCTGAGATTTTCTTTTGGGACCTTTTCCTGTTCCCCCTCCTGTGTTCTCCTCCTTCATGATGTGGAGATGCTGGCATTGGACTGGGGTAAAAACAGAAAGAAGTCTCAAAACACCAGCTTAAAGTGCAACAGCTGTCAGACTTTAAGCTGGTGTTGTGAGACTTCTTTCTGTTTTCTCCTCCTTCAGACACCTACTAGACAATGACACATGGTAGGTCAGATGACCTGAAACATTTTCATGTCGTTCTTCTTTCTTTTGTGCAGGCACAAAAGGGCCAGTCTTGGGCCTGAAGAACATGAAAAAAGTAGTACAGCAAACATGTGGCCAATTCCCAGCTGGCACATGTGCAGGATGCCCGAGGTTTATGAGGAACCAGACCTCCATAACTCCAAATGTCAGACTTAGGTAAGTATAGGCTTCATCACAAGTTAAAATCTGACATCTCATACAGGTACTGCCCAGCTGAATCACCAGAAGCAAATGAGCAAGAGCCTACTGATAATTTTGAGGGAGTGTTTGCAAATAAATAATTTCACGGAAGTAATCAGAAAGATTGTGAGTTGATAATTGGGTTGTCAAGTAAGATTTGCGCATTAAAATAGAACAACATATTTTACTATACTGTTGTAATCATCATTGCCCACTACAATTACAGCACTGCACGAATTGAATTAACGATCCATTTACACAAATGGGATATGACCAATACATTTTCTAAGTGGCTTCAATGATATACCATATTAAAAATAGCCTCATTCATTCCAACAACTGATGATGCCATTTCACCCACAAACCAAAATGCATGGGCCCATTGTATTTGTAATGGAATGGAATTTCAACATCTTGAATAGTAAATGCATGAGGTACATTTACCACTAATAAAATCAGAAACTCAACTGGACTCACCACATTAACACATGAGAGCAGGTCAGAAGCTCGGAATACTGCAGCACGTAACTCACCTCCTGACTCTCCAAAGCCTGTCCATCATCTACAAGGCACAAGTGAGGAGTGTAGTGGAACGCTTCCTACTTGCCTGGATGGCTGCAGCTCCAACAACACTCAAGAAGCTTGACACCATCCAGGACAAAGCAGCCCACTTGATTGGCACCACAACTACAAACATTAAATCCCTCTGCCACCGATGCTCAGCAGCAGCAGTGTATACTATCTACAAGATGCACTGCAGCAATTCAGCAAAGATCCTTAAACAATACCTTCCAAACGCACGACCACTTCCATCTAGAAGGACATGGGCAGATACATGGGAACACCACTACCTGCACGTTCCCTCCAAGCCACTCACCATCTTGATTTGGAAATATATTGCCATTCCTTCACAGTCACTGGGTCAAAATCTTGGAATTCCTTCCCTAATGGCATTGTGGGCCAACCCACGGAATATGGATTGCAGCGATTCAAGAAGACAGCTCATCACCACCTTCTCAAAGGCAACTGGGGATGGGCAATAAAATGCTGGCCAGCCAGCAGCACCCATGTCCCATGAATGAATCAAAAAAAAACCTCCTGTTATGTACTGTGGTTCCAAAAGTTGGAAATAATGACATTTTTTGATGCAAATACTATCAAGTGCAATTTTCAGTTATCCATATGCTGCAGATAATACATTGTTAGTTGGGTATGAAAACTGGGTGGACAGGGGATGCTGGGATGACAAGAGTACAAAGGCAGTCACGTGTCAGGAATGTGGAGGGTTCTCCCCTGGACCCAGGCTAACAGAGCAAGTAAGGGCTGCTCAGTATTATTGATAAATCTTTATTGTTGTTAGTCTCTGGTCACCAGTCATTGCAATCCAGTATTTGGCAGAAAGACACAGGGACTTAGGTGCATCAACCACTCATGTTTAGTAAAAATGTAGCAGACAACTGAACAAAATTCAAAAATGAGTGACACATCTAGTGCCAGCCATTCGAACAAATCAAAGAGGTACAGGCATAATTCTCTTAAATTTAGCAGACCCCGAGGCGGTCAAAAAAATGTGAATCTTTTGTTTTTTTAAGTGGAGGAAGGGAGGACCCAGAGATATTGTCAGAAATCCTCAAGCACATATGCATGTCAGTAAAGGACATTATATTGGATAGTTCAATACCACCCACCAAAAACTTGATGAATCATTAAATCATACACTGCGACTAAAAATCCTAGCAAAAGAACGCATGTTTGGCACTATCATCAGTGAGCTTGGGAGAGGTTGCATTGTCCATGGGATCCATAGTGCTGTTGCCTCCAATTTCTTTGCGAGAAAAATTGAACACTAGAATCTGCCATCAATATTTGTATGCTGAATGAGCAGTCAGAAAGAAACAGCAAAGAATTAAGGTGGGAAACAGAAGTTTTCATGGTACTGAATACGCCTGTCCTAACAACAGCGGCCATCACTTACCAAAACAGAACTGCATGTTTGATATTTAGTAAACGCTGTAGCAACTGTGGTAAATTGAACCATTTTGGAAATGTTGCAGATCCAAGCCACAGCACCTACCTATGCCATCAGCCACATCACAACTGGTTATTCCTCCAGGGCTCGGAGCACAAATAGAGTAAATGAGGTGGAGCTCAATCAGAGTAACCAAGGCACTGAGCCTTCAAAGTGCTCTATTTGGAAGTGTTGACTTAATCGCAGAGAAAGATGAGATTTTCACCATGTTAAATATTGCCTACTGCAATGCTAAAGTAAAAGTAAAGATCTATAGTGAAGCAAAGTCCTGCCCAAGCAGTTGCTGTAAGAAATTGACCCATATGCTGCACCAGATTCCAACACTCAGGGATGTATGATCTATCCACACAGAACTATCCACACTCTCCATTGCATGCAGCCAGCTTCCAGTTTCATGTGGTTGATCAAACATAAAGCTGCTGGATCTTTAGGACAGCACCACCCTGGGGCTAGTTCATCTTGGTCCAGATGTATATGTTCAGCAGCACCAGGCCACAGAAATGATAGAATATAAAGGCCCATTCAACTGTGATGCCATTCAAAAGCTACCTGTAATAAATATATCACATGTGGCCAGGTGACCACCCATGGTCTGTACACCAAGGAAAGTACCTCTAACAATAAGGCGGAATGTAGTTGACGAGCTGGATTGGATGACAGAACTTTATGTCATAACCCCCACAGAAGAGACACAGTGGGTTTCAGCGATGGTAGCTGTGGTAAGGAATGATGGCATGATCAAAATAAGGAAACAAGGTTGAGACCTAATCACCCTATGAAGGTGATTGAACAGGTAATAGCTGATATGTCTAATGCCAAGGTCTTCAACATCTCAGATGCGAAATGTAGATTTTGGCAAATCCTGCTTGATGAAGACTCCTTGATAGTCACTACATTCTTGTCTCCAGTAGGCAGATACCATTCCCTCCAGATGCCTTATCAGATCTCCACCAGAGGTGAAGTCTTCCAATGGTGCAAGGAGCAACTCGTTGTAGGACAATCCTGCAAAATCATTTGTCAATGACATCCTGGTCTGGGGTCATATAATGCAAGAACATGATGCAAGTCTTTGTTTAGTCCTCAACAGAATCAGCAGCATACGGTTAAAGCTCAATCCATTAAATGCAGATTTAGGGTCAACTAGGTTATCTACATGGTCGCTTGCTCACAGTCAATAGTATGAAGACTGATCCAGACAAGACATCGGATACACAACAGATGTCTATTCCTGAGGACAAGCATGCCTTGTAGGACTTTCTTGGTACAATGAACTGTCTTTCTAAGTTCATTCTTTGCTACAGTGAAGTCAGTGGACCTCTGTCAGCTCCTCCATCAACGTATTGAATGGCGTTGGCAGGAGCACCATCCTGTTTCATTCAACAAATTCAAGAAGGCACTCTCAGCCCTCTGGTGCAACAATAATTTGAGTATCTGTACGCCTATCTGCAGATGCCTTCCCTGCATGAATTTATCACAGACTATACCCAGAATAGCACAGCAGTAGCTTCACGTCAAGGATCTTCACTAATACTGAGACTCGTTATGCTCAGATCGAAAAGGAATTCTTTGCCTGTCAGAAATGTCATGGCTTCATTATTGGTCAATCTCTAAGTGTTGAAATTGATCATCAGCCACTTTTAACCATTCTTAAAAAGTTTCTTCAACTGTTTCTGCACGACTGCAGCACATAACACTTAAGCTGCAACAGTACAGCCTCAATGTTGTCTCCAAACGAGATAAGGAGCTGTACTTGCTGATTCCCTTTCCAGAGCCATCCCACCCACAGCTGACCAGGCAGATTGCAAGATGGACATTGACATCATGGCCATACAGGTATTTTAATCTTGTTGAATCAAGGAACTTGAGCATACCTGACAGGTGGAAAATACATAAGAACATAAGAAATAGGAGCAGGAGTAGGCCATCTAGCCCTTCAAGCCTGCCCCGCCATTCAATAAGATCATGGCTGATCTGTCGTGGCTCAGTTCCACATTCCCGCCCTCTCCCCATAACCCTTAATCCCCTCTCTTATCAAAAACCCATCAACCCGCGTCTGAAAAATATTTAGCGAGGTAGCCTCCACCACTTCAATGGGCAGAGAATTCCAGACATTCACCACCCTTTGAGTGAAGAAGTTCTTCCTCAACTCCGTTCTAAACCGCCCCTCCCTTTATCTTGAGGCTGTGCCCCCTAGTCCTACTGTCCTTTCTGAGCAGGAAGAGGCTCACCACCTCTATCCTATCCATCCCATTCATCATCTTATATGTCTCAATGAGATCTCCCCTCATTCTTCTAAACTCTAACGAGTACAAGCCTAGTTTATTCAGCCTTCCACATAGCTCAACCCCTTCAACTCCGGCATCAGCCTAGTAAACCTCCTCTGCACTCCCTCCAAGGCCAAAATATCCTTGCGTAAGTACGGCACCCAAAACTGCACACAGTACTCCAGCTGCGGCCTCACCAATGCCCTATACAGCCGCAGCAAGACCTCCCTACTTTTATATTCAATCCCCCTCGCTATGAAGGCCAGCATCCCATTAGCCTTCCTGACCACCTGCTGCACCTGCAGGCTAGGTTTTTGCGACTCATGCACAAGGACCCCGAGGTCCCTCTGCACCGTCGCCTGCTGCAGTACAGGCGGCTCCACAATGTCATTATGAAAGGCTGGTCAGAGTCTTCAAAAGGAACTTCCCCATGAGCTCAGCACTGTCTTCCCTATGAAAAAAGAGTTTGTGGCCAGCAATTCATCATCCCCATTTCTCTGCAGAGGTACTATACTCATCAACTCCACCAGTGGCACCCACAGTTACAGCAACCAGATACAGGACAAAGAATCCCTATCCTGGCCCTCAGTGTATGCAGGCATGGAGAGGGAAGTATCCGGGTGTGCACCATACAATGCACTCAAGCCACATCAAATTAAAGAATCAGTGCACCTCCATGAGGTCCTGGATCTCTCACGGTCATTCGTGACAGCCGATATTTTCAACTGGAATAAACAGCACTAGGTTCAAATCATTTCGTATTCTGGGTGGTTCAAGATTGTCCACCTGCCAGATATGAACAGCAACATGGTCATAGGTAAGCTCAGGAGATACATCACCACACATGGCATCCCTCAGAGGATGATGATGGTTAACACTCACCAGTTTGTCTCTAGGAAGTTCAAGAACTTTGCACACACAAGGGACTTTCAGCAGATTACAAGTGGTCCCTATAATCACAATTAAACAGCCTGGCACAGGAGGTGATTAACTCAGCCAGGCATCTACTTAAGAAGTGTGCCCAAGACTACATATTCTACAGGCTACGAAATATGCGGTCTGCCCTCACCAGCACAGCGAATGTTCTCCAGGTGCACAACTACCACAATCCCCATCACCGAAGCCCTCTTGCAACTGAAAGTGGAAAGCAATGTGTGCAACGCCCTTATGCAGCAGCAGTGAAGGGCAAGTAGGTGCTATGGTCAGAATGCGCACACAATCAGGGTCAGACCATACATACATGGCTATTATAAACTGTGGTGGTACTCAGTCATTTTCCCACAAACACCACCCACGTGGTTGCCTCGACAGTACTCATTCCTACGAGACTTATAACACTAACTGTTGGTAACCAGAACCAACACCATCAACCACCACAGAACCTAATGCATCCAGCCTACAATCTAGGACCCTATCAATGTAAATTGAGGCTCCTCCAATGGCCAGTGCAGCAAATCCTGCAGTGTGGCAAGGATGCACAATATCATCTATACTAAAGACACTAACCCAGGGTATCACAAGTATAGCCAACTGGCACAATCACATGCTCAGGATGCCTGAGTAAACCAAATACAAGGTTTAATAAATATGTGAAGAACTAATCAGCATATTGACTTTGTTTCTAAAAAAAGAGTGGGGGGGGGGGGAGAAGAGACGCGATGGGTTGTGTGTCACCTGCAGCAACACAATCACTGCTTTGTGCAATCTAAAAAGTTGTGTGTTGTTAGTCCTGTTCAATTTTGTATGTTATAAATAGTTTACATCCTGTGACTGTTGTCTTACACTGCTACATCTCAATATGACTAGTCCCAACTTAAATAGGGAAGATGTAGACCAAGTAGAGGTCACGTGGACACTGGGATGATGAAGGTACAAAAGGGGTCAATTGTCTGTCTTTTGGAGATCTGATGTAGAGATGCTGGTGTTGGACTGGGGTAAACACAGTAAGAAGTCTCACAACACCAGGTTTAAGTCCAACCAGTTTATTTGATAGTAATCCCACAAGCTTTCGGAAACAGTCCCGTTTCTGAAAACTAGTGGGATTACTATCAAATAAACTGGTTGGACTTAAACCTGGTGTTGAGACTTATTCCTTGGTTGCCAGTTATTGTACCCAGTACTTTCTATAGTATGTACAGATTGTCACGCAATTGTAGTTGATATGATATCCTGGTGTATACATGCACATAATATTTTTCCTAACCTCTCAAATAATATAACAGCTCTCAACTGAAACTACTGAGAAATGTTGCATTTGCTAGGTTTGCAACATTTCATTCTTTCAGAGCCAGGCTTGTTAAATAAATTTGCTATAAATGAGACAAAATGAGGAGCCAGGCACAGTCTAATTGGCAGTGCCTTTACAGCAATATTGATGGTCATTAGCTGATTCATCAGATTGCAATTTATAACGTACAATACTGAAAATTCAGCACTTCACTCCTTGCAATAAGGATTACCACATTCTACATGAGCATTTAGCAGGATATTAACATTTTGGTTTTGTGTTTGATTTACAGGTATCATTTTCATGGCTGCAATAGCAATCCGGTTCAAGGAGCCCAAACAATTACTTCAACATATTACTGCAATTTGCTATTTCCAGTTATACACCCATTGCTTTTTTGAGTCTTCAGGGTGATTCTCTGGTCCTGCATGCTCATGCGCAGATTGTGCTGGGGATTCAAAATCATAGGACAGTGGCCATAGTAGGTTTAGCACCAGGAAAACACCTCTCGAGAAACTCCCCGCTCCTGCACCCCAACATAATCTGCCCAGTGAGGGCAGAAACCAGAAAAGCATATTTAAATCAAAAACAGAAAATGCTGTAAAATCTCAGCAGATCTGATAGCTCTTTTTATCTCTACACAGATGCTAATGTTTCAAGTCTGATGACAAAGAGATTTTCCAGCATTTTCTGTTTTTGTTACAGACGCCAGCATCTGTAGCAATTTCCTTTCACTTTAGCATATTTAAATTATCATTTATATATGGTGTGTCAGCTTTAAGTCTCCTTGTTCCCGGATTTCTCGAAAACTCAGGGACAGCTAGAACCTGGCGTCTATCAGTACTGGTTTCCAAAATCAGAAACCAGTCATGATGGCCATGCCGGGGGACTTTGAGGACATTGTGGCCCCCGGGTGGCCAGGGAAATGGCTGGGTAGTGCCGTGACACTGCCCTGTGGCACCCTGGCAGTGCCAACCTCCCAGCGGGAATCTCACCAGTTCTGCCACTGGGGACGACACTTAGAATTTTTTTTGTAAAATTGCACCCTAAGTGCCGAACAAGCAAGAAAATAGGAGTGAATGGCACCTTTTTTCAGCAAACTAAGTCATAATCCTACAGCACTTAGTGCAATACCTTTATGTGATTCTTGCCAGAATAGATCTTCCAGGCACGTGACTCACCAAAAGTGGCTGTATCTGTACAGCATTAACAACGGACAGCTGCATATAAATGATAATGATGGACCCACAGGCAATCATGCTAGGGCTGTGGGCTTCGAAAACATGGCCCAGTCACAGCAGACCATCATTGTGAGGTTGCAGAACTTGGCCCAGTCTCAAAGGGCACTTGCTGCGGGCAATGAAGGCCTTGGCCCAGACTCAGAGGGCCATTAGCAGGGGCTCGCACACCAGGGGACAAATGCAGACAGGCCCCCAGGACTAGCAGGGCCAGTTGACCCCGGGGCTTCTGGAGCTCAGTCCAGCTGCTCCACCATCCCATTGAATGACTGAGGGGTCCACTGGCACCCAGAACATAAGAAATAGGAGCAGGAATAGGCCATCTAGCCCTTCGAGCCTGCCCCGCCATTCAATAAGATCATGGCTGATCTGTCGTGTCTCAGTTCCACTTTCCCGCCATCTCCCCACAACCCTTAATCCCCTTGCCTATCAAAAACCTATCAACCCGCGTCTTAAATATATTTAGCGAAGCAGCCTCCACCACTTCAACGGGCAGAGAATTCCAGAGATTCACCACCCTTTGAGTGAAGAAGTTCCTCCTCAACTCTGTTCTAAACTGCCCACCCCTTTATCTTGAGGCTTGCCCTCTAGTCCTACTGTCCTTTGAGCGGGAAGAGCCTCTCCACTTCTATCCTATCCATCCCATTCATCATCTTATATGTCTCAATGAGATCTCCCCTCATTCTTCTAAACTCTAACGAGTACAAGCCTAGTTTATTCAGCCTCTCCTCATAGTTCAACCCCCTCAACTCCGGTATCAGCCTAGTAAACCTCCTCTGCACTCCCTCCAAAGCCAAAATATCGTTGCGTAAGTGCGGCGACCAAAACTACACACAGTACTCCAGCTGCGGCCTCACCAGTGCCTTGTACAGTTGCAGCAAGACCTCCCTACTTTTATATTCAGTCCCCCTCGCTATGAAGGCCTGCATCCCATTCGCCTTCCTGACCACCTGCTGGCTGGGTTTTTGCGACTCATGCACAAGGACCCCGAGGTCCCTCTGCACCGTCGCATGCTGCAGTTTTTCGCCCTGTAAGTAGTAGTCCTTCCTACCATTATTCCAATCAAAGTGGACAACTTCACACTTGCCAATAGTAAATTCCATTTGCCAGTTCCTGGCCCATTCGCCCAGCCTATCTAGATCCTTCTGCAGACTTTCCGCGCCCTCCGCACAATTTGCCGTTCCACCAATCTTGGTGTCATCAGCAAATTTTGACACCATATACTCGGTTCCCTCCTCCAGATCATCTATATAAATGGTAAATAGCTGAGGCCCCAGCACCGATCCCTGGGGCACTCCACTAGTCACCAACCGCCAATCCGAATAGCACCCATTGGCCCCCACTCTCTGCCTCCTATTTGACAGCCAATCCCCTATCCACGCTAACACCCTACCCCCAACTCCGTGCCCCCTAACCTTCTGTAATAACCTCTTGTGCGGCACCTTATCAAACGCCTTCTGAAAATCAAGAAACACCACATCTACTGGCTCTCCTCTATCCACTGCCTTAGACACATCCTCATAGAACTCCAATAAATTCGTCAGACACGACTTTCCCTTAACGAAACTGTGCTGCGTCTGCTCTATCAAACAATTCTCCTCAAGATGCCTCACTATTTTCTCCTTGATCACGGATTCGAGCATTTTACCTACAACAGACGTTAAACTAACCGGCCTATAATTCCCTGCCTTTTGCCTGCTACCCTTCTTAAACAACGGCGTAACATTAGCTGTTTTCCAATCTTCCGGCACTTCCCCGGAATCCAGCGCGGTTTGGAAAATAATCATCAAGGCAACCACTATCACCTCCGCCATTTCTTTCAGAAGGAGGAGAAAGCACTGGAGTCCGTACCTGGGCCCTCCACCCGATAGACTCTGGCCATCGCTACACTTTCAGATTCCCCCTTCCTGACACCAGTGCATCTGAAGGATAGTAGGATGAACAAGGTGGCAATGGATATGTTTGTGACACTTGAAAGTTGACCGGAGGCCTCCAGGTCTCACTCTCCAGATGATGCCTGACAAAGACGTCACCTATCAGTTGACCATCTCCGCTTCCTGAAGGGCCTCTCCCGCACGGAATGATGCTCTGAGCCCTCTGGGTATAGTCATTATTGTGGGAGGCGAATCACAACTTTGAGGTGCAATAATATTTATTGGTGAAACTATCAGTGCAGTAACATTAAGTGATGTTATTTAATAGTGCAATACTGAGGAACTCTACGTTGTAGATTAAGAAGTTGTAGGGTTTCCAAGAAGGCACAGGTGAAGGACTGCACTTGTTAAATTTAGGAAAATAGGCACGTTTTAAAAATCACACACACCTGTTGTATTGCACTATTAAATAACATCACTTAATGTTATTGCACTGATAGTTTCACCAATAAATGTTATTGCACCTCAAAGCTGTGATTCACCTCCCACAATAATGACTGTACCCAGAGGGCTCAGAGCATTATTCCGTGTGGGAGAGGCCCTTCGGCCCACAGAGAATGCCATCCCCATTTCCCAATGCCTGCGCCAGACCCCTGACTGGCATGGGACTCAAAGTACTCACCCCAGGTGTCCCAGCAGTGCGTGCCCTGTAGGCCCACTGTGTCATGCAGGCTAGCACAGCACTCAACTCCACCACCAGACTACCCCCTACCCCAACACTTCAGGCGCTGAATCGGCTGAGCCCCAGATCCTTACTCAGATGTAGGCCAAAGTGCCAGTATGTGGTCATAGAAAAGGTAGGAGTCAGACTTGCGTGGCACCAGGGCTACATAACTGCATACCACATAGCAAGTTGTCATCAACTTCCTGCCTGGACTGGTAACTCACTAACATGGCCAACTGAGGCCCGTCACCCTGGTGAGATCTCACAGGGCCCGTGGCAGGATTACATGCCCCCTAGTTGTTGAACCTTGTGGTGATGAGGGCCTTCCTCGCCGCCCTGCCCTGCCCTGCCGAACCTTTGTTGCCACATGTCCTCCATCCCCTGCTTCCTCTATCGCCTCATCCTCATCGACACCCTCCTCCTCAGTAGTGTCCACCGGTCGCTCTATTCCCTCTCCTCCAGGAAATCGCCCCGCTGCTAAGCCAGTTGTGGGGCGCCCAGCAGATCATGATGATGCGGGAAACCCTCAGGAGGTTGTGCTCGAGGCCCGAGAGAGGGGTCCAGGCAGCGGAACCGCATCTTCAAGAGCCCGATGCACCACTCAACGATGGACTGGGTGGCAGCATGGGCCTCATAATGGGTCTCCATCTCAGTCTCTGGTGTCTACACCGGCATCATCAGTCAAGCCCTTAGCCATTCAGGCAGCCTGGGCTGATCATTAAAGACCCCAGGAACGTCAGAACTCCTCAAGATGAAACTATCGCGCATACTCCCCAGGTTGCATGCACCCAAGTGCATGATATTCATCTTGTGGTCACACACAATTTGAATGCTCAAGGAGTGGAACACCTTCCTGTTAATGAAGTGCAGCGCCTGACATTTTGGGGACCACAGGGTGACATGAGTGCAGTGTGTGCAATTGATTGTCCCTGGCACTTCGATATGATTAGCGATGGTGGGAAAGCCTGTAGTCCAGGCTTCTTGCTGGGCTTGGCCCACATTGCAAATTGATTTGTTGGCCTGCCTGGGTGAATTGGGCATTGTCATCTCGTGGACACACTTCTCGACTGAGGACTGGGAGATCTCACAGAGGTCCCACCAGTGGCTTGGAAATACCCAGTTGTGTAAAGGTTTAGGGCCCCGCTACCAGGAGTGGGTGCTCCCTGACCCTCAAAGTGCCAGGTCTGTGAGGACCTGACACAAGTGGCATCTCCTTGGCTGAGCTAGAACCTGCAGCGGCAAACAGCAAACAGCATCCGTCAGCTCACTGAAGGATATGTACATCCTGAATTGCTGGGGGCTCCATCCCCTCTGTGCCCTGACCCCCTCCTTGTACTGATGGGCGCCCGCTGCCTGCCCCTGACCAGCAGCCTCTGGCCCAGGCTTGCCTTGCAGTGTGCGAACATCTCCCTCATCTTTCTACTCTTCCTCTGCAGCATCCTCAAGAATCAGCACCAGGTCTATTGGCTCTAAGCTGAAATCCATCAATGCTCTGGTGGGGGGGAAGAGAGCGAGGGGGGGAAGAGAGCGAGGAAAATCCATGAGTTATCCATCCTAGGATCCACATTCCCTCTCAGCAACCTGTCACCAAGAGAGTGGATGGTAGCAATCTAACACCATCTTCAGTGCCATGCGCCACCTCGGCAAGTTGGTCACCATCATGGGCGGTACAGAGAACATACGGGTGGCTGTGTGGCGGCCCCACCCACCCCAGAAATTCTTAAAGCACAGGCATGGGTGCACCTACCTGGACATCTGGTGCAGTGGCTTTCAGGAATGGCTTGCAGTTCAGACAGATGGTGGAGGAGCAATGTCATGACTGGCACAAGATGGGTTGCCACCAAGGGCAACACTGCAGACTCCATGCAGTGTAATGTGCTACGTTGATACTAGCAGAATCCCCTTGATTGAAGCTGCAGCTGCCAGACCTGCTGCTTGTTTCATTACTGGGCCGTGGAATGGAATGTCAGCAGTCAGCCAGGGAACTTGTCAGGCAGACAGATGGTAGGGTAATCGGGGCGACGTCAGTGAGGTTGGCAGGTCGAATTAATATGCAACCCTTGAGCATCACGAGCTCCAAACCAGTGCTGACTCCTGGCCATAGAAACCCCAAAGATTGGCACAAGCTCCCCACCTGCAACCCCCCTCCCCCAAACAAACCAGTGAACCTATGTAAGTGTTCCACCCCACCCCACACCATGGCCACGGGTGAGACTCATTCACATGCTAGGTAATCAATCCCAGTGGTTGATGCTCAGTGTTATTCACCTTCTCTTTCACCTGAAACTCACTATTATAGAGAAGCCGTTGTTCTTGATTGTTTTACATCTGACTAATTTTTAAAGTTTATTCATTATTGTCACAAGTAGGCTTGCATTAACACTGCAATGAAGTAACTGAAAATTCCCCAATTGCCACACTCCGGTGCTTGTTCAGGTACACCGAGGAAGAATTTAGCATGGCCAATGCACCTAATCAGCATGTCTTTTAGACTGTGGGAGGAAACTGGAGCACCCGGAAGAAACCCATGCAGACATTGAGAACATTCAAACTCCGCATAGACAGCGACCCAAGCCAGGAATCGAACCCAGGTCCCTGGCGCTGTGAGGCAGTAATGCTAACCACAGTGCTACTACGGCAAGGTGTTAACATAAACGAGGGGATCGATTGTGTGCCACACTTGCTAATTATATTGAAATACATTCAAATGCATGCAACTTGGCATCTCGCCCATTTTGGGCAGGAAGCTGCTCACGCCCAGAACAGTGACTGATAAGATGGGAACTGGCGTGAAACTGGGCCCATTTCTAAAGTATTGTTTTGCCTGCAAACTTATCACCTCACCTCGCTGAACGACAGGCAAGATGAGACTGTAAGACTTAAGAATTTTTCTGGGGAGAATTCCACTTTTCTATTAACTCCTGACATTTTCCTTTCATGCCCATGAATCAAATGACTGATTCCTTTCTCAAATTCAACATAAAAATGGTAATCTTCACATGGAGAACATAGATGATGGCTTCAGGGAAAGGAGTGAGAAAACACTTGAATTCGTCACAACAACAGTTAAATGGCAGTCCAATCACCAGAAATTGCAGAAGATGAAAAAAATTGCACAAGACGTAATTTCCATAGCCACGTTCTTGATATAGAAGTATGAATGAACAAACATCTGCCTCATCAAGAAATTACAAAATACTTTTTAATTCATGAATTAGTTTTGAAGTGCATAGCAAGTACCTGAAAGCAAGCGTATCATTACTCTGCATTTGGTGGTACTTTGATTGAGGACGTTGACCTTATCAAAAGACCCACCTATTCTTCTTGAACAACCATATATAGAGCCTCAGTCAACCATCTCCATAGAATACCTGAGTGAAAATCACTGTCAGGTTGCTGCTCTCATCATTGTGCAGGGTGGGGGCATGCACTTCATGCCAGTTTTGAGGTTCTAACCCAAAACTGAAAATCCTGCCCCATATTTAAATCAGATTGGTGCATCAGGACTTGGTGTTTAAACACCAGATTGGGATTCAACTCATAATCTTTTACCCCTCAGCCAAGTTTTCGTATCTTTCTCCTGAGATACCATGCCTTAAGTAGACATTTGCAACCGTGGACCTCCTTATTAATTTTGCTCTAGAGACATGGATTATCTTCATTGGTAGTACATTCATCCAGTTGGTAAGACTCTTTAAAGATTGCTTTTTGTCTATGTCAATCTCTTTTTTTTTTAAAATCAACAATCCTTCCCGTCTGAACCATGATTTCTTACTGCATGCCCAAAAAATTCCAAATGAACCTAATGTTACAATTACTAAAGTTTATATGACAGTTAATTTTTAATTTTATTAAAAGTTTGAGTAAAAGGAGAGAACGAAGTAAGATCTTCTTAAAAAAGTGTTCTTAAAGCAAAATATATGTTTTTAAGTTTTGATTTGATTTATTATTGTCATACGTATTAGCATATAGTGAAAAGTATTGTTTCTTGCCTGCTATGCCAACAAAGCATAGACTTCATAAAGAAGGAAACAAGAGTGCAAAATGTAGTGTTACAGTCATAGCTAGGGTGTAGGGAAAGATCAACTGAATGCAGGGTAGGCCATTCAAACATCTGATGGCAGCAGGGAAAAAGCTGCTCTTGAATCGGTTGGTACACAACCTCAGACTTTTGTATCTTTTTCCCGACGGAAGGTGGGGAAGACAGAACGTCAGGGGTCCTCAATTATGTCGGCTGCTTTACCGAGGTAGCAGGAAGTGCAGACAGAGCCAATTGATGGGAGGCTGGTTTAAGTGATGAATTGGGCTACATTCATGATCTTTTGTAAATTCTTAGTCTTGAGCAGAGCAGGAGCCATACCAAGCCATGATACAGCCAGAAAGAATGCTTTCTATGATGCATCTGTAAAAGTTGGTGAGAATCATAGCTAATATGCCAAATTTACTTAGTCTTCTGAGAAAGCAGAGGCGTTGGTGGGCTTTCTTAACTATAGCATCAACATGGTGGACCAGGACAGGTTGTTAGTGATCTGGACACCTAAAAACCTGAAGCTCTCGACCCTTTCTACTTCGTCCCTGTTGGAGTACACAGGAAGAAGTCTCACAACACCAGGTTAAAGTCCAACAGGTTTATTTGGTAGCAAAAACGATTAGCTTTCAGAGCACTGCTCCTTTGTCAGGTGATGAAGGAGCAGTGCTCCGAAAGCTGGTGGCGTTTGCTACCAAATAAACCTGTTGGACTTTAACCTGGTGTTGCGAGACATCTTACTGTGTTTACCCCAGTCCAACGCCAGCATCTCCACATGATGATGTGCACAGGGGCATGTTCTCCCCGTGCTTCCTGAAGTCAATGACAATCTCTTCCATTTTACTGACATTGAGGGAGAGATTATTGTCACTGCAACAGTTCACTAGATTCTCTATCTCATCCCTGTACTCTGTCTCCTCATTGTTTGAGATGTGACACATTACAGTGGTGTCATCAGCAAACTTGAAAATCGAGTTGGAAGGGAATTTGGCCACGCAGTCATAAGGGTATAAGGAGTATAGTAGAAGGCTGAGAACACAGCTTTGTGGGGCACTGGTATTGAGGATGGTCTTGGAGGAGGTGTTGTTGCCTATTCTTACTAATTGTGATTTGTGGGTGAGGAAGTTCAGGATCCAGTCATAGTGGGAGGAGCCAAACCCCAGGCCATGGAGTTTGGAAATGAGTTTTCTAGGAATAATGGTGTTGAAGGCTGAGCTATAGGCATATAAACATGATTTGAAAGTCCGTCGTAATCCTAGGATGTCTTACTGCAGGTCCAATTTGGTTGGGAGAGGGAAAAGTCAATGTCATTCAACATTCTTCATTAATGAACATAATCCACTTTCTTGTTCACAATCTGACTGGAATAGAACATTCATGATAGAATATTTTAGGGAGTGAAGGAGAGATTCAATGATAAATTGAACTTCCCTGACTGCCTAGACTCAATTATGAAATAGCATACTGACTAAAATACATTAACAAGTGTACATCTATTTCCCCTTCTAACACTTTATATGGTGTCGATATCTACCACCTGGGACAACTTGATGTAAATTCTAGAGAAGTCAAGTAAAACATTAATGAGACTTAAGTGGTCAGCAAAGGAGTGCCACAACACCACAGATAATCAAAACCTACAATACATCAATGTCTCTACACTAACAGGGCACTCATCACATTCATAAATATCAAATCTAACCTAAGACAATGCACCATGGCCAATTTCATCTGGCCATTGAGGCACATCTGAAGTGTTCCAAAGGAACGGAATCATAATTTCCTGATGTGAAGCCCTGTATTGAGTGCCTGCATTTTGCCTGCATTTGTAAAATCTTCTCTTATAAATATAAAAAAAATCACTTCCAATGTCGAAGTCTGTGTTTGTAGCCTATGAAATCACCTTGGGAGTTAAATAAATCCAACAATCAAGTGTTATCATATACAGCACAAGTCATGTAAAATACACAGCTGGAAGACACAGATAAGGGCCAAAGGGCTAGAAATCACAGACTTGCAGGGTTGTACTATCTTTCTTGGTTTGGCCTTTAAATAAATAACACTGAAAATACTCTGAATACAGCCTAAGGTATTTACATTGTGAACTGTGTAAAGTCAAGTCTCACTACAGTTATCAACATCTGCAATAAGCAAATAGAACAAGTTTCCTTTTTCTTTTAGCCAGCAGCCATAAAATGATGCAACTATTCTGCAGAATGTACACATTTCAAAAATAGCTGCATTGCTTAGATTCAGAAACTATCACTGCCTATCCTCTTCACAGAGCCTCTTCAGTAATCCAGTAACAAAGTGGCATTTAAATATGCTGCCAGGAAAGGCCTCTGCTTCAACCTGCCCTGCTTTAAGGTGCTGGTGAGGTAAATGTTCATAACCTGAAGTAAAAGATCACATTTTTAATTGATTGGCTAAGTTTGAATTTAATGGAGAAACTGGAATCTTTTGAATGATGATAATAAAAAACCCTAATTTTACCAGCACGGCCGCATTGAAATCAAGGCGGGCGAGGCTCGCGGAATGGCATTCTTGTTGGCCTCGGGCGCAATCTTACGAGTCTCAGGCAGACGTGCTGGTAAAATTCTGGCCAAAGTGTTTGATAAGTGTGCAGCCATTTCCTTTTCTAGGTCTTTTAGTTATCTTTCAGGACCATGTTGAAGAATTGACTTATTGTTGAACCTCCCCCTCCCTCAAATATTCCATCATCAAAGTTATATTCCAATCAAATTGTGAATGAGAAAATGGATTGTGTTCAGTGGATTTTACTCATCGTCACTTAAATTAACTTGTGATGTCAACTGAAGGGGAATAACACAAATAACATTTTGCACAGAATGCACAATACATAAATGAAGGAAATTAGACATGGGCAATAAATGTGATGTTCATATCCCACAGAATATAAAGGAAAACAGATTATTCAGCTCATTAAATCAACACCAGCATTTTTCTGTATACTTCTGCTCCTATCCTGCATCTAACTGTATTAGCATCTTCTATTCCATCCTTTCTCATGTTTATCTAGATTCTCCCTTTCATAATCAGGTCACCCTCAATCTTCTCATTTGTAGATAAAAATACAATTTTCTCAGTCTTTCCTAAGAGATTACATCTTTCAGCTTTGATACCTCTTTTGTAAATTTTTCTAAAGTTTCTCCAGTGCCTTTATATCATTTCTATAATATGAAAATCAGAACTGCATAATATTCTGAGTGTGATCTAACCAAACTTTATACACAAGGTTGACATCATTTCTCTACCTTCTAAATCTATCCCCCTAGAAATTAACCCCAGTGCTAAACATTTTTAAATGATCTTATTAACAAGTAACTTACGTATCTGACATTGTTGGACTAAAATTATTTTCATCGTGGAAAAACAGACTACCCAATTCCCAAGCATGAAACATAGAAAATAAGATCATGATTACACTGCAGCTGTCTGGATGAGAGTCTAACTCTTTAGGCCCCATGAGGCAGCTTGCCACATAAAAGAAATTCGAACACAGTTTCACTTCTGGCTGGTATGTCTTTAGTACATCAAGTGGATAGACATATTCTTACAGCATTTAAATGAGCCCTTTTCCAGTTTAGAAAAGTATTCACGAATTCAACAGGCTCCCAGTAGGAGTAACAATGCAATGGCGATATATAGCACTGTTCAACTATCTTGGGTCACAACATAAAGTGCAGAATAACTCTACGTTCACACAAACGGTCATACACAAACCGGTGTGCAACTATTTTCCTTTCCTGAATTTTAGAAATGGTTCACGGTGCTTCCTATGTTCAGTTGATTAAGATTTTCTTTAATATGCATACTAGCAACAGGATTTGGGGGAATTTCAGAAATACATTTCCGTATGTTGAACAACTGCACCATAACAAATTATTTAGTAAAACTGAATGGAAATTATTATAGTAGTACTTGTTAACACAAAAGCATAACAAAGTGATCGAGCAGGCCAGCAAATGGGAGGCTGAGAGTTTGCGGCCACTGTGCATGCGCAGAGGCCACTGGTTTCAGTCTCCTGGGCGGGAATAGGCCCCGCCCCTGAAATTTAATGATATTCACGCTGGTTTCTGTGCATTTCTAGTGAGAATTCCCACTGAAAAAAACAGCGTGGATTTCTCCAGTTTTCCTGCAAATTCAATACTTGGAATTTTTTTGGGAGAATTCTGGCCAAAATGCCAGAGAGGGAAACAGATAGGGAATTTGTCAATAATATTTTTAACCAAGCATCAGTCCACTCTTGAAAGTAAATCCTTTTCTTAAAAGGATTTAGAATGCACCTCTTTGTTAACAATGAAAGAACTCTGTAAGAGAGATGCTGTGATGCAGAGTACCAAACATTAAAATATTACAAATGCATGAGTAATTTCCTGTGCTAATTCTCTAATTAGAATGCACATTAAAAAGAAAACTAAGGTCCTTGAACATATTAAAGGAAATGCCTCTCAGCTACATTTCTTCATTTCTGATCATCAAAAAGAAATGTGGAACCATTTTTCATTGCTTTTCAACCAGTTACTAAAATGGCAAACACTCGTAGTTCTGACAGTGAAAAAGATGTAGCCAAAATTGAGCCACCATCAATAAACCATCCTTTAAGAATTGAAGCAAAGAATAAGTCACTTAGCTTTTATAAATTCAATTAGTCAACTAATGCAGTTGGGGAGAAGATTTTTTTAAATGGCTCAATGACCATCATGGATGTTCATCGCCTGACCTATAATTTGATTCCCAGTCCAGCAGTACATTGAATTTAAAATGCTCATCTTCATTTTCAAAATTCTTCCATTACCTTGCGCCTTGCATTTCTTTAAATTCCCACATCCTACAATCCTTCATAACCTGCTTGTACACCTGATTTTAATAACTCAAATCATTGGTAATGTGCCTTCAGACGTCTCAGCCTCAAACTCCAGATTTTCCTCCCTAAACCTTTCTTTCTCCTTTTAAGGCATTGTTTAAAATTTACCTGTGACCAGCCACCTGCCTAATATTTCTTACTGAGGCTCAGTGTCATATTTTGTTTGATAACACTCCTGTGAAGGATCTTGGCCAAAATTTTATATTTGGGGTCAGGCACATGATCAACCTGTCCAAACTAAAATATCATCAAATAACATTAGGTGCACTTCCCTATGTCATCACACATGATTTCAAGTTCGACGGGTGCATGCATAAATCCGATGCTTGCGCAATGACAATTAAAGGGCCAATTAAAGCCATTAACAATTCAAACAACATCAATTTAATGCTGCCCATGCGATTTTCAGCTCATCACGTGGGCAAAATGAGTGGGTGCTAATGAAGTTTCCTGCATTTCCTCTGGGGATAAAAGGCTTCCAGAACAGTAGCACTTTCACTGTTTTTGCGCGTTCATGGCTGTGTGAGTACAGAGTTGTCCCCAAGTTTCCAAGCAATTCTGAAGCCTTTCAATCCTGCCTTTCAGTATTTCACAACCCCAGCTTCCCCAGAAGATTTTCCTAATGATTCTGTACAGCATAATGATCCCTCATTTGCAAGGTACTGGTTCTCTACATCTGATTCAATGGGAATAGCTCATGGGATTTCCTCTGAAGCGGATGAGGGGGGCAGCAGGGAGATAAGGCCAGGTAAATCCATGCAGCGTCCAAGCGAGAGACCTTTGAGAGGAGAGGCATTGTTAAGTGGGTGCAGAGCCAGCAGGAAGGCCAAGACAGGAGGGGACATTTCATGCCACTACTCCGTTCCAAGAGACAGCGAGCTGCAGGTACAGGGGCAATGTATGCTTAACTGGGGGTCCTTGAGAATGCCTGTGGCTCCTATAGGTGGCACATCTACGGAAGGAAGATACAACATCAGAAAATTCAATCACCATCACCGCAATGGATGCCAGGTGTCCTAATGAGACAATGGAGATATGCTGTACAGTGCCACTGTCACTATAGCTTCTTGCTCCAGCAGCTCACTTTCTGATGAGGAGCCTGTAATGTTTCCAGTACCCACAAAACATGCATCTGGGACCTGCATTCTTACATTCATCCTAGGTAAGAGGAGCAGATAGGGAAACAGATCCTGGAAATGTGTAATAATAATAGTTGTCATGATGGGAGATTTTAATTTCCCAAATATTGATTGGAATCTCCCTAGAGTAATGGATTTAGATGGGGAGGAGTTTGTTAGGTGCATTCAGGAGGGTTTCTTGACGCAGTGTTAGATAAGCCTACAAGAGGAGAGGCTGTACTTGATTTGGTATTGGAAAATTAACCTGGTCACGTGTCAGATCTCAGTGGGAGAGGATTTTGGAGATAGAATTATGATCACTATCTCCTTTACAATACCATTGGAGAGAGATAGGATCAGACAAGTTAGAAAAGCGTTTAATTGGAGTAAGGGGAATTATGAGGCTATCAGGCAGGGAATTGGAGGCTTAAATTGGAAACAGGTTTTCTCAGGGAAATATACAGAAGAAATGTGGCAAATTTGCAGGGAATATTTGTCTGGAGTTCTGCATTGCAACATTCCAGTGAGACAGGGAAGTTATGGTAGGTTACAGGAACCGTGGTGTACAAAGGCTGTAATAAATCTACTCAAGAAGAAAAGCTTACAAAAAGTTCAGAGAGCTAGGTAATGTTAGAGATCTAGAAGCGTATGCAGCTAATAGGAAGGATCTTAAGAAGGAAATTAGGAGAGCCAAAAGGGGTCATGAGAAGGCCTTGGCAGGCAGGATTAAGGAAAACCCCAAGGCATTCTACAAGTATGTGAACAGCAAGAAGATAAGACGTGAAAGAATAAGACCTATCAAGTGTGACGGTGGGAAAGTTTGTATGGAACCGGAAGAAATAGCAGAGGTACTTAACGAATACTTTACTTCAGTATTCACTATGGAAAAGGATCTTGGTGGTTGTAGTACAGACTTGCAGCAAACTGAAAAGCTTGAGCGTGTAGATATTAAGAAAGAGGATGTCTTGGAGCTTTTGAAAAGCATCAAGTTAGATAAGTTGCCGGGACCGGATGGGATGTACCCCAGACTACTGTGGGAGGCAAGGGAGGAGATTGCAGAGCCTCTGGCAATGATCTTTGCGTCAATGGAGACAGGAGAGGTTCTGGAGGATTGCGGATGTTGTACCTTTATTCAAGAAAGGGAGTAGAGATAGCCCTGGAAATTACAGACTGGTAAGTCTAACCTCAGTGGTTGGTAAGTTGATGGAGAAGATCCTGAGAGGCATGATTTATAAACACTTGGAGGTATAATATGATTAAGAATAGTCAGCATGGCTTTGTCGAAGGCAGATCATGCCTTATGAGCCTGACTGAATTTTTTGAGGATGTGACCAAACACATTGATGAAGGAAGAGCAGTAGATGTAGTATATATGGACTTCAGCAGGGCATTTGATAAGGTCCCCCATGCATGGCTTATTGAGAAAGTGAGGGGGCATGGGATCCAAGGGGACATTGCTTTGTGGATCCAGAACTAGCTTGCCCACACAAGGTAAATAGTGGTTATAGATGGGTCATATTCTGCATGGAGGACAGTCACCAGTGGAGTGCCCCAGGGATCTGTTCTGGGACCCTTCCTCTTTGTGATTTTTATAAATGACCTGGATGAAGAAGTGGAGGGATGGGTTGGTAAGTTTGCTGATGACACAAAGGATGGGGGTGTTGTGGATAGGGTGGAGGGGAGTCAGAAATGCAGCGAGACATTGATAGGATGCAAGACTGGGCGGAGAAGAGGCAGATGGAGTTCAATCCAGATAAGTGTGAAGTGGTTCATTTTGGCAGGTCAAATAGGATGGCAGAATATAATATTAATGGTAGGACTCTTGGCAGTGTGGAAGATCAGGCGATCTTGGGGTCCGAGTTCATAGGATGCTCAAAGCAGCTGCGCAGGTTGAAGCTGTGGTTAAGAAGGCGCATGGTGTACTGGCCTTTATCAATCGAGGAATTGAGTTTAGGAGTCGAGAGATAATCTTGCAGCTATATAGGACCCTGGTCAGACCCCACTTGGAGTACTGTGCTCAGTTCTGGTCGCCTCATTACAGAAAGGATGTGGAAGCTATAGAAAGGGTGCAGGGGAGATTTACAAGGATGTTGCCTGGATTTGGGGAGCATGCCTTATGAGGATAGGTTGAGTGAGCTTGGCCTTTTCTCTTTGGAGAGACGAAGGATGAGGGGTGACCTGATAGAGGTGTATAAGATGTTGAGAGGTATTGATTGAGTGGATAGTCAGAGGCTTTGTCCCAGGGCTGAAATGGTTACCACAAGAGGACTCAGGTTTGAGGTGCTGGGGAGTAGGTACAGAGATGATGTCAGGGGTAAGTTTTTCACTCAGGGAGTGGTGGGTGGTTGGAATGGGCTACCAGCAACGGTGACAGGGGCGGATTCGATAGGGTCTTTTAAGAGACTTTTAGATAAATACATTAAACTTAGTAAGGTAGAGGGTTATAGGGAAGCCTAGTAATCTCTAAGGTAGGGTCTTGCTCGGTACAACTTTGTGGGCTGAAGCGCCTGTATCGTGCTGTACTTTTTCTATGTTTCTGTGCAAGACTGGAGAAGTGAGCTGACCAGTGGCATTCTAGCTCAAGTGCATCACTTTCATTCTCTGTGACCACCAGAAAATTTGGGATTCCCCCACTGGTCTGGCAGTGCTCTGCTGCATTGTGACCTGTCTTCTGGCAGGAAACAGCTTCATTAATGCTCCATCTTCCATTAAGTTTATTCCAGATGCTTTCTCCATGTTATGGTGAAATTAAACCGATGGACACAAATTGGTTACCTGGTACACAAAACGGACTCTGGGAAGGAACATTAAAAGGCACTGACTTTGGGCACAGACAGTTACACAAAGAGTTAAAACCTGCAGTATCTGAATTGCTGCAGGAAACTGGTCAGACCTAGGGCACTTTAAGACTTGAGATAAGAGCAGACCCAGAACAATGAGTTTGATAATAAGATCAGCCACTGACAGGGACATAAATGCATATAATCGAAACCAGTCACTGATAGAGGACATAACTGCATAAATGTATCCATTCTAGGCACAATGATGTGTTAACTGTCCACATCCGTACCTGCCTGTTTGTAATGATGTGTTAACTGTCGATGTCTGTATCTGCCTACTCAACTTGTAACGATGTGTTTACGGCTAATGTCCATACTATCGTCTAAAAGGTTAAAGGATGCTCAACTACCATTGTGTAGTTGAGAAGGTAGCTGCCAAGTACTGCGGAGTACCAGTGCTTTCTCCCAAAGCTTTGTCATAAATAAAACTGTTTTGTTGAGCCTCCAAGTCTGACTCCAAAGTGGTAAATTTCCCACAACATCCCCCAATGCTGGCATTCCACTGTGCACATCTCTCGCTAGAATGCTATGAGGCCTATGGTGCTGACAGTCCAGACTTGGCAGGGCAGTCTTCAGTGCCAGTTGACATACACACTCATTTCCCTGAGCACACAGGAAATGGACACCTGACTACAGCTCTCTGCACAGGTCCATGCCATCTCATCATTTAACCTTGCTGTCCGCAGATCAAAGAACAAAGAACAAAATCAGCCCGGGAAACAGGCCCTTCGGCCCAACGAGCCCACGCCGCCATCTCAACACCACCAGTCCCCCTCTCCCTCCACGACCCCTGTCTAATGTTTTATGGCCATCCAGATTGAGGGAAACTGATTTAGGGACAATTGATTCCTGCCAATCAGCCTAACAGCACATCTTTGGGGTGTGGGAGGAAACCGGAGTACCAGGAGAAAACCCACGCAAGCACGGGGAGAATGCGCAAACTCCCACAGACACCGGCCCAAATCCATGTGTCTGCACAGCAATCAGCGATAGTCACTGAGCTGTCGTCTTGCCCAGTATCTTGTCCAGTTTAGGCACACACTAATGACATGAAGCACTAGGCCAATCTCGAACAACCAAGGGCAGCCCCAGTACGACCCGTCGCGTGTATGCCCCTCGTTGGACACGAGGTGGACCGACTTAAAACCTATGAAAAGAGAAAAAACATTATCATACTATACCCATTCACATTACCAGGGACGCCCCAATGCTAATGACCCTTATTTACAAGGTTCTCCTATATATCCACCCATCTCCAACTCAGTCATGTGCCTAAGTTACTCTTAAAGGACTCTACCATGTTTGCCTCCACCACCTTACTTGGCAGAGCATTCCATACCCCCACTACCTTCTGTGTGAAAAACCTCCCTCTAATACCTGCGTTGTACCACTCCGCCCTCACCTTAAGTCCATGGCCCCTTGTCCTACGCATCTCTATTATAGGAAACAGCTTACCTCTGTTTACTCTATCTATACCCTTCATAATCTTATATACCTCTATTAGATCCCCCCTCAGTCGGCATCTTTCAAGGGAAAACAGCCCCAATTTCTTCAATCTTTCCTCATACCCCAGTCCTTCCATACCAGGCAACGTCCTTGTAAACCTCCTCTGCACTCTCTCCAAAGTCTCCACGTCCTTCCGGTAGTAAGGCAACCAGAACTGGATGCAGTACTCCAAATGCGGTCTAACCAACATTCGGTACAACTGCAACATTAGACTCCAGCTCTTGTATTCTATACCCCTTCCTATAAAGGCTAAGATCAGTGGACTTTTGATGCACTGAAAACCAAGTGCGGCACACAACATTGTGCCCGTGCACATGGACAGCAACCACTGACAAGGTCTTTGTTAAGTGGGGCACCTTTGCTTGCTACCCCTGAGCATCAGAATATGTCACATGGCACTGACCTCTTGAACAATGATATCTAGGCATTCATTCATCGATGAAACGGGAAGCGCTCAGCCCACCAGACTTGTTCACTCACTTTCTATGACCTCCTGGTGCTGATGCTATTACTATTCACAAATTGCCTTGCAATTATTAAATTAAGCTTTGTCAACCTTCCCCACAACTTATGGCAGGCTTCAGAAAGCTGTCACCCCGATCTTAAGCACCCCAGTGCAAGCACAATCAACCGACGCGTTACATGCTGGATTGGCCTTAACTGGCCATGCAGCATAATTTCACAATAACTATGCAATGTCAGGTGGGAGCGGGTTTCACATCCGCTTCTGCCCATGCTGACTTCGGGGAAACTCCAAAGATAAGACACAGGCCCTTGAGATTTTTCACTATATTAAAAGTGCTCAAATGCCAGAAGTAGCTCAGTAGGACCACTGCATCAGAAACGTAAGTGTTCAGGCCTCATTTCAGTGACCAGGGCATTTAATCAAGGCTAAAATATTAATCCAATACAAGGGAGTGCTGTACCTTTTGGATGAGACATTAAACTGACCTTCTAAGTGGATATGGAATATTTCATAGAATTATTCAAAAAAGAGCAGGGGAGTGCCCTCTGGTGCCTTGACCAACATTTTTCCCTCTATTAACATCACCAAACCAGATTATCTGGCCATTATCAGTGTTATTTGCAAAAGCTTGCTGTGCACAAGATTGGCTGCTGCCTTTCCTACAACAATAACTACATTATAAAAGTACATCATTGCCTGGAAAGCACGGAGACATCTTGAGGTCATAAAAAATGCAAATTGTCATTATCGGATATGATTGACTATTATGTAGTAAGGATTGTCTTTAACTATGATAAGGAGGCAACAGCATAGGAACTTGTCGAGGAGAATAAATGTGAACTATGTCAACAACTGAAGAAAATCTTGAAAAATTACATGGTAGTTAAATAAAAGCAAAGGCAGCAATATTCCTGTGCAGCAACAAAGGATATTGCTGACATGCTGAAAAGTGAATTAGGATGTGACAAGGTAGGAATGAAAAAGGTACTGCTATACCTGCCTTTGTAACACAAAGGATGGGCTAAAGAAAAGAATTGTGATGAGCTGTTTAAAGACAAGTTACAAGTAGAATAGTGGCAACTCTAAGTGCAGCTATATTTGCCTAATTATGCCAGTAAGTTACATTGACAATAGGCCTTTCCTTTGGCATCTCATCACTAATCTCAAATGCTGTACATTGTTCAATGGTTGCATTAAACCATAAGGCAGGAATGTACTTAGAAAAGAGAAACTAAAACTATACAAGCAGCTAACTGGTTTATTAATAGACTTTCTCACAGTTGTCACAATGGTAGGCAACAAATTCTGAAAATTTTGCAAGCAATGTCTTTTCTAGTCCTTCCTGCTTTTTAGTTATGAATTGGCTTCTAAAAGGCCATAAAAGGCAATAAACATCAGATTTATATGGGTGGAGTGGAAAGTGTTTTATATTATAGAGTGTGCAGATCAAATTACCAGTGGTTCATTAACAATAACACACACCTCACTAAATATGACACAAGCCCATATGTTTCAATTACACTTTCATTGCACGCAGAGTGCACAAATGAGTGTGTGCAATACTCCCATCTTCCGAGAGGGAATATGTGATGGCACAGCCAAAGAATGCCGCTTAACAGAGATCCAAGCACCAGCTTCCTTACTCGAGTCAGAAACCAGGAAAGAAGAATTGTACTAAAAGTTCAGGAAAAAGCACAGGGAAGGAAACAGTAGAGGTGATGAAGGGATGGCTGAGCATTCCTGAGCTGTTCACTCTCCCTTTTCTAATGTGAGATAATCAACACTGGCTACCATATCCATACTTTGGCATACCCTACATTCATGTACAGTTCACTTTGGCACCTGAAGTAGCCGACCCCTTTAAAATTTGGGGGCTGGGTCTCATTTGGCTGAATCACTCAAAGGGGAATGAATGAGGATCACGGTGCAGCCAGAGCAGGTCCTAAAGCTGGAAATTGCTCTGTATATTTATCTGCTTGTAAATAAACATTATAGCTCACTGTACTAAAAATGGTGATCACCAATCTTTTTAAATACTACAGCATCGCTGAGGTAATACTCTTCATTAAGATCATAGATTCCAACTGAAGTTAATGTTTTCAAATTCTGCCTCAATATACTGAATGAAATTTTTCACATGGTAAATTCTTTAGTTTTTTTAAAGTTTATTTATTGGTGTCAATAAGTTTATTTATTGGTGTCAACAGTCAATTCACTGCAATGAAGTTATTCTGAAAATCCCTTAGTTGTCACACTCTGGAACCTGTTTAGGTACACGGACGGTGAATTCAGCATGACCAGTGGACCTAACCAGTGCATCTTTCGGACTGCAGGAGGAAACCAGAGCAGACATGAGTAGAATGTGCATACTCCGCACAGACAGTGACGCAAGATAAGAATCGAAACCAAGAGCCTGGCGCTGTGAGGCAGCAGTGCTAACCGCTGCGCCATTATGCTCCTTATGCCTAAAACATTTTGCTATGTTACAGACAGAATGAAGGCTTAATTTAAACAGACCTGATTTCTCCTCACCACCTGTCCATAAACAGAAAAGTGTCTCCTCCATTATGAATGGTGATGTATTTTCCCCAACCCCTCAGTTTCTGAGAGATTCAATTTCTATCAACAACTCCACAACAATCTCAAGATTGAGCAAGATTATTTTACACACATTGAAAACACACAAGGGAGGAATTACTATATAGTCCATGGTACATTCGTACAATAAAAGAGTGATAAGGAAAAGAAAGAGGTACAAAGTAAAGACCAGAGAGATGAGGAGAACTGTTTCATGCGAGTCCAGAGGCCAGAAACAAAGTCCAATGCTGTATTCTTTGAGAACCAGTACACTGAAGACTGATATTTTCCCAGAAGAATTGAATTCCAAAGTCATGAAGAGATTAATTCTTCTAGTCGCTTGTACAGAAGTTCACACATTTCAGAAGAAACTGTGTAGGTGGGCCCAGGCATTCTATGATTCATGTTCTGAGTAGTCTAATCTTTGTAGCTCCAGAAGACAAGGTCTTCTCCCCCACCCAGGAGATTCTTGCGACATAACTCCTACTTCTCCGCTTTTGTTTGGACAAAGGATGCGTACTCCTTTGTCTGGATTTTTGAGATGGTCTATGTTTCAACAAATCAGAAAGAGGTTTCAGGGTAGTTTGTTCTCAAAGACTGATCATCTCCATTGGCCAAGGCCTTGGAAATATAAATTATCTTTGCACAATACATAACATATTTTAAAAATACAGTGGGCAATTTTTCCCAAACAGAAACTAAGTGACCAGCGGGAAGGAAAACAGGAGATTTTCCCGTCTATTTTTTGGGCATACTTAGTAGGATGGATTTCTGGTGCGCAATGCATCAGAGAGTCTGCAGGGCGATTCACATCGGCAAAAAGGGGGAAGCATGCTAAGTGGATCATTGTGCCAAACTCACAGTGGATAGATCAGCGCATGTGCACCGGCCCCTCCATTGCTGGCTTCCTACTCCTACCAATCGCCAGCCCCACCCTCATCCCCACCTGGCCAGCCCCCATGGCCAGGATGACCCCCCCCCCCCCCAACTCCATAGCCAGCCCTGATCACCTTCTTCCCTCCCAACCTCACCAATCCCTAATGCAGATTAGTAGTCAGTCCTCCCTCCCACACCACCAATCAGCCACCAATCCCTTCTCACCACTTTCTTTGGCACTGCGCGATGCTTAGCAGCAGTGCCCAAAGGGCAAATCCCTGTCCCCAACCTCAGAAGGGGGGGGTCTCATTAGCCTCTGCCCCACCAGCGAGGTGATCACACTTGATCCCTGTTTATAATGTCCCAGGCTTGCTAATGACATGGAAGTTAAGATTTTTATATGGTAAAGAGCCTTGTGCTAATTTCTGTCATGAGGCTGTTGATGTTGTAAAAATGGCCTCGCGAATCCCACTACAGTTCTCCGCTACACTGGTCAAGTAGAGCAGCGGGCCAGGAAAATCGTGCTCAGAGAATGAGGTCTTGGCTCCAGGACAACCAGTATTTACAAAGTTACTTTAAAGTATAGGAAAGCTAAGAAAACTTCAGAAATTCTAAACACAGGTGAATATCTGGGTGGCAAGGTGGGCACAGTGGTTAGGACTGCTACCTCATAGTACCAGGACATAGGTTCAATTCCAGCTTGGGTGACTGTCAATGTGGAGTTGCACGTTCTCCCTATGTCTGTATGGGTTTCCTCCAGGTGCTCTGTTTTTTCTGTCAGTCCAAAGATGTGCAGGTTAGGTGGATTGGTCATGCAAAATTATCCCTTAGTGTCCCAAGATGTATAGGTTAAGGGGATTAGCAGGATAAATATGTGAGATTATGGGGATAGGGCCTGGGTGGGATGCTCTGTCAGAGAGCCAGTGAAGATGGGCCAAGTGGCCTTCTTCTGCACATGTAGTATTTAATGATGCTGTTCACATTTTCTCTTGATATTATATTCCATTTTATTCATTTCTATTTTTCCAATAATGGCAGTGAGGAAATTAATGCTTGAGAAGTAGTGTAGACAAATCAATGCACAAAGCAGAGACACAAGTTGCACTGATGCACATGGCATCACATGTGCATGAAGTTACTACATTGAAAATGCTAAACAGCTCTTCAAGCTCCCATCATCAGTAACTGCTAAAAGCCTAGTCATGTTTCCGCAACGTCTATTTATTTTCTACCTTGGTTGCATTGGGAGAAAATAAACTTAGTTATAAATTAAGGAATATTGCAAAAGAAGTAAAGGCAACAAATTCTAAAGCTAATGACAATCCAAGCACATCATTTATTGAACTGACAGATTATGTGTTTGGGATTACTGCAACATGTGGCAGAATCCAGGTATTTATCATGTACTTGAAATATAGATAGATTTCTTATATAATGTAACTGCAGCTATCAAGAATAATTTATATACTAGGTTTAACAATTGATAAAAACTGACAATTCTTCACCAAACCGAGTACACCAGCTCCAAGTAAAACTGTACAATGCACTGAAAAACACACCAGAAACTTGTAACTGATGAGTGGGAAAGAAATAAAGGAAGTTGCTGTAATTGGGATTATTAATTGGCTAGCTAATAGGTAACAAGAGTGACAACCAATTGTCACAGTTCTAACTCGACTGTGACCAGATGAAAAGAGTGATGATTGGTCTTAAATCACCTGCTTTCACGATGTTCATAGGTGAACTTAGCGAATGTTCAGGCTCATTAACAAATGGCAATTTATAGCAACACAGACTATTTCAAGAAAATGACTTGAGTTTGAAAAAGATCATAAATACAAGGTGCCACAAGTAGTGGCCCATTACTAAACAAAGATTATTTTGTCAAATACAATTATGGAGAAGGCCACTTAACCTCTCAAGCCATTATCAAAGATTAGGTAAAAGCTCCCGCTGTAATAACTAATCAAAGGCAGCAGAAAATTCTTCAGAGTTGTAACAAATGAAGGAAGGGATGATATCTTGGAGGGGATATTGAACGAAGCTTTGTGGGTAGATCTTAGGAATAAAAAAGGAGTAGCCACATTATTAGGTGTTTTATTATAGACCCCCAGATAGTCAGTGACATATTGAGGAGCAAATATGTGCATAATTCATGGAGGTGTGTAAAAAGAATAATAGGTTAATTATATTAGGCAATTTCAACTTTCTCAACTTTAACTGGGATAAGCAAAGTATTAAGGGCATGAATGGAGTAGATTTCTTGAAACGTGTGCAGAACTTTTTTAGATCAATATGTAGAGGGTCCAACAGGGGAAGAAGCTCTGCTTGGCCTAATTCTGGAGTGTGGAGGGATATGGTCCAAGTGCAGGTCAGTGGGACTAGGCAAAAAATGGTTCGGCACAGACAAGAAGGGCCAAAAGGCCTGTTTCTGAGCTGTAATTTTCTATGGTTCTATAGTTCTGTGGAGAATGAAGCTGGATGGGTGGTTGAGTAAGGAGCACTTTAATAGCAGTGATCACAGCATGGTACAAATTAAGCTCATTATGGACAACGAAATAGACTAGTTGCAAAAAAACATTTGGATTGGGACAGAGCAGAATTCAGTAAAATAAGGCAGGATCCAGCTAAGGCAGACTGGAAACAGCTACAACTGGGGAGATCTACAGAAGAGGAGTCAGGGGCAGTCAAAAACAAAATGGGGAGGCTACATGCCCAGCATGCCTCTAGGAAGGAATAAGGAGCCTAGAGAACCATGGATGACCACAGATATTCAGAATACGATGAGAAGGAAAAGAAAGTACCAAGTACGAAGTAGCAAAAAAGCAAATTAGTGGAGGAATTAGTGAAGAATAAAAAAAAATGCAGGATGGAGCATAAGAAAGCAAAGCAGGCATCTAAGAAGGCCCTGGCTGCAAAAGTAGGGGTTGGCAGTCTGAAGTGGATAAATCTCTAGTCCTGATGAATTGTGTCCTAAGCTGCTGTGGGAGGCACGGGAGGAGAATGTAAAGGCTCTGACCCACATTTTCAATTTCTCTTTGGCCAAGGGGGAAGTGCCAGATGACTGGAAAATAGCTAATGCGGTTCTAATTTAAAGAGGGTTGTAGAGATAAACCAGGGAACTGCAGACCAGTGAGTCCCATGCCAGTGGTGGAGAAACTTCTGAAGAACAGCATCCATCTCCTGGGGAGGCAAGACTTGATCAGGGATAGTCAGCATGGCTTCATCTGGGGAAGTCATGTCTAACAAATTTGATTGAACTTTTATGGAGATGACCAGGTGTGTAGATGGGAGCAATGCAGTTGACATAGTTCATATGAATTTCAGCACAGCCTTGACAAGGTCCCATTTGGGAGACAAGCAAAGAAGATAAATGCACATGGGATACAGGGTAATTTGATAAGGCGGATTCAAAATTGGCTCAGTTGTAGGAGACAGAGGCTGATAACAGAAGGCTGTTTCAGTGACTGAAAGCCATTAAAGACTGGCTTTATTTCTGTTGCGTCCCCTATTATTCATAATTTATTTAAAAGACATAGATGACAACATGGGTTAAGATTAATAAGTTTGCAGATGACAGGTCTGCCGAGCAGTTAATAGTGAGGCTAAGTGTCTTGGGCTACAAGATATATACAGAATGGTCAAATGGGCAGATAAATAACAGATGGAATTTAACTCTGAAAAGTGCGAGGTGATATACTTTGGAAGGTATAATTTGACAAGGAAATATTCAATGAAAGGCATGACACTATGACCTTCTGTGGGACAAAAGGACCTTGGCCCGTTTGTTCCTAGATCTTTGAAGATAAAGGGCATGTTAGTAGGGTGGTGAGAAAGGCATATGGGACATTTGACTTTATCAATTAAAGCATGGATTACAATATTAGGAAAGTCATGTTGGAGTTATGTAGAATTTTGGTAAGGCTACAGCTGGAGTACTGTGTCATTTTTAGCTGTCACATTATTGGAAAGATGAGATTGCACTGAAAGAGGTGAAGAGTAGACTCACCAAGATGCTGCTTAGGATGGAACATCTAAGTTATGAAGAGAGGTTAGAAAGACTTGGGTTGTTTTTGTTGGAGCAAAAAAGACTGAAGGGTGACCTGATTGAGGTGCACAAGATTATGAGACGCATGAACAGAGTGGACAGGGAGCAGCTGTTCCCTTTAGTTAAAGGGTCAGTCACAAGGAGATATAGGTTCAAGGTGAGGGGCAGGAGCTTCACGGGGGATGTGAGCAGAAAACCTTTTACCCATGAGATGGTGATGGTCTGGAATGTGATGCCTGGGAGGGAAGAAGAAGCAAGTTGCCTCATATCCTTTAAATACCAGGGTGAGCACCTGGCACATCATAACATTCAAAGATATGGACCAAATGCTGGTAAATGGGATTAGGTAGGAGTTCAAGCATTTCTCACGTGCCAGTGCAGACTTGATGGGCCAAAGGGCCTCTTCTGCACTGTATAATTCTATGAAAACTATGTGTAACTTAAAGTTCATATTCAGAAAAGAAATAATTTGTATTTTTGTAGGGCTTTATGTCCTCAGGATGTTCCTAGTGCTTTATAACCAATAAATTATATAAACTGCAGTCAATACAATTTACCCAGGGTCAACAAGCAACTGGAAGCTAAGAGGGTGAATGGGCACGTTCTTTGGTGGAACAAGTTGAACAAGGGAAGAAACGTTGGCTAGGAAATCCCTTCACAGTGTTAATGGAACAATTATGTTCATTTAAGAAAACAAATTCTTTGTTTATAGTCTCATGAGAAGACGCTAACTCTAATAGCACAGCACTCCCTCATTTTTGCATTGAAATGTTAACCGAGATTCTCTACTGAAGTCTGAGGCAGAGGAGGAGGAGGGGTTGCATTTGAAACCCATAATGTTCCAACCTGACATAAATGGAGCTAGGCACTCAAGTGAAAGGTTATCGACCTAAAATCTTAACTGTTTCTCTCTACATATACTGCCTGACCTGCTGACTATTTCTAAAATGTTCTTTTTTTATTTCAGATTTCCAGCAACTGCAGTGTTTTGTTTTTGTAACAGAGCCAAAATGTAACCATATTTTGCAGTTACAGAACTGAAATCTCAATATATGTAGAATTACTCACTCAGAGTAAGGCCATTTAGCCCAGCTGGCTCTTGACTATGTTTATATTCCACAGTATAAAATTATATTACAAAGTATTCAATACTATGTTGGATAGAGTAAAATGAGTTGAAACTCAGCAGATTCTTGAAGGGCGTGTTAAATGGTAGGTTGAGTGGAACTTTTCTGTCGATTCTCAATTGTTTCAAACAGAAATATTTTTAGTTAAACATTGCTAGCATCAGTGGGAGAAACTAATGTAGATATTTACTATAATTAAACTTAATTACTATCAGTAGACATACAATCGTAAACCTGAGGTACTTCAGCTGTGTCTAATTCAACGTCTTCCTAAGGATGTATTAAGTCACAACATCCACCCCAATTCCCTGACGATAATAATCAACACCACAGTTTTTTAAAGCAAAATAAAGATTATCTGAAATAAAGAGATGGTATTGATAATGTCTCGTAATTGTTTGATTGTTCAAAAGAAATACTGCTGGTGGTATCCATTCTTCAAGTTTCACTTATAACTTAGCTCAAACATATCTCACTCAATCATTCCACACTGCAGCTTCAAAATGTTTGTATTGCCACCAGCTTTAGTACATATTAAAAACATATATCATTTGAAAATTCACATCACATCAATCCTTGACATTAATTCGTAAACATATTATTTGACATATGCTAACCACAAAGTCCTTTATACATTAAAATATTTTTCCACAGTTCACTGATTTTTACAAGCTATCTAAATCAGTTCCTAAATTACATAATTAGCCTCCATTTATAATTGTTATTCATAACAGTATTTGCTTATTTGTGGACATATGCACTCAAGCATGTCCTAAAACATATATGATAAAATGCTAAAAATTTAATCGCCGGAATTCTACCGCCCCGCCTGCCACAGAATCAAAGCAGGTGCGATGCCGACAACGGAAATGCCCGTTAACCTCAGGCAGGAATTTCTGGTCTCAGTCAAGCAAAGCCAGAAAATCCCACCCATTATTATAAAATGTTCAGCCGCAAAACACGTCAAATGAGATATTTTTAAACACCAATATTGTAAAAACAAAAATTGAATTTCCATATTAGTAATAAATACCAGTATCCAAGGTCACCACCGCAGACGTCAGGTCAGCCTTTTTGAAAATTAACCCACAGAAAGTGACTGGCCCGGATGAAGTACCAGGACAAGAACTCAAATCCTGCTTGGACTAGCTGGCATCAGACCTCTAACCTCTCCTTACACTGATCTGAGGACCCTACCTGCTTCAAGCCAACGACCATCATTCCTGTACCAAAAAATGCCAGTCAGCGTGCCTTAATAACTGCTGTCGAGTAGCTCTGATATCCATCATTATGAAGTGTTTGAAAGGTTTGTCATGGCACGCATCAACTTCAGTCTCCCAGATTGTCTAGATCTATGACAGTTCGCCTCTTGCTGTAACAGGTCCATAGTGACACCATCTCTCTGGCCCTTCACTCAACTCTGGAACACCTGGATAACACTTATGTCAGACTCCTATTTATTGATCACAGCTTCAACACCATTATCCCAATAAAACTCATCTCCAAACTCCATCGGCTAGGGCTCGGCTCCTCCCTCTGTGACTGGATCCTAGATTTTTAATGAACAGACCACAATCAGTAAGGATAGGCACCTCCTGCACAATTTTTCTCAACACCGATGCCCCGCAAGACAGTGTCCTCAGCTCCTTACTTATGACTGAAGGGCCAAATTCCACTCCAACTCCATTTTCCAGTTTGGTGATGACACTACCATAGTGGGTCGGATCTCAAACAATGACGAGACGGAAAACAGAAAGTCTGGTGAAATGATATGGTAACAATAATCTCTTCCTCATGCACAACAATAATCTCTCCCTCAATGTCAGTAAAATGAATGAAATAGTCATCAATTTCAGGAAATGTAGTGGAGGAAATGCTCCTGTCTACATTAATGGTGATGAAGTGGAAATGGTCAAGAGTTTCAAGTTTTTCGGCATCCAGATCACCAACAAACCATCCTGGTCCTTCCATGCTAATGCTATAGTTAAGCAAGCCAGCAACCCCTCTACTTTCTCAGGAGACTAAGGAAATTCGGCACGTCTGCTCTGATTCTTTCTAACTTCTATAGATGCACCATTCAAAGCATCCTTTCTGAACGTATCACAACTTGGTATGACTCCTGCTCTGTCCAAGACCACAGGAAACTACAAAGGGTTGCAAACAAAACCGAGTCCATCATGCAAACCAGCCTCCCATCCAATAACTCTGTCTATACTTCCTGCTGCCTTGGAAAAGCGGGCAGCATAATCAAAGATCCTACGCACCCTGGACATACTCTCTTCATCGGGAAAGAGATACAAAAGTCTCAGATCTTGTACCAATTGACTCAAGAATGGCTTATTCCTTGCTGCCATCAGACTTTTGCATGAACCTACCATATATTAAGCTGATCTTTCTTTGCACCTTAGCTATGATGGTAGCACTATATTCTGCACCTTCTCCTTTCTTTCTCCCTTATGTACTCTGTGAACGGAATGTTTTGTCTGTAAAATGCGCAAGAAACAACACTTTTCACTGTATCTCAATACATATAACAGAACTAAATGAAACCAAAATAGGAAATAACATATGTCAAACCATCAGCTGTCAAAACATAATGTAAGATATATCATTTTACAATATAGTGTGGTACTAATGGGTTCAATGTGATGCTCAACTCTGGTAAGGTTATGAGGTGGAATTAGATTTCCTTCTTTGTATCAAAGTGATTTCCTTTTGAATGTGAACAAATTAAATATGCAATCACTAACAAACTTCACTACTCTAGGTGGTTATTATTCAACCATATTTATTGCAGACTCGCCACCTCAAGGTTGTTTCAACGGCCTGACAGCTCCATGAGCGAGAGTACAAATAATCTGTCCAAAAATGTATTTAAAAGGAGGGGAGTTGAAAAGCTCAAATAACAGATCACACTAATTACTGAAAATCTAGGGATTTCTTAAACTTATTGATTGGAAACTCAAACTTTCACCCAAAATATGCATTTTTTTCCTCAAATGGACACAACAAACAAAGCATACCGTATAAAGAATATAAAAATCTTGCTAACTGCACCTTTCTAACATTACTGGTGAATTGTGACAGAGAGAGTTTCTGCTTTTCGTAAATAGAATTACTATTGTTATTTGGCAAGGGAGATGAATTAGATGTGTAAACACATGAACAACTAAAGGCAGTCTAAATGATTGAGATAAAACAGCATTCTCTTAACTGCAACCTAACTATAGTATTTTAGCATTCCACAGCTACAAACGCCTCAACTTCTACAACTAAGATACAAAGCAAGTACCAGCAGTAGTGGACATCACTTTAAGTGTTTTTATGAAAACAGCAGCCAGGTTTCTAACCAGAGCTGCAGAGGCCACGTAGCCAGACAGGCAACCTGAGCCAGCACAACAAGATCATCAAGGGCCAAGGAGCAGGTGCCAGCAGTCATTGAGGGGAGTAGTGTGGTAACTCAACCTCCAGGCCAGAGCTGACTGGATGCGCAACTGAGGACAAGCCGAGAGACAGGCAGCCTGAGCCAACACTGCAAGGTCTTTGAACTTGAAGGCTGAAGAGCTGCTGATGGTCATCAATAGAAGCAGCAGAGTGTTTCGACCCCCTAGCTAGGGCTGAGGAGGACAGGACCAGATAGCAAAGCAGGCAGTCTGGGCCAGCACAGTGAGGTTGTTGAGATTGAGGTGACATGGGAGGGTTGAGTAAGTGTGGCAGTCAAGGGAACAGCAGGGCAACTTGATCCCCGGGCAGGAATGAAAAGAACTGGACGACCGAGGGCAAAGTGAGATCAGATAGCCCAGCAGGCAGTCTGAGTCTGCAAAGCAAGTTCATCAAACTCAAGGGGATGTGCAAGGGCTGAGGAACAGCTGGTGGTATGGCTTAATCCTTAGGCCAGGGCTGAAGTGGGCTGTCAACAGAAGTCAAGGTGAGGTCAGATGGCCAGGCTGGCAAGCCTGAATCAACAAAGTGAGGCTGTCGAACTCGAAGTGACGTGTGAAGACCGAGGAGGTGCAAGGGGTCATCAAGGGAAGCAGCAGGTTGACTCAATCCCCAGGCCAAGACTGAGGTGATCTGGGCAACCGAGGGTGAGGTGAGGCCAGATTGCCTGGCAGGCAGCCTGAACCAGCACAGTGAGGAATTTTGAGCTCAAGGTGAAGTGTGAGGGCCAAAATGCTGGTGGTTGCCGTGTGGAGCAGGGGGCTACGCAATTCCAGACCGAGGTTGAGGTGGGCTGGTCAACTGAGGGCAAGGCAAGACCATATAGCTAAGCAGGCCGCCTGAGCCAGCAACAAAGTAATCGATGGGGGACAGCAAGTGTGACTTGATCCCCAAGCCAGGGCTGAGGAGGTTGAGGGCGAGGTCATTCCATAACCAGGCAGCCTGAGCCAGCAGCAAGTCTGTGAAGAGAAAGTGTAGAAGAAAAGCTATCTAAATTTGCATGCCAACAAGAGATGAATAAACAAAATCTTAAAAAAACCTGTCCCTCTTCCACATTTTCCTGTTTAAAATGTTTGTACAAACGGGATCGTTTGCTGGTGTGATATGATGGCTGCAGATAGTTCGAAGTACCATGCCCCATTGCACTCAAGACAGCCCTGAAGAAAGTCTCTTCCAGGCCAAGGAATGGAATCCTGCCACTGATAGTGGACTTGAACTTAATAGACATCCCACTTACTTTAATTTATGTAATATATTTGATTTTGTGAGAGGACATAAGGAAGTTAACTTCATTGAAATGGAATCCCTAAAATATACAGAGTGGCAACATATGCATCTTGCTTGGAGTTTTTGCTCCTGTACTGGACTGGCTCATTCTGTCCCTTACAGCTTTTTGTTGCAATCATGTCATCTGCTAATTTTTTCATCTTATTGCTCATTGGCAAGTTCTACGTTTGCTCGCATCAAGACACAGATCTCAATACTGACCATCTTTACTGTCCGTCTAAAAAAGATATGCCTGGATTTCAATTCAGCAATTACAGGCATACCTTTACAAGTTGAAAACAGTAAAAACGGTTAAGTAGCAATCAATTTGTGTATTTATGTGACTTGCATCTTTTCATTCTGTGGAGCATGAGTGGGTAAGGTGGAAGGGCCATGACATTATTGGAGGTGGGATGTTATATCAAAGGGGGATGGGGATGGGGGTGGTCAGAAATGGAGATCTGCACGGGGCTCCATAAAGTGCAAGTCTGCCGCTGGGCAGGGGTCAACTTAAACAGAAATCTGAGTGTATGATGCAGTTATATTGCAAGATTCAACAACTCGGTCATTATTTCTTTGTTAAATGTTCTAAAACAAAGAACAGTGAATAAAGAAATGTATGGCACAGGAACAGGCTCTTCGGCCCTCCAAGCCTGCACCGATCATGATGCTTGCTTAAGCTAAAACCTGTATGCGCTTAAGGAGTTCGTATCCCTCCATTCCCTCCTAGTCATGTATTCATATAGCTGCCCCTTAAAGGTCACTATTGTACCTGTTCCCACCACCTCCCCAGGCAGCGCATTCCAGACATTCACCACTTCCACGTAAAAATCTTGCCTCACACATCTCCTCTAAACACTTCCCCACACACCTTAAACCTATGTCCCCTAGAACTTTACATTTCAACCCTAGGAAAAAGCATCTGACTATCCACTCTGTCCATGTCACTCAATCTTGTAGACATCTATCAGGTCACCCCTCAACCTCCGTCATTCCAGTGATATCAAACCGAGCTTATCCAACCCTTCCTCATAGCTAATATCCTCCAGACCAGGTAACATCCTGGTAAATCTCTTCTGTACCCTCTCCAAAGCATCCACATTCTTCTGGTAGTGTAGCAGCCAGAATTGTACACAATATTTAAATGAGGCCTAACTAAGGTTCTGGACAGCTGCAGCATGACCTGCCAATTTTTATATTCAATGCCCCGACCGATGAAGGCAAGCATGCCATATGCTTGCTTGACTAACTAATCCACCTGCATTGTCACTTTGTGATTGGTGGACATGAACACCCAGATCACTCTGCCTGTCAATACCCCTAAGGGTTCTACCATTTACTGTATAATTCCTTCCAAAATGCATTATCTCACATTTGTCTGGATTAAACGCCATCTGCCATTTCTCTGCCCAAGTCTCCAACCAGTCTATATCTTGCTGTATCCTCTGATGACTGTCTTCACTATCTGCAACTCCACCAATTCTTGTGTCGTTTGCAAACTTACTAATCAGACCAGCTACATTTTCCTCCAAATCATTTATATATATTACATAAGAATATAAGAACTAGGAGCAGGAGTAGGCCATTTGGCCCTTTGAGCCCGCTCCGCCATTAAGTAAGATCATGGCTGATCTTTTCGCGGACTCAGCTCCACTTATCCACCTGCTCACCATAACCCTTAATTCCTTCACTGTTCAAAAATTTATCTATCCTTGCCTTAAAGACATTCAATGAGATAGCCTTAAATGCTTCACTGGGCAGGGAATTCCTCAGATTCACAACCCTTTATGTGAAGAAGTTCCTCCTCAACTCAGTCCTAAATCTGCTTCCCCTTATTTTGAGGTCATGGCCCCTAGTTTTAGTTTCACCCGCCGGTAGAAATAACTTCCTTGCTTCTATCTTATATATTTCCTTCATAATCTTATGTTTCTATAAGATCTTCCCTCATTCTTCTGAATTCCAATGAGTATAACCCAGTTTACTCAATCTCTCATAAGCCAGCCCTCTCAACTCCAGAATAACCTAGTGAATCTCCTCCGCACCCCCTGCAGTGCCAGTATATCCTTTCTCAAGTAAGACAACCAAAATTGTACACAGTACTCCAGGTGTGGTCTCACCAGCACATTATACAGCTGTAACATAACCTCGCTGTTTTTAAACTCCATCCCTTTAGCAATGAAGGACAAAATTCCATTCGCCACCTTAATTACCTGCTGCACCTGCAAACCAACTGTTTGTGATTCTTGCACCATGACACCCAGGTCCCCCTGCACAACAGCATGCTGCAATTTTTTACCATTTCAATAATAGTCCATTTTGCTGTTATTACTACCAAAATTGATGACCTTACATTTACCAACATTGTACTCCATCTGCCTGACCCTCACCCATTCACTTAGACTATCTATATCTCTTTGCAGACTTTCAGTGCCCTCGGCATACGTTGCTTTGCCACTCATTTTAGTGTCATCTGCAAATTTTGACCACTACACTCGGTCTCCAACTCCAAATCATCCATGTAAATCATAAACAATTGTGGTCCCAACACTAATCCCAAAGGCATACCATTAGTCACTGATCGCCAACCAGAAAGACATCCATTTACCCCCACTCTTTGCTTTGTTAGTTAACCAATCCTCTCTCCATGCTAATACATTACCTGTAACACTGTGCACCTTTATCTTATGTAGCAATCTTTGCTACGGCACCTTGTCAAATGCCTTCTGGAAATCCAGATACACCACATCCACAGGTTCCCCATGGTCCACTGCGCATGTAATGTTCTCAAAAAAATTCCACCAAATTAGTCAAACATGACCTGCCCTTCATGAACCCATGCTGCATCTTATCAATGGGACAATCCTTGATGATAGATTCAAGCATTTTCCCTATTACAGAAGTTAAGCTAACTGACCTATAGTTAGCTGCCTTTTGTCTACCTTCTTTTTTAAACAGTGGCATCACATTTGCTGTTTTCCAATCTGCACGAACCACCCGAGTCCAGTGAATTTTGGTAAATTATCACTAGTGCATTTGCTATTTCCCCTGCCATCTCTTTTAGTACCATGGGATGCATTCCATCAGGGTCAGGAGACTTGTTTATCTTTCGCCCCATTAGCTTGTCCAACACTACCCCTAGGTCCTCACCTGTCATAGCCTTCCTGTCATCAATTTTTGCATGTTATTTGTATCTCCCGCTGTGAAGAACAACACAAAATACTTGTTCAATGCCTTAGCCATTTTCTCATTTCCAGTTATTACATCCCCCTTCTCATCTTCTAACGGATCAATGTTTACTTTAGCCACACTTTTGTTTATATATTTGTAAAAACTTTTGCTATCTGTTTTTATATTCTGAGCTATTTTACTCTCGTAATCTATCTTACTTTCATTTGTAGCTTTTTCTCGCGGCTTTCTGTTGACCTTTAAAGATTTTCCAATCTTCTAGTTTCCCACTAATCTTTGCCACTTTGTATGCATTTTCTTTCAGTTTGATACCCTCTTTTATTTCCTTAGATTTTTTCATGGTTAATTATCTATTTTTCTACACTCCTTCCTTATCACTGGTATATGTTTTTACTGAACACTGAAAAGTTGAAATTCCTCCACTGCTCCTCAATTGTCTCATCACAAAGTTTGTGCTCCCAGTCTACCTTAGCCAACACCTCCCTCATCCCTTTGTAGTCTCCTTTGTTTAAGCACAAGACACTGGTATTGGATTTTACCTTCTTACGCTCCATCTTATTTTAAATTCATCCATACTGTGATCGCTTCTTCCCAGAGGATTCCTAACTGTAAAATCATTAATTATTCTTGTCTCTTTACACAGCACCAGATCTAGGATAGCTTGCTCCCTTGTAGATTCCATTACATACTATGCTGTTCAACATAGCTATTGCAGATACATTCTATGAACTCCTCCTCAAGGCTACCTTGACTGACCTGGCTTGACCAATTGATATGTAGATTAAAATTTCCCATGATAATTGCTGTACCATTTTTACATGCAATCTAAGAATCTTTTCCAATAATTTCCCTAGCACTGACATAAGGCTCACAGGCCTATAATTTCCTGGATTATCCCTGCTGCCTTTCTTAAACAATGGAACAACATCCTCCAGTCCTCTGGAACTTCACCTGTAGCCAATGAAGTTACAAAGATATCCGTCAAGGCCCCAGCAGTCCCCCATCCTTTACAAAATAATTTGTTTATTCTCTTATCCAATTCCTCAGGTGCCAACTACATTCTGGTGCTTTCCTCAAGGGTTTTTTTCAAATTTTCCTTCATAATTCCACAGCTTGTGCACTTCCATGGACAGCACCATACCCAATTGGCCATTATTAATGGGACCCTGAAAGCAGGGGAGTTGGTTATTGAATTGGAAATATTACAGATGAGTTTAATCCTCTAACCTCACCTAATATTTATATATTAAGCATAAGCCACTGGATAATGAAACAGCAGACACGCTGGCATATTTATTGTATGTACAAACTACATCATCATGGAATGATCAACTGTTGTGAAATAGTTACAGCTGTCATGCGTTTAAAACAATTTGCATTAAGCAGTCTTAGAAATCCTCAGGAGTCCTCACTTCAGAGATAGCTTATGGAATAAAGACATAACCTACCATCTAGCAATTTACTCTGATTTAAATACTCCTGGTTTACAAGCAGGTGTTCTGAAATTGAGACTCACCAAAAGACTTCCCTTTGAAATATTCAGATCATAAATAGCACTTAAGTACCTTTTCAAAATGTAATTACCCATATTGGCTTGTTCCTAAAATCTTGGAGTGCATGTCCACATGCAAGGCACCAGAATCGACATCCATTAATGCCATCATTAACCCTCCAGATTCAACTATGATAATTGAGTTCTATTACACTCAACAAATGTTTCACATCATTTCCTTGATATTCATCAAAAGCTGATACAAAATTTTAAATCTAACAAGGGATTTAACAAGTTGACTTAGGAGTACAATTGAACTGAATTTGCACCTTGATTAAGAAGTTACTCCCATATGCTTAAGTTAGAACTCTAATTGCCGATCATCACTTAACATTTCAGCATCATGCCAACAGACGATCTCTGGAGAATACAAAGACAAACAATTTGTGTCATAAATCCAGAGACGTAGTCACCTAAAAAGAGATGGGACAGGGCACAAATATCACAGCAAATTGAGAGTTTGGTAATAAGAAGAAAGAAAATTTATGGCCCATCACAACTTCGTCAGCCAAAAAGTCATCCAGCTTCTGGAATCATAGAATGGTTATAGCAAGGAGGAAGTCATTCAGACTGTTGTGTCTATGCCAGTTCTTTGCAGGAGCAACTCCCTCGTCCTACTCTCCCACTTGTTCCCCTTGGCCTGCAAACCTTTTGTTTTCCAATAATTGTGCAATTCTCTTTTGGAGGCCACAATTGAATATGCACCTATCACACTCAGTCTCAAAGGGACACATTCCAGATTCCAACTATTTGCTATGTTTTTTTTTCCTTATTTCATCTGTACATCATCTCTGGTCCCTAGCCAATCACCTTAAATTGGTGTTCTCTAGTTCTTGACCTGTCCACTAATGGGCAGTTTCTCCCAAGACTCCTCATGATTTTGAATATCTCCATCAAATTTTCTCTTAACCTTCTCTAAGGACAGTTTCAGCTTTGCAAATTTATCCATGTAACTGAAATGGCTTATTCTTGTCCAATTCCCGTAAATCTTTCTATACCCTCTCCAATGCTTTCACCGTCTTCCTAATGTATGGTGCTCAGAACTGTACACATCATCCAGTTGAAACCAAACCAAAGTTTTATAAAAGGTTCACCTTAACTTCCTTGCTATAGTACTCCATGGGCAGTATTTTAACATTTTTTGTCTAAGTGTGTAGTCTTTTGGACCCGTTTTTAGCACCCCTGCTCTCCCTCCACCACCCCACCCATACGTACTCTGCCTGCAAAATTATCAGCAAGTCCGATTCTCACTGCAGAAGCCTGTGGGTAGGGCTTAACATGCCCAAAACACTGCAGCTCCAATCAGAGCCTTCTTTCTGCGCATGGGCAGAAATAATGCTGCTTTCCTATCACAGACCTCCCAGACCAGATAATTCCTCCCCCTGGCCCCCATGCACCATGCTCCCCCCCCCCATTACTGGCCCTCTTATCCCACTACCCAGCCTGATTGCAGCCCCCCCCACCCCACCCCACCCCCCCAACTGCAGGCAGAGCCCCCTCTCCCTCCACCCCAACCCAGTTCCACCTGCACATGGTCCCATCTCTCCCTGGCTCCAATGGCTGAATGCCATCTCCCTCTCTCTCCCCTTCCCCCAATCATAGAGGCACTGATTCTCCCCCATCAGCCTGCCTGCAAGTGCTCTCTTTCCCTCAATCTAACAAGCAAACTGCATTTAATTTGCTGGAATGCTGTCCCAAACTGCCTGCAGCTGATCTCTCCTAACAAGAGGCAGCTCCATGAAAACTCCAAGAATGGACAGGCAGTGCAGGAAAAAAAATGTCAAAGAGATTAGTGTCCAGGTTCACAAAGGATGTCCAGTTGAATGCTGCAGAGGTGAAATGGGGCACTCTCTTCCCCCAGCAGACGCAAACCCAGGGGAGGTGACAGCAAGGTAGCCTGGGAAGCAGTTGCCACCTCGGTTAGCACCATGGCACTCGTCCCCAGAAAAGGGAAGCAATGCCGAAAAAAGGTCCATGTCCTCAACTGGGTAGCATAGGTGAGTACTTAACCCCTTCTAGCATCTTCCCCCAAATCATCCCAGATCCCCCCCACCCTCAGCACCCTGCATGTTTCCAGCCTATGACACCCAAGCACCTCGTTCCTTCCCCCCCAAGAGTATCACTGCACTTGCCCACTGAGGGCTACCCCCAACACTCTGTAGGAGTCATGCCACCATTTCATTCAAGGTTCCTTCTGTCTCCACAGGAGAAGACTGACCATAACACCCACGAGAGGGTGAAAACAGAGAGAGGTGAACCTGATCACTGGGTCCTCACCCGCTTTGAGGAGCGGGCGCTGTCCAGAAAAGAGAACATCCGAAATGTCAGCGACAGCATGTTCGAACTAGAGGCGAGAAGTGAGCACCTCCACTCAATTTGAGGCAATTACTAGGAGGCATGGGTTTAAGGCGAGGGACAAGATTTAAAGGAGATGCATGAGACCTGTTTATTTATACAGAGCTTGGTGGACGCCTGGAACTCACTGCCAGGGGAAGTTATGGAAGCAGGTACGATAACGACTTTTAAAGGGGCATTTTGACAGATACGTGAATGGGATGGGAATGAGGCATATGATCCTCAGAAGGGTAGGGGGTTACAATTCAGATGGGTAACATGATCATTGCAGGCTTAGAGGGTCGAAGGGCCTGTTCCTGTGATGTAATCTTCTTTGTGCTTTGTTCTATGGTAAATGGAGAAATATCAATCTACATTCTGGGATTCCAGGTTCCTCTCCTTCCCTTGCACTTAACCTTGCATCTTATGTTGTAGGAAGAGATCCAGACATGCCTGGGGCATCTAGGCTCAAAGTTGCCACTGTAGCTCCTGGCCATCCTAAAGCTGACAGCTCCGAAGACTTCTCGGAGAAAGCAGGTGAAGGGACCTCTGAAGATGGCATCTTTTTGGTGTCAGCTTCCACCTCACAACTCGCCATCACAGACACTCTTACATCGGTGGGTCTAATTAGTGGAGGCTTCTGGATCATTCTCTGGCAAGCACAATACATCTGATAACTTACATCGGGTGGAGGAGGGAACATCTGAGGTCTCTGGCATGCGAGGGCCTGCTAGAGGTGAGGACTCAGCTGGCCCCAGGCTACATGCTGGGCCTCTGAGATCACTTCTCCGTCAGCTGCTAGAGATTTTACTTAGTTTATTTATTTATTGGTCACAAGTAAGACTTAAATTAACACACCAATTAAGTTACTGTGAAATTCCCCTAGGGAATGCAGCAAAGCCAGAGAATGCAGGAGGGGCTGACAGCCACACTGGACCAACTGCGAGGCTATTGTGAGGAGGCCCAAAGCTTTCAGGTGGACCATCTATTGCCTATTTTGTAGGGTTCTCAGGCCAACTCTACACGAGTGGCATCTGCAGTGGAAAATCTGGGCTAGGAAATCCTCACCAAATACAGCAGGCTCCAAGCAATGGCAGAGTCACAGCAGAACCCCAGAGGGCCACGGCTGAGTCACAGCAGGCTGCAGCTGAAGGACTCAACAGGATTTCTGAGGCTCTGTGGCCAATGGCTGAGAGGCTCGAGAACTTTCATGAGACCTAGCAGGACACCGCTGAGACACGGTTGGCTATGGCAGTAACCCTTGAGAACGTAGCCCAGTCATAGGGGTCCATGGCTAAGAGGCTGCAAAGCGTGGCGCAGTCTCAAAGGACACTTGCTACAGTCATTGATCGGTGGCCTCCGACTCAGGCAGCCATCACAGAGGGCTCGACCACCTTTGATAGGATGCAGGTGGTTCCCCCAGGACTGGCAGGACCAAGTGATGCCGGAGCATCTGGAGCTCATTGCACAAATGCTGTGACCCCATGGAGTTATCTAGAGACCCACAGGAACCCCATAGGAGAAGGTAGGGTCAAGCCCATGCTGGGGCCTTCCAGCCAGGAGAATGTGGCTGTGACTGTACCTACTGACTTTCCCCTTCTTGACACCAAGGCATCTCAGGGACTGCAAGATGAAGAGGGTGTCATGGATACATCCTAAACACCAGAAAGCCAGCCAGGCCCTCCAGCGGATGCCTGCCAAGCGCATCACAGGCCATGGGTGTGATAGGCAGCTGGCTTTCTACCCTCCCGATGTACATTCTGAGGAAATATTGAGACATAATGGTAGGTCACATAAGGGTAGAAAGTTGTCTTTGCACTAAGATGGCACAGATGAAAGCTGCACAAGTTAGGGTTTTTAAGCACCTTAATTTTTTTTGTTCACATGTTTTTATGTTAGAAATTATTATTTGGGCCATTTTACTGAAATGAATAAATGTTTTTTCACCACCCACCTGTGATTAATTTTGTCTCAGATTTGCCTCAAACAGGAATCCTCTTCCCTTGACGCTCACTGGAGGGATCCTACATGTTGATCTGTCAGTTGGGGAGGCCCCTCAACGCTGTGTCACTGATAAGATGAAGCCATTGGCTCTCCAGAACCATAAGCAATAACCACCCCCCACCCCCCCACCTCATCCATCCTGGGACCCTGTACAGGATTTTACTAATCCCTTATCCACTACACAGACATGTGCCTAGGTGCCAGCATGCATGCAGAGCTCAGGTAGGAGTCAGGGTCGTTTGCACCAGAGCATCAAATACAGGCCCCTAGTAAGCAAAGCACTTGGTAATCAGAGCCTTGCTCGCGCTGCTTTCACATGCCACATTCTTGCTGCCAGTCCTCCAGTGCCTGGGCTGCCATGGTCATCCTCCTCTTCCTGGCCCTCCTGCTGGGCAGCCTCCTGCCCAGCAACACCTGGCTGGCCGGCCTCAACGTCTCCTCCTCCATAAGGTCTCCTCTCTCCTGCGCCAGGTTATGTAGGGCAAAGCACACCACCACAATGTGAGAAGAAATCAGGGGGCTGTGTTGTAGGGCCCTGCCAGAGCAATCCAGGCACCTGAACCGCATTTTCAGCAGGCCTATATACTTTTCCACTATACAGCAGGTGGCAACGTTGTTCTCATTTTGCCAGGGCTCCGCACAGGCATCAGCCAAGTCCAAAGCAGGTATCTGTTGTCACCTATGAGCCTTCCCTGTACTCTAGGCTCCTCCTCAAAGGCCTCCAGTATGTCTGAGCTCCTCAAAGTAACTGTTGTGCACGCTGCCAGGGTGTCTGGCACAGATGTGCATGATGTTCATCTTTTGGTCACAAACCAATTGGGCATTTAGGAAATGGGACCCCTTTCAATTGACAAACTTTCGTGGATTCCTGACTGGGGCCTTGAAGTCAACATAGGTGGAGTCTCCAGGCCCCTGCACATAGGCATCACCACAATGGCCATGAATCCTGCAGCCCGGGCTTCCTGCAGGGCCTGGAAATTTGATATACTGGCAAGCCCTACCATACAGGGCATCCGTGACCTCCCCACCACAGGTGTGGACAGCAACTGTGAAATGCCATATTCATCTCCGCTGGGGTTCTGGAAGGCATAAAAGTTTAAAGTGGCCGTCAATTTGACAGCCAGAGAATGGGTGCCCTCAGCACACCCTGAGGTGCCAGGTCTTGCAACAAATAGCACTGGTGTTGCACTGTCCCCTTGCAGAGCCAGGGCCGTCAGCAGCACACGGCGTCCGACATTTGTTCAAATGACACTCATGTGCAGAACTGCCGGTGAATCTGTTCCCTCCTTCTCCTGTGCCCTACCCCTATGTGAATGGTGGCCACTTCCTATCTCTGGTGGCCGTCTCCCTCTACTCCTGTGGGTGATAAGGCCCGAGCCTCCTCTACTCACAATTCATACTCCTGCTCCTCTTCCTCAGCTCCAGCAGTAAACAAAAAACAGCAAGATCAATTGGTTGCATCATAAAAGCCATCTCATGAATCTGAAGGGGGTGGATTTGAAGAAGGGGAGACATTAAGGAATGCTGCTTCCCCCAGCCCAGCAACACACGCTGCCCTTCCCCCACCACACACCCTCCTGTCCCCCCCATTACCCACCTACAGCACCCCCCATTCCCCACCCACTGGCTCCCCAGCAACACCTGCGCCAATCCTGCCCCCAATAACACACACGCAAAGCTCATGGAGTAGTGACCACAGACACTGCTGCTTAAAAAGTTCTGAGGCTGCAGCAGTACAATTTCAAAGGGTTTTGGGCACATCCTTCAGCTGGAAGAATGATGCATGCACTAGGACCCAGCAGCATCCCCAAAACCCAAGGTCAGTGCTGCAAATCAGACATCAGACACTGTGCTGAGGAACCGAGTGTATGGTGTCGAAATTTGCTGATGACACCAAGATTGGTGGAACGGCAAACTGTGCGGAGGGCGTGGAAAGTCTGCAGAAGGATCTAGATAGGCTGGGCGAATGGGCCAGGAAATGGCAAATGGAATTTAATGTTGGCAAGTGTGAAGTTGTCCACTTTGGTAGGAATAACGGTAGGGAGGACTATTACTTACGTGGCGAAAAACTGCAGCATGCGACGGTGCAGAGGGACCTCGGGGTCCTTGTGCAAGAGTCACAAAAACCCAGCCTGCAGGTGCAGCAGGTGGTCAGGAAAGCTAATGGGATGCTGGCCTTCATAGCGAGGGGGATTGAATATAAAAGTAGGGAGGTCTTGCTGCAACTGTACAGGGCACTGGTGAAGCCGCAGCTGGAGTACTGTGTGCAGTTTTGGTCGCCGCACTTACGCAGGGATATTTTGGCCTTGGAGGGAGTGCAGAGGAGGTTTACTAGGCTGATAACGGAGTTGAGGGGGTTGAACTATGAGGAGAGGCTGAATAAACTAGGCTTGTACTCGTTAGAGTTTAGAAGAATGAGGGGAGATCTCATTGAGACATGTAAGATGATGAATGGGATGGATAGGATAGAGATGGAGAGACTCTTCCTGCTCAGAAAGGACAGTAGGACTAGAGGGCACAGCCTCAAGATAAAGAGGGGGCGGTTTAGAACGGAGTTGAGGAGGAACTTCTTCACTCAAAGGGTGGTGAATCTCTGGAATTCTCTGCCCGTTGAAGTGGCGGAGGCTGCCTCGCTAAATATATTTAAGACGTGGGTTGATAGGCAAGGGGATTAAGGGTTATGGGGAGAGGGCGGGAAAGTGGAACTGAGCCACGACAGATCAGCCATGATCTTATTGAATGGCGGGGCAGGCTCGAAGGGCTAGATGGCCTACTCCTGCTCCTATTTCTTATGTTCTTATGTTCTTAACAGCACCCCTCCTCCCCCGCCCCACATACACTCGCATAGCTCTCACAACACGGCCACCACGAAAGAACGTCTCCATGAGCAGCACAGAGCCATCCAATGGTCAGCACTCACCCTCTTACTAACCCTCACTGATGGAGCACCAGAATCAAACTTATATCGAGCCTATCTGTTCCAATCCGATTCCAGATTGGGCGAACGCAGTGATAAAGACAGACGTGCCAATAAAGTGGGGTGTGCAGCTCGTTAAGTGGATTGAAATACATGCAGATTTATTTAAATTGATGTCTCACCTGTTTTGGGCAGGTTCCCGATCAGAGACATTTCAGACCTTGGTAAAATACGAACTGGCGTAGAAGTGGGTGCAGATCGTGCTACTCAACTCACACCCAACTTTACCAAAGTTTCACATCCAAAAACAGGCGCAAAGCAATAGTAAAATCCATGCCTATGTCTCTATTCATAAAGCTGAGGAACCTGGAACTGCTCCATCAGCCTGTCTTGCCACCTTTAATGATTTGTGCACACATATTGCCTGGTCCCCCTGCTCCTGCTCCTCCTTTAGAATTATATCCTTTATTTTATATTACCCTTCCTTGTTCTTCCTACTAAAATGCATTATTTTGTTGAATATATAGGGCAGCACAGCAGCCAGTGGTTAGCACTGCTGCCTCACAGTGCCAGGGATCTGTGCTTGATTCTGGCCTCAAGTCACTGTCTGTGTGGTTTGCACGTTCTTCCGTGGCTTTCCTCTGGGTGTTCTTCCCACAGTCAAAAGGTGTGCAGGGTTAGGTGCATTGGCCATGCTAAATTGACCCTTCATGTCAGGGGAACTATTAGGATAAATGCAAGGGGTTATGGGGGGGATGGGATTGTGGTCGATGCAGACTCAATAGGCCATATGTCCTCCTTCTGCACCATAGGGATTCTATGATATTTAAGGCTGAGATTTTGGTCCCTCAGGAAATCAAGGGATATGGGGAATGGAAGTGATGCGGATTTGAAACTGGAAGTCAGCTACTATCATATTAAACAGCATTGCAGGCTTGACCAGCCTTATGGTCTAGTCATCCAATGTTCTTACTTTCATATTTCTCTGCACTATGTTTCAACTATTTTATCTACCAAGTGCCCAAACATTCCAGCAGCCTGTGCACGTCTTGTTGACAATCCTTCACCAGCCCTTTTGCAATTCACAAAACTTGCAAGCTTTGTGTCAAATTTTGAAATGGTACAGTACACATTCAAGTCTAGATCATCAACAAAAATCAAAATAAACAGTAGCCCTAATACCAACTACTGCGGTACCCCACTTTATACCTTTGTTCAGTCTAGAAGCAACATTTCACCATTACTTACTGCTCCCTGTCACTAAGCCAACTTTGTATTCATGCTGCCAATGTCCCTCTTATAACATGGACTTCAACTGATGCAAAGTACTCAGTTAGAAACTCAGCCCTACCGCCATGTGAAAATCCTCTTTATGTGTTACTGCATTACTGAAAAGATTGGGAAACATTAGTCTAGGCTACTAACTATTGGGAAAGATACAGAGGAATAAACTTGCACGAAAATTTGAGTTGCAAATAGTGGCCGGAATAGCAAAAGTGTAAAGGGCAGTAAGGGAGGAAGAGTTTGTGAAGTGAGTTCAGGAGAATTATTTTACATCAGTAAGTTTCCTGTTCAGTGATGAAGGAGATGTTACTGGAGGTGGTTATAGGGAAAGAGATGGGACAAATGGATCAAGTAATCAGCTCTATTCCTTTTGTTTTACAATATTGCCATAGAAGACTTTTAGGTTCCCTTTTGTGTTGACCACTAGCCTTTTCTCATACTTTTTGCTTCTCTCATTTCTCAAACAGGACACTTCCCTTTATCAGTTGTGAAACAGATTATAAGAGCAGCAAAGTTACATTGGAGCTGTACAAAACTTTGTTTGGGCCACAGCTGGAATACTGTGTGCAGCTCTGGTCACCTTATGATAGGGAGGATGTGATTGTACTGGATAGAGTGCAGAGGAGATTCACTAGGATGTTGCACATAACCTATGAAGGTCGTTTACTTTACAGCAGGGAAGGCTGAGGGACCTGACTGAAGTGTATAAGAAGAGTATGGAAAAGTTAGACAGGAATCAGTTCAAGGATCAATAACGAGAGGACACAACTTTAACATGAGGTGCACAAGATTTAGAAGGGACTTGAGGATTCCTTTTTCAACCAGAGGCTGCTGAGAGTCTGGAATGAACTGCCTGGGAGAGTAGTAGAAGAAAAGAACCTCACAATCTTTAAAAAGTAAGTGGATGAGCACTTGAAATGTCACAACATTCAAGGCCAAGTGCTGAAAAATGGGATTAATGAGATTTAGCGCGGATTCGATAGACTGAAGGGCCTCTTCTGTACTGTATGACTCTATTTTTATTCAGTTCCCCTCTAAGTCTTCTATATTTAACGTGATTCTCACTTGTAACATCAACCTGACATTTATCTCACATCTCCCTTTTCTGCTTCATCGAAACTTTTATCTCTTTCGTCATCCAGAGAGCTCTGGCTTTAGTTGTCTTATCTTTCCCACTTTTTGCAATGTGCCTCAATTGCCTCCTCTTGAAAGGCAGCCCATTGTTCAGTTACAGTTTTGTCTGCTAGTTTGTGATTCCAATTTTACTGAGCCAGGTATGTTCACACCCCATTGAAATTGGACTGCTCCAACTAATTTTACTCTGAATTGCTCTTTGTTATTTTTGAATACAATTATCACTGGTCCTAAATATTCCTGGTGTGGAGTTGCTGGCATTGGACTGGGGTAGGCACAGTAAGTAGTCTCACAACACCAGGCTAAAGTCCAACAGATTTACTTGGTAGCACGAGCTTTCAGAGTGCTGCTCCTTCATCAGGTGAGTGCCTTCACCTGATGGAGGAGCACAAAAGCTCGTGCCACCTAATATACCTGTTGGACTTTAACTTGGTGTTATGAGACTACTTACTGTGCCTAAATATACAAGACACATTTTTAAAATCTGCCCAACTCAACTTTTTCTAACTATTCATAGCCTTAGATCTGTTCCACTCACAGCATTTAGTTCAGGCATCAGAATTTTGTCTTTTTATGTTATGATTTTAATATCTGTAACAATATTTTTAAAGTATCATTTTTATTAGATAATTAAACAATAAACAACTGAAATTCAATGGATCAGAGTAAGGAAAAAGTGGAGTAAATAGCAGCTTACTGGGTTAACAGGAAACCTGGAGCTGCCAGTAAGAGCAGAATCTTTTGATCCAGGGAGGAATTGATGAGATGGTCACCAGCAAATCTTGCTCCACTGACATGCGCTCCTTCATGTTGCTTTTCACATATGCCAGTGTTGAAAATGCTAGCTCGCAGAGGTATGTTGTCAGAAAAGACAAGAGTACAGCAATAGCATGGTCAGAGATTGTCGGATATACGCATACCACATCAGCCAAGATACATCCAGAGACACCTCTCCAAACTTCAGTTTCATTGTGCAATCTATCCATAGCTCTGCATATTCCTCATTTTCTTTTAAAGTCAGCTTTTGTGATGAATTGGAAGAAAGTGAAACGAACAGATCATATATCCAGTCAGTCTTCCATATTTATAGAGGGGAAGTAACATTTGAACTTCTCTTGCAGCGTTTTGCGATGTTTGAGTATGAAACTGTGCATCTTGACAGCTATGTCAGCCATTGACGATGTTAGTGGAAACATTTCACGTGAACCCCATGCCATTGCCTCTTGCCAAGGGCCAATTTTAACCTGAAACCTTGAAGCTTATCTCTGATGGTCAGGATCATTTTGTTCTCACCCTGAGTGTTAGTATTCAGCTCATTCACATAGCTGAAAATGATTGCGAGATATGTAAGCTTAGCTCACCAGTAATTATCAGATAGTGACTCTTTATAAGGCAGTTTGTGCATTTTTGAAAACTGTCAGTTCTCTCAGCACAGGAGAGAACCTTCCCGCACAATAACCATGGCACCTCGATGTGTAACAGTAAACTCTGATGCTCGGTCCCGATCTTTGCACACAAAATAGTGAACAAATATGATTTCAACTACCCTTTTTGTTTGTGATTTATGATTTTCACAGCTTGCTCTAGTAGTGCAGCTAACTCTGGTGGTAGTGTTTTGGCTACAAGAGTTTCACAATGAAGGATACAGTGCTTGATATGTCAGGATTTTGCTTTCACTTAACTGACAAATCCTTTGACTTTCCCCCGTCATGGAAGCTGCTCCGTCAGTGCAAATACTACAGCACGTGGTCCAAGTAAATTTATTTTTCCTTCAAGTATCTACTATCTCAAATTTTTCCTTACCAGTCACATGACTCTGTAGCTCCTTATAAAAAAATCTCCTGAAGGGATTCGCTACTAACATTCCGAATCTTGGCCAGCAGCTGGCCATGTCTACTTATATTGGTGGATTCGTCAATCTGCAAAGTAAACTCCCCACTAGTCATTAACTTATTTTGCAGCTCCTCCATGACATCAGCTGACATATCTTTAAACTGCATTATCAGAAAATGTAATTTTGTCTATCGCTTATGTTGCATCAGCTCATAACATCAAACCGATTACATTTTTAATGCAGGCATAATTAAGGTTTTGGCATTTGTATGGGGCTTCTTTGGTTTTGCTTCAAGCTCAGCCACCAGATAACTAGCCTCTTGAGTTTTGCTGATACCTGTACACATCCCATCAGGTCTGCTTCATGTTTTCTTTAAAGTGTTTGAAGTACTGAATATCTTTGTTCACAAGAGATGACTTTTGTTTGAAAATTGCGTTTAAACTTACGTGATACCATTGCAGCATTTGCCAACTTCTTTGCAGCTGAGACGTTCAAAGGGCTAGCGGCATCTCCTGTCCATGAAAATCCTAAGGCCAGGTAGCTCTTATTATACTGTCTCTAAAAATTTCTTCCATTTCTCTTGGGGTTCAGATATTTCATCAATGATTGAACAAGCAGATCAAACATATCAATTTCTTCTTAGATCAGGGTGTATAAAATAGAGTCGGCAAAGAAATATGGATATGGTCAACTTTGCTGTATTTGTTGTTGTTTGGTCTTGTTTTACTATCAATAACAAAGCATATGAACATGTTGTTTCATTTCTGCGATGACTAGTAAAAAATATCATGTCATTCAACTTCACCCTTCGGACACCTGCATTTAGAATGTTCACATTAGAATCAAAAGACGGGTACCTCGCTTTTAAGTATTTGATGATATTTTTTCATGAATTTTATGAGTTGTAATTTTGGCTGGATTGAATATTGTTCAAGATGAAACAATGACCGAAATCCTCCGGTCGATCATCCCCCACCAGCACAGCCAGCGAGAATGGGGAATTTGCTATTCAGAAGAGCGGGACCAGAGAATCCCAGCCACGGCAGGAGTCAGAGAATTCAGCCCAATATGTTTTTTTGCATTGATTTTCATTATCTTTGTACAAAAATTTCACTGCACACTTGGACAGTTCTCAGGACACACCAGTTGAAAACCACTGGTCTAGAGAATATATCGTGTAGTTTAAATTACATCTCCAGCGTCTCTTTCCTCTAACCAATTAGATTTGTCTTTGACGCCTCTAAGGCATCCTTTGTCACCAGAACTTCCATCAATATTGCCACATCATCTTTTTTCCTTCTTCATCCTTCCTTGTATCTACGAATATTTAATACCCAGTTCTGTCCTTTTTTAAAAACTTGGTCTCTGTTTTTGTCACAATATTAGGGCTGGAATTTTCCAGCCCTTCACACCGGCAGGATCTTCCGGACCCTGTCGATGCGAGCAGCAACTTCAATGGCTCATCGGCTTGCAGTACAGGGTGGTGGGTGAGTGGAACCAGTTTTCCAACATAGCTAGCTGTGCTTTCAACCCATCAGCCTCAAGATGCACTGTGCATTTACGTACATGCACAGTATACCCAATTCAGGCCTTCACTGTACCTTCTCTTATTCTGACCACACCTAATAGCTATCACCTTACTATTTCCGACTTTAGCTCTATCTGTCTCTCCCTATCCTTTGTGTACCTAATCCCACTTTCTAGCTCTTGGCCCTCAGTTTTGCAGGTTACACATTTCAGGTGTATAACCAAATATTTTTAATTACAATGAGGATTTCTTCGCAATTATTTTCAAATGCTTCTATCAACCCTTGGTTATTGACTTGTCTGCTAAGGGAAATGGGTATTTCCTATTTACTGTATCCAGTCCAATTATAATCTTATACAATTCAATTAGATCTCTCCATCAGCTTCCTCTGTTCCAAGAAAACAATCCTAGACTATCTAACCAGGGTCTCCTATTAGCATAGAAATCTGGCCTTTTATCTTTGAGTTGGGCAGAGTAAGTCAGGAAAATTCACGGCCCAGGAGAAAATGCCCTCAAAGATGGGATCATCATTGCTGGGAATAGATGCAGGCTGGAATCAGACCTACTGATCTGAAAAGAAATGTGGAGGCATCCACAGGGGCCAGGTAGAGAGGAAGCTGTTCAAAAAGGTCCATCTTGTCCTAGCTAAAATAACTCTCCAACCCTCACTCTTCACATCTCTTCATCCACCAAACACCCATCCCTCATGCCAAGCTCTGCCCTTCCACCTATCAACCCTATATCCTCACATTCCCCACTAAGACAAGCTCTGTCCTTCCACCCACTTCCCATGTCCCCTCATGCCCTGTGCCAAGTTCTGCCCTTCCACTCACCCTCTATGGCCCTTCATGCCCCCATGATCACAAACCCTTTAGACCACTTAACATGTATAAACGAACACTGTGAAATGGATATCAGAGATCAAAGAGCCTGGGCCGTCAATCAAACCTTTCCTCTCCGGAGGAGATATTTCTTATTCTAATAACTTGGCTGAGATCCCAGACAGCTATTAGAATAGCGAACACCTGCTCCAAAGACAAAATATTGTTTGATTGACAGCTCAGAATTTTTTTTCAGCTTTGTAATTATACCATCAAACAGGTAGGGAAAGGCTTCAATGTTATTCCAATTGTGTTAACTCAAGAATGAGTTGCACAAGTGTGTTTATTTATTCATTTGTGGGATATGGGTGTCGCTGACTGGCTAGCATTTATTGCCCATCCCTAGTTACCCTTGGAGGACAGTTGAGAGTCAACAACGTTGCTGTGGTTCTGGCATTACATGCAGGTCAGACCAGGTAAGGGCAGCAGGTTTCTTTCCCTAAAGGACATTAGTGAACCACATGGGTTTATCCAACAATCAACAACGGTTTCATGGTATAAGTAGATTCTTAATTCCAGATTTTTTTTATTGAATTCAAATTTCACCATTTGCCATGGTGGGATTCGAACTCAGGTCCCCAAAACATCAGCTGTGTTTCTGGATTAATAGTCTAATGATAATATCACTAGGCCCTTGCCTCCCCACGTGCTTTACTGAATACCCCCTTCACTCATTGCCCCTGAGAAGTTGACGGTGAGCAAGTCTTCTTGAATCAATATGGTGTCTGTAGTGAAGATACTACGACGTTGAATCAAAATCCTGGAAGTTCCTACCTAACCAATGTTCACAAAGGAACGTTTCCAAGTCAGGATAGTGTGTGATTTTGGCCTGTTGGCCAAATTTGGTGCAGCAGTTGAGAGAGTTACTATTAGCTTCAGCACCCTTGTTAGCAAGGGAAAAACAACGAGGATTACTACCTATTCACTCCTGCTGAAAAATCTAGAGATGTACACAGAGAGTGAGAATAGAATAAGCTTAGCCATGATGCGAAGCATGGTTAAGTAGGCAATCGACAAACACTAAAAGATACATGTGAAAAATGGCCACTTCAAGCTAGCAGAATCTGAATAAGTGAATAATTTGCTTTTAGGGAGGGAAGAAAACCAAAAAGGAAAACACCCAAATGGATACATCAACATATCATCAATGAACAAATTCACAATACTCCTGTAAAACATCCTGCAGTAACGCCTTAGGAACTTAGTCCAAAAGAGTACCTTGTACAGATTTATCAAAAATTAAAGCTGCAAACTCCTTGGCCCCATGATTTAACCTCATGCCATTATATTGCAGCTCCAGGTTTCAATATAGTGCCCTCAGATATTAATCATCCAATAAGGCAGTTTGTTATAAACAGAGTGAAAGAAGTAAAGCTGATTCCAGTAACTTATTTTAATTTGTTCTTGAATATACACTTTTAAACACACTACTTTTACCACATAATTGAAAACAATATATATTTGCAAGATCTGCCATCCCACCACTTTACCTAAATTGCCTTGTCTCTAATTCTTCAGCCCTATGAGTCTTTGAGATCAATGCTCCTCTAACTTTGACTTTTGGAGTATCACAGATTTTAATCGCTCCACGATCCCTGTCTGTACTTTCAGCTGCCAAGCCCTAAATTATACAGCTTCCTCCCTAAACCTCTTCCCTTCATCCCTCACTCTCTTCCCCCTTTAAGACTCTCCTTAGAACCTACTTCTTTATGATAATCTACTTATTTTAATGATAATCTGCATTATTTTCTACTTCTGTGGCACAGTGTAAAATGTTGCTTTCTAACGCTTCTGTGAAGTACCTTGGAACATTTTATTACATTAAATACAAGTCATGGTTGAGAGATTAAATTATGGGAAAATTCAATAACACAATCCCAATTCAGTAAACTTACACCATCAATATAAACTATATGTCAAAGGCCAAAAAGCCCACCAAAAGGGAACCAGTCAGTCTCAAAGCTTTTGCTCCTAACCCTCTTAAGAAATACTCTAACTGCTTACTTGGACCCAAAACTTGCACTCAAGGCACAATAATAGCTTGGACCATTTACGACGGGCGCCACATTATTGATTTGAGAAATATGTAACGCATTTGTGTGCGCGCATTATACATAAATATACATGATGTATATTAAAACAGATTATGTTGCCTACCTAAGATCAAACCTCTACCAACAGTGGTATTATATTCAAACGAAACAGAAACACGCGTCGTAAAATAAACCCAGCAGCTTTTGTTTCACAGATACCCAACAAATCAAAATAATCACGAGCATCAATAAGCGTGAAACTGATTAAGGATAGGTATGCATTATTCCAGAAAATCTATGGCGTCAATACACACTTTAGAGAAGGGAACAACATTAATCTTCTATTAAGACATTAGAAATAAATACAGAAACCTCCGCTGACTATACAGAAACAGTTGTCATCTCCACTGACTAAATTAGGACATAAATCAGTTAGCCCCTTCAGCAAAGCGAATCAATTTCGATGCATGCACTCTTTGTTCGCACTAAAACAATCTTACTTACCAATTTGAATGCGTTTTCCTCGCTCGCACGTGATGCAGCAATAGGAACAACCTTCAATGAAAATGACGATCAAATGATAAATAAGTAAGCGAAAATGGAAAAATGCATGGGGGTGCTTCTACTTTAGTAGATGTTAGAAGTTAATGAAATTGGGGGGGGGGGGGTGCGCTTCTGAAGAGCCGCTGGTGCTCGCGCTTCAGTGACAGTTGGAGCGGGAGGGATGAAAACCCGGGGCGCGAGCCGCCTTTGGAACGCGAGCCCGGGATACCAGTTCCGTTCGGATCGCAAGCCCAACGGTTCTAACTGTCAGGGGGGTCTCGAGCTGCTGTGTTTACTCCGCTCGGAGCTGGCAATCCACAAAGATTAAAAAAAAGCTCACAACCCCAGCGCTTTCTGTTTTTGGTTAGCGGGGCACCGGCGCGCACCAAACCCTCGTCACGCACAAAAAAAAGGTAAACTCTTACTTCGGAGCCGCCGGGCAACCCCTCTCCACTCCGCCCGGCTATCAACTGGCGGGTGGCGCTCGACTGCTGGCGCCTGCCTTCGCTTGCAAAGAGCAACCGGCTCTCGCTGCAAGAGCGAAGCAGTCTGTTGACTGGTGCTTCGTGCTGACTGGCGACCCCATGCATTTCATCAGGTTGGTGCGGTCTTACTATTTATTAATCTCCCGGCAGCTCTTCCGTTTCTTTGCACAGTTTGGGCATAAGGTGGTGAGAGGGATGCATCGATGCTCGGGGTGCTGGTAAAGAACCGAGCTATTGAAAATAAGAACAATATAACATTTTTCCCCCTTACAAACGGGAGCGAATGCATTCTGCACGCAAATCGAGGTTAATTCAGAAAGCTGTAAAATATGGAGTCAGGGGACATTTTAAAGAAAGATTGCAAAACTGGTTAAACAAATAGCGGTAGAAAAAACTAAATCAATTAATACCCCCTTGTTTTACCATGTTATTACACACACCAAGAGGACCTTTTTTTTAAAAAAAAGCTACATGGCTCTTCCGGGTCGAGAAGAGTTTGTGAAGGTTCGTGAGTGTTAGGTATTCCACTGTTCACACAGCATTTGGGAATTATTTTCCTGTTTAAAATAAAAAGCTTTAATGCAACTTGTTTTTTTTTGTTTGCAAGCTTTATTCAACAATAATACCACCGCGAAGTATTAATGCATTAAAGTATTAAACTTTTCACGTTTGTTTTCGAATACACGAAAATAGTTTTAGTAACAATTGTCTGCAACGGTGTTTTAATCCATTATATGATTGCACTCCCTCTGGTCACTTAACCTGGTAAAATTCCATGCATTACGGTTTAACAGTGACAATGGTAATATTGCAACTGCAGAGGGCAGAATGATGTGCCCAATATGTTGCGCATTGCTATCACTATGAACACAAGCGAATGCCCCAAGGATAAGTACGCCATGAGCGAAAAAAGTTAACCAGAGAAAACAAAAATCTCATTCGAGGTAGTTTTTTTAAAAATATACGTAAGCCTTGTTGACTTTGGCTGTGGATAATTGTGAAGTGCGTTTATAAGGCTGCCTATTTTAATTGCCGCCTCCTAGCTCCTACTTCAAAAAAAAGCCTTAAAACTGGGATTAATCATCAAGCTTTCAGGACATTCTTAGCTTTGACTGACATGGCAGCAGTTTATTACTGTTGATGCGGATATTCTGGCTCATTATGAACACAATCTTTTCAAAGTAGTTGTTCAACACAATGATAAGAGACTTCTCAATACTTCACTATGTAGAGAAAGTTGTAAGCGTTACTCATATATGGGGACGTACTAAGGGGTATGGTAATAACGCGACTGTGCTCCTGCAATAAAAACAAAAAAATGCTGGGAATACTCAGCATCAGTGACGAAAAAGAGTTAAAGTTGCTGATGATCCGTTAACAGGACTTCTCACTGAGCTAATTACCCAGAGTCAAGGGTTAAATTCCATCAGGCCAGCTGTGGGATTTTAATTCAATTAAACAAATAAAATCTGGAACTAAAGCTAGTCTCAGTGATGGCTACATGAAACTACTGGAAAACTTCTGCCTTCTAATGCTTTTTAGGGAAGGAAATCTGTAGTCCTTAGCAGGTCTGGCCGACATAAGACCCACAGCAACAGGGTGGTACAGTGGTTAACACTGTTGCCTCACAGCGCCAGGGACGCAGGTTCAATTCCGCCTTTGGGTCATTATGTGGATCCTGTTGAAGGAACAGCACTTAGAAAGCTCATGATACAAAATAAACCCATTTGACTTTAACCTGGTGTTGCGAGACTTCTTACTGTGCCCGCCCCAGTCCAATACCGGCATCTTCACACATGTGGTCTGCGTGGGCTTCCTCCCATAGGATGTGCTGGTTAGGTGATTGACTATGCCAAATTGCCGCTTGATATCAGAGGGATTGCGGGGGATTGTTGTTGGTGCAGGCTCGTTGGGTGGAATGACCTCCTTCTGCACTGTAGGGATTCTAATCAAAAACATAACCGCCCTCTGAAACGGCCTAGTAAGCCATTCAGTTTTATTCAAGGAAGGGCTCACCACCAGGCCTGCACCATCTAAGTTTGTTAAAATTGGGATATTCGCATTGATTTCCAATAGCAAAAGCTAACTGCCTATGCACATTTTTATCCAACATAACCTTTCTCCTCCCTGGTGATTAACGTGGAATTTAAGGCCACCTGCCCCTTGTTGACCTACAACATTTAACTCCTTTCTCAAAGTCTAACTCCTTCTGCACAACCCAAGCGCCAACTGCTGAGGTGCCTTATAGACCCTGATAATCACATTTTGATTTGACTCGTCTTAAGTTTCCTTTGTACTTTTTGTTTCTGTTCGGGCCGTTCCCCCTTCTTTTGGGGAGCCGCCCCCTTATTCTTTGTCCGAATGTAATTTAAGTTTGTTTACTTGGTTTGATCCGAAAGACCCCCAAGCGCCAACTGAAATCCAATTGTCAATGCGCCATCAATGATAATATTGAAGTTTAATTGGTCTTTTGTGCAGCAGCAAAAAGTAGAGAGAGGGAACAGTAACAGTGCCAGACGGTTCTGAGACAAATACGAAACATCACTTGCAGTATCAACGGGCTAGCCTGTGAGCATAAGACAAAGTCTATAGCAAAGTGGGAATTTGTCTTGTCATTATCTTAAGCGATCCGACAGCCAGCCAAGAAAAAAAAATCCATGACATAGAAATCTTGTAGGAAAGCGAAGGACCGGTGCTATGAGCAGACAGGCCGTCAGGAGCCAGTAAGACTTCAATCCACTTTAACATCTGTCTATAAGCCATAAGAATCCACCGGGAAGTCAGCCGAATATGGAGAATACCGCGTTTGAGTACAGCCCTGCAGTTTAGACCATAAAGGTCCAGAAATTTTGCATATGTATTTAAACCATAGAGTAATCAGGAGAGCAGTAGTGGTGCAAGGGCCATAGGATCAGGAGGAGGCAATTCACCCCCTCGAGCCTGTAACACCATTTAATGACTAAAGTCAGTGAGGCTTAATACGACACCGAGCATAAAATAGATGCCTACTGGCCCAGTTGCTAAGCGTTCCTGATCATTAACATTTTAATTATACACACATGCACTATCAGTTTGATTGAACCAACTGTGTTGGTGGTGGTGCTTTAACAGAAGGGAGTAGTTCAAAAAGTGGTGCTTATTTTGCAGCGTTGGGGGACTAATGCCATTTTATTGGTTCAAAATAACAAGAGAGCATTTCTGGTCGTCATCCAGTTAGATCATTTCGGCAGGGCACTTAAAAATTGATTTCAGAATCTTTGGACTGGGAAGCTGAAACAACTGATGTTGCTTCCTGATCGCTGTCAAATGAGTTTGACATTGCTCTCAGCCTTTTAAAGAAGGCAGCTGCTAACATGGGTTATAAACAGCTGCTTATCAGAAGCTATTGCTCTTGAATGGAGTGGAAGTTGAAAAAAAGCTGAAATTTGTTGAAGAGTGAAAGTCCCTGAATAAAAATGTATTTTAAAAAGCACCTTTAAGGGGCAAGATTCAACTTGCACTGAATGATCAGAGGCATATCTTAAACTAAACATGGGATGTACTACACAGAAACAGGCCACTCTGCCCCAATCACTCCATATTGGCATTTATGCTCCACTCCTGCCTCCCACACTTATTCTCAGCTGGATTGCTTATGCACAAAGGGAATAGTTTTCTTCTACCTTCACTATCAACTTCAATATTTTAATGACCTCGATTAAATCTTTCTCCATATTTTAAGCTCAAAGCTCAAGCCAAACCCCTGTGTTTTATAATTTATTTATTTTAGCCTCAGGATTATTTTGATGAAATAAAAGCAAATTATTGCCGATGCTCGAGATCTGGAATAAATAAAAAAAGGTGCTGGTAAAAATATAACTCGGCAGGTCTGGCAGCATAGGTGGACAGAGAAACAGAGTTTATGTTTCGAGACCACTATGACCCCTTAAATCTGCACCGCACTTCCTCCAAAGTCGTATATCCTTCCTCACTCTCCAAATGGGTTCTCACCAAGGCTCTAAGTAGCAAACACATCACTTCCATCCATTATATCCTTCCGAGGGTGCCCAAGCCTCTGGATGGGTGACTTCTCTCTAAAGAGCTGCACATGGTAACATACAGTTTGGGGCTGTGAAGTACCCTGGCTAAAACAACCTTTTTCTTGATAAAGATGAAGAATAATTGACGCCTAACCAGTCACCCAACATCAATGAGAGTATGAAGGAAGGTTTGGAAGAGAAAACTTCATAGCAAGTGACGTTTTGCGATATGTGGAACGAGTTAAGGAATCAACTGAAAGTCAGAAAGTGAATCATTAAAAAAAACTGAAGATTGAATGGTACAGTGGACTACCTAGCCCAGGTTACTGCAATGAAAATTTTGCTCTCTGGCTGGAAGCATTGTTCATGAAAATGCTTCGTATAAATTCAGCCCACCAGTTAGTGTCCACAAGCAAAGCTGACCGTTATTTGTCTTTACTGATTTGGTAGTCCCTTTCGGAGATGCCATATTGACGACCCTCGTGTGAAACATGAAAAAGATTCACAATTGGCATACGAAGAGTATTTCTCTGAGAGTGGGTTAGAGGCACACTGAACAAATGGAGCGTTGCCTCTAGTCTAGGCTGCACCCGAGCTGTGAGTACTTCAAAATGGCTAAATTTAGCCACTTTATACCTTTTTAAAATAATCTTTACAGAGGCACTGGATCACCTAGTCATGTCAACAACAATACAACAAATAACCATACCTCCCCTTTTTGAAGGGGCACAACTAATAACTGAGTTTGACCAGAAGAGAAAGAAAAGGAAATGAAATAACATTATTCCGGTCATCCGCCAAACTCTACAGTGCTTTGCGATGCTCTCTAGTTGCAGAATGCCAGCATATCATGTAGCCTCAAGTCAGATGCAAATTAAATGGACTGCACTTTAGGACAAACACCTCTCAGCTCAATATGCAATAAAATATATATCCCCACAACATAAAAATGATACAACCATAGACAACAATAATGAAACAGATTGTCCACTCTAAGGACGAAACTATGGGTGAGAATGAAGGTTAGAAAGACAGAAGAGAATGGGGATGGAAACGTTTCAGCCTGGGAACTATTAAGTGGTGCTATTGAGAAAATGTTATTTTAATTGAGGTGCGAACAATTTTAAATGTTTTTAACAATATCATTAAAATAGCAAAGAAAAAAATTCTCACAAAGGAAGGAAGCATTGGCAGATAATGGGCAGAATTCTCCCAAAATAATTCCAAGTGTCAAGTTTGCGTGAAAACTGGAGTAACTCACTTTATTTTATTTAGTGGGAGTTCAGAGCAAAATCTCCCACATTTTGTGCACTGCAAGGCCACCAGCCTGAATATCATTAAATTTCAGGGGCTGCAGAAGAGGTTGAAATCAATGTGCTGAGTGGGCCACTGCACATGTGCCAAATGTGAGATTGGCGCATGCGCAATGGCCCCTCACTGATGACCTCCCGATTGCTGGCCAGTTCGATCGCTGGCTCCTCAACCATTACCAGGTCTAGCCCCAACACCTCCCCCCCCCAGCCCGCTCCAACCACCCCCCTGAACTGATTACCTCCTTGCAGTGCTGACCTCCCCAGCTGGCTGACCATCCCCCAGCTGATTCCTCCCACCACCTCTGAACTCACCCTGATCACTGGTCTCCCTGCTTCCCTACCAATCCCTACGCAGAGTGGCAGTGGGTCCCTGATCCCCACTGATTGCCCCCCAGGCCCTGCTTCTTGGGCCATGTCCCCATATGCCCCAGTCCCTTGGCACTGCCCCATGCCCAATGGGCAGTGTCAATGTACCCCCAAGCATTGGCACTTTGCCCCTTAGACAGTGCCAGGGGGTTCAGGCTGGCAGTGGCCAGAGGACATCCCCTGCTGCCTGACCCCTTAGGGGTCAATTGCTCTCCCTTCACTCCAGCAGGGTAAGGCCACTAGTTCCCTGTTAGTGAGGAGCTACTCTAAACCCCACTGAAGTGAACCAGTCTGAGGGGGTTGTGGGAGGGGTGGATGGACAGTGGAGATGCTAATAGGCCCAGTGACATCAGTCCTGGATCTGCTAATCTCGTTCAAATTATATTTAAATGACCATTTAAATGGTCTTTGCACCTCCCTGCCGATTTCTGGCGCACATACTTTCATGCTCTAACACAGCAGAGATGCAAATGGGCACGAACCCAACAAATCAGCCAGCACGAGAATCTCCTGGCCTGCTGCACTAAAAAATTAGTGCAGCTGAATGGGAGAATTTCAGCTAATATCACTATGATTTTCCATGGTTTATTTTTATTGCATTAAGTGAATAAAAACAGGACTTATTATGAAATGTTCTGGAGAAAAGAGTTAATTATATTCATAAGGTTTTAAGAAATAGAATTTAATCCATTGACAATGTGCTTCATATTACATATCGAATAAAATAAGCATTTCGGAAACATCATGCTGGTATCACAGCAGTGTCTTGTGCTATCTTAAAATCCATGGCAGGAAAAAGAATGATGTGAACAGCATACTTGCAAGATGCACTCCTCATATTTTTTGGATCAGAAAACCAGGTGAAGGGATAAAGTCCCCAGTGTAGGCTGCCACCATATTTAAAATGAATGGAATAGCAATAGCATTATTATCAATGTAAAACATCCCAAGGTGTTTCACAGGCACGTAATTAGAAATAAAATGCAAACACAGCAAAGAAGATAGTTGGACAGGTTGCTAAATATTTGGTTGAAAAGCTAGGTTTTAAATAGTGTCTAAAGGAGAGGAGAAGGGTAGAGAGATGGGGCCTATGCAGTTGAAGGTCTGGTTGCCAACTGGAACTTAGAATGCACAATGTTAGGGTCCTGGACCAGAATGCCAAATTACATAGGAAGCCAAATTACACCCTAACAATTTTTCTATTTTGGCATAAATAGGAGAGATGCTTCACTCCAGGAGTAATTCCGCTGACCAATCAGGGATCCTTTTATAGTAAAACAAACTTCATTTAATAACAAAATTTAACTATAACTCTAATAAATGAAACAACTTAAGTATTACCCATCTGAGCAATTTGTAAACATGAAAAGAAACCACTCTAATTCTCAACATCACTGTTTCAGTTCCAGATAAGCAACATTCATTTTACAGACTCACAAACCTCTTTAAGTAAGATTAGCAACCATAACTGTGCTTACTATAAGGGTTGTAGTCAGTCTTGAATCTTTCAGTGAGATTTTGTGGAGAGAGCAATGTTCAGACCACTATTTTTAAAACAAATCCCAGCCAGAATTCAGAAGCTGTTTTCTCTCTGCTACCTACCTAGTTTCTCCCATTAACCGGATTATCACATGACTCTGCCACTCTAAACCCACTGTCCGTTCTTTTAATAAAAAAATTCCAAGCGTCCTTTAGTTTTTCTAAACTAAAGTCCATTAGCCCTCTCCTAAATAAACATTCAATGGCTAAGGTAAGTTATTACCCTGCTTTTCCAGCATTTGAGTAGCATTCCTTCCAGACATATAGGGTACCTGTAGAAAAAACTGAACTCTAAAACAGACCCTTAAACATCACAACAATAAACCAGAATTGGAGGAGAATAGAGTTCTTGAAGAATTGTTGGGCTGGACGAGATTACAAAGGTAATGAGAGTAATACCACAGAGAAATGTGAACACGACAATGAGATTTTTAAAATTGTGGTGCCTGTGAACCAGGACCAAATACAGGTCTCAGAGAGCACAGAGATGGTAAATGAATAGAACTTGGTGATAATTACGACCTGAGCAACAGAGTTTTTGATCGCGTTTGGAGAGTGGGAGGCTGGCCAGGAAAGCATTGAGTAATGAAATAGAAACGGACAATGAAAAATGCCTCTACAAAGAGGCTTGGAATTTTCTTCTGATTAATAAAATGTTTTTTCCTTGTGGATTTGCTCTTTAGTCTCCCAGTGCCAATGTTAGAACTGGATAGCTTTTTGATTCAGTCATCATGATTTAAAACTGCAGCAGTTGTCACAGAATTCGAGTACTAGTTACAGACTGAACAATATCGATGTGCATAAAGTTCCCCTGTAAAAAAAGCTGCTGATGATTCTGTTTTTGCTCCATGTATTTATAACACTGCTTTGACTCCTGCAACCGGACCCTGGAAGTAAACATAAACCAGATCAATCTATACCTTCGTGCTCTAACACTAGCAGGATATCAAAACCATTGCCTATTTTATCTACCCAGTAGATAAAATAAAAAGGTTATTTGCATTCCTTGCAAGTTTCAGTCATGCTCTCTTAAAGGGGCACTGTTGATTTTTTTTCTTTTGCCTGGCAGGGGAGAGCCAATGATCTGGCAAGTTGATCTCCCAAGTTAGGGTAGATTCAATGATCAAGGTTGCTGATGATTTTCAACCGATGCTTTGCCTGGTACAGTTTTTAAAGCCAACTTGGCCTTTGGGCTAAGATGAAGTATTAGATCAATGCCTCATCTTGTCAGCTTGGATCTTGTTTGTCCCTCTTGTGGGGACCATGAATTTTAATTGAATTTGGAACTTTGGATGGAATAAAAATGAAGAAGAACAGCTTTCTTCCCAATTCTTCATCCAGAAAAGCATTTAAGCCCCTGAAGCCCATTGAATTCCCTTGCAAAGTACATTCCTGGGAAAGTTGGATGATGAGAGGATTGAATGCAGCTGTTGATTTTCCCAAGTTTAATTATTTATGATGCTCACTGTCTCACAAGAGGTGGCTTAACACGTCACCACCTAGTCATGGCAGTGAGGTGGGCAGTGCAGTGAGGAGGAAGACAGTCGATAAACGAGATAATTATGGAAGAATAAATTGTTGTAGCCTTTTCTGTGTATGAATTTAACATGAAATGCTTCATGTGAAAACCAATCTTTAGAGACTCCCAAAACACTTGATTATTCAAAAATACTGTGGAGCTAGTACCATATGTAAAATTTAATTTGGCTCCTGCACTTGTAAACATTATTTTCCAACCTGTAAGTCTGAAATAACTTCTCCCATTGTACTTCTGGTAAATATATTTTGATAACCACAAAAATTATATATTTTAACTCCATGTAACTGAATCAGTTTGGAATTAATAAGTTGAGCTATACCATAGTTTCTAGAATTTATTTATCAGGCATTTTTATCCTGTCTTCCATTACAGGTGTGTAGTTCCCTTGGCATTTGATTGTTCTTAGAGATATATTACAATCCCACACACAGAGGATTGGTTATTGATATTCATTGTTATTCCTGGATACAAACATACAAATTAGGTACAGGAAAATGCCATTTGTCCTCTTCAGCCTGCTCCATCATTCAATAAGACAATGGCTGATCTGATTGTGGCCTCCACACCACTTTTCTGCCTTCCCCTGGTACTGTTTTATTCCTTTTTTGTCAAGAATATTTTTGCCTTAAAAATATTCAATTAACCTGCGTCTGCTACTCTCTGGGAAAAGAATTCTACTGTGACCCTCTAGTTCTTGTCTCACAAGGAGAAACATCCTTTCAGCATCCATCCTGTCAAGCCCTCTCAAGATTTTTTATGTTCCAGTAGTTCACAGGTGTTTCTTTTAAGCTCCAATGGACAAAGGCCCAAACTGCCCAACCTTTCATCATAAAATAACCCAGTCTCCTGAGGAGTTAATCTTCTGTGCACTACTTCTAATGTGTTTCTTAAATAAGGAAACCAAAACTGTACACAATACTCTTTGATTTAATTTATTATTGTCACGTATTAGTATATAGTGAAAAATATTGTTTCTTGCGCGCTATACAAACAAAGCACACCGTTCATAGAGAAGGAAACGAGATAGTGCAGAATGTAGTGTTACGGTCATAGCTAGGGTTTAGAAAAAGATCAACTTAATGCAAGGTAGCTCTATTCTAAAGTCTGATGGCAGCAGAGAAGAAGCTGTTCTTGAGTCGGTTGGTACGTGACCTCAGACTTTTGTAGCTTTCTCCCAATGGAAGGAAGTGGAAGACAGAATGTCTGGGGTGCATGGGGTCCTTAATTATACTGGCTGCTTTGTCGAGGCAGTGAGAAGTGTAGACAGAGTCAATGGATAGGAGACTGGTTTGTGTGATAGATTGGGCTACATTCACGACTTTTTGTAGTTCCTTGCGGTCTTGGGCAAAGCAGGAGCCATACCAAGCTGTGATCCAATCAGAAAAAAATGCTTTCTGTGATGCATCTGTAAAAGTTGGTGAGAGTCATAGGTGACATGCCAAATTTCCTTTGCCTTCTGAGAAAGTAGAAGAATTGATAGGCTTTCTTAACTAGAGTGACAGCATGGGGAGACCAGGTCAGGTTGTTGGTGATCTGGACACCTAAAAATTTGAAGCTCTTAGACCCTTTTAACTTTGTAGTTTCCACTTTCCAGATGTGATCTTACCAACACTTTATGCAACAGTAGCAAAAATCTACCTAAATTAAGCTTCTAAATATTGTTAATAATAATTGACAACTGACAACTGAAATTATTTATTTTTCTTTGATTATCGGTTATAGGTTCAGCATGTATTTTCAAAATGAGTATTCAAGGGTAAGAGTCATAACAATTTGTGCCAATGAAAAGCTGGGGTACAATTTTCCTGACCTGCAGCACTGCTCGAGTAGCAAAGCGAACTGGGAAATGTCAGCGGTATGCCTGTTGCAGGAGTTGCGACTGATGTTCAGCTGATTGCAACTTTTTCAGGCCACTTTTTGTTACAACATAATTGGCTATGTGCTGGAAATCAGCGTGAGGCTGATTACAATATTGAAATTGACATTTCCAACTCATTAGCAAGCCTGGGATGGTATTGTCAGGGCTCACTAATGTTTCTGCTCCCTGTGGGAGAGGTTCCCACTAGCAGGGATTAAAGTTGGTCCCAATCAATAGGGACCAGGCATGATCACCTTGCTGGTGGGGACAGGGACCATTATGAACCCCCGAGAGGCCCGCCTGGCACCCTGACACTGCCCACTGGGCACTGGGCAGTACCAACGGAACAGGCAACTGATAGTGAGAGGGAGTAGGACTGCTGCGCACACTGCATTCGGGTGGGGGAGGGAAGGAGGGATGATTGTGGCTGGCTGTGGGGATGGAGGGGGTAGTCGGGACTGGCCTTGGGGAGGGAGGGATTGAGATGGCCATGGGTGGGGGAGCCGGGGCTGGCCAGGGAGCTTGGTGATTGATGTAGTCTCGGAGGGGGTGGAAGTCAAGGAGGCTGGCGATCAGGAGGAGGGGACCAGGGAAGCAATGGGGAAGCTGGTGATTGGGCAGGGCTAGTGCACAAGCACTGATCTCTCCACTGACAGATCAACACATGTGCAGTGGCCCGCTCAGGACGCTGATGCCGGCCTCTCAAGCAAGATTAGGCTGTGCTGTCCCCTTCCATTTCCAGTGTGAATCCCCAACAGATTCTGTGGAGCACAGAGTGACAAGAAATTCACCTGACCAATACACCCAAAAAAAGGTGGGGAAAATCTGCCGATTTCTAAGTGCCTGTTGGGCACTTAGTTTTTTTGTGGGAAAAATGCCCTCTACATCTGATTTCTCCGATCTTAAAGGCTATCAGTATAATAGGTTGCAATGCATAGATTTGGCATCAAAATAAGAAAATAACAACATCACTGATGTCTCATGATTTCAGAACACTAACCTGACCCAGCTATTTTCATTAAGTAAAAGTACCAGCTCATTCTATTAAGTGGCTTTTAGATTGTGAAGGGTATTCAATACAAGGCTTTAGTGAATGTTATTCCAGAGAATAGTAAATACTTCTATTTATGTCACATCATATTACATCAAACCATGCAGACTATTTTATACAAAAGTTTCTTAAAGTTTAGAGTCTTATTATAGATCAACTAGAGCAGCCAATGCTTCTTCAATACGATTTCACCAGCAGAAATATAGTGACCAATGTAACAATTTTAGCTATGTTGGCTGTGGAAAGAATATTCACCAAGACTCTTTGATCACTTGATCTTCCCTGCACAGTGCCATGACAAATTTACAACTGATCCATCAGATGTAGCTTTAATTTAATATCTCAATCAAAGGGCACCATGTCCAACAATGTAATCCATTCCCAGTACCCCACTGGGATATCAACTGAATTCATGCAATCAAGAATTAAATTAATTTAAAACTACTCAGCCAAAGATAACAGTGATATTAACTGTGCCAAGCTTACATATTAAAAATTAATGCAATTAACTTAAGGTAAAGTTCCAGAATGTCCATCAACTTCACCTTGAACTGACGTCTGGAGCAGAACAAGGCTCCTGTTGCTTGGTGATTGTTGGGGGAGTCAGTGTTCATGGAGATGGATCAATGATTGCTGGAGAGGGGTTTGATCACTGGCAAGTTTACAGATTTACTTGGCAGGCAGGGGGAGCGTTCTGATTTCTCTTGGCCCACAAACAGTGCTGGTAAAACAGTTACTTGTTCGATGCATCAGTCCTCACTTTCCTTTAGCTATGAAAAGCCCCGCTTGGCCAACATCATTATGTCTCCTTATTTGAAAAAAATGTTATAATTGTGTTAGAAGAGTTCAAAGAACGTTTGCTCGATGCATTCCTGGGATGAGGAGCATATTTTATGAGCAGGTTGAGCCTATACCCATTGTAATTTAGAAGAATGTGAGGTGATCTTATTGAAACTTATAAGATCCTGAGGGGATTTCATGTGTGTAATAACTCCATGGAGGCGAAAGTCCCGTCACCAAGTTACTTTATTTACACTATATATCTGTACATAGCCAATCCTCCAGCTGCTCCCTGCTGAACGCAGGCAGGGAGCATGAGGCTCCCTGATTTAACCATCAATTAGGACAGCCAACCTCATTAGCCTGACTGAAATCATCACAATATGGTTGATCGACACGGGATGCTTCCACTTGCCGCAGAGTCTAAAACTAGAGGAAACGGTTTAAGAATAAGAGGTCTACTGTTTAAGATGGAGATGAGGAGTTTTTTTTTCTCTCAAAGGGTTGTTAATATGTGGAATTATCATCCCCAGAAAGCAGTGGAGGCTGGGTCATTGAATTTATTCAAGACAGAATTAGTCAAACGTTTTGATCGACAAGGAAATCAAGTATTATGGAGGTCAGCTAGCAAAATGGCATTAAGTCACAACAAGACCAGCCATAATATTATTGAATGGTAGAGCAGGCTTGAAGGGCTGAATGGCCTACTCCAGCTACTAAGTCCTACATTTGTATTAAACTGTGAGGTATAGTGCCTCATTAAAGTATTTAAATAAATAATACACCCCCTGTAGTGGTTGTTGCCCTGTCCTTCCCATCCTGGTTAAAATCAGAACTGGATGAATTTGGGGTGGAGTTTGAATTTTTTAGGTTTTAATTTCCTGCCGACACAAATTCACCAATTTTTTGAAGTTATAATTCCATCCACATACAGTTTTAATATCTGCTTTCCTCTTGATGGCTTTGCAAAAAGGACTTTCAAAACACAAGTTACTCTCTCCAAAGAATTTCATGATGCTTTCAAGTGTTTCTTGTACACAAGACCTGCTAATCTTATATTCCCTCATGGAGATAAGATATCCAAAGTTTAATAGCCCTGTGTTGTTCAGTCACCTGGTCAGCATTGTCACCACACAAATTATTACCACAATTGGTCCAGTCATTCTGTAGCTCATGGAGCAAGTTAGTGGCAGGATTTTGAGGGGAATGGCTCCTCTTCTTATTTTAGAAAGTCTCTCTACCAACTACAAGACACAGTTCAGAAATATGATGGAGGCAGAAACAAACACATTCAAGAAGTTCAACACTATTCAACTCAAAGAATTGTGCTTGATTGCCAGCCTGTCCACCAGCTTAAAGATACACTTCTTACATCAGCACACACTGCAGTTTGTAATATCTACTAGCAAGATTGCAGAGGTAGAAAGGTGCAAGGCTGAGGAGGGATCTGAAAACAAAGATGAGAAATTTTAAATCCAGGAGTTGCTTAACTAGGAGTCAGTATAATCAATGAACCCAGTGGTGATGGGTGAATGTGACCTGGTCAGAGTTAAATGCAAGTAGCAGAGATTTGGATGGCCTCAGGTTTAAGGAGGGATGCCAGTCAGAAGTTCATGGGAATAGTCAAATCTAGAGGAAAGAAAGATATGAATGACAGTTTTAGCAACAGATGCACTGAGACATCTTAGTGATTAAATGGTCATGAAAATGAAAGCTTATATCACTGTCAAATATGACACCAAAGTTGTGATCAGTTTGCTTTGGTATCCAGCAGGTGCCAGGATGGGGACACAGTCAGTGGCTAATGAACAGCGTTTGGAGTGGGGAACAAAACAATGGCTTCATAACATTTAATTGGGAGAGATTGCTGGTCACCCAGATATCAGGCAAGCAACCTAACAATTTAGAGGTAGTGGAGGGATTGAGATAGGTAATGATGAGCGGGTGTGGTCAGCTTGCTGTAGAAACTTCAGAGGAGCTGCATTCTATCTTTTCTTTGCCTGTGCATCCGCAGTTGGAGGAGTTAAATGGAGCTATTAAACTTCATCCACAGGTTTGTGCAGCATAATTCAGAATTGCTGTTATTTTTTCAGGCAGACTGTGTTTGGGGGCACCCTTTCTGAGAACAGATCTAAAAGTCGGATCTGAAACACTCCCAGTTTCAATTCCGCCCAGCACTTAGAATCAAAATGGTAAAATAGAGCCCATAGAGTCCCAATCTCATGACTTCCACCATGTTATACTGGAAGTATGTGCTAGTGCGGGAAGCTGCCAGAGTGAAGAAACACTGTGTAGTGGACACACCTTGTAAATAAAGCTCCATTAGTTTCTAACCTTCCATGCTTCCTAGCATCAATACCACAAAACACAGCAACAGATAACATTTTGGTACCTTTAATCCCAATTCTTGCTATTGTGAATTTAACGAAGACATGGGTTGAATTTTTACCATGGATGTGGGAAGCAGGTGTCAATCCATTTATGGATCAGAAACACATCTTTGGAATGAAACTGATTCAAGTTCAGACTTCATGTACAAAAACCCTTAATTGATATGGAGAATAGTTTTCTGTCCACTCAGTGGGGGTAAGAACGAAGGCCGTTCAGATAAGTTGTGGGACAGCCATCACTGAGGCTACTCATTCTTTCTAAGGAGAAATCTGTTGACTGTGCCATTATAACAGAGGAAAATGAGATGTCACAAGGAATCCAGATGCCTGACAGCCAGCACAGGATAGACTCCCATTTCATCGATGCTGACCTGGATCTAATACTGGAGGCCAGAAGGGAGAGGAAGAGATCTTCTTTCCTATGGTGGATGGAGAATGTCATCTTATCAAGCAGTCAGGGAACCTCTTTGTTTAACATCATCCCCATCTGCTTCCAATTTTCCAATTTCATCCCCCCCCCCACTCCCCCACCCTAGATAAACAGAGTACTTCATTGTCCTCAGGGTCCATGTCTCTCTGGAGAGCCGTGTTATGACAAGCACAGTTTATAACCACAATACCCGAGTGTCTTGCAGTAGAGTAGTGCATGGTACCACCCAATCTATACTAGCACCAGAATTGCACCTTTACAAGTCTAATCTGCTCAGTGGTTGCCTACTGAGGTTATATCTCCTTTGTGCCTCATTTTGGGGTTCTCGTAGATTGGTCAGTAGCCATTCTAGGAATTTCCCTCGTACCCTAGGATCCATCCATGCATTTTATAGGTTAGAGTGAAGATTAGAGGCCGTCTAGACTCGCAGCAGATGAAAGAGATCTAGTAGCTGCCAGAAAAATAAATGCACAAATAGAGGAATCTCTTGTGGTAGCTGGTGAGTTGGGTGTTGTTGGAGTGGAAATCTTTCATGTTGATGGATCTCAGTAGCCATTCACTGAATGTCTCAATGGCCACATGGATGCAATCAGTGATTCTCAGTATCTTTGGAAATCCAGAAATGGAGACAAAACTCAATTCTCTTTGTCCCTGTGAGGCTGTGTCTCTTAGCTGTAACTTATAGTGCATCAGTGACTAGTAACATTATGTGGTTTATAGCTGTTGTTAAGATACCACAAAGATCCACAACACAGTTGATCCTTGAAAGGAGCAAAAAGCAAAGAAGATCAAGGCCACAGTTAATTTGATGGCTGCTGGCAGAGCATAGCAACCAGTGCTACAAAATGTGAGATCACTCTGACCAACTTCTTGGATAGCTGCAGTGCACATGGTATTGATTCTCTCATCCGTGTGAGGAATGGGTGTTAGAACCATAGAACCATAGAAAATTACAGCTCAGAAACAGGCCTTTTGGCCCATCTTGACTGTGCCGAACCTTTTTTTGCCTAGTCCCACTGACCTGCACTTGAACCATATCCCTCCACACCCCTCTCATCCGTGAATCTGTCCAAGTTTTTCTTAAATGTTAAAAGTGACCCCGCATTTACCACTTTATCCGGCAGCTCATTCCACACTTCCACCACTCTCTGTGTGAAGAAGCCCCCCCTATTATTCCCTTTAAACTTTTCTCCTTTCACCCTTAACCCATGCCCTTTTTTTTCCTCCCCTAGCCTCAGTGGAAAAAGCCTGCTTGCATTCACTCTATCTATACCCATCAAAATCTTATACACCTTTATCAAATCTCCCCTCATTCTTCTACGCTTCAGGGAATAAAGTCCTAACCTATTTAATCTTATTTTTAATGTTTCTGGGATATATTGTGTTATTCGACAAAGAAGGTTGTATGTCTGTGTATGTGTGTAAATGATGTAATTGAGCTGGGGGAAGGTTAATGGAGACGATATTACAAAAAAAAATTCTAGGTGTCGAACAGCATGAAAACAGGAGAAAATCACACCCATTTCTTGGGCAAGCTCCCAGAAAAAGAAAATGAGACAAAATGAGATCTTCGCCAACAAGGGGAGTGGGTGGAGCCTATTCTCACCAGGAAACTGGCTGCTGAGCCGTAGGAGTACTATTGTGTTTACATCCAATCTTCCAGTGCACTGGGAGATCTGCCACTATCTGAGTGCCCCATGGTCCAATCAGCCCCCCAGACAAGGCCCTACTGCTTGATGACACCCACCCCCTCCCCGGGGTATCAATCCCCTCTGGCTGACCACCACCCTGGCCAATCCTCACCCCATACCTGATGCAGAGTACTCCCTCTTCCCCTGCCCCCATTGCCTTCCCATCATGGACCCATCCCTGTCATGGGCTCACCCTGTTTACGCCTTGCCCTCTTCAGACCCTGCTCTTCCCCTTAGGTCCCAAACACTTGGCACTATCTGATGCCCAGTGGGCAGTACCAGGGTATCCAGTGGGTGGTGCCAAGTTGCCAATGGCCAAGGAGTGCTGCCCACCCTGGCCCCCAACTACTTGGTCCCACCGGTAAGATCATCACGTCAGGCCCCCTTTGGTGAGGACCATACATGATCCTCGCCAGAGGTCGTTAATGGCAAGTAAGCCTAGACAATTGCATCGGGACTCATTAATTGTATCTAAAATATCTCATAAGTATTAAACTCAGTCTCACACCACCATCGCAAGGGAGGCTGCAGAAGAACTTGGACAGGTTAAGAGAGTGGGCAATGAAGTGGCAAATGGAAAATGTGAGGTTACGCACTTGGTAGGAAGAATAGAGGTGTAGACTATTTTCCAAAAGAGCAGAGAATTCAGAAATTGGAAGCACAAAATGACTTGGAAGTCTTAATTCAGGATTCTCTTAAGCTTAACTTGCAGATTGACTTGTTAGTAAGAAAAGCAAATGCAATGTTAGCATTCATTTGAAGAGGACTAAAATACAAAAGCAGGGATGGACTACTGAGGCTTTATATGGCTCTGGTGAGGCCACATTTTGAATATTGTGAACAATTTTGGGACATGTATCTAAGGAAGGATATGCTGGCCTTGAAGAGAGTCCAGAGGAGGCTCACAAAAATGATCAGGGAATGAAAAGCTTAATGTATGAGAAACATCTAAGGCTCTGGGTCTATGATATAAAAGGATGAGGGGAATCTCATTGAAATTTATAGAATAATGAAAGGTCTTGGTCGAGTTTATCTAGGGAAGATGTTTCCATTCGTAGGAGAGACTAGGACACAAATGCACAGCCTCAGAGTAATGGAATGACCGTTTAGAACTGAGATGAGGTGGAATTTCTTCAACCAGAGGATGTTGAATCTATGGAATTTATTGTCACACAAGGTCGTGTAGGCCAGGTCATTGAGTGATTTAAGACAGAGAAAAATAGGTTCTTGATTGATAATGGAATCAAAATTTACAGGGAAAAAGGAGGAGAATGGGGTTGAGAAACTTATCAGCCATAATTGAATGGCAGCCTTGATGGGCCAAATGGCCTAATTCTTCTCCTATATCTCATAGTCATGTGTAAATTTTAGGCATTTGCATTAGGAGACAGAGAGGGACTTGATTGTTTTCAGCTGTTAAATTTCAGAGGGGAGCAAAAAGCTTTTACGGCTTGCAAAGGTATCATAAGTAAACAAGGGAAGGTTATTAAATTTTATTTGCCCCAAAAAGGGAGGCATTAGGAAAAACATGAAAAAAAATTTGGAAAAGGTGCTGAGGACAATCAAATTGAAGATGAAAAGGAAAAGGATTGTCAAGGAAAGATGTTGAGCTAAGTTGTGTTGGTTGTGTGGGGAAAACCTCCTGGAAACAGCTCTGTATTGCAAGAAGATGCAAAGTTTGAATCAGCTACGCTGTCAAGCCAAAATTTTGGGTTTCAGAAAGCAGTCCTGTTTCAGAGGTTTCTTGGATTTCCACAATAAAGTGGAAGTAAGGTTGAGAGGTCATGTGGTATATTTTCACTACAGCAATGACCGTTTTGCCTTTGATAATATTCCTGGATTTCTATAGTTAAACATCTATAAGGGAATGTTGCCTGGAAAATATTTACTTGTGGATCTGACCAAGTAGGGGCTTTTTGGGGTGCTTTATAAGACTATTTCAACAGTGTAATTGTAATCTTGCATACTTACGTTTTCTTTTATTCTTGGAAATAAATATTTAATATTTGAAGTCTCAAAGTGGTTCTGGAATTCTATGTTGCTGAGAGCAGGAGGTTTCTTCCCATTTTCAGAATACTCAAAAAAGAGTGTTGGCCTATAAACCAAATTTTGCACTGTGATTTTGTTTGCTCAGCAATTAACATTTACCGTGGTCATAATACTTGGTAACTTCATCTGTGCGGTAGATCCTCTGTTGAGCATTTGGCCTCCATGGTCTTTCTTCCATTCTTTCATGCCATCTTGATACCTACATCTTTGTGCCCTCATTGCTACTAGGCCAAAAATCATTTAGTTGTGCCTCCAATACCAGCTGGAGCCTTCCTTCTGGGTTCAATTGTTTATTTTGATTTGATTTATTATTATTGTCACATGTATTAATATACAGTGAAAAGTATTGTTTCTTGCACACTATACAAACAAAACATACCATTCATGGAGAAGGATTTGAGAGAGTGCAGAATGTAGTGTTATAGTCATGGCTAGGGTGTAGAGAAAGATCTACTTAATGCAAGGTAAGTCCATTCAAAAGTCTGATGATAGCAGGGAAGAAGCTGTCCTTGAGTTGGCTGGTATGTGACCTCACACGTTCGTATCTTTTTCCCGATGGAAGAAGGTGAAAGAGAGAATGCCCATGGTGTGTGAGGTCCTTAGTTATGCTGGCTTCTTTGCTGAGGCAGCGGGAAGTGTAGACAGACTCAATGGCTGGGAGGCTGGTTTGCATGATGGATTGGGCTACATTCACGACCTTTTGTAGTTCCTTGCGGTCATGGGCACAGCAGGAGCCATACCAAATTTCTGGCAGTCTTATCTATTGGTCCTCTTATGAGGCCTGCAGCTCAGAGAGGTTTACTAGATTGAAACCTGGGATAAGCATGTTGTCTTATGAGGATAGTTGGAATGGCTGAGTGTGTTTCCATTCGAGTTTAGAAGAGTGAGGGTGTAGAGAAAGATCAACTTATTGCAAGTACATAAGATACTGAATGACATTGACAAGGTGGATTTGAAAGGATGTTTCCACTTGTGGATGAATTCAGAACTACAGGGAATGTTTTAAACTTGGGGGTTACCTTTAAAGGACAGAGAGAAGGCAAAATCTTTTTTCTCAGAGTGTTGTGGAACTTTGGAACGCTCACTCAGAAGCAGTGGAAGTGGGGTGATTGAATATTTTTAAGGTAGATGTAAATAGATTTTTGTTAGGTAAGGGAATCAAAAGTTATCAGAGGTAGAAGGGAAATACGGAACTCAACACGTACAGATCCAAGGGGCCAAGTGACCTACTTCTGCTCCTATTTCATATGTTGTTCCCATAGGGCAACCTAATCTGTTCCACCTCCCTTCAGATGATTTGTTTCTGATGATACATGTAATCTGACTGTTATCAATCTGAATCTCAAACCTTCACAACTCTTAGTAAGCACTTAAGTGCCTTCAATTGAGATGTGCCAGAATCCGCCACGTTGAAATTGACACTCAACACTAGTGTTTTTGGGGCCACTCTCAGCATTTGTTCCCAACTTCGGAGGGGGGTGAGGGGGGGTGGATGGGTGCATGAAATTCCAATCATTTGTTTCAAAACAACTGAACAGTATTAAATCTCTTTCCTTGTTGAATACAAAATGAGTGTTCACCTTCATCTTTTGGGCTGAAGTGAGTTTTTCAAATTTGACTTTGCAATATTTACGCAGAAAACATTTTTGAAAAGATGCAAGTGGTTTGTTTATAGAAATATCTCTTTATTACCTTCTGGTATTTCATAATTATGAAATTGATAAAAATAATTTCTGTGGCAATTGTTCCTTTAAGGACAACACAACAAAAGAGGTTCACCTGATCTGAGGGATCAATTGGGACTGAGAGTGGGTAATCATCCGAGGATTGGAAGTCTCCTTAAACAGAAGCCAGTCTGAAGGCAAATAGAAGACATGTAGGCTGCTCCAGGGCAGAGTACACTGTGGGCCTCTAGTTTTTCCTTATTAAGAAATACCCTTTGTGTTCCTGACCAAGACTGTAGCATGCATCATTACAATTTTCACAGTCAAATTTAACCTAATGAATACATTTTAAAATACACTATTACTAGATTTGGGAATAAAATTGTCCTTTATGCTTTTGATTTTTTTTAAACTGAAGATTGCTAATATTGCTAGTGATATGGGATAATTTTGAGAATGTACCACAGAAAGTGATCCCCTGAATGAATTGGATAACATCCTTGTCCAATATATTGCTGAATTTTTTAATGTTAACCAATTGATTAATTTTCATCAAATTGTCTCTCTGTCTGCCCTCTAATTTATACATCTCACCTTGAAAACAGTAATAATTGCTAGAGTAGAGTAGTTTATTATGAATTACACTGACGTGCAGTGTCAGCAAAAGTGGCAACCATTTTCCACTCAAGAAAATTCCACAACTAGTTGACAACTTTCAATGTCAAGAACTGTGGAAATAAATAAATTGCGAGAGAGAAAAAAGACTTACATTAGACATAAGTCCGCAGGATGTGCCCATGTGCTTTACAGCCAATGAAGTACATTTCAAGAATTTCATTGTTCTAAGAAATATTCACAGGCCGTGACCTTACAACCTTATCCTGCCCATCGATTAGTGTGGTGAGATGGTAAGATCTGGTGCAAAATCAAAAATTGGAAACGTGTCCAATTTCACACTGAATCTGATCTTACCACTTTTTCCAGGCATGAACAGCTTCGCGGCCAAAATGGGTGAAACACATTAGCATGCATTTAAATACGTTTAAATGCATTTCAATATCATCAGCTGTAATTGTTGCTGGTGTGACATCTGAACCACAGACATCCCATTGACAACAATTACAGCTGGTCTATGTCAGTGTGGTTCAGGCACAGCAGTTGAGTGCCACTGAGCATTAACCTCAGGGTGCGGGGGGGAGGTCGGGGGAGGCATTCTCAGCCATGGCCATGTGGTGGAATGGGTGGGGGACTTGCATGGGTGCAAGAGTTGGGGACCGTCATGCCGGTTTGGGGTCCTGCAATCGAGGGTCGCTATGGCTTCGGGCTCATTTTGTGTGCATTCTCTGCTCATTTATATCGGTGAGGGGTTGCATGTGAGGCCGACTCCCAACCCCCCTGCATTGCAATGGCTATCCTGCCATCTGTCTGCTGGACAGGTTCTGTGGCTGACTGCAAACTCATCCCAGGCCCCACTAACAGTAACAAACAGCAGCTCTGAATAATCTCACGGACTGTCTCTGTCTCTCTCGCTCGCCCATACCTCCATTCTCTCCCAGAGCAAAGATGGATGTGACAGAGCCCACTTTACCGAAAGCCTGCTAATTGCAGCCTTTTCATGCCTTTTGACGTAACTGGGACCTCTTCCTGTCCTGTTCCATGTATAAGACTGATTAAAACTGACTGATAGACTAAGAACTGACTCCCCAAGAAGTATTGTTCACTGACCCTTGAATTGTTCTGATTATTATGACAGCATACCAAGTGGTTTCTACTCTTGTTACTAAGCAGGTACAAACGTAACAAGCGGTAGGACATTCTGTACCTCAAATATTATACAGAGACACAAAAATAATGGATTTCATATCTCTACATATCTGTGCCATCTCATTCTTGATCCTTCCAGCTAAGGCTAAGGTGAAGCATCAGATCAAGTCCAATATTGATGGAATACCTCATCTTGGCAGCTTAGATCTTGTTCATCCCTCTCATGGTGTCCATGAATTGGATTGAATTTGAATTTGATCTTTTGTATGGAATAAAAAATTAAAAAGAAATAATAAAAAACGATCCTTCCAGACTACTCTGTCCAGACCCCTCATGATTTTGGATACCTCTAACCACAAAAAAGTGTCTTCGGATGTGCACAAGATTCCAAGGGACCAGCCATGATACTTTCATCCTGTGGCAGTCCAGAGTTTCCGCCACTGCGTCCATCCTACAACCTAATTGAAAAGGCACTATTGCTGTGTCCTTCCCCTAACAGAAATCAGACCTGCAAACAACAAAGTATTCCTTTCAAATCCTCCTTTTGCTGCTTCTGAATGGTGTAACCTCTGTGGCTCGACAAAGTCAGGCCTCTTGGATCCCTATTATTGAGTTTCACTTGGCTGACATCCTTTGGGGTTAGGTGCCATTGAAGGCCCTGCTGAAGACTGTGCTGCATCTGTGCAGGAGCAGACTCAGTTACTGTGACACAAGGCACCATGTTGAATGGGGTGAGGGAAGAGTTTTGGGAAATGGATAAGAAATTGAAGCCCTTTAAACAGCACCCCTACTTTCATATCCCCATCCACCATGAATTCTCTCATGGCTTTCACTATCTGTTCTTAATCATTTGTGAAGTACAATTTCACCAGGTAAAAACCCAACACTCTCCATAACTGGTTCCATCGCAGTGCCAAGTATCTGAACTGGTGAATTGTCAGTTTAAGCCTCATTACAGTGCAAACTTAGAACGATTGAACTCCTTTAAGGATTTCTTGTCAGCAATCTTGACTAATTCCTGCTGAATGTATGAAGGCCCTCTGGGAATTAAAAGATATGAACGTGTGCTATAAGATGAGAATGTTTGAAGTTATTATTGTGAATTTGATCATAATTCAATCGCTGTTGGCATCAAATCAACTTGACTTAAGTGCTGTATGCTTACGTGGATGGCTGATAGTTAATTTTGTTATAAACCTCATCGCCCATCTCAGATAGCCAGAGATGTCAAAACTCCAATGATTTCCAGTACCCCGTCCATTGCACTTGTCACTAATAATGTTTGCTCTAGTTAGGTCATTAAACTGTTTCCAGAATTGTATCCAGGAGCATGCCACTATTGGTTTATTTGACACCTCCAATCCTAGTTTCCCCAGGAAACCTTTTCCTCTAGTTGGAAGGGAAAGAATATTTTCCTCAAGCCCCCAGCACATCCACGGTTGCATTTATGAAGGGGAGCAGTCTTTGCCCCATTTGCTTCCACTTCTGATCTTCCTCCTCTTTCCTTCCCAAATCCAAATGCTTCAACTTGCATATTTGGAGCGTACGGAGCTCAGATATCTGGGCCATCGACATGCCTGATGATATTGATTGAACAGAAAACCGAGAAATAAAATGCTAATGAAATAGCTGTGTTAAAAACCATTGAAAGACACAATAACATATTTGAAGCTAACAAGCTGCAAACCTCACACTACCTTTTAACAACACCTTGCAAAGTCCATAAATCATTTCTGTTAGAGGAAGGACACAGCAACAATGGCTTTTCAATTAGGTTGTAGGATGGACGCAGTGGCAGAAACTCTGGACTGCCACAGGATGAAAGTATCATGGCTGGTCCCTTGGAATCTTGTGCACACCTGAAGACACTTTTTTGTGGTTAGAGATATTCAAAATCATGATGCGTCTGGACAGAGTAGTTCGTGAAAAATTGTTTCTACTGTTGGAAGGATCGTTTTTTATTATTTCTTTTTAAATAATTTCATAATGTTTCATAATTGCATATTATTCTTTGGTGTAATGCATACCGGCAGGTAAGTTTCAAATACAATAATTAAAAGAATGCAAAAAGTCCCAAATTAAATGAAGTGAGTTTCTGGCTGAATATTACAGGGGTGAGCACAATATAATGTTGTGACATTAATATAACACTAAGAGAAACTGCTGGTAGAGTAATGATTTGCTAGACTAGTTTTTTCAAAGTTCTATGCACACATTTAGTACATTCTATTAATTAATCAATTCTCCAAGCACAGTTTTTATCCTGAATCGTAAGCTAAATGTAGAGTACTGATCAACCATCTGCAGGAGAACCTACTACTGAAAAGCTCGCAATTCAAGCATTTTTATCAACCTCAAAACAATATTATTCCTGCTGGCATAGGCCACAAAACAATGATATCTTCTATACAACCTCCTCACCTCAAGGATGAGATGTGCACTCATAGTTAAACCATTAGGTTATGCAAACATCACAACTTGGCAATAAATTATATATGTGAGCCCTGCTGTAGGGCATCACCATATAATCTAACTTGACATTTCAGCACATTATTGAGGAAGTGCTCCATTTTTGGAAGGGTCATATGAGAAAGACAGTTTGCATTTATGTAAGTCTTATGATGACTTGCAGCCCATCCATAAGTTCTTTCCAGCCAACACAGTACTTTTGAACTGAATCAGTGTTGTAATGCAGGGAAATATGACAGCCAATTTGCATACCTCAAGCTCTTACAATCAGCAATGTAATAATGACTATGTTTTAGTAGGATGTTGGTTGAGGAAAATTATTGGTCATCACATTTCTGACAGAACCATGGAATTGTTTATTTCTGTCTGGGATGGCAGGGGCTTTGAAATAATGTTTGATTCAAATGTTAGCAGCTCTGACAGTGCAGTATTCGCTCAGCTAGTATTGAAGTGTCAGCCATGAATGTGGACTCAAACCTATGGCCTGAGACCTAAATCTGCAAATACCTGACTCAGGAATTTTTGTGCTATCATTGAACAAAGACTAATACCAAGTCTAGCTGATAAAATGAAAACATGTCAAAAAATACAAGTAAATTCTACATTTGGTATTTCTAAAAAACTGGCTTAGTCTGATTGAGCTGAAGTGAAATATTGATTCAGTTACAAGTTTGGCTTTGGTTGTGATGGAATCAACTTGAGCTGATTAGTTGAGAATTGCAAACATCTTGGCACAGTGTTAAATATTTTGCATCTTTTTGAAAGAACAGAAGGTGCCTGCCAATTTAGCCAATTTAACCAGCAAATATCACAATGGATTTCCGTTTTATAATCATGTGACTTATTTATAGTAGTTGATTGTAAAGGATTTTCCACAGTAGACATAAATTGCAAAGCACAATGTGAACTTAAACGCTGCCATATAGTTCAAGTTCAATCCGTGAAAAATTATTTCTTGGTACATATTGTTACTGTTTCAACCTACCTGTTTTTTGTCTCAATCCTTCTTATGATGTACAGGATAGATTGTGACTTGCCAATAATGCCTACCCACAACTTGCTTCTGGGGTAGGGAGGAAATTAGAGCAGAGCACTCTGTATAAAATTCCCTCACTTCTTAAAGAAAATGCCATCAGTTGGAGACCAGAGCACATGACAAACTGGAAGCACTCCAATAAACAGAATAAACAGGATCATTAGTCAGAAGTGATGTGTGGGAAATCTGATACTATTCATCTACACAGATAAAGAGAGAATCTGAAATAAAAACAGCAAGTGGAAACACTTCCCCAAGGACCTTGAAGTCACAATCCATCATGACTGATTGGCACTTTCCTTAGTCAATTCTCTATAATTCTAATGAAAGGTGCCATCAGAAATATAAAATAGGTATGGAATAGAAATTATATTAGATGGTTGAAGAGTGTAGGACTAAGCGGCATTGTCTCATAATTCGAGCCACATCTTTCAGGAGTGAAATTAGGAAATACATCTGAACACAAAGGGCAGTAGAAGCTTTGAACTGTCTTCCACAAATGGGAATTAATGATAGGTCAATTCTAAATTTTAAATATGAGATGAATAGATTTTTGTTATCCAAATTTGCGAAGGGAACAGGAGGTAAAGGTGGGTAAATGGTGTTGGTGACAGATGTCACTGAATGGCGCAAAACAATTCAAGGGGCTAAATGGCTAGTCTTTCCATCAATTCTCTTTCAGATGCTGAATGATGGCTATGTGTTTCTAATACTTTCGAGGTGGAGTCCGGAGGTATGCTCTAACTTGCTAAACTCCCCTCTTCTAACAAATATGATTCTTGCAAGGTTTCACAATGTGATACACCCTTATATTTCATTTGTGAATTGAAATGAGTGCTGAATTGGTGGGAGAACACCTAAATCCCGACTGTTCTGTCAGTTCAGCTTCTCACCTGAATCTGTGTACTGAAAAGGTCCTAGTCGGGAATCACATTAACGGGACCTTTTTGTGTCGGAGTTTGATAGTTCTGGGGCTCTGCGCATGCACAGTCGTCCCAAACTGTCAACCCCCTGTTTGCTGGGCAGCTCAATCGCCGGCCAGCCTGGAACCACCACAGTGCTGCCCCTCCAGTGCCCCCCTCCCCCTATGGCCCATTCGCGGCCCCCACAGCAATTCCTGGGCCAGCCCTGACTCCGCCATTCTGGAGTGCCCTGATGTACAAGCCCCATCCCCCAGCATTGGCGATCTCCCCAACTCCCTCAACCCAGCAGAACCCCTCCCCCCCGACTCCCCAGATCCTCCTGGAGGCAGCCCCCCTTGGCGGGCCAACCCCCTCCCCCTAGCCCACTCCAATCGCTGCCCTCCCTCCATCCCAGACCTGCTTCCATTCTCTGTGCAGAGTGGAAGCAGGACTCCTAACCCCACTGACCACCCCTTGACTCCACCCACAATAGGCCCCACCCCCTTGGCACTGCCCAATGGGCAGTGCCAAGATGCCCCTGGGCAGGGGTACCTTTCCTCTTAGGCAGCGTCGGGGACACTGACTGGCATTATCACAGTGCCCATGCCTAGGGGGCACCAACCCCCACTGCCCAGCCCCCTGGGAGCCCCAATTGCCCCTTCATTTGGGCAGGGTCTCCTGCTAGTTCCCTGAATGTGGGGAGCTAGTCTGAATCCTGCCAGAATGAAGTACTCCTGGCCGGATGGAGATTCAATCAGGACCTGAAAGGTCCTGATAATTAAATACTATGCATATTTAAAACAGATTAAAAACAGTTATAAATGACTTACCTACCTACCCACCAGTTTCCAATGTGGTGTGACCGGCAACTGTTCACCGGCTCTGGGAAATGCACATGCATTCTCGGCGCATGTGCAAATCCCTGTTCAAGGCCGCAGATGCGTGTTTCCCACCGTGATCGGACAGAAAAGTTGTAGGTTGCAATGGGAGAATCATGGCCTAGGTGTCCTATCCATCCGTGAAAGGGAACATGCAAAACTTCTGGGTTTATCCAAGGTGAAACAGAAATAAAGTAAGGATGGAAGCAGATACAGGACCAGCAGTATCACTTCTCACACAAAGCATATACAGTCAGAAACTTAAACATTTACCACTAAAACCTTCAAATGTAGTGCTATGAATTTATACTGAGGAGCTGGCTCACTGAAGGGAAATATCATAGTTCAAGTAGAAGCTAATAGTCAATCAGCAGATTTGCTTCTGCACATAGTAAAGGGAAATTTGCCTGCACTCTTTGGAACAGCATGATTACACAAAATCAAGCTTAACTGGAAAGCCGTTAACCAATTAGTTGACAGCAAGATGATGTGTAAAAACTACTGAAGAAGTATAGGGAAGTTTTCATGAATACCCTAGCATCCATGAGTGGAGTGGAAGCAAAGTTCAAGATCAAACCTAATAGCAACTGTAGATGTTTCAAGACAATTGCCTTAATTGTCTTATGCAATTAAGCCAAAGGTAGAAGTGGAACTAGAAAAATTAGTCAAAGATAGCGTAATTGAACCTGAAATGATTAGCAAATGGGCAACCCCAGTTGTCCCAGTTATTAAATCTGATGTTCCTGTACAAATATGTGGGGACTTTAAAACAACAATAAATCCAATGCTGTGTGTTGACTAGTACTCCTCACCATTAATTGAGGACCTATTCACTAGATTGTTCATATGTTCTCAACTTTACAACACCTCAAATGTTATTTGGAGCACCTTTCTAGGACTGATAGGCTTTCTATTAATAGATCTTTTAATAGATTTTTCAGACTTCTTTTATAATGCTCAATAACAACTATCAGCGTTTTACATTTGCCATGTGATATGTCCACATACTGATAGAGCCTGGGATGTGAGATGGCCTTGAGGATTTAGAATTCTCCTAGAATCTGGGTGGAGTTTGGGATGAGTGGAAACCCATTGCTGGTTGTCAGCAGTTCAGTAGGATAGGCTTGTCCCAAGCATATCTCCAGATGAGGGTGGGAAATGAACTGCAACCATTGCTAACAATTGTTACCCACATGGGATTGTTCTAATATGTTGGGATAGTGATGGCATTGACACCAGTCATTTTCCAGAAATCAATGGACCAAATCATAAGTGGTGGCAATGATGTCCAGTGTTATTTGGATAACATTCTAATCACAAGCAAAACTGAACAGGAACACTTACAAAACAGAACACTGGAGTATCTAGAGAAGTATAACCTCCACGTGTAGAAAGAAAAATGTAAATTTTTTAAAGCATTCATCAATTATTTAAGTCATGTAATAGACCTCAACAAGGAACCTAAGAAAATGACAGCAATGCTAGATGTGACAAGACCATAGAACATGTTACAGTTGTAATCATTTTTAAGACTGATCAATTATTACAGGAAGTTCATCCCAAACCTTACAACACTACTAAAGCCACTTCATAATTTATTGTGTGCTAATCAAAAATGGAATTTGATGAAAGAGTGCAAAAGTGCCTAAAAAGGAGTTAAAACATGCTCAAGCAATCTGAGGTATTGGTCCACTTTAACCTAGAGTTCAAAATTCAACTATCATATAATGCATCATCCTAAGGATGAATGCTGTTGTATCTCACATCATGACTACAGGGGGAGAGTGACAAACAGCATTCACATCAGGAATGTTATCAAGCGTGGAACAAATTTATGCCCAACCTGAGAAAGAAGCACTCAACATAACTTTTGGTATTAAATGATTTCACCAGTATCTGTATGGCAGATGATTTACTTTGTTGACCAACCACAGGCTATTGACAACCATTTTTGGTCCGTATCATTTAGCCGCAAGTCATCTACAAAGATAGACATTGATACTATCAGGGTATAATTATGAAATCAAGTATTGGAGATCAGACAGCGTGCCAGTGCAGGTCCCTTACTGTCACTTCAGGACGAAACAAAATCACAAGACAGCTACATCAATATGTTATACATCTTCAGGTAGAGAATGTCCCAATAACATCATCTAGGGTGCAAAGGCACATGAGGAACGGCTTGGTAATGGGTAGGGTCCTGGATATGGTTTTAAGAGGAACATCACTGGACAAACAAAAGAAGGGCCCTGAATTGAGACCTTATATAAAGAGGGAATTTGAATGAATTGTCCAAAATGATGTATTGCTCTGGGGGATCAGGTTGATCATCCCTCCATGCTTACGAAGCTGAATCCTGGATCAACTGCATGAAGGTCATCCAGGGGTAGTGTGGATGAAAGAGTTCACACAAAGCTATTTTTGATGGCCAGGACTTGACTCACAAATAGAGGAAAAAGTAGGACAATGCCAGTCATGAATGAGAATACAGAATACTCCAATTCTACAAGCATTTCACCCATAGGATTGATCAAAGCAGCCTTGGCAGACGGTACATCTCGACTTCGCAGGACGCATTGAAAGCTACATGTTTCTTGTCCTAGTGGATGTGCATTGAAAGTGGCATAAAGTCAGGATGATGAAATCTATCACGATGGAAAGAACCATAAAGGAGCTGGATGAGGTCTTGGCAAGATTTGGATAGCCCGAGCAACTAACAGTGCTAATAGCATGCAATTCACATCCCAGGAATTTGTGGATTACCTTAAGAACAATACTATACGTCACATAAGGACTACTGCAGTCACAGAAGCATGTCATTAAAGCATCCAAAGATAAAGATCCTTTATCCAGGAGAGTAAACAACTTTCTCATGTCCGATTGGAACTCTGTTGGTGCCAACACACAATGCTCAACAGTAATTTTGTGCCCGAAAAGGAAATTGAGAAATAAATTTGATGTCACACCACCTGACACACTCCTATAATAATAGTGACCACAATAAGCACAGGTTACTCATCATGAACAAGCATTGAAACTGAAGAATTTTTAACAAGGAGGAAGAGTTTTAGTGAGTAACTACTCTACAATGAGAAGTGGGTACCTACAACAATCTAGCGACAACAGGGTTAATTTCTTATACAGTGCAATTTGATGAAGAGAGAATATGGCGAAACACTGATCAAACCCTTGTTTCAAAAGTGAATTAGCAGATAGAATATCAGAAAGGCTTACATCAGGCACCCAAGGTTGTGAAATCCCTGGACCAAGGATTACTATAGATCCATGTTCAGGTTCTACTGTAGTTGAACAACCGACATCTCCGGAAGCTGAAAATGAAGCAACTTCACAAGATGAAGTACTGATATTCATGAGGAACAGGCTATTGAGGATGTCAAAAATCAGGCCACAATGTTGTATTTTACCAAAATGTAGTCAACCTCGACCAAATGACTCTCATTAATTGTACATATGTAAGTAATAATACTTGGTAAAATAACTGATGTTCATGATGCACAATCATTAATATTTGAAGTTTGTTGTCATACTACTGAAGTAAAGGAGGGGTGTTGTTATGGATTGTAAAGCAATGTATCTTTGTGGATTAGTCGCATGACCTGTTGTGACATCACCAGAATCATTCACAGGGTTCTATCCCTCTTCTACCCTAGACTGTGATGAAGCAACACCTATCTCAATAACCTCTGACTGGTTGGTTAAGTAATCTATGGTGTGGCTATCTATTTTTTGCTCTTTGCTGTAGAAGAGGCTAAAGCCCAAAAAATGTAACAATAGGGACTGTCAGGATTTTGATCCAGCAACAATGAAGGCATGGCAATATAGCTCAAAATCAGGGTGGTGTGTGACTTGGAGGGGAATTTGCAGGTGTAGTGTTTCTATTTGTCTGCTGTTAGGTACCAGATCAAAAACTGCAAGATATATTATGAACAAAGAAAATTACAGCACAGGAGGCCTTTCAGCCCTCCAAGCTGGCACTGGCCATGCTACCGATTGAACTAAAACCCCTTACCCTTCTGGTGACTATATCTTTCCACTCCCATCCTACTCATGTATTTATCAAGACATGCCTTAAAAGCCACAAATACCCCTTAAAAGTCACAAGTCTCCCCTTAAAAGTCAGTATTCTTAGAGTTGTTCCCTGGGGTTTTAAGAGTATTATTTGATTAGGTTAGCCTAGAAGTTAGCCTAGATCTCAAATTTTCTTTTTATTTTGATATTAGTGCAAGCATAAGATGTTCTGCACCAAAAGTGATTCTATTGACCCACGAAGAACCTTTTATTAAAATAAACTTTATTCAGTAACACAGTTAACATACAACAAAATGAGTTGGCCTAACCTTTACCAATTGAAATACTTAAACATGACAAGATTCTTAACTGCTAGCTATTTCTATTCGTGCCAATTTAAGCAATATCCCCATTAAAGAAAACCCCTCTTCAGAATCAGTTAGCAAGATATGTAGGCTTACATGGGTTACTTGTCTTTCAGTCTTTTAATGCCTCTGGACAGAGGTACAGAAAAACACTTGACTTCTCAAACAGCAGAACTCCAATGAGAGAGAGAGGGAAAATACTTCTTGCTTTTTGCAGATGTCTGGAGAGAAATATGTATTTCCTAACTGGTTCCCAGACTTCAGTTTGCAGAAGTAGAAAGAGAGAGAGACAGCAAAAATACTCCTGATCTTTTCAATTTCAAAGTGTAACTGCCCCTTTTTCTTCTCTGTAAGCCTACCTCCACCCACTCGTGATTTTGTTCTTGTCAGTCAACCTAATCAAACATTACTGTGAAAAGCCTAGGGAACAACTCTAAGAATAGCAGTGTCCTTGTCTCTATCTTTCTAGGGGTTAGAGATCATGGGTTTTGGAACATGCTGTTAAAGCAACCTTGATGAGTTGCTGCAGTGCACCTTGTAAATGGTACACATTGCTGCCACTGTGTAGTGGTATTGGATGAATGGAATGTTTAAGTTGGTGGGTGCGGTTGCTTATCCTTGAGGGTGTTGATCTTCTTGAATGTTGTTAGAGCTGCACTCATGCAGACAATTGGAGAATATTCCATCACACCCCTGAATCATATTCCTGACTTTTAGCAGCAAGGCACATCACAGCTGATCTCGAAATTCTTGGATCTGTCCCTGATTGGTGCTGATTTATGTCACGAACTAGTAAGACTCTCAGTGTCACAGAATCAAAGAAGTCTTACAGTGCAGAAGGGGGCCAATTGGCCCATTGGATCTGTAGCAATTCAGCATCTTACCAAGACTCCCACAGCCCACCATCCCAGCTCTATCCCTGTCACCCCTAATCCATCTAACCTACAAAACTTGGGACACTAAGGGACAAGTTAGCAAGGCCAATCCACCTGACCTGCACATGTTTAGACTGTGGGAGAAAACGGGAGCATCCAAAGGAAATTTACACAGATACTGGAAGAAAGTGCAAACTCCACACAGAGAATTATCCAAGGAATTGAATCCATGTCCCTGGTGCTGTGAGGCAGCAGTGCTAGCCACTTTGGCACTGTGTCCTTGGACTAAGGAAGAGAAAGCTGTCCAGGCTGCTCCCCATGATTGAAACCTAATAACTTGCTTGTGAACGTGTGGGTGTTTATTAATTTATTAATTATTACTAGTATCACAAATAGGCTTACATTAACAGTACAATGAGGTTACTGTGAAAATCCCCCAGTTGCCACACTCTGGCGCCTGTTCAGGAACACTGAGGGAGAACTTAGCACGGCCAATGCACCTAACCAGCATGTCTTTCAGACTGTGGGAGGAAACTGGAACACACAGTGGAAACCCATGCAGACATGGAGAGAACGTGCAGACTCCACACAGAGAGTGATCCAAGGCAGGATTCGAACCTCAGTCCCTGGTACTGTGAGGCAGCAGTGCTAACCACTGTGCCACGCACCACCCCTAGTGCCAGTGAGAAGTGAGGGTGGTAAATTATGCTCATCTGTGATGTGATTTGAAATGGACCTGAAATGGCACGAAGGTGAGGTTAATGCAACCAGGCAACCCTGAGGTTATATAGGAACAGTGACTTGAAATGCAGAGCTACTCTCAACTCCCAGGACAGAAGACTTGGCACTTTGGGATTCTTGGTACAATATGGCAATTTTCATCACCAACAGCTTCATGGTGATTATGAAGCTGTCAGTGAGTGGCTTCATACATCAAATGATAGTAGCAAGAATACATAATCTACTTTGACAAGAGCTGTCCGTTTGCTTAGTGTTGCTTGCATGAGATTGTAGGCATGTTGCAAGATGCCTCAGCTATTTATTTCTGTTACATTTCTAATGTGTTCATACTGCCATAGATAGAATTACTCCACTCACCACCACCCATCCTACTGTCTAACTCACATTGATTAACAAGAAACAAACTGAGACAATTATGACTTAAGTTTGTTGTATCGATATACCATAATCTCATTTACCTTTGTTGCAGAGGACGGCAGAAAAATAAAACATTACTGAGCTGTACTGCAACAGTATAAAAATAAAAAATCCTCTGATTAAAAAAATTAAGCAGAAATGAAAAGAAATGTTTGAATAAATAACTGACAGGAAAAATTAGAAATACACAGCAGATCCATTTGTATTTGAGAGAGAAAAGTAAGAAGTGGTCAGATTATGGTAAAACCCCAATTTAGGGAAGGAAACTTGACACACCCGCACTGCCTGGTTTATATGTAACATTGTCTTCAACACAAAAATTAAGGTTGACACCCCAGTGTAGTACTGACGTACTACTGCACTTTCAGAGATGTCACTTTTCTGGTGAGACCTCCTGGGCTGATTACATTGTCAAAAATGGTCAGGGAGGTTCATAAATGGCCTGACGCCGGGTGCAACTCCAGTTTTTATCCTCCAGTTCATATGCCCTCCCCTCATCATTAATCGACTAGTGAAGCGGGGCAGGAAGATTACGCCCACAATGTTTTTTAAAATCCACCAATCCTCTGGCAAATACTGTTTTCTAACAAGTTATTAAATATGTGTAATAGTGTCTCTGAAATCTCTTCCCTGGATTCTTTCAAAATGTACAGATGCAATTGTCTGGAACGGGGTTTTATTGTCTTTAAATTTATTAGGTTATTTAATATTTCTCCTCTTTTTATTTTAAATGTGGCTATACATTTTCCATACTGTCTTCAAAGGTCATGTTTACTTGATTTGTCTGCCTGGTAAATACTGAAGCAAAATAATTATTTAATATTCTTACCATTTCACTATTGCTGCCTTTTGTCCTATCCATCCCTCACTTGCTATTCTAACTTTCATTATATTCTTTATATTTTTGTAGAATATTTTGGTCACTTGTTTCATGTTCCTTTATAAATTTCTTTCAAAGTCCCTCTTTGCTTTCCTAATAGTTGTCTTCATATTCTGCTCTCTCCTGCAGTCGCATGTCTCTTTCATTGCTCAACTTTCCATAATGACTTTATTCACCCGTTGTGCCTCATTCATGTGTAGTTTGTTGTTGTTTTTAGTGTAACATATTTTACTGGACTCAAAATCAATGTTTCTCCAATCTGTTGACTTGGTTTTTGTTATGTCTAAGCCCTCCTCAGTTGAGATATTTCCCAATTTTACTTCCCTAATCTGCTCTGGTTAAATCCCCATTAATGGATCCAGTAGCAAACCCTCCCTTTTTGTCTTTTTCCATGTGAGACAAGTAGAAGATCTATAAACCTTATAGAAATTCTATTCCTTTTTCCCGTTTACTTACCTCTTCTGGCCAATTAATTCCTAGTTAATGCTATTCAATGCTCTATTATTTGTCACTGGAGTCTTAAAGTTTTACATCATAAAAGGAGGGTTTTTTACCTGCACCAGCTAACAAACACCTAACCGTTCTAATCCCATTTTCCAGTACTTGGTCTGTGGCCTTGTATGCTATGGCGTTTCAGTTGCTCATCTAAGTTCTTTTTGATTTGATTGATTGAAGGATTTGATTTATTGTCACAAGTACTGGGGTACAGTGAAAAGTATTGTTTCTTGTACTCTATACAGGTAAAACATATTGCTCATGAAGTACATGGGGTAAAGGATAGAGTGCAGAATATAGTGTATAGGTAGAATATAGGGTGAAGAGAAGGATCAGCTTAATATGTGATAGGACCGTTAAAAAGTTTGATAACAGCAGGGAAGCTGTTCTTGAGTCTGTTGGTATATGTTTTCAGACTCTTGTATCTTTTTCCTAATGCAAAAAGGTGAAAGAGAGCATACCCAGGGCACATGGGCTCTTTGATTATGCTGGTAGCTTTTCCAACACGGTGGAAAGTATTGATACAGCCAATGGATAGGAGACTAGTTTGCATGATGGACTGGGTTACGTTCACAACCTTTTGTAACTATTGTGGTTTTGGTCAGAGCAGGAGCCATACCAAGCTGTGATACAACCGGATTGGATGCTTTTGATGGTGCATCTGTAAAAATTGGTGAGAGTCATAGTGGACATGCCAAATTTCCTTAGCCTTCTGAGGAAGTAAAGACATCGGTGAGCTTTCTTAACCAGAGCGTTGATGTGGAGGGTCCAGGACAGATTGTTGGTGGTCTGAACATCTAGGAACTTGAAGCTGTCAACCATTTCCACTTCATCACAGAATCACAGAATACTACAGTGCAGGAGAGCTCTTCGGCCAATCGAGTCTGCACCGATGCATGAAAGATCCTGACCTGCCAACCTAAACCCACTTGTCAGTACTTGACCCATAGCCTTGAATGTTATGGCTTGCCAATTACTCATCCAGGTACATTTTAAAGAATGTGAGGCATCTCGCCTCCACCACCCTTCCAGGTAGTGCATTCCAGACTGTCACCCCCTCTGGGTAAAAAAGATTTTTCCCTTTAAACCTCCCACCCCTCAATTTAATTTTTGTTGAAATATAACTGACCCTTCAACTAAGGGGAACAGCTGCTCCCTATCCATACTCTCCATGTCCCTCATAATCTTGAACAGCTCAATCAGGTGGCCCTTCAATCTCTGCTCCAGAGAAAATAACCCAAGCCTGTCCAACCTCTCTTTATAACTTAAATGCTTCATCTCAGGCAAGATCCACATGAATCTCCTCTGCACCCCTTCCAGTTGCGATCACATCCTTCCATGTGACCAGAATGGGTGGCATGGTAGCACAGTGGTTAGCACTGCTGCTTCACAGCTCTAGGGTCCTGGGTTCGATTCCCGGCTCAGGCCACTGTCTGTGTGGAGTTTGCATGTTCTCCTCATACCTGTGTGGGTTTCCTCTGGGTGCTCCGGTTTCCTCCCACAGTCCAAAGATGTGCGGGTTAGGTTGATTGGCCATGCTAAGAAATTGCCCCTTAGTGTCCAGGGATGTGTAGGTTAGAGAGGTTAGTGGGTATAATATGTAGAGATATAGGGGTAGGGCCTGGGTGGGATTGTGCTCAGTGCAGACTTGATGGGCTGAAGGGCCTCTTTCTGCACTGTAGGATTCTATGATTCGAGAACTGCACGCAGTACTCAGCTGTGACCTTACCAAAGTTCTATACAACTCCATCATGACCTCTCTGCTTTTATAATCTATATTCTGATTGATAAAGGCAAGTGTGTCATATGTCTTTTTCACCACCCTATTAACCTGTCTTTCCCTCTTGACAGATCTTTGGACAAACATGTCCAAAGGTCCCTTTGTTCTTCAGAACTTCCCAGTGCCAGAGCTTTCATGGTATACTTCCTTGTCAAATTACTCCTTCCAAAATGCATCACCTCACACTTTTCAGAGTTAAATTCCATCTACCACTTATCCGCCCATTCGACCAGCTCGTTTGTATCTTTCTGTAACCCAAGAAACTCAACCTCACTGTTAACCACCCAACCAATCTTTGTGTCATTGGCAAACTTACTGATCCTACCCCACATAATCATCTATGTCATTTATATAAATGACAAATAGTAGGGGGCCCAGCATGGATCCCTGTGGTACTGGTCACTGTCCACCAATCACTGAAGCAGCCATCTGTCATCACTCTCTGTCTCTTATCACTAAGCCAATTATGAATCCATCTTATCAGATCATCCTGTATCCCATGTGACTTACCTTCTTAATAAGTCTCCCATGTGAGACTTTGTCAAAGGCTTTGCTGAAATCCATGTAAACTATATCAACCATACTACACACTTGATTATATGCTCAAAAAATTCATTTGGCGTGACTTCCCTCTGACAAAACCATGCTGACTATCCCTGATCAAAAATTGCCTCTCCAAATGGAGATAGATTCTCTCTGGAATCTTCTCCAATAGTTTCCCAAATACAGAGTGAGATTCACTGGTTTGTAGTTCCCTGGCTTGTTTCTTCAACCTTTCTTAAACAGTGGGCCCACATCAGCTGTTCCCCAGTCCTCTGGCACCTCCCCAGTAAACACAATAAGAAGTCTCACAGCACCAGGTTAAAGTCCAATAGGTTTATTTGGTAGTAAATGCCACTAGCTTTCGGGGTTTGCCCCTTCGTCAGGTTCATCAGGTGTACAGTTGAAGTTCCTTGACCCCAATTGCTAACAGACCTGCTGTATTTTTCCAGCATTTTCTGTTTTTATTTTATAATGTTTAAGTAAGAATGTAAAATTTCAGACTAAATCTTAAATAAGCCAAGTGGAACAAAATCTTAAACAAGCGATGTGGAAAAAAAAATCAAAGCAGTGACATGAGGGTGCCCATTCATTTAAAACTTAATTATTTCTGGAATTACTCCCTGTACTTTGAGAAATCTGCAGAAAGCTATTATTTCATTTTTCTGAGTGTTTATTTATAATTGCACAGAAATCACATATAAATTGAAGCGATAATAAAACTGAAATGCAGGGTGCTATTTTACCTTTTTTTGTCTAAGTGCTGGGCGGACTTGGAGCTGGAAAAGTTTCAGACCTGTCTTTTGGGCACATTTGTAGGCCCACCCAACTGCACTCTGCCTCCAAAATTATCAGCGAGTCTGATTTTCGTTGCAGAAGCCCATGGGTGGGATTTAACATGCCCAAAACACTGCAGCTCCGATCTGAGCCTCTAACTGCGCATGTGCAAAAAAATTGAAATAAAATAATGTTGCTCCCCTGCCACATCCCCCCTGATGTGGAGATGCCATCATTGGACTGGGGTAAACACAATAAGAAGTCTCACAACACCAGGTTAAAGTCCAACAGATTTATTTGGTAGCAAACGCCACTAGCATTCGGAGCGCTGCTCCTTCATCAGGTAAGTGGGAGCTCTGTTCACAAACAGGGCATATAAAGAGACAAACTCAATTTACAGAATATTGATTGAAATGCAAATCTTTACAGTTAATTAATTCTCAAAGGTACAGACAACGTGAGTGGAGAGAGCATTAAGCACAGGTTAAAAAGATGTGTATTGTCTCCAGGCAGGACAGTTAGTGAGATTTGGCAAGTCCAGGCAAGTCGTGGGGGTTACAGATAGTGTGACATGAACCCAAGATCCAGGTTGAGGCCATCTTCATGTGTGCGGAATTTGGCTATCAGCTTCTGCTCAGCAACTCAGCGCTGTTGTGTGTCACAAAGGCTGCCTTGGAGAATGCTTACCCAAAGATCAGAGGCCGAATGCCCAAGACCGCTGAAGTTTCCCAATAGGAAGAGAATAGTCTTGCCTGGCGATTGTCGAGTGGTGTTCATTCATCCATTGTTGTAGCGTCTGCACGGTCTCCTCAATGTACGATGCCTTGGGACATCCTTCCCTGTGGCATATCAGGTAGACAACATTGGCCGAGTTGCAAGTGTACGTACTGTGTACCTGGCGGATGGTTTTCTCACGTAACTTGATGGCATTCGTGTCGATGATCCGGCATGTCTTGCAGAGGTTGCTGTGGTAGGATTGTGTGGTGTTGTGGTCACTGTTCTCCTGAAGGTTGGGTAGTTTGGTCTGTTTGAAATTGTGCGGTTGTTTGAAGGCAAGAAGTGGGGGTGTGGGGATAGCCTTGACTAGATGTTCGTCTTCATCAATGACATGTTGAAGGCTCCAGTGGAGATGTAGTAACTTCTGTGCTCTGGGAAAGTACTGGATGACGAAGGGTACTCTGTCCACTGTGTCCTGTGTTTGTCTTCTGAGGAGGTCGGTGCGGTTTTTCACTGTGGTGCATCAGAACTGTCATTTGATGAGTCAAGCACTATCTCCTGTTCTTATCAGGGTATCTTTCAGCGTCTGGAGGTGTCTGTTGCGATCCTCCTCATCTGAGCAGATCCTGTGTATACGGAGGGCTCGTCTGTAGGGGATAGCTTCTTTAAAGTATTTAGGGTGGAAGCTGGAGAAGTGGAACATCATGAGGTTATCTGTGGGCTTGTGGTACAGTGAGGTGCTGAGGTGACCATCCTTAATGGAGATGTGCGTGTCCAAGAATGTAACCAATTCCGGAGAGTAGTCCACGGTGAGTCTGATGGTGGGATGGAACTTGTTTGTGTCACCATATAGTTGTTTCAGTGATTGTTCACCATGAGTCCAAAGGAAGAAAATGTTAACAATGTATCTAGTGTATAGAATTGGTTGAAGGTCCATGCAGTGAAGAAAACTTGTTTGAACCTGTGCATGAAGAGGTTGGCATATTGAGGTGCGAATTTGGTCCCCATGGCTGTTCTGTGTGTCTGGATGAAGAACTGGTTGTTGAGGGTGAAGTTGTTGTGGTCCAGGATGAAGTGGATGAGCTGTAAAATTGCATCTGGAAACTGGCAGTTGTCGGCGTTGAATACTGAGGCAGTTTCAGCAATGCCAACATCGTGGGGGATGCTGGTGTAGAATGCCGAGATATCCGTTGTGATGAGGAGTGCCCCTGGGTCAACCACTCCACGTGTGCTGAGTTTCTGTAGTCGGTAGTGTTGCAACAAAAGCTGGGGGTTCTTCGTACAGTGGGTTTCAGGATGCCCTCAACATAGCCGGAGAGGTTCTCGCACAGGGTCCCATTGCCCAATATGATGGTACAGCCGGGTGTGTTTGCCTTCTATATCTTTGGGAGGCAGTAGAGTATCTCCAATGTGGGATGAGAGCACAGAGGGTGCCCTGAAGGTGCATATCAAAGGTCTTGATAAGAGTGTTGAGTTGATGGGCGTGTTCTTTGGTTGGATCTGTGGGTAACTGTCTGTAGCGTTCCTCGTTGTTGAGTTGTCGGTACATTTCTTTGCAGTAATCCATTCCGTTCAGTATGACGATGGCCCCTCCTTTGTCTGCTGATTTGATGACAATGTTGTGGTTGGTCTTGAGAGCGTGGATGGTGTTGCGTAATGCTGGGTGATGTTCGGGGCTGTCTTGTGAGTGCGGCTGATGAATTTGGTGTCGAAGCACCTCCTGATGACTTGGACGTACATGTCAAGTTGAGGACAGCGGCCTTCCGGAGGAGTCCAAATCGACTCTTGCCTCTTCGGTTGCTGCACTCCGGATCTCTCTGTCTGTTGTTCCAGTTCATTGTCTGTCTCATTGTGTTCGCTTTTGTGCAGCGGCATAAAAGTTGAGATCAGCCGACAATTTGACAGCCACAGTGTAGGCGCCAAAGGCTCCCTAGCCCCAAAGTGCCAGGTCCTGTAACAAGTAGCACAGCTGTTGCACTATCTCCTTTTGGAGCGATAGCCCTCAGCGGCACACGGTGTCTGACATTTATTCAAACGACACTCGTGTGGACCTGCTGGGGTCTCTGCTTCCTCCTTCTGGGTGAATGGTGGCCACATTCTGTCTCTGGTGGCTGTCTCTCTCTACTCCTGCAAGTGATAAGGCCTGGGCTTCTTCCGCCCGCAATTCATACTCCTGCTCCTCCTCCTCAGCTCCAGCAGCAACCAAAAGAACAACAAGATCAATGGGTTGCATTGCAAGAGCCATCTCATCAATCTGAAGGTGGGGGTGGGAGTGGGAGGGGAGGGGTGGGGTGGGGGGGGGGGTTCGTAATGCGGGGTTTGGAGAAGGGGAGAAACATATGGAGAGGTTAAGGAACACTGCTTGCCTGTAGCCCAGCAACACACACTGCCCATCCACCACCACCAACCCCCACCCCCCCATCCACAGGCCCTGCACCAACACAGCCTCCCATCCCCCACCCATAGTCCTCCACCAACACAGCCCTCCTTGATCCCCCACCGAATGGGACTCCCATCAAACATCCCCCACCAATACAGACCCCCATCTTCCCCCCAGTGACACACATTCAAACTCATGCAGTAGTGAGCATAGACACTGGTGCTCGGAAATTTCTGAGATTACAGCAGTGCAATTTCAAAGAGCTTTGGACACATCCTTCAGTTTGAAGGGTGCTGTGCACTAGGACCCAGTAGCATCCCCAAGACCCAAGGTCAGTGCTGAGACCTGGGTCCGTGCTGCAAATGGGACATAAGACACCCTGTGAGCAACAGCCCCCACCCCCTCACAGGTCACTTCCGTCCTGAAACGGCACATGGCCACCACAAAAAGGCCCCGGTGAGCAGCATGGAGCCATCCAATGGCATCATCTTACCTCCTCCCTCATTGATGGAGTGCCTGAATCGGAGTTTTATCAAGCATGTCTGTTCCAGACTGATTCTGGATTGGGTGAACACAGTGTAAAGGCAGACGTGCTGGTAAAGTAGGGCATACAGCTCATTAAATTGACAGAAATATGTGCAAATACAATAGGGATTCCTGCTGGGGGGCAAACCCATCACAATTCACTTGGTCCACTCTGTCGGCCCTGATCAGGTTTCTTCCTTCAGCAGACAGGAACTTAATACTTGTGGAAATCCCCTTTTTTTAAAATATAATTAGTGGGCTTGAAGCCCACTTCAAAGCCCTTGCACAATGCCCCAAACACCCCCTTCCCCCAGCTGGAACTGCTGTGCTTGGCGTTGATCCTGACAAATGTGGATCTCGGATTGCACCTGAAAGTGCTATTAAGCTGCAAAGAGAGGGTTCCCCAAGGGACTTCGGGTTGGGAGCAGGGCCTGAGGGCAAGGGATTGACTTTTGGACTCTTCCAGGGATGGAGGTTTCATGGCTGAGCCACAACTTTTAGCCCTGAGGAACCTAAAAATAACTCTTGGCATAGTGATTTCAGCCAGCTGTCTGAACAGAATCTTAATTCTTGTTTATGTACTGTGAAAATTTTAAGTGGTCTGGTCAGTTTAATCTCCATGCCCCTGGAAATCTGAGGGCCTCCAAATCACTGCAGCAGTCCATTCTGAAGAAGGGATTCGCCTTTCTCTCTCTAAGAAGCCGGAGGTATGAGAAAACCCTCATAGGAGAAGTCAGTTTCGTGAGGGGAAGGGGGGTTTTCCTTCTCCAGACTGCTCACTCAGCCCCATTATTTTAACACTTGAACAGGGAAATTATTAACCAGCTAATAAGGTTTTAGAAAGAATACATAAGGCACTGACAGCGCTACCAGCAAGGGGTTAAATGATGCTTGAAACAAACTCAATAAGCTAATGAGACAATAAGATAATTAAATAAATAATTACGATTTAAAGACATATATGCTGTTATTTCAAATGTGTTTTAAGTATTGAATGAATCATAGAGTCATAGAGGTTTACAGCATGGATGCAGGCTCTTCGGCCCAACTTGTTCATGCCACCTTCTTTTTTAAACCCCCCATCTAATCCCAATTGTCCGCATTTGGCTCATATCCCTCTATTGCCATCTTACCCACCTAACTGTCTGAATGCTTTTTAAAAGACAAAATTGTACCCACCTCTACTACTACCCCTGGCAGCTTGTCCCAGACACTCACCATTCTCTGTATGAAAAAATTGCTCCTCTGGGCCCTTTTGTATCTCTCCCCTCTCACCTTAAACTTATGCCCTCTAGTTTTAGATTCCCCTACCTTTGGGAAAAGATATTGACTATCTAGCTGATCTATGCCCCTCATTATTTTATAGACACCTATAAGATTGCCCCTCAGCCTCCTATGCTCCAGAGAAAAAAGTCCAAGTCTATCCAGCCTCTCCTTAGAACTCAAACCATCAAATCCCAGTAATATCTTAGTAAATCTTTTCTGTACCCTTTCTAGTTTAATAATATCCTTTCTATAATAGGATGACCAGAAATGAACACATTCCAAGTGTGGCCTCACCAATGTCTTGTACAACTTCAACATGACATCTCAACTCCTATTCAATGTTCTGACCAATGAAGCCAAACATGCTGAATGCCTTCTTCTTCACTCTACCCACCTGTGACTCCACTTTCAAGGAGCTATGAACCTGTTCCTCTAGATAGAACATAGAACATTACAGCGCAGTACAGGCCCTTCGGTCCTCAATGTTGCGCCAACGAGTGGAACCAATCTAATGACCCTCTAACCTAAACTATTCCAATGTTATCCATATGCCTATCCACTGACCATTTGAACGCCCTTAAAGTTGGCGAGTCCACAACTGCTGCAGGCAGGGCATTCCACGCCCTTACTACCCTCTGAGTAAAGAACTTACGTCTGACATCCGTCCTATAACTACCACCCCTTAATTTAAAGCTATGTCCCCTTGTGTTATCCATTATCATCCGAGGAAAAAGGCTCTCACTATCCACCCTGTCTAACCCTTTGATCATCTTGTATGCCTCAATTAGGTCACCTCATAACCTTCTTCTCTCTAAAGAAAATAACCTCAAGTCCCTCAGCCTTTCCTCATAAGACCTTCCCACCACAACAGGCAACATCCTGGTAAACCTCCTCTGCACCCTTTCCAATGCCTCCACTTCTTTCTTATAATGTGACGACCAGAACTATACGTAATACTCCAAGTGCGGCCACACCAAAGTTTTGTACAGTTGCAACATGACCTCACAGCTCCGAAATTCAATCCCTCTACCAATAAAAGCTAATACATCATACGCCTTCTTAACAACCTTATCAATCTGGGTGCCAACTTTCAGGGAGCTATGCACATGTACACCGAGATCTCTCTGCTCGTCAACACTACTAAGAGTCCTTCCATTAGCCCTATATTCTGTACTCCTGTTACTCCTACGAAAGTGAATCACCTCACACTTTTCCACATTAAACTCCATTTGCCACCTCTCAGCCCAGCTCTGCAGCTTATTTATGTCCCTCTGCAAACTGTAACATCCATCCTCACTGTCTACAACTCCTCTGACTTTGGTGTCGTCAGAAAATTTACTAACCCATCCTTCTACACTCTCATCTAGGTCATTTATAAAAATGACAAACGGCAGTAGCCCCAAAACAGATCCTTGAGGTACACCACTTGTAACTGAACTCCAGGTTGAATATTTCCCATCAACCACCACCCTCTGTCTTCTATCAGCTAGCCAATTCCTGATCCAAACTGCTAAATCACCCTCAATCCCATACATCTGCATTTTCTGCAGTAGCCTACCATGGGAAACCTTATCAAACGCTTTATTAAAATCCATATACAGCATGTCAACTGCCTTACCCTTACCCACCTCTTTGGTCACCTTTTCAAAAAACTCGATAAGGTTTGTGAGGCATGACCTACCCTTCACAAAACCGTGTTGACTATTCCTAATCAATTTATTTCTCTCTAGATGATTATAAATCCTATCCCTTATAATTCTTTCCAAAACTTTGCCCACAACAGAAGTAAGGCTCACCGGTCTATAATTCCCAGGATGGTCTCTACTCCCCTTCTTGAACAAGAGGACAACATTTGCTATCCTCCAGTCTTCTGGCACTATACCTGTAGCCAATGACGACATGAAGATCAAAGCCAAAGGCTCTGCAATCTCCTCCCTAGCCTCCCAGAGAATCCTAGAGTAAATCCCATCTGGCCCAGGGGACTTATCTATTTTCATACTCTCAAGAATTGCTAACATCTCCTCCTTATGTACCTCAATCCCGTCTAGTCTACAACCCTGTATCGCAGTATTCTCCTCGACTACACTGACTTTTTCCTGCATGAATACTGACGAAAAATACTCATTCAGTGCCTCTCCTATCTCTTCAGGCTCCACACACAACTTCCCACTGCTGTCTCTGACTGGCCCTAATCTTGTCCTAACCAATCTTTTATTCTTGACATACCTACAGAAAGCTTTAGGGTTCTCCTTGATCCTATCCGCCAAAGTCTTCTCATGTCCTCTTCTAGCTCTTCTTAACTCTCTCTTTAGCTTCTTCCTGGCTAATTTATAACCCTCCAGTGCCCTAATTGAGCCTTCACGTCTCATCTTTACACAAGCCTCCTTCTTCCTCTTCACCAGAGATTTGACTTCCTTAGTACACCACGGTTCCCTCGCTCAACCACTTCTTCCCTGCCTGACAGGTACATATTTATCAAGGACTCGCAGTAGCTGCTCCTTGAATAAACTCCACATTTCAGATGTTCCCAGCCCCTGCAGTTTCCTACTCCAACCTATGTATCCTAAATCTCGCCTAATAGCCTCATAATTACCTTACCCCCAGCTATAACTTCTGCCCTTCGGTATATGCCTATCCCTTTCCACCACTAAGGTAAACGTATCTCTTTGTCTGTAACTCTCCCCAGTGCCCTACCATTAACTGAGTAAGTCTTACTCTGATTCAATCTACCAAAATTCATCATCTCCCATTTATCTAAATTAAACTCTATCTGCCATTCGTCAGCCCACAGGCCCAATTGATCAAGATCCCATTGTAATCCGAGATAACCTTCTTCAGTGTCCACAGTGCCATCAATCCTGGTGTCGTCTGCAAATTTACTAACCATGCCCCCTATTTTCTCATCCAAATCCTTATATAAATGACAAATAACAGTGAACTCAGCACTGATCCCTGAGGCACGACGCTGGTCACAGGCCTCCAGTTTGAAAAACAATCCTCTACAACCACTTTCTGGCTTCCGTCAAGAAACCAATTTTGTATCCATTTAGCTACCTCATTCCGGATCCCATGAGATTTATGGGATTTATGGAACAACCTACCATGCGATACTTCGTCAAAGGCCTTGTCAAAGAATTGTTGTTCATTTCTGCTGAAAGCAAGTTACTGCAGGGAATGATGGTAAAGGCAAAGAGTTCAGAGCCAAAGACCTAGGAACCTCAGTGGTTAGCTATATTCATATCAGAAAGTTTCTGGAGATGGAACATATTTTGCAACTTTATGAACAGGGAATATGAATTGGGACATTCATTGTCTAGACATGGAATAGATATGTATCTGGATGTAGGATCATATGTCTATCCAGTTTTGGCAATGAACCAATGATTCCACAGTTAGATAGCAACAGGGAAGTGAATTCAGCCAAAATGGGAGTCAGCATCCGAATTAAATGGATGAATAAGATATCATTATGCCAGATGGTAAAATGCAATTGGCTGAGTTATTTGTTTATTATTATTATTGATATATGTTTACTAAATGTAATTGATTTTAAACTAATATGAGGCCGGAATGATTGATAAAAAAATCTATAATTGATCTGTTTTTGATTGTACACACTAGATTCATCAGACCAGTTCTGTCGTTCTATTCCAGAACTATTTAAGAACTATTTAACCCCTTTGGTGATCTCTGAGCAGTTACTCATTGTGTTTTTATTTTCAATAAATGTTATGTCTTTATAGAGAGATATCTGCCTCATGAGTTTTATATTGTCTATAGTTAAAAACAATGCTGGCCATCTTAATTCACCCCATAGCAACACTATTGTTTCACGTCTCTGAACCTTTCTTGAAGGCTCAAAACCTCTGAAGACATTTGAAATCCCTTGCAAACCTTTGAAGTGCTTTGCTTTCATGCAATTTAACAGTCCAGTGCCTTTAACAAATTTGATTGATAGCCTAATGGTTTTTACACAACATGCTGGAGGTTTGTTTATTTATCTTTTCCTTCACAGTTGAATGCATCTGAAGTACTTCCTATTCTTCCTAATTGCATTGTTTAGAAACATCCTTGTTCTACTTAACAGCTGCAGGCATCTTCAAAGCAGCTAGGTTCTTTTAATTCCTTTTGTTTCACCACACTGAGCGAGACCGGAAAATCATCCTATTTATTTCTAATACCCACAGTACAAATATAGATTACTTAAAATTATATCTGTTTCCTGACAGTAGTTGCGCTGTCAGCAAGAACAGAGATTTTGGTGGTCAGTATGACCAAAGGATCCCAGCTGCAGGTGAGGTCAGACAATCCAAATAAAGAATGAATAAATGTGAATAAATAATGCTCCTGATTTAAAAATCCATGAAAGTCTGCTGCTTGTGACTTTGTTAAAAGCTGACCATACACAGATGAGAATTTGGGAATGCACCTTAACCATATCTAAATAAACCACACTAATTACAAACAGAAAGATAGGACAAATAATGGTTTTCAGTTTGTCTTTTCCCCTGTCTGAAATACTTGTCATTTTGAACTAATGAATTCTGTCTTGATGGTTCAGCTGAGACAAAGTGGCCAAGGCATCGCCTTTCACTCTGCTAGCCTAAGCCGCGGTGTTGACTGAGACCCCAGCCCTAATCCTGCCTCTGGACCCACCCCAACCTCCACCTGCCACCACTGCCATCACCACCAACTCCCTCATGTCAGCAGCGGTGGCTCCTGCTGAAGTTGCGCCATTATTAGTCCCCCAAGTAGCCCAGAAAGTGAAGAATGAGAAAGAGCAAGTGTCAGGGTCCCCAAGAAAAGCAGGTCAGGGAGGATGAAGAATGGAAGGAGTTGAGCAAAAAAAAGGTGACCTGAAAGTTGGGGCTGGGCTGAAGCCAGAAACTCATGCCAGCTTGGCTCAGTGACTCAGAGGGTCATGTTGGCTCTGGAGGAACCAGGAGCTGGCCACGCTACCTGGAAGTTGATTACAGTGGCTTGAGAATCCGTGCCTTACAACTTAGCGATGAAAGAAAGGAAGAAGTCAGTGAGAGGAGCAAAAGAAGATCTGGGTGAAGATGGAGGAGAAAATATTGTATAGAGAAGGAGTCAAAACAGTTGGGCCCTGGAACAAGATAACTCAGCACCAGCACCTATTGTTGTGGTTGCACAAACCACAGAATGAAAGGTATCTGGGGTTTATTGACCTCCTGCAGCTAGGTAGAATATAAGTGAGAAGAACGCAATTACAAGGACCATCAGAGATTTACAATTTACAGTTTCCATCCCTACAAGCCTCTGCAAAGCATGTAGAAACCAGGAAAGATAAAGAAATGGAAAACATCTCTGAGATGGTGAATTACAAAAATTAGGCCAAAGAGGATGTTTCTAAAAGTCAGTCTGTCCAACTAAAACTTGGCAACCAGTTTGCTCTTGGGGAGCAGTAAACAGTACACAAAAGTTTGCTGCAAAAGATTAAGGTACACGGAGTTGGGGGTAAAGTGTTAGCATGGATTGAGGATTGGCTATCTAACAGGAAGCAGAGAATTGGAATAAATGGGTACTTTTCTTGTTGGCAGTTGATGACTACTGGCGTGCCGCAGGGATCGGTGCTGGGGCCTCAACTGTTTACCATATACATAGACAATCTGGAGGAGGGGACCGAGTGTAGGGTAACAAAGTTTGTTGATGACACAAAGATGAATGGGAAAGCGAATTGCATGGAGGGTGCAGAAAGTCTGCAGAAAAATTTAGATAGGCTAAGTGAGTGGGCGAGGATCTGGCAGATGGAGTATAACTTTGGCAAGTGTGAGGTTATCCACTTTGGAAGGAATAATAGTAAAATGGACTATTATTTAAATGGTGAAAAATTACAACATGCTACTGTGCAGAGGGACCTGGGGGTCCTTGTGCATGAATCGCAAAAAGTCAGTTTGCGGGTGCAACAGGTGATAGAACATAGAACACTACAGCACAAACAGATCCTTTGGCCCACAAGTTGCGCTGATCATATCCCTACCGACCAGGCCTATCTATAACCCTCAATTTCATTAAATCCCATGTACTCATCCAGAAGTCTCTTAAAAGACCCCAAAGAGTTTGCCTCCACCACCACCAATGGCAGCCGATTCCACTCACCCACCACCCTCTGAGTGAAAAACTTACCCCTGACATCTCCTCTGTACCTACTGCCCAGCACCTTAAACCTGTGTCCTCTCGTAGTGACCATTTCAGCCCTGGGAAATAGCCTCTGAGAATCCACCCTATCTATACCTCTCAACATCTTATAAACCTCTATCAGGTCCCCTCTCATCCTTTGTCTCTCCGGGCAAAAAAGACCTAGCTCTCTCAACCTATCTTCATAAGGCATGCCACCCAATCCAGGCAACATCCTTGTAAATCTCCTCTGCACCCTTCCAATAGCTTCCACATCCTTCTTATAGTGAGGCGACCAAAACTGCGCACAGTACTCCAAGTGGGGTCTGACAAGGGTCTTATAAAGTTGTAGCATTATCTCCCGACTCCTAAACTCAATCTCTCGATTAATGAAAGCCTTCTTGACCACATCCTCCACCCGCAAGGCTGATTTAAGAGTCTTATGGACCCGGACTCCAAGGTCCTTCTGATCCTCTACACTGCTAAGAGTCCTACCCTTGATCAAGAAGGCAAATGGAATGTTGGCCTTTATCACGAGGGGGATGGAGTATAAAAGCAGGGAGGTCTTGTTGCAATTCTACAAAGTACTGGTGAGGTCGCAACTAGAGTACTGCATGCAATTTTGGTCCCCTTATTTGCGAAAGGATATATTGGCCTAGGAGGAAGTGCAGAGAAGGTTCACCTGGTTGATACCAGAGATGAGGGGGTTAACTTATGAGGAGAGATTGAGTAGATTGGGCCTGTACTCGGTGGAGTTTAGAAGGCTGAGAGGGGATCTTGTAGAGACACATAAGATAATGAAGGGGCTGGAGAGGGTAGAGGCAGAGAGATTATTTCCACTTAGATCAGAAACAAGAACTAGAGGGCACAGCCTCAACATAAGGGGGAGTCAATTTAGAACAGAGTTGAGAAGGAACTTCTTTTCTCAGAGGGTAGTGAATTTTTGGAATTCTCTGCCCATTGAAGCAGTGGAGACTATCTCGTTAAATGTGTTTAAGTCACAGGTAGATAGACTTCTGATCAATAAGGGAATTAAAAGTTATGGGAAGCAGGTGGGTAAGTGGAACTGAACCACTATCAGATTATTGAATGGCAGGGCAGGCTTGAGGGGCTAGATGGCCTACTCCTGCTCCTATTTCTTATGTTCTTCTGTTCTTACTGGTGCACATTTTACAGACTGGTGCCCTGTATTCCATTCCAGGTAACTAATCTACATGGATCCCATCTGCCTTCACCCCACAATGCCAGAAAGTTTTTTAATTGATTTGGGATAGACTTCTGCAGACAAATGGGGCATCTGCAAAACATAATGGGAATTTTAAACTTGAAGCACAATAACTGCTGTCCTCTCTATGTATTGGAATACAAAGATTTGAACGAAATGTTAATCACTCTTGGAGCAACATTTGGATAAAGATTAAAAATGCACCTATTAAATGGTCCATTTGTTTATAGTCCTGCTTCCTATTTGAATATTGACCCTCTTAAAGTTGACTAGCTCCCAAACTGGCCTTTGGTTGCTTACATCAACCAAAGCTGTTTATGAAGGAAGGGGTCATTAGAATCCTAGTCAAAGAGGGAAGGATCCAAGGGACCCTCTTCATTTCACTCGGTAACATCAAATTTTAAATTTAACGTCAACATTATTCTGAGTTTTCTTCATCGCGTGCTTTGTAATGATTTCTCCAAACACTGGGCTGTGCCCTAACACTGTGTGGATACAACATTTTTGGACATAATCATATCTTATATGTAGCCTTACTTGAATTCACATACATGAGTGAGCATCTACCAAATCAAGTTACTTCTTAGCAAGTTTTTCAAACTACCTATAAATGCTTACATTGTCACATTTAGCAATATTAATTTGAAGTGTAAAATATTAATTTGAGTAGACAACTTCATTAATTCTTGAAGGTGAACATTAGCTAAAGTAAGACCAATAACTATTCAGTATTTCAAATACAAATGTCATTGGGGTGGCTCATGACACCACTGGAACAGAATGTGGCATCACTGTGGGGTGGTGGGCCAAGAAGTGAAGATGCGCGCAGGGTCCCATAACCCGTATAGTCTAGTGGATATTACCACTAGACCACTGGAATCATTAAATCAAAGAGAAATAGTTAGTGACCTTGGTTATTTGAAGACTAAACATGACTAAAGGAAAAGGAGATGTTTTGCTGGAGGCAGGATCCTCTGGTCCCGCCAATAGTGTACCACTGGCTGCGGATTTTCTGGCAATGTGGGGTGGCTTCAGTAGGATCTCCCATTGACATCGGCGGAACCAGAGAATCATGCTGCCAATGAATGGAACGCCACTTCCCACTGCCAAGAAACACATGGCTGGGAGGCCAGAGAATCCTGTCCTAGAAGTTTAAGGGTAATGGTTGGGAAAACGTATTCATGAAGAGTGTAAAATATCCAGGCAGTGCGAGCAGAAAATATTCTGCAGTAATTTAGGATTATGGGTGTCATTGCAAGGTTAAGCTTGTTGGTATAGATGGTCTCCCTGATCTCTGTACTTGTTTTTGTAATCTTTGTGCTATGAAAAATGTTTTTGGAAAATAGAAGAAAAAATGCATTTCATAAAAATGTAAAGTGGATTAAAACTTGATTTAATCATGAGTAAAATGAGCTTTAAAAGAGCCACTGTCAATTTAATATTTTCCATTGAAAAACCCCACTCCTCGTCATTCTTGGCATATTTTTCACACCCCTTCCTAACATGGATTGCTGGCACTGGGGCCATTCCAATGTATCCTTGGAGGGAGTGCAGGGGAGTGCAGAGGAGGTTTACTAGGCTGATTCCGGAGTAGAGGGGGTTGAACTATGAGGAGAGGCTGAATAAACTAGGCTTGTACTCGTTAGAGTTTAGAAGAATGAGGGGAGATCTCATTGAGACGTATAAGATGTTGAATGGGATGGATAGGATAGAGGTGGAGAGGCTCTTCCCGCTCAGAAAGGACAGTAGGATTAGGGGGCACAGCCTCAGGATAAAGGGGGGGCGGTTTAGAACGGAGTTGAGGAGGAACTTCTTCACTCAAAGGGTGGTGAATCTCTGGAATTCTCTGCCCGTTGAAGTGGTGGAGGCTGCCTCGCTCAATTTTTTTAGGACGCGGGTTGATAGGTTTTTGATTGGCAAGGGGATTAAGGGTTATGGGGGGAGGGCGGGAATGTGGAACTGAGCCACGACAGATCAGCCATGATCTTATTGAATGGCAGGGCAGGCTCGAGGGGCTAGATGGCCTACTCCTGCTCCTATTTCTTATGTTCTTATCCTTCTGCATGGCCCCTGACATCACCCCCTCAGGCCACACCACCACTCAGGCTGTATCCCCTTGACACTGCCCCTGGCACACTGGAAGTGCCTAACTGGCAGTGCCAGGGTATCAGGTGGGCACTGCCAAATTGGCATAGCCCAGCCATTACCTTGGCTTCAGTGGCCCCCAAATCCCCAACGTGGTTATCATGCTTGGTCTCCTTGAGTGGAAACCTGTAGTGATTTTCACCGGGTTCGCACCATGCCCATGGATCAAAGATCCAAGGAGTTGGGAGAATCTGTGTTGAATGGGTAAACGTATTTAAATGTTACTTTAAATAAGCTAATCGCCCTTGAGGCCGTGATCCAGCTTGCACCAGTAGAAAGGAACCAGGACGATTACAACCCATTTTGTGCCTGGCGTAAAACATGTTTTTAGCCCTGCACGCAGTTTTCCAAGTTTGGCATGATCTGCGCCAGGTGCAGCAAGACTGGAAAATCACCTCCAGTTTGTTTGGCAGTTTTTCTAACTTTCCATACATTCTACTCCACAAACTCAGGTGATGGGAGCTTTGAAAGCAACCTTCATAACTGTCCACTGTGTACCTGTGAATATGAAAGATAGTTTCACTCTTAGCTGATTCTCAATATACAGAACCTGATCGTGCTCTGTAATGACATTTACTCAGCACGTATTCAGTATGAAAACAACAATTTTGGAGGTACCACTCTTCTGGAAAGATCTATAGTAATTTCATAATATTCACCCAACTTTTGACCCATCAATTGATGGTAAGCAACCTCAAGTTGCTATGAGCACAATCCTTTACATGAGCAACAATTCCTAGTCTATAATGATCTTGTCTTCTGGCCAGTGGTGCTCAGTTGAGATGTGTAAATTTCTTACTGTGCTTACCCCAGTCCAACGCTAGCATCTCCACATCATGTGTAAATGAGCCAGAGGTATTATAAATGAATGTTGTCATCACCCTAATAGGTTAGTCATTACAGTCAGGGTTCCAGTTTACCATAATTGGTGAGAGATGTTCTACGTTCTTTTGAATTGTATGAAAATTGTTTCCAGAATGTTTTCTAATGAGAAATGAGCAATAAAAATGTAAGGATTGGAGTGAAGAATTCATTATGTACTGAAATGGTGCAGTTGATTCCTGGCTCGAGTACAGAGTTAAGTGTGTTGAAACACTATGGGAAGCCTTTCTTTTTATTACTATTTGCTGTTTACAGTGGAACAGAACCTAACACTATATTTTTAAAATATACCCTCAGAACTATTTCTTAATTTTAAATTGAACCTTTCAACTGACAAAGACCAGTAAACTGGCAAACATTCTGTGAGTTATTGTCTGTGACTCAACAGAACAAAAGAAGTCATGTTGCAGTGTTAGAAATGTTACCCTTGTTATTTCTGAGGAACTACTAACAGACCATGCGCCAGGCTTGCCAGTGGAGTCAGAGTCTACTAAGATAATAACCTTTAAAACATTCCTTTTAATCCATAATGGCAAGGACATTAGCAGTCCTGAAGGCAGAAGACCACATACTAGCGAAACATTCTTTGTTGAAGACTTTGTGGAAATATCAGGTCACATGACCTCAGACTCTGGCTTGTTGAACTAGTACAGAGTCATGGAGGTTTACAGCATGGAAACAGGCCCTTCAGCCCAACTTGTCCATGCCACCCTTTTTTAAAAACCCCTAAGCTAATCCTAATTGCCTGCATTTGGCCCTTATCCATTTATACCCATTGTACCCATGTAACTACCTAAATGCTTTTTAAATGGCAAAATTATACCCGCCTCTACTACTACCTCTGGCAGCTTGTTACAGACACTTACCACCCTCTGTGTGAAAAAATGCCCTCTGGACACTTTTGTATCTCTCCCCTCTCACCTTAAACCTATGCCCTCTAGTTTTAGACTCCTGTATCTTTGGGAAAGGACACCAACTATCCAGCTGATCTGTGCCCCTCATTATTTTATAGACCTCTATGAGATCACTCCCCAGCCTCATATGCTTCAGAGAAAAAAATCCTAGTCTATCCAGCTTCCCCCCACAATTCAATCCATCAAGTTCCGGGAGCATCCCAGTAAATCTCTTCTGCAGTCTTTCTAGTTTAATACTATCCTTTCTATAATAGCATGACCAGAATTGCACAAAGCACTCCAAGTGTGGACCTACCAATGTCCTGCACAACTTCAACAAGATATTCCAACTCCTGTATTCAATGTTCCGACTGATGAAACCAAGCATGCCGAATGCCTTCCTCACCACTTCGCCCACACGTGGCTCCACTTTCAAGGAGCCACGAACATGCATCCCTAGATCTCTCCGCTCTGTAACCCTCCCCAATGCCCTACCATTAATTGAGTAAGTCCTGCCCTCGCTCAATCCACCAAAATACATCACCTTGCATTTGTGTAAAACTCCATCTGCCTTCCTGAGCTGTAAGTCAGTCTGGTATTTTAACATCTGACTAGCAGGTCACACAGAAGGGGTTCTGGCTAGGGTGCAGAACTTGCCCCATCTATCCTGCCTCTGATGAAAATTCTGTACCATTACCTACAAACTGATTAATCTCAGGATCCCTATTTCAGCTTGTGAAGCCAAAATGCCGAAAAAGTGAATCTTACACCATCAGTTTCTAGTCTGCCGACCTCCATGAAGTAATTCTTCATGGGACTTTGATTCTTGACTCTGGACCAGTAGTTATTTTCTCTGTAGTATTTTTATTGTAAAAACGTTATGTATGTGGAGGAGGGTGTTATGAATGCTCTTCATGGTTTTTGAATGTATAAGAAGGGAGGTGGTTAATGCAGGACTAAGGGTGTTGTACCTAAGTATGCACAGTATACGGAACAAGGTAAATGAGCTTGTTGCGCATATTGAAATTGGCCGGTACCATGTTGTGGGCATCACAGAGACATTGCTGCAAGGGGATTAGGGCTGGGATCTAAATATCCAAGGAAATGTGTCCTATTGGAAGGACAGGCAGATGAGCAAAAGGGCTGAGTTGCATGTTAGTAAAGAATTAAGTTAAATTGATAGCAAGAAGCAATATAGGATCAGAAGGCATAGAATCTTTGTGGGTAGAGTTGAGGAATCACAAAGGTAAAAAGACCATGATGAGAGTTATGAACAGGCCCTCTAGCAGTAGTCAGGATGTGGGGCAGAAAATAAATAAGGAGCTAGAAAAGGCATACAAAAAAGGCAATATTGCAATAATCGCAAGGAAATTCAATATGCAGATGGACTGGGAAAATCAGATAGGTAGTGGATCTCAAGAAAAGGAATTTGTGGAATGTCTCTGAGATGGTTTGTTTGGAGCAGCCTGTGACAGAGCCTACTAAGGAATAGGCAATTCTGGAGTTGGTGATGTGTAATGAGGCAGACTTGATTAGGGAACTTAAGGTGAAGGAACCCTTAGGGATCAGTGACCACAATATGATAGAATTTACCCTGCAATTTCGGAGGGAGGAGCTAGAATCAGATGTAATGGTATTACAATTAAATAACAGTAACTACAAAGACATGAGGGAGGAACTGGCCAGAGTTGATTGGAAAAAGAGCCTAACAGGGAAGATAGCAGAACAGCAATGGCAGGAGTTTTTGGGGGTTATTCAGGAGGCACAACAGAAATTCATCCCAAGGAGGAGGAAACATGCTAAGGGGAGGACGAGAGATCCGTAGCTGACGGGGGAAGTCAAGGACAGCATAAAAACAAAAGAAAAAGCATATAAGGTAGTGAGGCTTAGTGGGAAGCCAGAGGATTGAGAAGTCTTTAAAAGTGAGCAGAGGACAACCAAAAAGGCAAAAGGGGGGAGAAGATGAAATATGAGTATAAGCTAGTTAGTAATATGAAAGAAGATAGTGAGAATTTTTTCAACATATAAAAGATAAGAGAGAGGCTAAAATAGACATTGGACCACTGCAAAATGAGGCTGGAGAAGTAATAAGAAACAAAGAAATGGCAGATGAACTGAAAAGTTACTTTGCATCAGTCTTCATGGTAGAAGACACCAGTGGGATGCCAGAGCTCCAGGAGAATCAGGCGGCACAGGTGGGTGCAGTGGCTAGCATTAAGGAGAAGGTTCTGGAGAAACTGAAAGGTCTGATGGATTACACCCCAAGGTTCTAAAAGAGATAGCTGAGGAAATTGAGGAGGTATTGGTGTGATCTTTCAACAATCACTGAAGGCAGTGAGGGTCCCAGAGTAACACCGCTGTTTAAGAAGGGAGAGAGGTGGCAGATGGGAAATTATAGGCCGGTTAGCCTGACTTCAGTCATTGACAAGATTTTAGAGTCCATTACTGAAGATGAGACTGCGGAGTACTTGGAAGTGCATGATAAAATAGGACTAAGCATAGCTTCATCAAGGGGAGGCCATGTCTGAAAAATCTGTTAGAGTTTTTTGAGGAGGTAACAGGGAAGTTAGATAAAGGAGAACCAGTGGACATGATTTATTTAGATTTCCAGAAGACTTTTGACAAGGTGCCGCATAGGAGGCTGTTAAATAAATAAATTGCCCATGGTGTTAAGGATAAGATCCTGGCATGGGTAGAGGATTGGCTGACTGGCAGAAGGCGGTGAGTGGGGATAAAGGGGTCTTTTTCAGGTTGGCAGCCGGTGACTAGTGGTGTGCCTCAAGGGTCAGTACTGGGACCACAACTTTTCACGATGTGCATTAACGATTTGGAAGAAGGAACTGAAGGTACTGTTGCTACATTTGCAGATGATACAAAGATATGTAGAGTGACAGGTAGTGTTGAGGAAGCAGGGGGCTGTGGAAGGACTTGGACAGATTAGGAAAGTGGGCAAAGAAGTAGCAGATGGAATACAATGTGGAAAAGTGTGAGGTATGCACTTTGGAAGGAAGAATGGAAGCATAGACTATTTTCCAAATGAGGAAACGCTTAGGAAATCAGAAACACAAAGAAATTTGGAAATCATTGTTCAAGATTCTCTGAAGGTTGATGTGCAGGTTCAGTCGGTAGTTAGGAAGACAAATGCAATATTAGCATTCAAGTTGAGAGGGATGTACTTCTGAGGCTGTAAAAGGCTCTGGTCAGCTCAACTTGGAGTATAATGAGCAGTTTTGGGCCTCATATCTTCCTCTAAGGAAGGATGCACTAGCCTTGGAAAGGGGTAGAGGAGGCTCACAAGAATGATCCCTGGAATAATGAGCTTGTCGTATGAGGAATGGCTGAGGACTCTGGGCCTGTACTTGGAGTTTAGAAGGATGAGGATAGATCTTATTGAAACTTACAGGACACTGCGAGGCCTGAATGGAGTGGATGTGGAGAGGATGTTTCCACTAGCAGGAAAAACTAGAACAGAGAGCACAACCTCAGGTTAAAGGGACGATCCTTCAAAACAGAGGGGAGAGGAATTTCTTCAGCCACAGAGTGGTGAATCAGTGGAACTCTTTGCTTCAGGAGGCTGTGGAGACCAGGTCATTGAGTGTCTTTAAGACAGATAGATAGGTTCTTGATTAATAAGGACATCAGGATTATGGGGAAAAGGAAGGAGAATGGGTATGAGAAAAATATCAGCCATAATTGAATGGCAGAGCAGACTCGAAGGGCCGAGTGGTCTAACTTAGCTCTTATATCTTTTGGTCTTTGGAGATCATCCTTGAGTTTGTTGTGGGATTATTAATAGGAATTGAATCTCTCAAAACACCATTACTTACTATAAACGAAATAAAGCAAAACATGTCTCCGTTTATGGTTGACTGGGGGCGGTGGGTGTGAGGAAAAATGAATGCTGTTTGAATAGATCTTCCTCTTGTTTGTAACATTTTGACGGACTTCTTGTTATCTCCCAGGACCTTAAATTAACAATGGAATCTGAATGTGTAATTGCTTGGCGTGCTCACACAGAGGCCTTAGTATTTTTGTAATATTGAAATAAAGTAACTGTGAGATGATAAGCTGTTACTGTTATGTCAGTAAGACATGAAAGAAATCCAAACTGTGTATATCAGACTTTATCTTTTTTGGTATTTTAAAATTGAGTTTCTGCTGTATCCAACAAAATGATTGCTGAAGTCACATAACCATAGGATTGGCCCTTTGTTCTGGAAGCTTCCACCAGGAGTTCCAAGAACAACATAATCCTCTTCTTACCACTGTGGAATCTCACACCCAATTATAACGGCATTATGATCAAGAAACCAAGGGACTTGCAGATTGGAACTTGTTATTCTGGCAGAGTTGTTAATAGACTCATCTCACTATCCAAGTTCTTTTCAAAAGAGGTACAATAGTCATCATTTGCATCTTGATAAATGCATCCTCATAGCAGAGTCAGATGATCTGCCCAAACAATGGCTGGGACATTATCAGTCCTGAGACCAAAGTCAGTCCAAGACAGTAGATAAACATCCCTTTTGAAATCATTGTGGCAAAAGATGGTCATGTGACTCAATGACTATTTTAGAATCTCTATATTCCTTTAAGAAGTGAGAAATCCCCAGTCTGCTGAATTATCAACCAATTGAATAGATCCACTCAGGACTCACAGCTAAGCAAACAATCGGTCACCTTGTCTCAACTCTTCAAAGCCTGTTTGTTTTTAAAAGTCTCTAATCATTGCCTGCCAAGTGGACTAAGGACAGAAACCCATTGTGCTACATTATTATTCATTTCAAGAATTTTTGTGCTGTGCTCTCCAACTAGGAACTCATCTCAATTGAACTCCACCATGAAGGAAACACCGTCTAGACTTTGATTTTTTTCAGAAATTGTGTGTGTGTGTGTGTGTGTGGTTGTGAAAAATCCCTCCACCCAACCCATCCCAGGTTTGAATGGGAAATAAACTCACCTTCTGAGCTAATCATAACAGAATGTGTTTTTCCTATAAAATTGGACCATTCAAATTCAGAGTTTGGGAAAACATGTCACAGCCTATTTTAAATAAGATTCAAAAACGTTTTTGCTTATGGTCAGACAGTCAGGAGATAAATAAGTTCAAGTTGTCTCTCTATGGCCATAACATTACTAAATTTAAAATAAAACCTTTAGATTGAATGATTCAAAAAATCTAATCACCTCTCTGGGTGGAAAGTTTTAAAAACTTTCTAGAATTTTTGATGTGAGTTACCATGGAGCTAGAGCAAGATATTTGTCAGAAGGGGCCTGAAGCACATCACTACCTTTGTTTCTTTAGGAACTCATCTTTTCCTAATTTCCCATCTGGATGTTTCATTTTAAAAAATGTGGGCAGCAGTACTATTACATATTTAAAAGCGTTGCAGGTTGCTTTAAGGGCTGATCACATGACGTGATGGTGATGTCATTTGGGTGTTGCCACAGACTGCTGTTTTGCTTTCAGTTTGGTATTGTATGTAGTTCAGAGAACATCTCTCAATAAAACTTTTTGTATGTTACTTTGAATCCAGGTGTGCAAACCAAATTCACTTCTACCTGTTAACACCTACAATCCTTAACATAGTTAGGCTACTGAGGGAAAAAATTGGCAATGAGCACTATTTTGTTTCACCAAGAATATGAGAAAAGATCATAAGATAGTAAAAAGATTGTGGGGTTCTCATACTACAAATATTAGAAGGACAGGGAGCAGCAAGAACAGGATATAGATCAAATGCTGATGAAGGAACACTGAAGTAAGTAAAAAGCTTTATGCGAGGTTCTAAAATAAGGTTTTTTTTTCCTGATCAGAGAAAGGTGAGATTCCAGGAAGTATCGGGCATACTTGAAAAGCATGGGTGCTTTGCTGTATAGCTGGGGTTATTTGAAAAAAAAATCAAGTCAACAGTCTCCAGGGTGAAAAGGGAAAACAGAAAATAAAAAGAAGTACACAGACAATATCGAGTTGCTAGTGCTGCAAGAGAAATGGTAGGTCAATTAAGATCCACTGGGCCTTTCAATGAAGAAACTGAATCAAGGATTTCCAATGCTAAGTGTTTTCAATAGTTTGTACAAGCAAATAAGATTGCAGATGAGTTGCTCATACCAGCTTTTCTCAGTAAAATATGATGTAAAAACTTGAATTTGCTCCAGAACTTGGTTCATCCAGCAAAGCCAAGAACCAAAATGTACAATGACTTGATAAAGATCCTTGAACAACATTATTCTCCAAAGCCACCGAACATCGTGGAAAGCACAGTGGCACAGAAGTTAGCACTGCTACCTACAATGCCAGGGATCTGCGTTTGAATCCCAGCTTGAGTGATTGGGCCAGGACCTGGCAGATGAGTATAATGTTAGCAAATGTGAGGTTATCCACTTTGGTAGAAATAATAGTAGGACGGATCGTTGGAGTTTAGAAGGCTGAGAGGGGATATTGTAGAGACATATAAGATAATGAAGGGGATAGATAGGGTAGAGACAGAGAGATTCTTCCCGCTTAGAAAGGATAGCAAGACTAGAGGGCACAGCCTCAAAATAAGGTGGGGGGGGGTGCAGTTTAGATCGGAGTTGAGGAGGAACTTCTTCACTCAAAGGGTGGTGAATCTCTGGAATTCTCTGCCCGTTGAAGTGGTAGAGGCTACCTCGCTGAATATATTTAAGTCACGGGTAGACTGGTTTCTGATAGACAAGGGAATTAAGAGGTATGGGGAGAAAGCGGGAAAGTGGAACTGATCCACTTCAGATCAGCCATGATCTTATTGAATGGCGGGGCAGGCTCGAAGGGCTAGATGGCCTACTCCTGCTCCTATTTCTTATGTTCTTATGAGTCACCATCTATGCGGAGTCTGCACATTCTCCCCGTGCCTGTATGGGTTTCTCCAGACCTCCTTTGGTGTACCGAAACAGGTGTTGGAGTGTGGCGACTAGAGTATTTTCACAATAACGTCATTGCAGTGTAAATGTAAGCCTATAAACCATATAAACTTTAAAACTTCTGGAAAAATATTAGAGTGCATTTGAAGAGACACTTGGCTCAATGAAGGGAGTTCAAATGAAATTCGAGATAAAACCTATTAGTCAACCAAAAAGTCTCAAAGAAAGGGTGGTTTCACATGTAATTTGTCCCAAGGTTGAAGAAGAATAAGTATGACTTGTTAACACTGGTGTGTTAGAACCAGTTAAAGTGAGTGAGTATGCTACCCCCATGATACCTGTCATTAAACCAAATAGTTCAGTTTGCACTTGTGGTGATTTTAAAACAACCTCAATTACATGATAGTCAATGTCTGCCTCCTTAAATTGAAGATTTGTTTGCTGGATTATCAGGTGCGCGGAAATTCAGCAAGATTGATCTTTCACTCTTTCATAAGCATATTTACAGATGCATGTAGCCGCTGAATCTCAACCATTGTTGTGGAAGATTTTCAGAGAGCTATATGGTATGCTGGCTTCATGTGGGATTTGTCTTTAGTAAGACAGCTCAGCAAATACAAAGAACTTATGCAGGCAGTAAATTCTGATTGAATACATATTTTATTGACTCAGGCCTGGTTCCACCACATGAGGGAGAGCAATTTAAGACAGCTCAAATTACTCCAATTAAATTATCAAGACATTCTGTAATTATACTTCAGAAATCATCTGCCTACCTACTCTGTCCATCTTAATAGGATGGACCAATCATGTTAATTTGTTTACTTACTATGGCCAATTACATCCTACTCTCTGGCAGCATGATAATTCATTGGTCTGTCGAATTCAGAAGCTCCCACCCACTTGTCTCTTAGGAACTTCAATTACGTGGATAACAGAGTTCAAATATATCTTTCCCATTGTCTGTCAATTATGTAGGTTGTAGAGTTCAATAGTTGCTGTTCTCACTGTTTGCTAAGCATTTCTTATCAATAGAAAACAAATTATCCCATTCATTTAGCATCTGGGAACTATATTGATAAAAACTATAGTAAGTAGTCTCACAACACTAGGTTAAAGTCCAACAGCTTTATTTGGTAGCATGAGCTTTTGGAGCGTTGCCTCTTCATCAGGAGAGCCACTGACTTGATGAAGGGGCAATGCTTCAAAAGCTTATGCTACCAAATAAACCTGTTGGACTTTAACCTGGTGTTGTGACATTACTTACTGCACATACTCTAGTCCAATGCTGGCAACTTCACATCATGGATAAAAACTATACTCTATGGCCATATTGTTCTTAAAGAATGCGGTTCACCTCAGTTAGCTTTTATCCCACTATGCCTTGAGGCAGTCTGTATTTGGCCAAGGTGTACAGAATATTTTTAAAAATGCATATTTAAAATCCCTAACAATGGTTATATGTATTTCTTTGCAACCAAACCTCTGTAATTCCAGGTACACCAAACTTTTTCTGCATTATATTCATTTATAATGTAGTCTACCCCAATTTTACTAGTCTTTTAGTACCATTCCATCCTTATTTCCTCTAACAATTGCTTGCCATCATTAAGCAGGATCAGAGGTGGCTTAGGATCATAATACTCTTTTACTAAGTCCTTCAATTCTGGGAAGGTTTTTGTGTCCAGTGCCTCCAGAAAGGTTAAACTGCATGTAACAGTGAAAGCTGACAGTCCACAAGTGGTCAGCAAAATAACCCATTGCTTTTCATCTGAGACAATGTCGTTAGCTCTGAAGAAATAACTCTACTATTCTATATGTTGGGCCAAGTCTTCCATGACAGGTTCAAAAGAATCCAATTTCCCGAATAGAGGCATGTTTGCCAGGCAATGGCTCACCCCCAATATGTAGCGGCTGATAGCAAACACGTTCCTTCAGGTCACTTCTTTTCCCTCATCACCACTGTAATAAGTCTTCAGAGGCAGAAGTCCCTTCACCAAAATCTCTTTATTTACAAACTCTAACAGCAGTACACAAAGTGATATCAGTTAGCAGTCTACCTCTGGAGGTGTCAAAAGACCTAACACTCCTGGTTAAGTATAAAGCAAAGACACCCTGATTGACCCATAAATTGGATCCTTAATCAGGGAGTTCATACTCCAACAGGCCAATTTCAATGGCCTGATTGAAGTTATTACACCGTCCTTAATTCAGAATCACATCCAACGTTTTTCATGTCCACTGCACTGACCTTATCATCATGATTAACTATTTTACCAAGTATTGCATCATTTGACAAATACACAATAAATCATTAACAGTTCTCAGACTCTAATTCTTCTTTTCAAATTATTTGCTATGCCCAGGGAGATCAATTTGGTTGACAGTACACACTTTATTGGTAAACCATTTCAGGATATGTGTGAGAAATGGAACATCAATCAGGCTATTGTTTCTTCTCACTACCCTAGATCCAATGACCTGGCTGAACAAATAATTTGAATTCAATAATTCTCATATGTAAATAGGCCAAGAAAAACATGCAAATTGCAGTGTTATATCTGAGAGTGACACCTCAAAGTGTAACTATTCCATCACTGACAGAATTTATGTTCAGCAGATCACACATACCAGTTTACCTACTCTTAACCATGGGACTTCAAATTTACAGTAGTGTGTTGACTCTTAAATGTTCTCTGAAATGGCTTGGCAAGCCACTCAATGCAAGGACAATTAGAGATGGGCTGTAAATGCTATCCCAGCTAACAATGCTCATATCCTAAGACTGAATTTGAAAAAAATAGCTTCTGTTTCCATAACTATCACATGCATTAAAGGATTTCCAGACTCCGGAACTAACTTCTGATCTCCCAAGATCTCAGCTTGGTGCATGGCTGTGACTTGGAGCTTTACTATGACCTGAAACTTTGCGGTTTCCTTTACTCCTGCTTGGCATCTGTATATGATTGATTTTGCTGGGATTGATTTCCTTTACTCCTGCTTGGCATCTGTATATGATTGATTTTGCTGGGATGGTGAGCAGGGAGGAGGTAAAGGGGCAGGTGTTGCACCTTCTATGATTGCATGGGAAGGTGCCGTGGGCAGGGGGTGAGATGTTGGGTGTGATGGAGAAGTGGACCAGGGTGTCCCAGAAAGAATGGTCCCTGTGGAACGCTGACAGGGGAGTGAGGAGAAGATGCATTGAGTGGTGGCATCATGCTAGACTTGGCAGAAATGCCAGAGGATGATTCTTTGAATGCAGAGACTGATGGGGTGAAAAATGAGGACAAGGGGACCCTATCCTGGTTCTGGGAGGGAGGGGAGGAGGTGACAGCAGTGACCAGGGGGATGGGTTGGATGCAGTTGAGAGCCCTGTTATTTACAGTGGGTGGAAAACTACGATTGAGGAAGAAAGAAGATATATCACCAGCACCACTTGGTAAAGTGGTATCATCAGAACGGATGGGACAGAGGCAAGGGAACTGGGAGAATGGAATAGAGTCCTTACAGATTGTGGGGTGTGAAAAGCTGTAGTCAATGTCGTTGTGAGAATCGGTGGGTTTGTAATAGACGTTATAGACAGTTTTTCATTGGAAATGGAGAGATGTCAAATAAGGGAAGGGAAGTGTCAAAGATGGACCATGTGAAGGCGATAGGGGGTGAAAATTGGAAGCAAATTTGATAAATTTTTCAAGATCCAGATGAGGGCATGAAGCGGCACCAAAATAGCCGTCAATATACCAATAGTTGTGGGAGGTGGCCGAAGTAGGACTGGAATAGGGAACGCTCCACATAATGTATAAGGAGACAGGCATAACTGGGACCCATGTGGCTGCCCATAGCTACACCTTTTATTTGGAGGAAGTAGGATGAGTTAAAGAGAAATTGTTGAATGAAAGAACTAGTTCAGTCAGATGGAAGAGAGTGGTGGTGGGTGGGGATTGTTCAGACCTCTGTTTGAAGAAGAAGCAAAGAGCGTTGAGGCCATCCTGGTGGGGAATTGAGGTGTAGAGAGATTGGACATCCATGGTGAGGTGGAGGTGGTTTGGGCCAGGGAACTGAAAGTTGTTGATATGGTGTAAGGCCTCAGAGGAATCACAGATGTAGGTGCGAAAGGACTGAACAAGACGAGAGAGAATAGAGTTAAGATAAGAGGAAATGGGTTCAGTAAGGCAGGAACAGGCTGACATGATGGGCCTACTGGGACACTCCTGTTTTGTGGATGTTCGATGGTGAAGTCATAGTCCAGGGGGAGGTAGGAGGAAGCTATGAAAAAGTTGGCAGTCAGCCTCTGCGAAAGAGATGTCCATATGTGAGACAACAACAGCACTGCCCTTTTTGGCAGGTTTGTTGATGAGGTCAGGGTTGGATCTGAGAGAACGAAGTGCAGCAAGTTTGGAAGGCGACAAATTAGAGTGGTTGAGAGGAGCAGAGAAATTGAGATGGCCAATGTCACGCTGCAAATAAACGACAAGGGCTGGGGTTAGAAGGGATGTGATCTGATGAACAGGAGGAAGTAGAGGGTCCTGGATGGGTGTTGGTATCAATGAGTTGTTGAAGCTTGCATTTCTTAACATCTAAAAGTTTCTTGTTAATGCATTGGATGAGACGAAGAATGAAGCAAAACTTTGAGAAAAAGTAAGTCAGTGCTATTGGAGAGGGATGTTGAGGGTACACATATGGCAGTGCATGACACTGATTGTGGACCTCAGGAAGCAGTGAGAACAGCAGTTCTTTAGGGAAGGAAACCTGCCATCCCTATCTGGTCTCACCGACATATGACTCCAAGCCACAGCAATGTGGTTGACTCTCAGCTGTCCTCTGAAATGGCCTAGCAAGCCACTCAGATGTATTCATTGCTACAAAGTCTCAATGAAGAAATGAAATCTAACGGACCACCTGGCATCGACCCAGGCACTGGAAAAGACAGCCCTGTCAACCCTGCAATGTCCTCCTTACTAACATCTGGGGGCTAGTGCCAAAACTGGGACAGCTGTCACACGGACATAGTCATTCTCACAGAATCATATCTTAGATAACACCCCAGACACCACATTACCATCCCTGGCTATCTACTGTCCCACCAGCAGGACAGACGCAGCAGAGGTGATGGCAGCACAGTGATTTACAGTTGGGAGGAGTTGCCCTGGGAGTCCTTAACATTGACTCCGGACTCCTTGAAGTCTCATGGCTTCAGGTTAAACATGAGCAAGGAAACCTCTTACTGGTTATCACATACCATCCTTCTTTGGTTGATGAGTCAGTACTCCTCCATGTTGAACAAAACTTGGAGGAAGCATTGATGGTGGCAAGGGCGCAAAATGTACTTTGGGTGGGGGATTTCAATGTCCACCAAGAGTGGCTCAGCAGCAGCACTGCTGATCGAGCTGGTCGGGTCTTAAAGGAAATAGCTGCTAGACTGGGTCTGCAGCGGGTGGTAAAGGAACCAACAACAGGAAAAAACACACTTTATCTGATCCTTACCAATCTGTTGGCTGCAGATACATCTGTCCATGGCAGTATCAGTCAGAGTGACTACTGCACAGTCCTTGTGGCGATGAAGTCCCGCCTTCACAATGAGAATAACCTTCACTGTGTTGCATGGCACTATCATCGTGCTAAATGGGACAGACTTCAAACTGATCTTGCAACTCAAGACTGGGCATCCATGAGGCACAGTGGGCCATCAACAGCAGCGGAACTGTACTCCAACACAATCTGCAAACTCATGGCTCGAAATATCCCCCACTCAATCAACCCTGATTCAATGGAGAATACAGTAAGAAGTCTGACAACACCAGGTTTAAGTCCAACCGATTTATATGATAGTAAACTCACAAGCTTTTGAGGTTTCCCTTTTCATCAGGTGACTGGAGAGTTCTGGTCTCAGACAGCATATAACAGCAAGACAGTTTACAGATTACTGATTAGAATGTGAATCTTTACACCTAACCTGCTATTCAAGTCTTAAAGTGGCTAACAATGTGAGTGGAAGGAGCACTGAGCACAGGTTAAAGAGATGTGTATTGTCTCCAGACAGTACAGTAAGTGAGGTTTTGCAAACCCAGGCAAGTCATGGGGGTTACAGATAATGCGACATGAACCCAAGACCGAAGAGGGAAGCCTCGAAAGCTTGTGAGTTTACTATCAAATAAATCGGTTGGACTTAAACCTGGTGTTGTCAGACTTCTTACTGTGTCTATCCCAGTCCAACGTCAGCATCTCCACATCAATGGAGAATGCATGAGGGTATGCCAGGAACAGCACTAGGCATACCTAAAAATGAGGTGTCCACCTGGTGAAGCTACCAAACAGGACTACTTGCATGCCAAATGACAAAAACAGCAAGTGATAGACAGAGCTAAGCGATCCCACAATCAACGGATCAGATCTAAGCTTTGCAGTCTTTCCACATCCAGTCATGAATGGTGGTGGACAATTAAACAACTCACTGGAGGAAGAGGCTCTACAAAAACCCTCATCCTCAATGATGGAGGAGCCCAGCACATCAGTGTAAAAGAAAAGGCTGAAGTATTTGCAGCAATCTTCAGCCAGAAGTGCCAACTGAGTGATCAGTCTCGGCCTCCTCCAGTGGTCCCCAGCATCTCAGTTTCTAGTGTTCAGCCAATTCGATTCACTTCGCATGATATCAAGAAACAGTTGAAGGCACTGGACGCTGCAAGGGCATTGGGCCCTGATAACATTCCAGCAATAGTATTGAAGACTTGTGCTCCAAAACTTGCTGCTCCCCTAGCCAAGCTGACACCTACCTGACATTGTGGAAAATTGCCCAGGTATGTCCTGTACATGAAAGGTAGGACAAATCCAACTCAGCCAATTACCAATCATTCTCAATCATCAGTAAAGTGATGAAAGGGTTCATCAACGGTGCTATCAAGCAGCACTTGCTCAGCAATAACCTGCTAGTGATGTCCAGTTTGGGTTTTGCCAAGGTCATTCAGCTCTTGACCTCATGACAGTGTTGGCCCAAACATGGACAAAAGAGCTAAATTCCAGAGGTGAGGTGAGAGTTGCAGCCCTTGACATCAAGGCCGCATTCGATTGACTGTAGAATCAAGGAGCCCTAGCAAAACTGGAATCAATGGATATCAGGGGGCGAACATTCTGCTGGTTGAAGTCATACCTGGTACATAGGAAGATGGTTGTGGTTGTGGAGGGTCAGTCATCTCAACTGTAGGATATCTCTGCAGGAGTCCCTCAGGGTAGTGTCCTATGCCTAACAATCTTCAGCTGCTTCATCAATGACTTTCCTTCCATCATAAGGTCAGAAGTGGAGATGTTCACTGATGATTGCACAATATTCAGGATCATTCACAACTCCTCAAATACTATATTCAAATGCAACAAGATCTGGACAATATCCAAGTTTGGGCTGACAAGTGGCAAGTAACATTCATGTCACACAAAGCCAGGCAATGACCATCAGCAATAAGAAACACTCTAACAACAGCCCCTTGACATTCCATGGTGTTACCATCACTGAATCCCCCACTGTCAACATCCTTGGGGTTACCATTGACCAGAAACTCAACTGGACTCACCACATAAACACAATAACTACAAGAACAGACCAGAGGCTAGGAATACTGTGGTGAGAAACTCACCTCCTGACTCGCCAAAGCCTATCCACTATCTACAAGGCACAAGTCAGGAGTGTGATGGAATACTCCTCACTTGCTTGGATGGGTGCAGCTCCAACAACATTCATGTAGCTTGAAACCACCCAGGACAAAGAAGCCGCTTGATTGGCACTACATCCACAAATATCCACTCCCTCCATCACTGACGCTTAGTAGCAGCAATGTGTACTGTCTACAAAATGCATTACAGCAATTCACCAAATATCCTTAGACAGCACCTTCCGAAGCTATGACAAGGGCAGCAGATACATGGGGACACCACCACCTGTAAGGTCCCCTCCAAGTCACTCACCATCCTGACTTGAAAATATATTGCTGTTCCTTCACAGTCGCTGTGTCAAAATCCTGGAATTCCCTCCCTAACGGCATTGTGGGTCAAACCACAGAACATGGACTGCAGCGATTCAAGAAGGCAGCTCACCACCACCTTCTCAAGGGCAACTAGGGATGGGTAATAAACGCTGGTCAGCCAACGACACTAATGAATGAATTGAAAAAGTACTAATGTCACAAGTAGTCTTAGATTAATGCTGCAATGAAGATACTGTGAAAATCCTCTAGTTACCACGCTCGCCTGCTTGAGTACACTGAAGGAGAGTTTAACATCATCAATGCCCCCAACCAGCATGTCTTTGGACTAATTAAGCAGGTGTGCAATGATTGTGATTCATTTTGATATCTGTACCTTATGCATGATATAACATTAATCAGTAGCTGTGAATAGATAGAGATAACTACCATACTTTGATTAGTAAATGTTAATTACTTATAATCAAATTTAAAACTATAACTGTTTATGTATTCCTGAATTCTACACTCTGGCCAGTTATGGACTGTGGCCTGTGGCTTTTCAGGCTCCTCGCTATAGCTTGTATTAAACAGCTGTTTAAGAGAACTCCATGACCCTTGGTCTGGTTACTTGAAGGGAACTGAGTTGTGATGAACTAAAAACTGAATATCAGAGCTCTCAACAAGGAACAAGTACTGTGTGTTATTCTATTCATAAGATTTCAGTCACTAGGAGTGACAATGTAGACACAGAAGATTTTTGGTTAGATGCTGCTTGAGCACATATATGCTGCTCACCTGGATACTTTCTTCTCCATGTTTATGTACATTGAGTGCTGGTATGGTGATTCCTTTGCACTGTACCTAGTTGCTTCCAACCCTGGGTGTCCTTGGTAGAGTTGCTAGGTATAGTACCCCTGCACAGAGTTGGGGATGATGGGTTGTTGCTTATGCAGTATCGGTCTATCTTGTACAATTAACTCCTCTCTCATAGAGAAGAATGTGTGGAGGATATGCTCCTTTGAAGATTGGGCCAATCTTTCATAATGATAACATAGAACTGCCTGCATGTAAGATCTGGCTGTAAGGCATGCTTGATTCGATGAGACAAAAGTACCTCAATGGTTATGATGTCAATATCCTCCTCACAATCTGCCTGGTCAATGGTGGACAGTAAGGCTCTGGAAAGGTACAGTTCCATACCGTATTTGAAATTGACACCGAGTTTGCAGAGTTGCAGTCAGTTTATTAACCATTTATATAGATGATCTGGAGGAGGGAACCGAGTGTATGGTGTCGAAATTTGCTGATGACACCAAGATTGGTGGAACGGCAAATTGCGCGGAGGGTGTGGAGAGTCTGCAGAAGGATCTAGATAGGCTGGGCGAATGGGCCAGGAACTGGCAAATGGAATTTAATGTTGGCAAGTGCGAGGTGGTCCACTTTGGTAGGAATAATGGTAGGAAGGACTATTACTTACGTGGCGAAAAACTGCAGCAGGCGACGGTGCAGAGGGACCTCGGGGTCCTTGTGCATGAGTCGCAAAAACCCAGCTTGCAGGTGCAGCAGGTGGTCAGGAAGGCTAATGGGATGCTGGCCTTCATAGCGAGGGGGATTGAATATAAAAGTAGGGAGGTCTTGCTGCAGCTGTATAGGGCATTGGTGAGGCCGCAGCTGGAGTACTGTGTGCAGTTTTGGTCACCGCACTTACGCAAGGATATTTTGGCCTTGGAGGGAATGCAGAGGAGGTTTACTAGGCTGATACCGGAGTTGAGGGGGTTGAGCTATGAGGAGAGGCTGAATAAACTAGGCTTGTACTCGTTAGAGTTTAGAAGAATGAGGGGAGATCTCATTGAGACGTATAAGATGATGAATGGGATGGATAGGTTAGAGATGGAGAGACTCTTCCCGCTCAGAAAGGACAGTAGGACTAGGGGGCACAGCCTCAAGATAAAGGGGGGGGCGGTTTAGAACGGAGTTGAGGAGGAACTTCTTCACTCAAAGGATGGTGAATCTCTGGAATTCTCTGCCCGTTGAAGTGGTGGAGGCTGCCTCGCTAAATATTTTTAAGACGCGGGTTGATGGGTTTTTGATAAGCGAGGGGATTAAGGGTTATGGGGAGAGGGCGGGAATGTGGAACTGAGCCACGACAGATCAGCCATGATCTTATTGAATGGCGGGACAGGCTCGAAGGGCTAGATGACCTACTCCTGCTCCTATTTCTTATGTTCTTATGTAACAGTTGGATAGAATAAATGGTGATTATAGGTTTCAACACTTAGAGGGAAACCAAAGAATGAAGTCATGAAATTTCCAGCAAGTGAAGACTAGGCCAACAAGTTCCTTCTTTATGCAGACATCAGGAATCTCTGTGCCAGTGAGGATCCTTAATGCAATGATTACTGGTCTGCCATTCTGGATGCTGACTGACCCAAGTCTGTGCTGCGTGGCATCTGCTGATAGGCATATAAATGCTCGAATGTCAAAGTATTGTAGCACTGAAAGCACTGAATGTCTTCTTGAGCTTGTTGAATGCAATAGTATGGTGTTCCTGACAACACTATTGACATCTCAGTGGAGAAACTGATGAAGAGGCCCAGTGATCTCAGTGTAACAAGGAATGAACTTGGAAAGATAATTTATCATTTTAAGGAAATGCTGCAGGGCGTGCTTGTTGTTAGGAATGAACATCTGTCATGTTGCAGGTGTCTTTCCTGGATCTAGCTTTGGACCATCAGCTATGAATAAATGATCCACATAGGCAAAGTGGTTTGCCCTGAATCTGCATTTAACAAGGTTGTGCTTCAACTATATGGTCCTGATTCCATTGAAGACTTAACAAAAATGTACACCATGTTCTTGCATTGTATGACCCCAGACCAGGATGTTATTGACAATGTTTTCGCAGGATTGTCCCATAAATACTTAGACCATGCATTGTTGGAAGACCTCACTACCGTCATTAATGTAGAAGAAACAATATCTGCTGACTTGGGGCATGAATGTGGTCCTCAAAGCTCATTTTGAGGACTCTTCATTCAAAGAAATGTACCAGAATGTGCACTTTGCATCCAAGATGCTGACTACCTTTGCATTGGGCATGTCAGCTTTAACCTGTTCAACCGTCTTCATAGGATGATGATACCTCAGCAGTTCCTAACTTTAAGTGAACTATTTCAATGTAGATCCTAACCATATTGTCTTTTATTTACTGCAGCAACCATTACAGAAACCCACTGTGTGGTCTTGCCAATGGGGACTTCGTCACCCAGTTTTGATATCTGATCCAGCTCATCAACTACGTTCTGCATTGTCACCAGGGGGCCTCTTATTAGAGTACAGACCATGGGTCATGTAATCTCATGTGGTATATGACAGGCAGCTTCACCATGGTTTTGCAGTTGAATAAATCTTTTTATTCTAAAATTTCTGGAGACTGCTGCTGCAGAGTATGAATATCTCTACCAAAATGGGTTAATCCCAGTGTGATGACCCAACAGCAGCCTGATTAATGACATGAAACTTGAAGCTAACTGCATGCAATGGAGAGAGGCTACACTTTCCTTGCAGATAGTTTATACGTCATGAGGTCTACCTAATTGTTACGATCTGGTGCAGCATATAGATTAATTTCTTGCAGCAACTGCCTGGCAGAATGTTTCACTTTGCTCCAATTTTATTCTTTTGCTCCAGTGTCACTCTTGAATTTAGCCCCACTAAACTTATCTTAATTGATTTGTCTTATAGGCTGGCACTATAGTAAAATTGCAAATTTTGTCTACTTGTCTGCAAAGTGTTCATCAAACATGAGTGGGTCAATGCGGCGAAGCCCCTGTACTATCTCTACCAACTCCTGACTTAACTGGCAACAAGGGATTAACAACTATGTAGGTTTATTAACAACACTGAAAGGTTGTTACATACTGTGTGCCTGCCCGCCCCTAAGTCCACACTACAGACATCTTAACCCTTTTGTACTTGCATTCTTCGAATGTCCATGTAACCACCCAGTCTGCATCTACTACAAAGTATTGAAGTTGTATCAATAAATTATTTTAAAAATAAATTAAAGGACAAAAAGCCTCTGTTATATATTTAAGTGATTGCATGATTGCTTTAAGAGTTGATCATATGATTGATACCGATGCCCTTGCGGCATTATACAGGCTTCTTCCTGAGTTTCATTTCCTAACCTATGCTGTCAACATCTCGTACATACGCCTGTTGTTATTTTTAATCCATTGGCGGAATTTTACCAGCACGTCTACCCAAGATTTGTATGATCCCACTCGAGGCCAATGGAGAATTCTGTTCTCCGAGCCTTGCCCACTCCCAGAATCAGGGTGGGCATGCTGGTACAATTCCAGTCTATGTGGGCAAACCACTTTCTTTTTATTTAAAACCCACAGCCGCCTCTTTTAGGCTCAGTGGAGGAAAGCTTGATGAAAGCCAAGGAAAAGATGTGTCATAGCGTTCCCATAGATGGGAAGGCTGCGGGAGGAACCCAAACATGAAAGAGGTAGGTTGGAATATTTTCTTGGAATCAATTCCTAGACTAATTCAAAGGTCACAGTGGACTGGATGGGTTTCCGTATAGTCAGGATTACATCTCTGATGCTGCATTCTCCTGAATTTCTGGTGCAATGCCCTGCCTGTGGAAGGTGGTTGTGCTGTACTTGGGGCACATCTGGATCACAGAGAAGGCCCAGGATAGGGAAATCTTGTCTCAGGTGTGTTGCTCCTGTTGGACACCCATAGAAGAAATTTTGGACTGGTCCTTGGCAAAGCAAGTAATAGGATGTACAGGATTCCCTCTCAGCTATTTAAACACACCAGTCCACAAACAATTGGCAGAAAGTGCAAAGTGGCCTTGTGAGTGTGCTTAAGGACACACGTTTGCAAACTATCCATCTGCTATGCAAGTTAAATGTTCTAAATTGAACCAAATTAAAACTGGCTCAATTCCAAGCAGTTTGGATTCCTCTTATGTTGAGTCTTTATAATTACCCTTTCAATACAAGCAATACTTATCAACAATTAAAGTACGTACATTTAATACCAAATAATTTTTATGACACAAAAATATTGATTTTTAATACATATGATATGGCACATTCTATCATGAAGGCTGAACCATAATGGCATTCTGTAAGCCAATGTGCAGGATACCTGAACCTATACAACTATGACAAGGTCTGCAAGACCTAACAGGCTACAAGTTAAAGGCATGTAAAATCACTGGCTCCAATGCATCCCCCTCTGATGACCTCAATGCATTCTATGCCGGTTTTGAGCAAGAGATCAGTGAGAGTATGCCCTCCACCCTGGAAGCCCTGGATGAACCTGTACCTGGGGTCACCATTGCAGATGTTGGAGCAGTTTTCTCGAAGGTCAACCCATGGAAAGTGACTGGCCAGATGGGGTACTTGGACAAGAACTCAGATCCTGTGCAGATCAGCTGGTGGGAGTATTCGCAGACATCTTCAACCTCTTTTTACAACAATCTGAGGTCCCTATCTGCTTCAAGAAGATGACCATCATTCCAGCACCTAAGAAAAACCAAGCAGCGTGCCTTAATGACTATTGGCCAGTGGCTCTGACATCCATTATTATGAATCATGGCCCGAATCAATTCTAGCCTCCCAGGCTACCTGGATCCACTACAGTTTGCCTATTGTTGCAATAGGTTCAAGTAGATGCCATCTCCCTGGCCCTGCACTCAATCCTGGAACACCTAGATAACAAGGACACCTATGTCAAACTCTTCCTTATTGACTATAGCCCAGCCTTCCGCGCCCTTATTCCCATGAAACCCACCTCCAAACTCTGTGGCCTGGGCCTCAGCACCTCCCTCTGTGACTAGATCCTGAACTTCCTAACTCACAGATCGCAATCAGTAAGCATAGTCAACAACACCTTCTACACAATCATCCTCAACACCGGTCCCACACAAGGCTGTGTTCTCAGCCCCCTACTCTACTCCTTATACACCTATGACTGTCTGGCCAAATCCCCCTCCAATTCAATTTTCAAGTTTGCTGATGACACTGCCGTAGTGGGTTAGATCTCAAACAATGATGAGACAGAGTACAGGGATGAGACAGAGAATCTGGTGAACTGGTGGGGCAACAATAATCTCTCCCTCAATGTCAACAAAATGAAAGAGATTGTCATTGACTTCAGGAAGCATAAAGGAGAACATGCCCCTGTCTACATCAACGGGGATGAAGTAGAAAGGGTTGAGAGCATCAAAATTTTACGTATCCAGATCACCAACAATCTGTCCTGGTTCCCCCATGCCAACATTATAGTTAAGAAAGCCCAGCAAGGTCTCTACTTTCTCAGAAGACTAAAGAAATTTGGCATGTCAGCTATGACTCTCACCAGCTTTTACAGATGAACCATAGAAAGCATTCTTTCTGGTTGTATCACAGCTTGGTATGGCTCTTGCTCTGCCCAAGACTGCAAGGAACTACAAAAGGTTGTGAATGTAGCCCAATCCATCATGAAAACCAGCCTCCCAGCCATTGACTCTGTCTACACTCCCCCGCCTTGGTAAAGCAGCCAGCATAATTAAGGACTCCATGTACCCCAGACATTCTCTCTTCCACCATCTTTGGTCAGGAAAAAGATACAAAAGTCTGAGGTGACGTACCAACCGACTGAAGAACAGCTTCTTCCCTGCTGCTGTCAAACTTTTGAATGGACTTACCTTGCATTAAGTTGACATTTCTCTACACTCTAGCTATGACTATAACACTACATTCTGCATTCGCTCGTTTCCTTCTCTATGAAAGGTATGCTTTCTCTGTATAGCTTGCAAGGAACAATACTTTTCACTGTATGCTAATATACGTGACAAGAATAAATCAAATCAAATCAATGAACAAAATTGATTCCTTGGTCTATGCATGGAACAGTCAGACAATCTGTCCCATTCCTAATGGTAGAATATTAGCTATATTTTAAGTTAACGAATTTTGTTGTGCAAACATAGAAATGGATAAATGAAACATATAATTCATGAAAGAATGATTGTGAATTCCATTGTTTAATTGCTGTGGCTGCTATGGCATAGATGCTATAAGAATATTGGACATATTTTCATGCCAGAGTAATCAAAGGTACAAGACTTCAGTTAGCCAGCTGTATATCTTTAACTGCATGGAGCAGCTTTTCCCTGATTCATTTTCCTACCTGACAATATAGGACTTGTCTTAATGCTGTATTCGAGTGTCAGCCTAGATTCTGATAATTTATAGTGGCATAAACTTTGATTGTGCCAACAGGAGTTACCTGCTGGTGGCCAAGAACTGAACGCATAGAATGTAATGCAATGAACCAAACTGGCAAAATTTAGCATTAGGCTATTACTAAAGATGAACTGTTAATTTCATGAATGGGCACACGGAATCCCCTGAGTTCCTCAATCTATTACAGTTTCATCTTTTCTACTTATTTACATTAATTATTTTTTATATGAAAGTAAATGGTCCTTTAATTAGCAATGTTAAATGCAAACAGAAGGTTAAATGGTTTTGGGATTTAATTTCTTAACCTCTGCTTATTCACAGCAAAATAAAATTAAATCAATGATCTGAACCCTGCTGACTTTACTTCAGGAAGGCAGTTTTATTTATTGGATCTTTTGAGCCTTGATTATTCAGCTCTGTGCTAATTTTTAATTAATATTGGTGCATGTTAAGATTAAGATAAAATAGAAATTATTGCTCTATACTTATTGTTGATGTCCTAATAGAAGTCTTATATTTATGCAAACGTTCTGACTGCAAAACTTTAATTCCAGGTGTCATGTTTTTGATACAATTTTTATCCAATTTTCTAGAATGTGTCAGTGCTCTTGATTCAGCCATACCAATTGAATATTTTTCTTTATTTTCTAACAACTATGCTCAAAAGTTTTTCAAATTCCAAATGTATGACTGCTGCCATCTAGAAGGACAAGCGCAGCAGATACTTGAGAAGATCACCACCACCTGGAGGTTCCCCTCACAAGTCATTCATTATCCTAACTTGGAAATGCATTGTCATTTCTTCAGTGTCACTAGATCAAAATATTGGAATTCCCTTGCTAGTAGCACTGTACTTATACCTCAGGGACTGTAGCAGTTCAGGAAGGCAGCTTACCACCACCTTCTCAAAGACAAGTAGGGATTGGTAATGAATGCTGGCATTGTCAGCAATGCTCGCATCCCATAAAATTAATTTTTAAAAATTGATTCTAGAGGTGACATTTCAAATCTTTATTTAAGTTAATTTTATATTGTGCATTTTCTCTTCTTAAACAAATATATCATATTTGAAGGGTACTCAACTGGGTTCGACTCATTCCCTGCACCTCTGTCATCCCAGAACCTCCTCCCAGAAACATGATAGGGTCTCCTTGTCCTCAATTTTCATCCCACCAACCTCTGCATTCAAAGGAACATCCTCTGCCATTTCTCCCAACTCCAGCAGGATGATACCATGAAACACATCTTCCCCTCACTGCCCCAATCAGCATTCCACATAGAGAATTCCCTCTGTGATACCCTGGTCCACTCCTTCATTCCCCTAACACTTCATCTCCTTCCCATGGCACCTGACTTTTCAATCATACAAGGTGCAATACCTGCACCTTTACCTTCTCCCTTCTCACCGTTCAAAGCCCCAAACATTCCTTTCAGGTGAAGCAACATTGCACTTGGACCTCCTTCAACTTGGTCTGCTTTATTTGCTGCTCCCAATGTGATCTTCTCTACTTTGAGGAGACTAAACAGAGACTGGGCGATCATAGAACACCTTCACAGCCCACAAGCATGATCCTAAACTTCCAGTCGCTTGTCATTTCAACTCAGTATCTTGCTCCCATGCCCACATGTCCACCCTTGGCCTGTTATAATGCTTCAGTGAAACCCAACGCAGACTGGAAGAGAACCCCTTGTCATCTAATTAGGCATGTTATAGTCCTCAGGACTCAAGGTTGAGTTTAACAACTTTAGACTGCGACTTTTCTCCTCCATCTTGACCCTTCTTTTCATGCTCATAACATTTCTGTCTCAATTCAAACCCTCCCCTCCCCCATTAGGCCATCTTTTACTTGTTCTTTAGTTTTGCTTCACTGAGCTGGCTTTTGTTCTCCCAGTAACACATTATATCTTACCTTTATGCCACTACCAGTACCTTCTAATTCCCTTCACAATGCATTAGCACTTCCTCTGACTCAAGATCTATACATCTTTGTTGCAATTGTTCTTAGCTCTCACCTGCCACTGATTTTCTACACTGCTCCAGCTGCTTCAACCCTTCTTATCCAGCATATAATCCATCACATTCTCTTTAGCTCTGAAGAAGCTAGTTTTTGTTGAAAAGGTGATAGTGAGCCATCTATTTGAATTGCTTCAGTCTTGGTGTTGAAAAGAAGGTACTCCCATGCTGTTAGACAGGGGGTGGAATTTTATGAAAAAGTTTCAAAATGCCAAATGAGCAAGAAAACAGGAGAGTTTTAGGCTTGTTTGTTGGGCGAGTTTGAAAATGCAAGTTTATGGTGCTTAGCGCAAGAAAAGAGCCAGGATGTGATTCTCACCATGGGAGCATGGAGCCTGAGCTCACTGGTGAAGCCGGCTGCTGAATGTAGGGGTTGCTGGCTGCTGAGCTGTAGAGCTGCCATTGCGCAGGTGCCATGATCTCTGAGCATACTGGAAAATCTCCTGCTGCTCCACCATCATCCCCCTCCCACTCCCATCACCCACTCCATGGAGATCAGAACCCTCCCCCTTGCCTCCCCTCCTCTCTTGGGAATCACTACCTCCTCTGCTGATTGCCTCCCCCTCTGCCAATTGCCTCCCCCTCTTTCCCTCCCCACCCAGTTCACCATCCCTTCTGCAGAATTCCCTCCCCCCCAACTCCACTGCCGATCGTATCCCCCCCAGCACCCCCAAGCAGAGTTCCCTTCCCTTCCACCCTGGCAAAGATCTCTCCTACCCTCCCATTCTGAAAGAATATCTTCATTCCCACTCCTTGATATTAATGAAGCAGTCAAAGACAGCTTAGTATTGGACATTAGCCCCAAGAATTCCTGGACCTCATAGATTGGCAATACTATGAAACTATCACCCTATTCTGCCAACGCCTCGGACTACTTTCCAGTGCTGCTACATGCAGGACCACCACCATGACTGTTAAATCACAGGACTGTTCCCAAATTCCCCAAACTCAGTTCCAGAAAGTATCAGACATCTAACTTTGACAACTACATCTCTCCATGCTCCTCGGTTTTAATAACTGTAAGGGATAAGAGTTATTCATATGCTTATAATTTCATCAGTACAATGTTTTATTACAATGTATTCCAAGATGATGTATTCTATGAAAATCAAAAATTAATTCACTTTAGTTTTATACTAATATGAAATCTGATTTGTTCAGTCACTTTAAATCAGCAGTCCTACTCCACCATGTAGGTCATCATTTTATATTCTATTAATGTAAAACACCCAGGTGCATTGACAAATGAAATAGAATCATAGAGGTTTACAGCATGGAACAGGCTCTTTGACCCAACTTGTCCATTCCATCCTTTCTTTTTTAAAACCCCTAAGCTAATCCCGTTGCCTGCATTTGGCGCATATCCCTCTACACCCTTCGTACCCATGTAACTATCTAAATGCTTTTTGAAAGAGACAAAATTGTACCCACCTCTACTACTACCTCTGGCTGGTTGTTCCAGACTCTCATCACCCTCTGTGTGAAAAAATTGTCCCTTTGGACACTTTTGTATCTCTCCCCTCTCAACTTAAACCTATGCCCTCTAGTTTTAGACTCTTTTACATTTGGGAAAAGATATTGACTATCTAGCTGATCTGTGCCCCTCATTATTTTATAGACCTCGAAAAGATCACCCCTTAGCTTCCTACGCTCCAGGGAAAAAAGTCCCAGTCTATCCATCCTCTCTTTATAACTCAATCCATCAAGTCCCGGTAGCATCCTAGTAAATCTTTCCTACACTCTTTCTAGTTTAATAATATCATTGCAATAATAGGGTGACCAGAATTGCACACAGTATTTCAAGTGTAGCCTTACCAGTGTCTTATACAACTTCAACAAGACGTCCCAACACCTGCATTCTATGTTCTGACCGATGAAACCAAGCAAACCGAATGCCTTCTTTACCACTCTGTCCACCTATGACTCCACTTTCAAGGAGCTATGAACATGGACCCCTTGATGTCTTTGTTCTGTAAGTCTCCCTAACACCCTTCCATTAACTGAGTAATTAACTGTGATGAGCATAAGAACATAAGAAATAGGAGCAGGAGTAGGCCATCTAGCCCTTCGAGCCTGCCCCGCCATTCAATAAGATCATGGCTGATCTGTCGTGGCTCAGTTCCACATTCCCGCCCTCTCCCCATAATCCTTAATCCCCTCGCTTATCAAAAACCCATCAACCCGCGTCTTAAAAGTATTTAGCGAGGCAGCCTCCACCACTTCAACGGGCAGAGAATTCCAGAGATTCACCACCCTTTGAGTGAAGAAGTTCCTCCTCAACTCCGTTCTAAACCGCCCCCCCTTTATCTTGAGGCTGTGCCCCCTAGTCCTACTGTCCCTTCTGAGCGGGAAGAGTCTCTCCACCTCTATCCTATCCATCCCATTCATCATCTTATACGTCTCAATGAGATCTCCCCTCATTCTTCTAAACTCTAATGAGTACAAGCCTAGTTTATTCAGCCTCTCCTCTTAGCTCAACCCCCTCAACTCCGGCATCAGCCTAGTAAATCTCCTCTGCACTCCCTCCAAGGCCAAAATATCCTTGCGTAAGTACGGCGCCCAAAACTGCATACAGTACTCCAGCTGCGGCCTCACCAATGCCCTATACAGCCACAGCAAGACCTCCCTACTTCTATATTCAATGAAAAATAGTAATTCATGCCCTCTGTAAAGTAAAGATTTTCTGTAAGTGTAAGTAAGTGTCTTTTACTTCATTAGACTTCCAACACTATTTTTTCACTCCCACATTTTGTCCATTGACTCAAAGTAAATTAGTGCTGGGGGAGATATAAACAGAAAATATGGAAAGTGCTCAGAGATTTGTCAGACCAGGCCATAATCAGTAAGGTTAGGCAACAACAATCCCTCCACAGTCATCCTCAACACCGGTGCCCCACAAGGCTGCATTCTCAACCCCCTACTATATCCCTTACACACCTATGACTGTGTGGCCAAATTCCCCTCCAACTCAATTTTCAAGTTTGATGACAACACTGCCTTTGTGGGTCAGATCTCAAACAATGACGACACAGAGCATAGGAATGAGATAGAGAATCTGGTGAACTGATGTAGTCACAATAATCTCTTCCTCAATGTCAACAAAATGAAGGAGATATTCATCAATTTCAGGAAGCATAGTAGAAAACATGGCCCTGTCTACATAAGTGGTGACGAAGTAGAAAGGCTCGAAAGCTTCAACGTTTTAGATGTCCAGATCACCAACAACCTGTCCTGGTTTTCCCATGCTGACACTATAGTTAAGGAAGCCTACCAATCTACTTTCTCAGAAGACTATGGAAACCTGACATGTCAGCTACGACTCTCACCAACTTTTACAAATGCACCATAGGAAGCATTCTTTCTGGTTGTATCACAGCTTGACATGGTGCCTACTCTGCCCAAGGCTGCAAGAAACTAAAAAAGGTCATGAATGCAGCCCAATCCATCACACAAAACAGCCTCCCATCCATTGACTCTGTCTACGCTTCCTGCTGCCCCGGCAGAGCATAGTTAAGGACCCCATGCACCCCGGATAAATTAATCACCAATGGGAGTTTTCATTAGTTGTGCCCATTTGTAGGGTTTCATTTCGAGGAGCCTCTAAACATATAGGGTTCGTTTGAAATGCAAGGACCCCAAAGACACAAATTAAAAGCTTTTCAATGTGTTTGTTTTTAAAGCAGAAACTGATTACCATTTCTTTGTCGGGCAAAAGATACAGAAGTCTGAGGTCACATACCAACTGAACAGCTTCTTCCCTGCTGCCATCAGACTTTTGAATGGACTTACCTTGCACTAAGTTGATCTTTCTCTACACCCTAGTTATGACTGTAACATTACATTCTACACTCTCTCGTTTCCTTCTCTATGAATGTCATGCTTTATGTAGCGTGCAAGAAACAAAACTTTTCACTGTATACTAATACAGTGACTAATAATGTGACAATAGTAAATCAAGTCAAATCAAAATCAAATTTAGGATGATTAACAAAAGAATCAAGGATGACATGAGGAAATTCAACAATTTGAAATCTTTAGTAATATATAATGGTGCATACAGATTTAATTGTGGCCTTCAAAGGGAAAGTAGCTAAATATTTGAAGGAGAAAAGACAGCAGAAAAATGGAGAAAGAGCATGAGAGTAGTATAACTGAAATAGTTTTTGAAAGAGCATATGTGGACTCAGTGGGTCAAATGGTTATCTTCTCTGTTGTCCTATAAATGATCTTGTGATTTTGGATATTATATAATAGAAAAGAACTGACAGAAGTGTGTGTAAACTTAGAGGCAGAATTTTTTGTGATGTATGGAATTAGTTATTCGGAGAGAAGCTGTGCACAAAATTGTGCTTGTTTTGAGAATTTTTTTTCACAAACATATTTGTATATAGCCGCATGCAAAATCTGTCATGAAGCAGTTCAATTGGCAGCATTTTAAAACATTTTTTAATTTTTGCTTTACAGATATTTCTTGATATATTTAGAATGGTAACTTGAAGCCATTTGATTACAGGTTGATTTTTTTCACAAAAGATAATTCTTTTAGTTAGCATCAATCCACAACCCATGTGTAACTGGCTTTTAAATATCTGAAAATTTTTTTTGAAAAGCACATATAAATTTGCAAATTGCATTTGGTAATCAGTTTCTGCTTTAAAAACAAATACATTGAAAAGCTTTTAATTTGTGTCTTTGGGGTCCTTGCATTTCAAACGAACCCTATATGTTTAGAGGCTCCTCGAAATGAAACCCTACAAATGGGCACAACTAATGAAAACTCCCATTAGTGATTAGTTTATCATGGGAGTATGGCTAGGTTTATGGACAGGGCATGATATGTTTTAAACCAGTGCAGCTTTAAACTCAGTTTGCACAGAACATATTTTGTGCCGAAAATTCTTTGAGCTTTTGCCTGTTTTACATCAGTTGCCAGCAAGTAGTGCTGATAAAGCCAATGCAACTGACCTGAAATCAACCCCATGATTTTTCACATATCAGAGATAGAGATGAAAAAAATTCTATCCTTTGAAATAATGTGATGTGGCTTTATTCATTGCTTTTATAATGTCTCTGATTCATTGTGAATAATGTCATGGGACATTGACCCGTCTATATATTTTTGAATAAAGTCTTTGCACTTATTGCACATTTGTCACGCTTCAGATGCCCTACTTCAAAGTGACAAATATTTAAGAAACAAAGAAATACTGGCATTTGGGTTTTTTTGTTCTGATGCTGGAAATGTATTAGCACCTTCAGTCCGCAAACTGCCACTACCAGTTGCAATTAACCTCTACTCAATCTCAAGGCTTTCCTATCGATGGTTAATCTGACTTTCTTATGTAGGTTAAACACAGGTCAACCTTAGCAGCAGAATAATGCAAAAGGAAGGAGCATTGTGTTCAGTTCTGACCACCACTCTTTTATGAAGTATGTCAGGGCCTTTCAGAGGAGATTTACTACAGTTATACCCCAATTATGTAGAGACCAGAGAACATGAGGTTGTTCTTGATAGAGCAGAAATGTTTAATGAAACAAAGGCAAAACATTGGAGATACTGACAATCTGAAATAAAATTAATGTTGGAAATACTAGATAGGTCAGGCAGCATCTATGGAGAGATGAACAGACTTATTAAAACGTTACATTTTTGCCTTGAGGATGGGAAGCTGGAATGAAAACTATTTCTGGTCTGGTAACCACCTCTAGGGCTAAATAGTCACTGACCTGGAATTCATACAAGAGCATCCTCTTAATTGGCTCTGAAAGAGGATCTTTGTTCAATTAAGGGTAGTGAATGTGTTCTTGAGATCTGGACGGCCAATCAAAAGCCTTCCAGTTCCACAGCTGCAGAAAAACGTAACTGAGGGCACTTCAATAAAAATGTGTTCTCCCAGCCACTGTTTAAAAAACTACCTGAAGGTTACAAAAAGCAGACAGTCCATCACTATATTGCAAGGGTGTGGATAGGGGAAGAGCTGTTCTCCAGGGCATTCTTTGGTTGCACCCACACAAACAGAGGGGCCTGTAGGCCTGGCCAGGGATGCTGGCATCATGACCTTTCACTGGGTGGCCACATCCTGGCAGATAACCTGTCCCCTCCCCCTCTCCCCCCTCCCCCCTACTTTTCCCCCTTCCCCTTCTCCCCCTAATTCTCCTAGCCCCTCCCTCCCTCATCTCCTCCCCTCCTCCACATCCTCCTCCTGCTCCACCCTCCCCTTCCTCCTAACGCTTTCATCTCCCTTCACCTCTTTCCATCTCTTATCATCTCTTTCCCTCTCCCTTCCCTTTCCCTCCTTCCCCCTCCTTCTAACCCCACCTCCTCCCCCTTCACCCTTGAAAGATGAAAGATCATGATACCAGTATGCATCCCCTCCCTCTCTCCCTCCCTCCCCACTTCCCTCTCTCCCTCCCTCCCCACTTCCCTCTCTCCCTCCCTCCCCACTTCCCTCTCTCCCTCTCTCCCCACTTCCCTCTCTCCTCATCCACTCCCCTTCTTTTCACCTCCTCCTCCCCCCTGACTGTGTGACTGTCTAAAGCCCCAACCATAATGGGGGAGGGAGGGGGCAGGGAGATGGAGGGCAGGGGAAGTAGGAGGGGAGGGATGGGAGGGCACATGAAGGAGGAGGAGGGGAGGGGAGAGGACGGGGCAGGAGGGGGGGGTGGGGTGAGGAGGGAGAGGGAAAGGATGAGTGAGGAGAGTGACCAGCTTCACGGTGGATCTCATTGGATCATCTCCTCTTCCCAATATGGGATCGCTTGATCAGGTATTGATTTTCTTAGATACTATTTCTGTCTCACTGATGAATGTGCCATTTCTACCATCTTTTTTAGAGCCTGCAATGACAAAGGAACCCAGTTTACTACTAACAGAGCTGTTGAAAAATGGAAAACCATACATCAACCATCTACCACGTTCTACTAATGTAAGAGTAATTAGATTGCTGTCCCTGCCTTTTTCACCTGTAATTTAAATACTAGCTTCTTCCATTCAGCATCCATCTGCTTCTTATTGAGTAGGATTTCAGCGCTGGTTCTTTCTTTCTATCCCTTGAGTCAAAAAATTGAATGAAACTGTGAAACCAAGCCCTGCTGACACTGGTCTCCCTGATAATAACTGAGTTAACGTTGGTCATTGGCCATTGTTCCCTGGAGTTAGGGAATATAACCACATCATGAGATATTGCTTCTGACTTCCTAAGGGAAGAATGAAACCTATTTTACATTATTGCATCATTTCCAATGGAAAACTATGATACAAATGGGACAAAAAATTGGCAAATCAACATTATAGTGGAATTGCATTTGCACGCCTGTTTCTCACCCCAAATATAATTTTGAATTTCAATCTTCATGCATGCAAGATAGCGAAGATTAAAGTCTACTGTAGTAAACCAAATGGATATACAATTTTAATTTCCTGCCAATAACCCTTATACCTTAAAAAGTGCAAATGAAATGTTCCGAATTTTAAGTAATTATTTATTTGCATATCATTCATTGAGCTAATTCCTCATGGTTTTAACTGAGGATTTGTATCAGATGTGGAAAGGCATGATTGGATTACAGTCTATTCCAACAGTATGACTAGTTTATGTAAATGTTTGTTCAGTCTCTTATAGTCTGAAAGAAACGGCAATCTTTGAACTGCTATCCTTAATTCACCTGAGGTGTACAATGTGCTCAACAAGTTTATGAGCTGCCATTGTGTCTATGTGACTCAACAGGTGATTCAGTTGTGCAGCTGTCAGCCTTTGCCCTGTGCAGGATGTGGGGGTATAAATGACATATGGTAACTTTCCCATTTATTCAGCATATGGATCCATCGCAGTCCTGAAAATATACAAAATCTCAGCATTGGCAATAATATCTTCATGGTTTGAACAGTAGCATGAGCTGCAAGTAAGAATATTTATACAATTTCACAAAATCATCTCAGGCAGATGAACATAGCAGAGTTCTTAGCATTGCGGTGGGGAGAATGCAAAGCAGGAAGTGGGAAGGAATGGGAGAAAATGAAGGCATTGTTAAAAATACATGATTTTCTTGGTTTATAAACATAGGAAAAGAAATAATGTGTTCCAAACAGTAGGTTTGCTGATACTTTGAGATTGTTTGATGGGCAATAATATGACAAGCAGGAGTTGGGGGGTGGGGGGGAGTGGTAGTATGTGCAGTTCAGAATCCAAGGGCATATGGTTGCAGAAGATTACAGAGATAAAATACAAGATTGTGAACTTGAAGGTGATATTCTTGGGATAGAGAGCTAATGGATTTAGTGAGGACATGGATTGTCAAGTCATGAGTGAATACAATTTTGTGAAAGTAAGAACTCAGTGTGGATTGTTCTAGACCATATTAAGCTTCAATAGCTTGTGTATTAACAATAGTGTGAAATTGGGATATCCATGCCACTGGCAGTGTGAGATTGGGGTGTGTGATGATGATAGTGCATTTGATTTTTTTTAGGTTTAAGGAGAATGTTTGAAAAATCAGTTTTATGCTACAGGGAGTCAATATTTCTGGTAGGAATGTGGCTCAGATTCTGAGAGAACAGGATAATTACTCATTTCAATCTTGTAAGTGTTTATTTATAGTAGAGCTGATGGACTTTTGTTTACGTAAGTTCCCCTGGAATTACTGATTTGAGTGATTGACAGGGTCATATCATGATGTAGTTAATGTGTAGAGTTGGGTCTGTAGCAGAGAAAAAAAAACTTTTGTAGAAAGCAATTAGTTGCAGCTGGAGCCTGTGACTCTCTCTGAAAGGTCCAAGACTGATAACAAATGTTAAAGCAAGTATTCTTAGGTTTTCTAGCTGTGTTTATTTACAAATATGTCTGATCTATGCATGAATGGGGCTTATTTGGAACCGGAATAGTCATAAGCTAGAAAGTAAAGTTGTTTCCTTTCATTTTTAAATATTATTCAACTGTTAATGATTTAGCTGATTCATTTCTTAGAGTTAAATTTAAACTGTGTTATTAACTAAAGTTTGTTTTACTATAAAAGATCCATACATTGTCAGTGGAATCACTCCTGGAAAGAAATACATTATCCTCATATTTATGCCAAAAACAAAAAAATGTTGGTCTAGTCTGGCTTCCTAATCCGATTCTAAGTCTGGGACCCTAATAAAATGTAGAGCCTCTTGCTGGGATTAAAAAGCATAATTCCTGGAACTGATGCTTTCTTTTAGATATTGCATTTGGTTAGCTTTAATAGGGAGTGCCTTGTGAAAATGGCGCTTTCAATTGCTGAAGATTTCCTTGGTGTGGAAGAGGTCACTTGGATGGGCTTACTTTTGGATTTGGTGAATTAGCTGTAGTCGACTTTACCTGGAGGGGCAAGGAAGGCAGAAATAATTTCAGTGATAGTGTAGCATTTAAGTTTATCAGAGATACTGTCTGAATCACTGGCTAAAATTCAGTTACAAATGAAATAGTTACAACAGGAAAAAGAATTGAAACAGTTGCAACAGGTTAAAGTGACAGCTTGAAATAGAAGCAAATGAAAAAGAGAGAGTTGCAATGGTAGAGGAAAAAGAAAAAGGGTATTTCAACTTAGAAATCAGAACCGCAAAGAGAACAACGACTTAAAATGGTAGAAGCAAAGACTAAAGTTGAGAAAAGTGATGAGGACACTGCTGGGCAAAATGTAACCTCTCTTAGTCAAAGGCCTACTGAGGATATCTTTAAATATATTATAGCACTGCTAAGATTTGATGAAAGAAAAGTAGGGACTTTTTACATTTAATTTGAGAAAGTAACTAAACAATTAAAATGGCAACGGACCATGTGGGTATTATTGGTTCAAAGTTGGTAGGTAGAGCTAGTGAAGTGTTTGCATACTATCAGAGGAGGTATCTAGGGATTATGATCAGGTGAGAAAAATCATCGTAAGTGCATATGTACTTCCAGACAAATGTGGGGTAATGCATCTTGGAATGTCTAATACAGATAAGAAATATACAGTAAATGGAAAAAGAGTATTGATATGCAAAGGGATCTGGGTGTATAGGTACACAGGTCACAAAGTGGCAATGCAGGTGGAGAAGGTAGTCAAGAAGACATAAGGCATGCGTGCCTTTATTGGCTGGGGCACTGAGTTTAGAAATTGGCAAGTCATGTTGCAGCTTTATAGAACTTTAGATACTTGGCACTTAGCACTTGGAATATTGTGTTCAATTTTGGTCGCCACACTACCAGAAGGATTTGGAGGCTTTGGAGAGGATACAGAAAAGATTTACCGGGATGTTGCCTGGTATGCAGGGCATTAGCTATGAAGAGAGATTGGAGAAACTTGGTTTGTTCTCACTGGAACAACGTAGGTTGAGGGGCGACCTGATAGAAGTCTACAAGATTGAGGGGCATGGACAGAGTGGATAGTTAGAAGGTTTTTCCCCAGAGTGGGAGAGTCAATTACTAGGGGGCATAGGTTTAAGGTGTGAGTGGCAATGTTTAAAGGAGATGTGCGAGGCAAGGTTTTTACCCAGAGGGTGGTGGATACCTGGAACTCACTGCTGGGGGAAGATAGTGGAAGCAGATATGATAGTGACTTTTAAGGGGCGTCTTGATAAATACATGAATAGGATGGGAATGGAGGAATATGGTCCCTGGAAGGGTAGGGAGTTTCAGTTCAGTCAGGCAGCATGGTTGGTGTGGGCTTGGAAGGTCAAAGGGTTAGTTCCAGTGCTGTAATTTTCTTTGTTCTTCTTTGTTCTTAGTGTCAGAAGCCTACAGAAAGAAGTTTAGAAATCTAAGGAAATATCTAGATCAGATATACAGAATTTGAAAGAATTAAACAAAGTAACTTCAATTGGTGGATAAGAGCATTGAAAGTAAACCAGACATATGACTTTATGGAAACTAGTATTTTGGAAGAATTTTTAAAAATCACTTCCCCCAGCAGTGAGCTCTCATGTAAAACAGCAGTGTTAAAACTGTGAGATTAGCAGCAGAAATGGCAAATGCTTTTGAATTTGTTCATAAATTAGGGTTTGGTTTTCAACATCAATTTCAATCCGTGAAGGATAGAAACTGGCGCAAAGAGAAATCAGCAGGTAGTCACGGCAAAGGTGGTCTTATTGGAGATAGTTTGTCTCAAGTTGAAAAAAAAGTTTGAGGGTAGAAGAGAGATAAGAAACCTTAAATGTTTTCATTCTAATAAACTTGGACATACAAAGTCTAGTATTGGTGGCTTAAGAAAATTACTGGGAAAACAAACATGTTAAAAGAAGATAAACCAATGGGGATTGTTAAATTGGCAAAGGATACTATAGTTGAAGCTGAAGTGTGCAAAAGAATGTACAGCCTGTTCAGAGGCTGGTTGATAAAGTGTCAAATCTTTTTAAAGATTTTATTTGTGTGGGTAAGGTTTCCTCATGTATACAAACAAGATGGAGTAGGTAAAGGGGTTAAGATCGTAAGAGAAACAGGATCAAGTCAATCATTAATGGTGATAAGTGAGGAGATATGTAGTTCAGAAGAAGTATTGCCAGGAATGGTAATATATGCGATTAGTGGTGAAGGGAGTAGTGTTCCATTATATCAGGTTGTCATGTGAGTGTACCTTTAAGAAAGATTTTCTTTTTTAAAGCCGTGCAGCTTATGGCTTCAGTGTTGTCATTGGAGGGGGATGGGGGTAGAGCTAAACTATGGCAGTCAGGTGATAAGGGTATTTTCCTTTGGGCTTTTAGTTTTTTGGAAGTAGTTTAGCAACAAGCTAAGAAGCAGACTCTCTCTCTCTTCTTCTCTTTGTTTGGTTCTGCCTTGAAGAAGCTGTGTTTTGGGAAATATATTTGACTACAATCTCTTCTGAGTTTCTTCACAAAGGAGTTTTAGCATTCAACCCAGGAGGTGGGATTCCTTTGACAAGTGGGCATTAACCAATGCTGTATTATGTTTATATGGAGGGTTTTGTGTATTGCATGTTGGCTTTGATATTTCCTTAAGAGTTATACATTATTGTGGTTGTTGTGTTTTTTGTTTGTAATTGTTGAAAATTCTTGCTAAGTGTCTTACTATTCATGTCAACAATACTTTTAATTAAACTTTGTTTTTGATGAAAGTTCCTCATGGATCAGTTGAAACACACCTGAAATGAAACCTCTCATACCCATCCTAGTCAAAACATTACAGATCAGGCGAACTTCGTAGAACACCTTGAAGTATCCACTTGACTTGTAACAAAGATAAAAGGTGAAAAGTAGCAAAGTGGTGTTAGGATTAATAGAAAAATTACCTTTTTCAGGAATACAGTTTGTCCTGGGTAACAAAATAGCTGGATCACAGGTGGAAATGATGTCTACTGTGGTTGAAAAGCCAATGGAAAATCAAACAACTGAGGTGTTGTAGGAAACATATCCTGAGATGTTCCCCAACTGTGGGGTAGCAAAATCACAAAGCCACAGATTAGACAGGAGGGGGAGAAATCAAGGAGTAAAGATAAGGAGGCTGAGGTTCAGTTACGAGAAACAATATTTGACCAGATGGTTGGTAAAGAACAGGAACAGGTGGAGGATGAATCAGATATCTTCAGTTTCGGAACATTGGCAGAATTACAACAGAAAGATGCAGAGATAAAGCAGTTGTATCAGAAAGCATACACAGGAGGATCTGTGTATATTCCAGAGTGTTAACACATTAGAAATAATGTCTTAATGAGGAAGTGGAGACCTTTACATATTCAGGCAGATGATAAATGGGCAGAAGTTCATCAAGTTGTATTATTGGTGGTTATAGTAAGGAGATTTTGTGAGTAGTGCATAAGGTTCCAGTTGGAGGTCATTTGGGAGTAACAGAAACTCAAGCAAAAATATGAAAACTTTCATATTGGCTTGGACTGCATAAGAACGTGGTTAAACTTTGCTGTACATGTCACGCATGTCAGGTAATAGGAAAATCTCAAGCAGTAATGAAACTACTACCCTTAATAACCAGTCCAGCATTTGAGGAATGTTTTACTTGGGTCCCAATTAATTGTATGAGACTTCTGCTTAAAATGAAAAGTGTGAATCTATACTTGTTGACCATAATGGATGTGTGTCTACTAGATTTCCGGAGGCCATTCCATTATGAAATAATACAGCTAAGAGTCTTGCAGAGGAGTTACTTAAAATGTTTATCAGATACAGACTGGCCACAGAAATCTAATCAGATTAGGAATCTAATTTCACATTGAAGTTATTCACGGAAGTTATCAATATCTTAGGAGTAAAACAGTTTAAATCAATTTGCATCTTCCAGATTTGCAGAGTACATTAAAGCAGTGGCATCAAACTTAAAAGACCATGGGCAGAACTTTCCCAAAATAAATTTAAATGTTGAATCGCATGAAAATTGAAGTAATTCATAATTGGTTTTTCAGTGGGTGTTCAGAGTAGAATCTCTCACATTCCGTGCACTGCAGAAGACATGAGCGTGAATATCATTAAATTTCAGGGGGCGGGGCCTATTCCTGCTGGAAAGGATAACAAAGAACAACACACAACAACACAGCACGGGAAACAGGCCCTTCGGCCCAACGAGCCCACGCCGCCATCTTAACAATGTGTTTTTCCTCCTCCACCCTTGACCCATGTCTATGCTTATGGTACCCCCATTGGAAACCAGATTAAGGGGAGAATAATTTAGGGGCAATTTGTTACACCAATCAGCCTAAGAGCACATCTTTGGGGTGTGGGAGGAAACCGGAGCACTCGGAGGAAACCCACGCAACCACAGGGAGAATGCGCAAACTCCCACAGACACTGGCCCAAATCCATGTATCTGCACAGCAAACAGTGATAGTCACTAAGCTGTCATGGTGCCCATCTGCTGGTCCAGTTTTAAGCATACACAAACGACGCGAAGTACTAGACTACACTCGAAACATCCAACAGCAGCCCTCGCACGACCCACCGTGTGTATGCCCCTCGTTAGACAACAAGGTGGACCGACGCACCTGCGGAGTAAAAGAGAAAAACATCAACACACGTAACAGTTGATTTCCAGGAACGTCCCGAGGCTCTGATCCTTATTTAAAACAGTCTCCGATAACCCTCCATCCCTATTTCGCTCATGTGTCTATCTAAGTAAACCTTAAACAAGTCCAGCGTGCCTGCCTCCACCACCTTACTCGGCAGTGCATTCCATATCCCCACGACCCTCTGTGTGAAAAACCTCCCTCTAGCATCCAAATTATACCTTTCCCCCCTCACCTTAAGCCCATCGCCCCTCGTGATATTTGTTTCCAATCTAGGAAAAAGCCTGCCACTGTTTACTCTATCTATAGCCTTCGTTATCTTATACACCTCTATTAGATTCCCCCCTCAATCTCCATCTTTCTAAGGAAAACAGCCTCAGTTTACCCAATCTTTCCTCATAACCCAGTCCTTCCATACCAGGCAGCATCCTGGTAAACCTCCTCTGCACTCTCTCCAGGGTCTCCACATCCTTCCGGTAGTCAGGATGAAACAGCATGCTGCGCAGGGTACTGCTTATGTGCTGAGCTGTCAACGCCAAGATTGGTACATGCACAGTGAAGTGACCCTGCACTGATGGCCTCCCAATTGTTGGCTAGCTCGATTACTAGCCAGCCTCATGAGCACTACAACGCCAACTCTCCATTCCCCCATGGCCCAATTGTTGACCTCTTGAACAGCTCCCCCCCATACCCACCGCCCTGCTGGCTCATTAGCACAGCAGGATGGAAGATTTGAGGGTGTGATGATACTGTGCCTTTAAGAAATATATTTTTAATCATGTCCTCTGCAGCTATAAATAGGCACTGAGCTGTCTGCTTAGATAACAAAGAACAAAGAAAATTACAGCACAGGATCAGGCCCTTCGGCTCTATGCTGCCTGACTTAACTAAAACCCCCCTCCCTTCTGGGGACCATATCCCTCTATTCCCATCCTATTCATGTACTTGTCAAGACACCCCTTAAAAGTCACTACCATATCTGCTTCCACTACCTCGTCTGGCCACGAGTTCTAGGCACCCACTACTCTCTGTGTAAAAATTCTGCCTCGTACATGTCCTTTAAACCTTGCCCCTTGCACCTTAAACCTATGCCCCCTAGTAATTGACTCTTCCACACTGGGAAAAAGCTTCTGACTATGCATTCTGTCCATGCCTCTTATAATCTTATAGATTTCTATCAGGTCTCCTCTCAATCCCCATTGTTCCAGTGAGAACAAACCAAGTTTCTCCAAACTCTCCTCATAGCTAACGCCCTCCATACCAGGCAACAATCTGGTCAATCTTTTTTGTACCCTCTCCAAAGCCTCCACATTTTTCTGGTAGTGTGGCGACCAGAATTGAACACTATATTCCAAGTGCGGCCTAATTAAGGATCTATAAAGCTGCAACATGACTTGCCAATTTTTAAACTCAATACCCCAGCCGATGAAGACAAGCATGCCATATGCCTTCTTGACTACCTTCTCCACCTACATTGCCACTTTCAGTGACCTGTGTACCTGTACACCCAAATCCCTTTGCCTATCAATACCCTTAAGCATTCTGCCATTTACTGTATATTTCCTATCTGCATTAGACCTTCCAAAATGCATTATCTCACATTTGTCCAGATTAAACTTCATCTGACATCTCTCCGCCCAAGTCTCCAGCTGATCTATATCCTGCTGTATCCTCTGATGGGCCCTTATCACTATCCGCAAATCCACAAAAATTTGTGTCGTCCGCAAACTTACTAATCAATCCAGTTACATTTTCCTCCAAATCATTTATATATTGCAAACAGCAAAGGTCCCAGCACTGATCCCTGAGGAACACCACTTGTCACAACCCTCCGTGGAACACACCCTTCCACTGCTACCCTCTGTCTTCTTTGACCGAGCCAGTTTTGTAATTACCTGGCTAGCTCACCTCTGATCCCATGCAACTTCACCTTCTGTGCCAGTCTGCCATGAGGGATCTTGTCAAAGGCCTTGCTGAAGTCCATGTAGACAACATCTACTGCCCTGTCTTCATCAATCATCTTTGTCAATTAGAGTCATAGAGGTTTACAGCACAGAAACAGGCCCTTTGGCCAACATGTCCAAACTGCCCTTTTCTTTTTAAAATCCCTAAACTAATCCTAATTGTCCCCATTTGGCCCATATCCCTCTATACCCATCGTACCCATGTAACTATCTAAATGCTTTTTAAAATATAAAATTGTTCCCGCCTCTACTATTACCTCTGGTAGCTTGGTCCAAACACTCACCACCCTCTGAAAAAATTGCCCCTCTGGACACTTTTGTATCTCTCCCCTCTGACCTTAAACTGTGCCCTCTAGTTTTAGACTGCTCTATTTTTAGGAAAAGATATTGACTATCGACTTGTCTATGCACCACATTATTTTATAGACCTCTATAAGGTCACTCCTCAGCCTCCTATGCTCCAGAGAAAAAAGTTCCAGTCTATTCAGCTTCTCCCTTTAATTCATTCCATCAAGTCCCAGTTGCATCCTAGTAAATCTTTTCTGCACTCTTTCTAGTTTAATAATATCTTTACTATAATAGGGTGACCAGAATTGCACACAGTATTCCAAGTGTGGCCTTACCAATGTCTTATACAACTTTAACAAGATGTCCCAACTCCTATATTCAATGTTCTGACTGATGAAACCAAGCATGCCGAATGCTTTCTTCACCACTCTGTCCACCTGTGACTCCACTTTCAAGGAGCTATGAATGGTAAAATCGGGCCCTTTGTTTGATAAAGGCTCCTTAGTGGATCATTTGAAACTTATCTGAAGTGAAACATCTCATGCTTACTCTAGCTAAATTCAAAGTGCAAAACTTATCATCCAGGCTGACTTCATAAATTACTCTGGAGTTTCTGACCTGGATCATAATAAGGGTCTATAGTCAGGATTATCCAGAGGATTGGGAATTAGGAATTGTATTTGTATTTTTGCAATTATGGATGAACCTAATGAATCAACTAAATTCACTCCTTTCAAATTGATTTTTGGTCATGAGACAAGAGGGCAACTTAAATTGATCAAGGAGAAATTGCTGAGTCAGTGTTCTGAGACTACTTTGTTTGACTATGGGTCAAACTTTAGGGAAACGTTAACCTGGGCTGGTGAGTTGAGTTGACAGCATTTGATAGAAGCAAAGCATGTGATGAAAAAAGAAGCGGATAAGAGATCAAAAATTCATAGTTTTGTTAGTGGGGAGAAAGTATTAACATTATTACCAATAGTAGGTAAACCATTTAAAGCAAGATTTAGCAGGCCTCGTCAAATCAGAAGAAAATTGAGTGAGGTGAATTATTTGATAAGATCGCCAGATAGAAGGAAAATTCATATAATGTGTCATGTTAATAATTTAAAATAGTATTTTGATAAGGAAGGAGAGCAGAAGAAGAATATGTTAGTTGTTACAACTCAAGTGAAGAAACAAATCCAGGTGATTCAGAATTTGACATTCCTCGAATTAGTTTGGATAATGTGAGGTCCTGCTTTTTTCTATCACGTAACCCCCTGAATTATTGAGTCAAGACCTCATCCCTTTTTCTATTTATGCATTGGTACCAATATGTACCATGACTTCTGCCTTATCACCCTCCCCTTTCAGGATTCCCTGCAGCCATTCAGTGACATCCTGGTCCCTAGCATTATGGAGTAATATACCATCCTGGAATCACACAGAACGCCAAAATAGCACCTATCTGTACCTCTGACTATAGAATCCCCTATTGCTATTACCCTGCATCTCTTCTCCCCCTCCTGCACAGATAGGCTACTTGTGGTGCCAGAAGCTTGGCTCTGTCTGCACTCCCTGGAGGAACCAACCTCCAAAATTAAATAAACATTTGCGAGCGAGACGGTAGGGGACTCCTGAACTACCTTACTACTTGAGGTAGTCTTGAACTGCCTGGTGATTACCCGTTCCCTTCCTTCTTCAAATCTCTTCAGCTGCGGTATGAGTCCTTAAATGTGCTTCCCACAAGGCTCTCAGACTTGTCGGTCCTCCACAGTGTCCTCAGCTGACATTCCACCTCCGAAGCTCGAGCTTCCAGGAGCTACAGCTAGATATACTCCTGCATACATGCTAACTCCAGGCACTGGAAATGTGCCCTGCCTCCTACATAGAGCAAGAAGAGCAAACTACAGCTTTGAGATCTCCTGCCATGACTCAACCCTTTAATGTTTAAAAATTTTATAAAACATTTTGAAAAGAAAAGCCTTTGCCTAAACAATGAGCTACAATTTTATATGGTTTGGAAATACCTACCAGGAATTGCTCATGAATCAGCTGTGTCCATTGGTCTTGTGTCACTTTCTGACCTGTAATGTCTGGTCAATTCCTGCCCCCACTGGACCTGTGGGGGTAGTAAGGGACACAAGATGCAGCAATGCCTCCTTCCTCCACTTCCCTAAACTTCCACACTTACCTCAACACTCAGTATCTTAAATTATTCCTATTAAAATTTGGCTTCCATACTACAATGTATGGGGAAAACAATATACTCCTTAACAAGTACCTGCTTTTAAATTAATGTTCCCAATGTACAAGCTTACTATTTTCTATCTCCTGCTTGTCCAACAAGAAAATATTTGCAACAGCATCAATAAACAAGATAAACATCTGAAAATACAGCACTCATAGATTTTAAGAAACATAGCACGCTTTGAAGACAATAGTTCAAATTTTCATGTTGAATATTTGGGGCAGAAACATATGTCTATGGCACTCCCCAGAAAAAGAGATTAGCTGCCTCTTGATATGCCCATCCTTTGGAATATAACCAAAGGCATTAATATTGAATTCCATCCATTTTTGAGTTATTAATAAGCCTTATGATCAATGATCTCCCTGGGATAATTTTGCTAATCTGTCTGAAATGATGAACGCTGTTATTGCATGAATGCACACTTCTTGAAATAGGTTATCAATAAAACCAAAGGTTTGGAACCAATACAATTTATCTCAACAGCTTAGAAAATTCACTGGATGTAAGTTTGTCCTATTCTGCTCTAAAAAAGCTCTTCTCCAAAAGATTCTCCCCTTTTCATCCTATGAAGGCACTGATTCTGGCTAGAGTCTAGGCACATTGGTTTTGGCTGCTACTTTATTCGTTGTCCAAGTGACTGTCATTCAAGTGTGAACCTGACTTGTGGGGAATGTAGCTCTTTGCTCTCCTGTCTCAGTGGTCACAGATCCCATGTGTCAGTGAGGTAACAACCAAGAATGAGACATCTTCCAATCAATCCTCCTGTCAGCATCCAAAGAGACTGCTCCCTCCATGATACCCTGATACATCACACCAAATTCTCATTCCTTTCCCATGGCTCGTTCTCTTGCAGTTGCGGAAAGTGCATCACCTATCCCTTCACCTTCTCTCTCCTCACCCAAGTACTGTTTTCAGGTTAAGCAGCATTTCACTTACACTTCCTTTAATTTAGTCAATTGTATTAGCTGTTTCCAATAGGGTCTCTTCTACATTGGGGAAACTAATCACAAACTGGGTGACTGGTTTATGGAACACCTTCGCTCAGTTCACATCCTTCCTGGTAAGTGCCATTTTAACTCAGCACCTTGCTCTCTTGCCCACATGTCCGTCCTTGGCCTGCTGCATTGATCCAATGAAGCCTGGCACAAACTGGAGGATCAGCATTTCCTCCTTTAGGTCAGCACATTGCAGTCTTTGGGCTCAATGTTGAGTTCAGCAATTTTAGATTTTGAAATTTCTCCTCCATCTTAAAACCCCTGTGGTAGTATGCTCTTTTAAGGAGCACGCTCTCAGAAGGTCATGTGACACATTTGTTGTGAGACGACTTATTGTGCCTGCCCCAGTCCAACGCTAGCAACTCCACATCATATTCTTTCATGGGATGAGGGCACTGCTGGCAAGGCCAGCATTTGTTACCCATCCCTAATTGCTCTTCAACTGAGTGGCAAGTGGAGCATTTCAGTGGCCTGTTATAAGCCAACCACATTGCTATAAGTCTGGAATTACACATGGGCCAGATCAGGTAAGGATGGCAGATTTTTTTCCCTAAAGGAAATTAGGGAACCAAATATACTTTTACAGCAATCAAAGACGGTTTCCTGCTCACCATCACTAACTTTCAATTCCAGATTTATTAATTGAGTTTAAATTCCACTAGTTGTTATGGTGGGATTTAAACCCATGTTGTCAGAATATTATCCTGTGCCTCAGAATTACTAGTCCAGTGATACTGCCACTACAGCACTGTCTCCCTCCAACTACCAGAGTATGACTACAATCTCTTTAAATAAGATAGGCCACACCACCAGTAAATGGAACAACCAGCTAACTTAGTCTAGATCTAGGACATTCTAGTCTCTCTATTCCTATGATCTCTATTGTGGATTTAGCTCATTAACACCTGAGGAAAAGTGTTTATTCTCCATACCATCAGAAGAGTCATGGGTGGGATTCTCCCAAAAAGTTCTAAATGTTGATTTTCCTTAAAAATTAGTAAATCCCGCTGTTTTCTTTTCAGTGGGACTTTCAAAATGAATCTTCCACACTCTGTGCAGTGCAGAGTAGACTAGTGTGAATATCATTAAAAAACTGTGGGTGAGGCCTATTCCTACTGGAGAAGCTGACAGCATTGTACTGCGTGGGCCACTGCGCATGTGCCGATCTGTCACAGTAGAGATTGGTGCATGAACATTAGACCCGCACTGCTGGTCTCCTGATTGCTGGCCAGCATGCAATCATGCTGGTATTATGAGACTTCATACTGAGCACGCAACTGCCCATTTCTTCCCCATTGATTTCCCCCCATGGCCTGATCGCTGGACCCCTGTATGTGTCCGGGCCAACCTTGATGCCCACCCCATCCTGCCAACCCGCCTCGATCTCCTTCCCTGCCGGCAGTCCCAATTTCCCTCTCCCCCACCTCACCCCGATGGCCAGCCCCAATCGTTGGCCTCCCTCCCTCTTTCACTGCCGAGTGTAGAGCCGTAGGGTGACATCCCCACCCCCACCGATCTCCTCCCATCCCTATAGGCCCCGCCCCTTGGTACTGCCAGATGGCAGGTGGACAGTGTCAAGGTGCCCTATTGGACATTGCCACTTTTCCCCTTGGGGGCCAGGCTAGCACTGCCAAGTTGGCAATGCTCAGGAGGCACCCTCTTTAACCCCGATCTCCTCATCGGCCTCCTATTCATTCCAGTGGGATCCGGTTGCCTTGGGATGCAAATCTTCATTTTAATGATTTATACAGCTGCATGCCAATTTCTGTTGGAAATCTGGTGGCTGGAGTCTCACGGAGGCTGTGCCTCCTGCGGGAAGCCTGCTAAACGGCCTCAGTGGTCTGAGAGAATCACCCCCCATTTCTCCTATTTTCTTCATTTCTGGACTGATGTGAGGCATGGGGGCAGTTCATCAGTATTATTGTAAATATATCCTTCCTTTTCCCAGAATCCTTTGTTTTCCTTTTTTAATCACCTGATCTAATATCTTACACCTGAGAGAGATGGATTATGTTTGACTGACACCAAATGCTTCTGCAACCAGTCACCAGGAGATGCAGGAGTGAATGGGGCATATCTTTCCTCTGATTTTCCCCTACCTGCAAGTGTTGGCACTTTTCACTCAGGACCCTTTGTGACATAGATCAGGAACTAAGCAGGTGAGAATTGAAAATTCTAAAACTGAAATTTGTTGTTGTTAGGCAGATTAGAGTATTTACAGATATGAACCAAGATTAGTAGATTGGAAAATGCAGGCCAACTATGACCTAATTTGCAGATTAATTGTTTAACTCTAACACTAACAATAGCTCCTGAGCATGTACATAGGAAGCTATATAATAATGATGTCAAACAGAAGGGACTGAACAGAATCTGAGAGATGACCAGTGACTCAGTTCTAGTGCATTGCAATTCTGCAATAACTATGTTTTTAAAGGTTATTTGAAAAAGGATGTTTGCCTCCATCCAGATCAGTTACTAAGGCAATAATGGCTGGATTCTCCCAAAAAAATTCCAAGTCCCCAATTTGCAGGAAAATGGCAGTAAATACTGCTGTTTTTTTCACTTTGATTTTTAGAATGAATTTCTGACACTATGCATCACAGACAGCTCTAGTGGGATTCAGTCAAGGGGGGCATGGCCTGTCTCCGCCTGAGAGGCCGGCAGCATAGCACTGAGTAAGCCATTGCACATGTACCAATCTATCAGCGCGGAGATCAGCACATGCGCAGTGGTCCTGCATTGCTGGCCTCCGGAACACTGGCCTTCCCGATCGCTAGCCAGCCCTGAAACTCCTACCCCTTGGCCTTCCAACTCCTCTACTCACCAATCGCTGGCCTTCTGGACCTCCCCAGGCCAGTCCCTATATCCCTCCCACCCTTGGCCGTACGTAATTTCCCAACTCTTACCTGGCCAAACCTGATTTCCCGATCTCCCCTTCCCCCCGGACAATCCCAACACCCCCCTGCACTCCAACTCGGCAACCCCAACATTCTCTCCCCCTACTCACCCTGTTGGCCATCCCCAATTGCCCTCCTCCTTTCCTCTCCCAGTCATCCCGAGTGCAAAATGGCAGCAGGTCCCTCCTACCCCCACCAATCACCCCTCTTGCCTCACTTCCTGGCACTGCCTGATGTCTGATGGGCAGTGCCAATTTGCCCCTTGGCCAATGCAAGGATACCAGGCTGGCAGTGCCCAAGGGACATCTCCCTTATTCCCAACTTCCCTGGGAGGCCTCAATGGCCTCTCTTCCCTCGAGGGGAGATGCTAGTGGGCCTGGAGACTCCAGTCCGGGATCTGCTAATGAAATGTAAATGGGGATTTCCACATTGTAATCAGTTTCATGCCAATTTCTGGTGCGGAGTTGATTACGCTGGAAATCTAAGTCATGGAAACTCATACAGGCCTAGCAGAAAGTCTTTGAAATAGCCTTTGCTAATGTCTCCCAGCCCGCTGAACTATTCAAACAGTGCAGCAGGCTGGGAGAACTGTCTCCAATATCTTCCAAGATGACTTAACAAAAACAGATGGTAACAGTGGTAACCAGACCCACAGAAAAGCAGTATAAAATGGTGGGAAACAGCCTGAGAGAAGCCCAGCAAAAGCAAAGAGCAGAGGGTGAAGAACTTTAAGGCCCACCTGGACCAGAGAGGGAAATCACAAGGATACAAGTGATTAACACTAGAAGCAGTGTGGGAAACGGAAACCTCAACCTAGGAATTTGAACCTCTACCTGAATATAGAGGGACCCACACAGGCTAAGCAATGGCACTACTGGAGAAAGCATTTCACACATTATAAAAGTGCTTTGGATCTCGTAAGTCTAACAAGGACTGAGTAAATAACTTATTATATGCCATCAGTAGCATTGCAGACAGCATGTTGCCAAGCAAGGGTGAATGAGGACACAGCTTTCAGTGAGGTGTACAGGAAGCAGGTCCACAGATGCAAAGGATGGATTCAGCAAAGTTAGTCATTTTTAAAAAGTGTTGTTCTTTAAAGCCTGTGTTTGCAAAACAAAAAGAAAAATCTTTTGAAGGAAGCTCTATGTAAGTCGTAAAACAATGAGGCAGCCAGGAAATCATTTTTCTCAGTGAAATAGCGAAGATAAACCAATACTTGAGCACTAACATTGAAGTCAATGAACATCACACAGAAATTAAATTGGATACAGAAAATGGAGTCTCAATTCTGTCTGATGGGGTTAAGTGATTGCACAAGATTACAGATCAACCTTCAATTAAACTTCAAAGTCCAGGAGGAATCAAGTTAAATGTTAAAAGTAAGCTTGATGCAGCATTAAGGTAGAAATTCAGAAAAATCTGAGATACTGATGTCATTCAGAATCAGGAATTCTCCTCGTAAGCAGGAAAGTAGAGGTCAGACCTGTAGCGGTCTGAACCTAATCCTTGAAAGTTAGAAAAGTTAGCGACCGAAACAAGAAAACAAATTTAGAAAGGTATTTCCAGAGGCTGGGGGAAGATTGAAAATTGCATATCACATCATACCAAAGGCAAAACCTGTTTATACCCAGAAAGGTACCACATCCAATTGTAAGACTGTTAAGAAGTGAGATAGAAGTGATGCTTCAATAAGGAGTTATTTCACCAGTTACAAAACCAATCAGGTGGTGTTCTGATATGCTATCAATTCCAAAACCAAATGGATCAGAGTCTGCATCAGTTGAAAGCAGTAAAACAAGGCAGAAGAATGACAGATAAATGCAATGGTATTTATACATGAGAACCCAGCTTAACTCATGAAGTGTGCAACCTTTACTAAGTTTCAATCAAGCAGCAGATTCTGGCTGTTACCTCTATAACACATCTTGGGCATAACTGTCTCAACTAACTACCTTTTAGCATCATGTCCACACCAGAGATTTTAGCACTGCCAGAGGGGCACCCCCCTAACACTGGTCTTCAGGAGGACTCAACAGCATCTGGTCCCACCAGCGAGGCCATCATGCCTGGTCCTCGTTGATGGGGATTATATGTGATACCCGCTGGTATGGACCTTGACCGCTGGTGGCAGAAACTTTAGCAAACCAGTACAATTGAGTCCCAAGCTTGCAAAAGAGATGCAAATTTGTATTTGCATAATCTAATCAGCCTCGTGTCATTCCCCAGCATGAGGCTGATAAAAAAATTGATTGGGAGGATTACAATGATTTGGCTGGTGGCAAATCCCAGCTGCTCAAGCAGCATAGCAGGTTGGGAATAACAAAGACTTTGAGTTATGACCTCATGACCTACCCACTATTGATTTAGGAGAGATGGTTTGGATTTTGGACCAGCAGTGATGTAATGGAGGGGTTGCACCAACGAAGATCATGGGTGGAATTCTCCCCAAAAAAATTTGGTGTGTCAAATTCGCATGAAAACTGGAGTAATTCATGCTGGTTTTTTAGTGGGCGTTTGGGGAATAATCTCCGACACTCAGTGTGCTGCAGAGGCCACCAGCGTGAATATCATTAAATTTCAGGGGGCAGGGCCTATCCCCGCTGGAGAGGCTAAATCACTGCGCTGAGCAAGCCACTGCACATGTACTGATCTGAAATCGGCTCATGCGCAGTGGCCCTGAACTGATGGCCTCCCAATTGTTGGCCAGCTCAATCACATACCAGCCCTGCAACCCTCACAACTCTGGCTCCCTGCTCCCCATGACCTGATCCCTGGCCGCTTGAATGTTCCCAGGCCAAGTCCTGATCATCCCCTCCCAGCCTGCCCTGATCTCCAGCATCCCCCCCACCAAGGTAGTCTCCCCACCAAGGCAGTGCTGACCACTTCCCAGCAGGATGACTGCTCCCCCACCCCAACTCCTCCTCCCGCACCCCCCCCCCCCCGCAACCCCGGTTGACCCCTTCCCATCATAGCCTGCCCTGAACACTGGCCTCCCTCCTTCTCCATTGATCCTATGCACCGGGACCCTGCACCCCCACCGTTCGCCCCATAGGCTCCACCCCATCAGACCCTGCTCCCATATGCCCCATGCCCTTGGCACTGCCCCATGCCTGATGGGCAGTGCTGAGGTACCAAGCCCAGGGGATACCCTGATGTTGCCCGACCCTTTGGGGGGGGGGGCTGCTGATTGCCCTCCCCACCCCTTCACTCCAGCAGGATCAGGCTGCTAGCTCCTGTGGGAACTACTGTAATTCCCATTGGAGTGAACAACCCTGGTGGGAGAAGATGCTAGCGGGCCAGGAGATTTCAGTCCCAGGCGCACTAATCACATTCAAATTGTATTAAGACGCTGCCAGAAATCTAGTGCTGAAACACACTAGCAGGGTGCCATGGCACGCGTGAACCATGTGAATTGGCCGATGTGACAATCTCCTGGTCCACATTTTTTATCACAGCAGAATGGGAGAATCATGGCTCATATCTTGTCCAGACAGAAACTGGTATCATCTGAAGAAATAGGAATGCCATGATTTAGTTGACAAAATAGCCATTAGGTGGATTCTGTAGTCAGGAAACTGACTACAGAATGAACAAAGAGGAAAAAAAATGACAACGTTCAGAGAATAGAGTCATAAACATACAGAAACAGGCCCTTCGAGACAACTCGTCCATGCCAACTAGGTTTCCTAACCTGAACTAGTCCCATTTGTCTTCGTTGGCCCTTATTCCTCTAAATCTTTCTTATCCATGTTCCTGTCTAAATGTTTTTTAATGTTGTAATTGTATCTGCCTCTACCACCTTCTCTGGCAGTTCATTCTATATATGTACCGCCCTCTGTGTGGGAAAGTTGTGCCTCAGTTCCCTTTTTGGTGGCACCGTGATTAGCATTGCTGCCTCACAGCCCCAAGGACCTTGGTTCAATTCCCGGCTTGGGTCACTGTTTGTGTGGAGCTTGCATGTTCTCCCATATCTGCTTGGGTTTCTTCCGGGTGCTCCAGTTTCCTCACACAGTCTGAAAGACATGCTGGTTAGAGGTATTGGCTATGCAAAATTCTTCCTCAGGGTACCCAAACGGGTGTCGGATTGGGATAATAGGGAATTTTCACAGTAACTTCATTATGGTATTAATGTAAGTCTACTTGTGACATTAATAAACAAACTTTAAACTTTTAAATCTTTCGCCTCTTTCCTTAAACTTATACCTTCAAGTTTTGGACTTCCCTACCCTGTGGAAAAGACCTTGCCTATTCACCTTATCTATGCCACTCATGATTTTATAAACCTCTATAATGCCAGCCCTCATCCTCCTACACTCCAGGGAATAAAGTCCCAACCTTCCCAGCCTCTCCTCATATTTCAAACTTTCCAGTCTTGGTAACATCCTTGCAAATCTTCCAGTTGAAATACACACTTTCTATAGCAGGACGACCAGAATTGCATGCAGTACTCCAAATGCGGCCTTACCAATGTCTTGTACAGTTCTAACATTACATCCCAATGCCTGTACTCAATGGTGTGACTGTGTACCAAATGCCTTCTTCACCACCCTGTCTAACTGTAATGCCACTTTCATGGAACTATGTACATGTATCCCGAGGGGTCTCTATTTGACAACGCTCCCAACAGATGGATTGAATAGGTCCTCAATAATCTCAAAAGAAATTCCATACACATTTGGGAAGATTGATGAAACCACTACAAAGATTATTCCTTTAAAGACAAAGACTGTTAAGGGACGTGCAGGAGGATGCATACATAGCACGTAGAGATAAAGACTGGTAAAGGCTGTAGCATAAAGGATTAACACGAATAATAGTTGCTGAGTATATGCTTAAGAGTCGAAGGATCTATCTAATGATGATGTCACACAGAAGGAAATGAGGAGAATCTGAGAGTTGGGCAGTGACTCTGGCCTAGTGCTTTGTAATCCTGTGCATAGTTAAATATTTAAATAAAGATTACTTTGAATAAGGAGTTTTGCCTCCAACCAGATCTCCTGCTGAGAATAAGACACCAAACATCTTACAAGATAAGCTAGCAGATAAGTGAATGGCAAAACAGGTTTAAAGGGTTGAATGGCCTCCTTCTGTCCCTTTGTGAAGTCTATTCGTGGTATTAACATCGTACAACAGAGATGAGTAATAGCAGGAATAGCACGAGCCAGAGCAAACGTGGGAGTGACAGAACGAATAGAATTTTGTCAGGCTCAAACTGATGATTATCAAATTAAGATTCATTTAACAGTCAAGCAAGTTATGAACTTTATTCTGCTTTATATCCTCCAGCCCCTTCTCAGCACAAATGTTTCTGACAATATGGAAAGAATCATTATTTATCAAAATGGTGAGGTGTATTACATAAAAAATGACAAATGTGTGCTGCTATATCAGACAATGGAGCACCTGTAGATGATTTTCTTTGCATGCCTTAGTAATAAATAACTGATTCCTTTCACAAAGCAAGTTAATCCTTTAGGTAATGTAACAGAATAGTTACAATTATGTGCTTGCTACAAAAATTTCCAATAAATGCAGCTTGGAATTCCATTCAGATTATACTGAATGGGAAATCTGTTGGCCTCTGTGACTATTGTCCACAGAGAAGGGACAGGCAGAAATCAGGTCGCTAATTTGAAGGCCATCTCTCCCTGTCAGAAGCTATGCATGTGTGTCTGTTTCAAGAACAGAATTAGATTGGTCTTGGCTCTAACATCCTATTTCCAGGCTCCCATGTGTAACCTGAGTCTTACAACATCGACACAGGTTATTGAACCCATTGAGTTTGCACCCTGGTTTTTATGCACACAAACCAACGACTGAGTCTAATCCCACTCTCCTACTCACGCCCACATTCTTCAATAGATCCAAGTGTTATGTATTGTATGTTATGGCTGACTTGCCGTACTTTGCAAGCCAATGCATTGTGGGATTGCCAGATCTATGTTCTCATTTAGTTTGACTGCTGAAGCAATAAAGACAGTTGTAATGTTAATTACCTCCTGTGCATTCATGTATACTGATTGATTTTGAAAGATATCAGGACCAAAAATGTAAAACCATGTCGGGAAGGTAGTTTCCAAATAATTAATAATTCCCATCTACCCCATCTAGCCCCAAATGCCACTATACCCCTCCCCCATAGGACCAACCCCACCTGTCTGACCCCCACCACAGGATCTCCGAATAGTCTCTGATTCCCTCACTACAACCCAGCAACCCCCAAACAGACCCCTGACTACAAAAAGCCCCCCACTAGACCTCTCGTCCTTCCACCTCACAAGTGACCCCATCACCCCCCACACGACCCTTACACTCCCCATGGGACCTATACCACATCCTGCTCAATCCTTCACAAGACCCCTGACAGACCCAGTCTCCAACTATAATACTCAGCCCCATAGGAGCCCCCATTTCCCTATCAACCCCAATGGGATCACTGAATACCCCTCCCAGCCCCCTTACCATCTACAACTCTGCAACCCAACTGAACACACACCCCACTGATGCTTACCTAATCCCTGCCAACTGCACCCGCACTGACTACACATAACACCTCCCCTGCTGAGAGCTCCCCTCCTCGAATCCATCCTCCCAAGGCAGCCTCATCCCCAATGCCCACTCCTGGACTGTCAGAACCCTCATCCCCACAGTCTACACTCCCCCTTTCTCCTTGTTTGTCCTCCTGTCCCAAAGGTATTCTTGCCTTGTTTCAGTAGCCCAGATGGTATCTCTTCAATCCTAGGTTCCTTGTTTTTCAGGATCTTGATGGCTCTTTTAAACTGGAACATGAAGCTGGGGTTTAGCTATCTGAGCATCTCCTGAAAGTGTTCTGCCATCCTTACCTCCTGCTTCTTGTCTATTATTAGTGTCCTTCAGTCCTTGTCCTTAATTTGTACAGTGGCGTAGCTTCTTGCGCCAACCGTTTACCATATGATCCCGTACAATCCACTTTGTTGTCTCTTGTGCCTCCATGCCTCTTAACTTTATCCATCCTCGTTTGTCTCTTCTGCAGCTCTTCTTCATGGCTGTATTCAGTCATCGTTCTTTTCATCACCTTCTCGTCTTTGATCAGTGTTCTTTTCCTTGTTTCTCTTGCTCTTCACTGATAGCCAACAGACTGATAGCCAAGTTCCGCACACATGAGGACGGCCTCAACTGGAATCTTGGGTTCATGTCATGCTCTTCGTAACCCCATGACTTGCCTGGGCTTGCAACATCTCACTTACTGTCCTGTCTGGAGACAATACACATCTCTTTAACCTATGTTTAACGCTATCTCCACTCACATTGTCTGCACCTTTAAGACTTGATAGGCTGTAAAGACTCGCATTCTAATCAGTATTCTGTAAACTGAGTGTGTGTCTTCATATGCCCTGTTTGTGATCAGAACTCCCCACTCACCTGACGAAGGAGCAGAGCCCTGAAAGCTAGTGGTGTTTGCTACCAAATAAATCTGTTGGGCTTTAACCTGATGTTGTGAGACTTCTTACTGTGTTTACCCCAGTCTAATGCCGGCATCTTTACATCATGACTACCTTTAGATCAGTGACAGAGGGAGGGAGGGAGGCCAGCGACTGGAGCTGGCCATTAGGGTTGGGGGAGGGGGTTGGCCTGCTAGTGGGGAGTCAGTGCTGCGGAGGGCAGGGGGTCAGGACTCTCCCAAGCCCCCTCCTTTTCAACTCTCTCCAATCTTATGGTGCTCTCTCCCAGGCCTACTCAATTTTAGCTCCCTTCAATTACACTGTGCTATGTTCTAGGCCCAGAGGATTAGAAAATTCAAATTCCTGATTCAAAAAAAGAAAGGAGACAAAAAAAATAAGCATCTGTCGGCTGGATAGCTTAGCATCTGTCATTAAGAAAATGTTAGAGTCCATTCATTATAAAGGATGTAATAGCAGAGCATTTAGAAGTATATAATATAATCAAGTAGAGTCAACATGGATTCATGAAGGGGAAATCATGCCTGAAAAATTTGTGAGAATTATTTGAGGAAAAAGGAGGATAGATAAAGGGGAACTATATATTGGACTGGCAGAAGGCAGAGGGTGGGGATAAAGGGATCTTTTTCAGGATGGCAGCCGGTGACTAGTGGTGTGCCTCAGGGATCAGTGCTGGGACAACTTTTCACAATATACATTAACAATTTGGATGAAGACACTGTTGCTAAGTTTGCTGATGAAACAAGGATATGTAGAGGGACAGGTAGTATTGAGGAAGCAGGTGGCTGAAGAAGGACTTGGACAGGTTAGGAGAGTGGGAAAAGAAGTGGCAGATGGAATACAATGTGGAAAGTTGTGAGCTTATGCGCTTTGGAAGGAGGAATGGGAGAAGAGACTATTTTCTAAATGGGGAAATGCTTAGGAAATCAAAAACACAGAAGGGACTTAGGAGTCATTGTTCAAGATTCTCTTAAGAGTAACATGCAGGTTCAGCCAGCAATTAGGTAGACAAAAGCAATGTTAGCATTCATGTTGAGAGGGCTAGAATATAAGAACAGGAATATATTTCTAAGGCTGTATAAGGCTTTGGTCAGACCCCATTTGGAGTATTGTGAGCAGTTTTGTGCTCCATATCTAAGGAAGGATATACTGGCCTTGGAAAGGGTCCAGAGGAGGTTCACAAGAATGTCCCCTGGAATGAAAAGCTTGTCATATGAGGAACAGTTGAGGATTCTGGGTCTGTTCTCGTTGGAGTTTAGAAAGATGAGTGGGGATCTTATTGAAACTTACAGGATACTGCGAGGCCTGGATAAAGTTAACGTGGAGAGGGTGTTTCCGCTAGCGGAAAAAAACTAGAATCAGAGGGCACAATCTCAGGCTAAAGAGACGATCTTGTAGAACAGAGATGAAGGGGAATTTCTTAAGCCGGAGAGTGGTGAATCTGTGGAACTCTTTGCCGCAGAAGGCTGTGGAGGCCAGGTTATTGATTAGCTTAACATCTGTAGTAGTTAGCTTAACGTCCATAGTTGGAAAAATGCTAGAATCCATCATTAAAGAAAAAATAGCAGGACACCTCGAAAAAATCGGTTTGATCAAACAGAAGCAGCACGGATTTGTGAAGGGGAAGTCCGGTTTAACGAATTTACTGGATTTTTATGAAGACGTAACCAGTGTAGTAGACAGAGAGGAACCGGTGGATGTGGTGTTTTTAGATTTCCAGAAGGTGTTCGAGAAGGTGCCTCTCAAAAGGTTGCTACAGAAGGTTAGAGTACACAGAGTTGGGGGTAAAGTGTTAGCGTAGATTGAGGATTGGCTGTCTAACAGGAAGCAGAGAGTTGGAATAAATGGGTGCTTTTCTGGTTGGCAGTTGGTGACTAGTGGAATGCCGCAGAGATCAGTGCTGGGGCAACAACTGTTTACCATATACACGGACGATCTGGAGGAGGACGTTGAGTGTAGCTAACAAAATTTGCTGATGACACGAAGATGAGTGGAAAAGCAAATTTCATGGAGGACGCGGAAAGTCTGCAGAGAGATCTGGATAGGCTGAGTAAGTGGGCGAGGACATGGCAGATGGAGTATAACGTTAGCAAATGTGAGGTTATCCACTTTGGTAGAAATAATAGTAGGAAGGAATGTTATTTAAATGGTGAAAAGTTGCAGCATGCTACTGTGCAGAGGGACCTGGGGGTCCTTGTGCACGAATTGCAAAAACTCAGTCTGCAGGTGCAGCAGGTGATCAAGAAGGCGAATGGAATGTTGGCCTTTATCGCAAGGGGGATAGAATATAAAAGCAGGGAGGTCTTGCTGCAATTGTACAAGGCACTGGTGAGGCCGCAACTGAAGTACTGTGTGCAGTTTTGGTCCCCTTACTTGCGTAAGGATATATTGGCCTTGGAAGGAGTGCAGAGAAGGTTCACCAGGCTGATAACGGAGATGAGGGGGTTAGCTTATGAGGAGAGATTAAATAGACTGGGCCTATACTCGTTGGAGTTTAGAAGGCTGAGGGGGGAATCTTATAGAGACTTACATGATAATGAAGGGGCTAGATAGGGTAGAGGTTGAGAGATTCTTTCTGACAGAAAGGAAACCTGAGCTAGAGGGCACAGCCTCAAAATAAGAGGGGGGCAGTTTAGAACGGAGTTGAGGAGGAACTTCTTCACTCAAAGGGTGGTGAATCTCTGGAATTCTCTGCCCATTGAAGTGGTGGAGACTACCTCATTGAATATATTTAAATTACGGGTAGATAGATTTCTGATAGATAAGGGAATTAAGGGTTATGGGGAGCAGGCGGGAAAGTGGAACTGATCCACTTCAGATTAACCATGATCTTATTGAATGGTGGGGCAGGCTCGAAGAGCTAGATGGCCAACTCCTGCTCCTATTTCTTATGTTCTTATATTGAGGTCTTTAAGACAGAGATAGATAGGTTCTTGATTAATAAGGGGATCAGGGGTTATGGGGAAAATGGGGATGAGAAAATATCAGCCACGATTAAATGGTGGAGCAGGCTCGATGGGTCACATGGACTAATTCTGTTCCTATGTCTTATAATCTTATGGAATCCCAACACGTATTCAATAAGGTACTGCACAAAAGACTACTTAATAAGAGCCCACGGTGAAGGGGGTAGTATATTAGCATGGATAGAGGATTGGCTAACTAATAGAAAACAAAAAGTTGGGATAGGAGGGGCCTTTTCAGCGTGGTAGCTTGTAATTAGTGGGGGCGCCACAGTGATCAGTGCTGGGGCCATAATTACATATAATATTTGCATAATACATATAACATCAGAGTTGAGGAGGAACTTCTTTACTCAAAGGGTGGTGAATCTCTGGAATTCTCTGCCCGTTGAAGTGGTGGAGGCTACCTCGCTAAATATATTTAAGTCACGGCTAGATAGGTTTCTGATAGAGAGGGGAATTAAGGGTTATGGAGAGAAAGCGGGAAAGTGGAACTGATCCACTTCGGATCAGCCATGATCTTATTGAATAGCGGGGCAGGCTCAAAGGGCTAGATGGCCTACTCCTGCTCCTATTTCTTATGTTCTTATGTTCCTAATATATATTAATGTGTTGGATGAGGGAAGTGAATATACTATTGCCAAGTTTGTGGATGACACAAAAATAGGTGGGAAGGAAAGTGGTGAGGAGACAGAAAGGGGAGAATTTTCCTGTCTCACCCACCATGGGAATCGTAGCAGGGGGACACAGACCATGCAAAGGTCTGTTGACCTTGGGCAAGATTTTCCAGTTTTGGGGCGAGATTCTACAGAGGGATATTGACAGGTTAAGTGAGTAGACAAAACTTGGCAGATGAAATATAACATAGGAAAATGTGAAGTTATGCACTTTGATAGGAAGATTAAATGAGTGGAATATTATATAAATAAGAACATAAGAAATAGGAGCAGGAGTAGGCCATCTAGCCCTTCGAGCCTGCCCCGCCATTCAATAAGATCATGGCTGATCTGAAGTGGATCAGTTCCACTTTCCTGCTTTCTCCCCATATCCCTTAATTCCCCTGTCCTAAATGGAGAAATTTCTAAATGGAGAAATACTACAGAAAGCTGCCACACAGAGGAATTTGGGGGGCCTTGTGCATAAATCACAAAATCCTTGCATGCAAGTTCAGTAGGTAATAAAGATTTTAGTTTAAAGTTTATTTATTAGTCGTGAGTTAGCTTACATTAACACTGTGAAAATCCCTTAGTTGCCACACTCTGGCACCTGCTCGAGCACACCAAGAGAGGATTTAGCATGGCCAATGCACCTAACCAGCACATCTTTTGGACTGTGGGAGGAAACCAGAGCTCCCGGAGGAAATCCACAGGGAGAATGTGCAAACTCCGCACAGACAGCGACCCAAACCGTGAGTCAAACTTGGGTCTCTGGCGTTGTGAGGCAGCAGTGCTAACTACTGTGCCAAAGGAAAGGTAAATGAAATTTTGGTCTTTATTTCAAAAGGAATAGAATATAAAAATCATACAAGGCACTGGTTAGACCACACCTGGAATACAGTAAACTGCTTTGATCCCCTTATCTAAGGAAGTATATACTGGCATTGGAGCCAGTGCGTGGAACATAGAAGAGTACTGCATGTGAACAGGCTCCTACAGCCTATGATGTTGGTGCCGAACATGATGCCAAATTAAAGTATTCTCTTCTGCCTGCCCTTGGTCCATTTTCCCTCTCTTCCTTGCATATTCATATGCTTTTCTAAAAGCCCCTTAAACGCCCCTATTGTATCTGCCTGCCCCAGCACCCTGGCAGTACGTTCCAGACATTTACCCCTCTCTTATATAAAACCTTGTCCCTCACATTTCCTTTGAACTTTTTCCCCTCACTTTAAGTGCATGCCCCCCCTAGTATTAGACATTTCAACTCTGGGATAAAGATTCTGACTGTCAACCCTATCTATGCCTTTCGTAATTTTATAGACTTTTATCAGGTTTCCACTCAACCTCCGCCGCTCCAGAGAAAAAATTCTACTTTGATAACCTCTTCTTATATCCTCTAATCCAGGCAGCATCCTGGTAAATCTCTTCTGCACCCTCTCCAAAGCCTCCAAAGTCCAAAGAAAGTTCTTTAGGTTGATCCTGGGTATGGAGGGATTATCTGATAAGGAGAGGTTGAATAGGTTGGGTCCATACTCATTGGAGTTCAGAAGAATGAGAGGTGACCTTATTGAGACATACAGGCTTCTAAGGGGCTAGATAGGATAGATGCTGAGATGTTGTTTCGCCTTGTGGGAGAGTCTAAGACTAAGCGGCATAATCTTAAAGGAAGGGGTTGCTCATTTGAAACAGATGGGATAAATTTATTCTTTCAGAGGGTAGTGAATCTGTGGAATTCTTTAAAAAGGTAAAGTTTATTTATTAGTCACAAGTAAGGCTTACATTAACATTGCAATAAAGTTAGTTTGAAATTCCTCTGGTTGCCACATGGATTTGGGCCAGTGTCTGTGGGAGTTTGCGCATTCTCCCCGTGCTTGCGTGGGTTTTCTCCGGGTGCTCCGGTTTCCTCCCACACCCCAAAGATGTGCTATTAGGCTGATTGGCAGTAATAAATTGACCCTAAATTAGTTTCCCTCAATGTGAATGGCCATAAAACATTAGATAAGGGTCATGGGTGGAGGGGGGGACTGGTGGTGTTAAGATGGCGGCGTGGGCTCGTTGGGCTGAAGGGCCTGTTTCCCGGGCTGTTTTTGTTCTTTGCCACACTCTGGTGCCTGATCAGGTCAATGTACCTAAACCAGCACATCTTTCAGACTATGGAAGGAAACCAGAGCAACTCCATGAAGACACAGGGAGAACGTACAAACGCTACACAGACTGTGACCCAAGCCGGGAATCGAACCCAGGTCCCTGCCACTGTGAGACAGCAGTGCTAACCACCGTGCCATTGTGCCACCAGGGGCTATTGAGGCTGGACTGTTAAATATGTTAAAAACTGAGGCAGACGGATTTTTAATCAGTAAGAGATCAAGTGTTATGGGGATACAGTAGGAAAGTGGTGTTGTGAGCATTATCATATTGTATTAGTCATGATTTCATTGAACGACAGAACATTTTGATCCTACATCTTATGGACTTATGGCTCCTTTATAGCTTTCTCCAGTCACACTGTGCTCTCTCCTAGACTGCTTGTTTATAGTTTTCTCCAATCACATTATGTTCTCTCCCAGTCCAATCCTTTATAGCTCTCCCCTTTTGAAGTGCTGGTGGCTTTAGGCCATGCTGGAACATTCATGACACTTCATAGCTTTCTCTGATCTCACTGGGAGCAATTTTACCATTTTTATCCTAAGTATTGAGCAGACTTGAAACTGGGATAGTTTCAGATCCGACTTTTGAGGCCCGTTTTTAGGTCCCCCCCAAATGCTCTCTGCTTGCAAAATTTTGAACATGTTAGATTGGCATTGCAGAAACTGGTGGGTCGGGTTTAATTCACCTAAATGACTGCAGAGGGAGGTAGGGTGCACGTGCAGACCCCTGGTGCTGCACATGCGCATTAGCAGCAGCAGCGGTCTGACAGACAAAAGAGAGAGCTGTCAAGACTCTGCTACTGCAGGCTGCCTGAAGCAGCTCCTCCCCCCCCGTCGCAATCACAGGGGCCCACGGCTCGAGATGTAGCCCACACCGACCCCCCCTCCCACATTACCCCCACTGCTCAGACCGATTCTGGACACCGTCCTCTCCGCACCATTCAGGGACCCACCACCCTCCCCTCACTGTTCACGGACCTGCCTCTCTCCCCCCATCACTCATGGATCCACCGAACCCCCCACCATTGATTGCAGATCCACCACCCTCCCCTCACTGATCACTGTAGAGTGGCAGTGGGCCTCCTCTCCCTCCCTCCCACTCTCACTGATCTCTGCAGTGTAGTAGTGGGCCCTCTCCCCCCATTAGCCCCTCATCATTAGCCTGTCTCCCCATTCGCCCCCCAACTGGCCCCTGCTCCACTAGCCCCTCCCTACTGGCCCTTCCCCCATTTACCCCACCACTGGCACTGCCTGGTAACATTGCCCAGGTGCCAGGGTGGTATTGCCAGTCTTGCACTGCCCAAAGGGCACCCTCTCCCCTCTTGCCCTCGACTTCCCTAGAGAGCTTCAATGGCCTCCAGTTCCACCAGCGAGGCCAAGTCAACTGCTCCCCGTTCTTTCCCAGAGACGTCATAATGGGAGGCTGAGCCCGAACAATTGAGCACTGGGCTCAGCAAGCAGATGTAAATACCAATTTTAATAGATTTAAATATATTAACCTGTGTCTCGCCCATTTCTGGAGAGAGGCTGACCGTGCCAGATATCCAGCGGTTGTAATCTGGTCTCGGCCACGATAACTGGCGTCGGTCGGGCTCAGCACTTTACAGCGCACTTTGCACTGCGTCGTGCCCGAAAACAGGTGCAACGCGATAGTGAAATTGTTCCCACTGGGTTCTCTCCCAGGCCCACTCCTTTACAGCTCTCCAATCTCATTGTGCTCTTGCATAAGCTGCTCCTTTATACAGCACTGAGTTTTTCTTTTAGTGCTTTGAACCCTCAGTGAGACAATCAGTCAGCAGGAAACTGCACAAACATGGCAATGCAGTACAGTATAAGTCAAAAATTAGATTATTTAAGTCAAATAAGATGTCTCAATGATCTGTTTTACTCTAATTAAACTACACTCAAACTAATAATGTATAATGGAAAGTGTTCCATTCCCCAAAGCTAACATTTGTCACATTGATTAACATAAACAAGGAGAGATTTCCTGTAAAAATGTGTTGCTTAGAACATAAGAACATAAGAACATAAGAAATAGGAGCAGGAGTAGGCCATCTAGCCCTTCGAGCCTGCCCCGCCATTCAATAAGATCATGGCTGATCTGTCGTGGCTCAGTTCCACTTTCCCTCCCTCTCCCCATAACCCTTAATCCCCTCTCTTATCAAAAACCCATCAACCCGCGTCTTAAAAATATTTAGCGAGGTAGCCTCCACCACTTCAACAGGCAGAGAATTCCAGAGATTCACCACCCTTTGAGTGAAGAAGTTCCTCCTCAACTCCGTTCTAAACCGCCCCCCCTTTATCTTGAGGCTGTGCCCCCTAGTCCTACTATCTTTTTTGAGCGGGAAGAGTCTCTCCACCTCTATCCTATCCATCCCATTCATCATCTTATACGTCTCAATGAGATCTCCCCTCATTCTTCTAAACTCTAACGAGTACAAGCCTAGTTTATTCAGCCTCTCCTCATAGCTCAACCCCCTCAACTCCGGTATCAGCCTAGTAAACCTCCTCTGCGCTCCCTCCAAGGCCAAAATATGTTTGAAAAGCTTGGCTTTTTACAATTAAAGGGACAATATCTTGTTTAAAACACAGGAACAGGAGAGTAGGTTATTGAGTTTCTTTACGTTGTTCTGCCATACAATTAGATTATGGCTGGTCTGCAGCTCAACTCATCTAACCATCTCCCCTCACTGGTTACCCTGACCATAGAAAAAGGGTCTCAGTTTTTAAAGCTCCAGTAATGCCCAGCTTTTTGGTAGGAGAGATTTCCAGACTTCTGCTGCTCATTTTGTGAAAAAATTCTTCTTGATTTCCATCTTTAGTCCAGCTTTAATTTTAAGATTTTTTTCCCTTATAAGGGGAAATCATTTGTGAGGTAATGCATTTTGGAAGGTTTAATACAGATAGGAAATATACAGTAAGTGGCAGAAACCTTAAGAGTATTGATAGACAGAGAACTTAGTTAGGCCAAACTTGGAATGTCCATGCCCCCTTTCTTTTTTAATACCCCTAAGCTAATCACATTTGCCCACATTTGGCCCATATTCATCTATACCCATTGTAACCATGTAACTATCTAAATGCTTTTTAAAAGACAAAATTGTACCTGCCTCAACTACTACGTCTGGCAGCTTGTTCCAGACACTCACCACCCTCTGTGTGAAACAATTTCTCCTCTGGACACTTTTGTATCTCTCCCCTCTCACACTAAACCTATGCCCTTTAGTTTCAGACTCCCCTACCTTTGGAAAAAGGTATTGACTATCTGGCTGATTGTGCCCCTCATTATTTTACAGACCTCTATAAGATCACCCCTCAGCTTCCTACGCTCCAGAGAAAAAAGTTCCAGCCTATCCAGCCTCTCCTTATAACTCAATCCATCAAGTCCAGGTAGCATCCTAATAAATCTTTTTTGCACTCTTTATAATTTAATAATATCTCTTCTATAATAGGGTGACCAGAATTGCACACAGTATTCCAAGTGTGGCCTTAGCAATGCCTTGTACAACTTCAACAAGACATTCCAACTCCTGTATTCAATGTTCTGACCGATGAAACCAAGCGTGCTGAATGCCTTCTTCACCACTCTGTCCACCTGTGGCTCCACTTTCAAGGAGCTATGAACATGTACCCCTAGATCTCTTTGTTCTGTAATTCTCCCCAACACCTTACCATTAACTGAGTAACTCCTGCCCTGGTTCAATCTACTAAAATGCATTACCTTGCATTTGTCTAAATTAAACTCCATCTGCCATTCGTCGACCCATTGACCCAATTGATCAAGATCCCATTGCAATTGGAGGTAACTTTCTTCACTGTCTACTATGCCACCAATCTTAGTGTCATTTGCAAACTTACTAATCATGCCTCCTATATTCTCATCCAAATCATTAATATAAATGACAAATAATAGTGGATCCACTGATCCCTGAGGCACACCACTGGACACAGGCCTCCAGTTTGAAAAACAACTCCCTACAACCACCCTCTGTCTTTTGTCAAGAAATCAATTTTGTATCCATTTAGATATCTCACCCTGGATCCCGTGAGATTTAACGTTATGCAACAACCTACTATGTAGTACCTTGTTAAAGCCTTTGCTAAAGTCCATGTAGACAATATCAACTGCACTGCCATCATCTACCTTCTTGGTTATGCCTTCAAAAAATTCAATCAAATTTGTAAGACATGATTTTCCACTCACAAAGCCATGCTGGCTGTCCCTAATCAGCCCTTGCATCTCTAAACGCTTGAAGATCGTGTCTCTCAAAGTACCTTCCAACAATTTACCCACCACAGGCTCAGTGGCCTATAGTTCCCAAGCTTTTCCCTGCAGCCCTTTTTAAGCAAAGGCACAACTTTTAGCATTCTCCAATCTTCAGGTACCTCACCCGTGACTGTCAATGATTCAAATATCTCGGCTAAGGGATCCGCAATTTCCTCCCTAGCCCCCCACAATGTCCTGGGAAACACTTCATCAGGCCCTGGGGAGTTATCTATCTTGATGTACTTTAAGACTTCCAGCACTTCCTTCTCTGTAATATTTACACTCCTCAAGATATCACTATTTATTTCCCCAAGTTCCCTATCATTCATTCTTTTCTCAACAGCTTATTACTGATGAGAAACATTCATTTAGGATCTCACCCATCTCTTGTGGATCCACACATAGATGACCTTGTTGATCCTTAAGAAACTCTATTCTCTCCCTTGCTACTCTTTTGCCCTTTATGTATTTGTAGAAGCTCTTTGGTTTCTTCTTTGCCTTATCTGCCAAAACAATCTTGTGTCTCCCTTTTGCCCTCATGATTTCTCTCTTAACTCTACTCCTACCCCCTATACTCTTCAAGAGATTCACTTGTTCCCAGCTGCCTATGCATGTCATGTGCCTCTTTCTTCTTCTTGACCAGGGCCTCAATATCCTGAGTATTACAGGGTTCCTGACTTCTACCAGCCTTGCCCTTCACTCTAAGAGGAATGTGTTTACCCTGAACCCTGGTTAACACACTTTTGAAAGCATGACACTTACCAGATGTTACTTTGCTTTCCCACAGACTCTCCCAATTAACTTTTGAAAGTTTCTGCCTGATACCATCAAAATTGGCCTTGCTCCAATTTAGAATTTTAACTTTTGAGCCAGACCTATCATTCTCCATAGCTATCTTAAACCTAATACAATTATGGTCACTGGTTCCAAAGTGATCCCTCACTAATACTTCTGTCACCTGCCTTTCCTTATTTCCCAAGAGGAGGTCAAGTTTTGCCCTCTCTCTAGTCGGGCAATCCGTATACTGAAAGAGAAATTCCTCCTGAATATACTCAACAAATTTCTTTCCATCCAGCCCTTTAATATATTGGCTGTGCTAGTCAATGCTGGGAAAGTTAAAATTTCTGACTATTACCACCCTATTTTTCTTGGCGCTATCTATAATCTCCATACATATTTGCTCCTCAATTTCCTGCCGACTATTTGGGGGCCTATAGTATAACTCCATCAAAGTGATTTTCCCCTTCTTATTTCTCAATTCTACCCATATAGACTCAGTGGCCAAACCCTCGGATATATCGCCTCTCAATACGGCCATGATGCTTTCCCTAATCAAAAGTGCAACTCCTCCCCACTCTTACCTCCTGTTCTATCTTTCCTGTAGCATTTGTACCTTAGAACATTAAGCTGTCAGTCCTGTCCCTCTCTTAGCCGTGTTTCAGTACAATAGAGGGATATGGTCCCCGGAAGGGTAGGGGCTTTGGTTCAGTCAGGCAGCATGGCAGATTCAGGCGTGGAGAGCCAAAGGGTTTGTAGCTGTGCTGACCTTTTCTTTGTTCTTTGTTCTATGTATTCTATCGAATTCTGTTATCATTTTAAGCACCTCAGTGACCCCTTAAACCTTTTGACTCAAGGGAACACAAGCCAAGTTTTTGCAACCCGTCCTCATAATTTAATCTTATGATCTCTGGTATCATTCTGGTTACTAAAGAATAACTTGGTGAATCTTTTCTATTTATAAGGGCACAAAATGCTGAAGTAAGTGGTTTTGAAATAAATAATCACATTACATTCAGAACTCTTGTCATTCCCCTAACCCTCTGAAAAACATGGTTGGCTGGTTTCTCTTTGTGAAGACAGTATTTCTTTAAGTTTTGCTTGACATCGCGAGATGACAAATGTATGCAAAAGAAGCATAGGGATCTGTGGGAATAATCTGCAAGCGATTCAGCACATAGCTACTACCTCTCATCAGCTGCAGACAGAGAAGAAGTGGAAAGGATGGCGGAAAGGGATAAATTCCATAATAAGAGTGTCCAGAGATCATCAGTGGGCTTTTTGAATAAAATGTCATAGGGGTTAGAGTAACAACTGCATTGTTATCCCTAAAGTTTAATTAACTTCTGCCTTGCCCTGTTAATTTTGCAACAATAAAAAGCATGAGCGTTGTCTCGCATATTTTGTTTTGAGGTTTCATGTTGAATTATGGGTGTCATGTATTTCCAGTTTACAGTTCTCTCCCAATCCCCTTATGCTGCTAAGATCCAGTCTCACTGGTGTCAGCAACCTGTTAATGCCTAGCCCTTGCGCTATGAGCCTATATATTCAGTTTTGGTGGACTATTTCACTGTTGTAATCAGGTTGATTTATTTTTCCCCCACTCATCCAGGGGCACCAAGACTATTTTTATCACCATTATCACCATACACACTGAACTCAGTCACTGAAGCACTTGTTGGATTGAATCTTCTGATTCAAATTGCCATGCCACTATTTTCTTACCTCATGCAGGAGCTTTGCATTTCTGACACAAGCTCCTGAACTAGAACACTTCAGAAATGTGGAATGTGCCGATTCTGAGTCCTTCTGCACAGAGTAGGATCATCAGGGAAACTAAGCCATGCTTCTTTTCAAAACAGCACCTGTTATATTTTGTCACATCTTAATTCATAAACACACTCAAAAACATTCAGATATTTAAATAGGATGTTAGTGAATGGGTGTAAGTGAGGAAAGTGAGTAAATGAATAGTATGATTGGAGGGTTTCAGAGTAGGTAGGATGGTAAAATGTCAGGATGGTAGATAGGGTGAGTAATGTGACAGGTGGCAGGGTGGTAGATGGCAGAGTGAGTAGGATGGTGAGGTCGGGTCAGAGTACAGGAGGATGTTTAAGTGTTTGAAGCACAGGGGTAGTCAGACGGGTATATTTGAAAAGTTGGGAGAGTTGGAGAGTCATCTGGGAGAGTCAGAAGGCCACACACAATGAAATAGATGGTCAGGGCAGAATTCAAATGGTCAGAAGGTAATTGGAGGACCAGGGAGGAGTTGGAAGGCCAGGGAGGAGTCGGGCACTTAGGGGGCATTTGGAGAGTCAGAAGGGAATTGATGAATTAAGGGGAATCAGACAATTGGAAAAGTATCAGAGGATCACAAGGAAGGTAGGTGTTCAGGGTCTCAGCAGGTCAGGGGGAAATCAAAATGTCAGGCGACTGAGTGGGTCAGGTTGGAATCAAGGGGTTGATGGAAAGCAGGGGATTGGGTGGACTTAAAGGTTAAGTGGAGTCTGAAATTAGGTCAGTGGGATTCAGAGGGTTAGGGGATTGAAGGTTTTGCATTTCTATGTTTGCCTTACACAAACTTACCACTGTCAAACATATAACTGGGGAATGTGGCATAGGTTTGGTTTATTAAAATACAGTACAGGATGGCTTAGAAGGACTGTACGCATTGCTGGCCATATGCTGCTCTACAACCTGGCTACTTTTCTATTTACATGCTCTCTTAAAGCAATATCACAACATTCATTTTTTCTCAAGATAACATTACTATTAAGAATTGGGGAAAAGTAAGATTAAAAAACAAAATAAAACAGGAAGTTGATGAGAGGCAGATGGTGGAGGAATAATGAGATACAAATTAGCTTATTAGCGGAAAATGAGTATTCTATATCTGTGACTGGAGAAAACAATGGGGCTATAGAGATGGTAACTGCAAAGTGAAGAGATAAGAAAATAACATACGTGCAAAAAGCCAACTCTACAAGGTGAATGGCATGAAAGGGAATGAAATAATAAAACTATGGAACACTAACTAATAAGAAGAAAAAGGGGAGAGACAGCTAACATCAGAACTGCAGCAAGTTGCAGCCATTCTTTCTTGAGAAAAGCAGCTATTTTTCATTTGCACTGAAGTGGAAAACTATTTCCCAGACATGGCCACCTTAACCTGGTGTGGTAAATGTTTGCTGGATTTAGCTCATAGAGTTATTTAGTATTGAATTTTTTGGGGAAAAAATGTAAGTAGTTTGGGGACCAAGGAATCGTTTCATGTAAAGTTTTGTGTATTAGCATCAGTATCCTTAAGTGTCAGATATTATAGTCCTTCTTGTTATGTGTGTTTTTTAGTTTTTGTTCCACATTAATAAATATTCTTTATAAATTGTTCATGCAACAACTGGATTGTTTCTGCACTGGATTGTACATCATTTCTCACATAATAATAAAAAACATATACCACTATGAACCAGTGTTCCAAGTTACCCTTTTGGGTTTTGGGATACCCTCACATTGAACATCAGTATAGTTTGTCACATTACATACATTAAGAGTAAAAATACATGCACATGACATTAATTGAAAGAACTACTTACAAAAAAAAACTCTGTTTAACACTTTGAGTTATTACAGATGAAGAATCTGTTTAATGTACGTTTGCCAATCCTCACAGATCTCGTGATAAACTGGCCTGCCTGAGGTTTAGTCTTGTTGCTTAAATGTTCTTGACTTGTAGGTGTGTTGATATCCTGCATGTTATTGGAGTGTTGGTTGTTTTCATGGATGTTTTCTCCAATTTTATTTTCCAGGTTGAAATTTGGATGTGTTTTAGGTGCAGTTAGAATTCTAGTTGTAGGATTCTAGGTGTAGGATTCTAGTTGTACAATTCTCTTATCTGGCTTCTGTTTCTGAACATAGCTCCGTTTGGGGTTGTGACTTTATAGGATCCAGGGTGACCTGGTGTGATGACAATAATCTCCCCCTCAATGTCAACAAAATGGAAGCATAGTGGATGACATGCAACCAAGGCCTACCTCAATGGGCACGAAATAGAAATGGTTGAAAGCTCCAGATTTTTAGGTGTCCAGATCACCAGCAACCTTCCTGGTACCCCCATGCCAACACTATAGTTAAGAAAACCTACCAATGTCTCTACTTTCTCAGAAGACTAAGGAAATTTGGCCTGTCAGCTACAATTGTCACCAACTTTTACAGACGTACCATAGAAAGCATTCTTTCTGGTTGTATGACAGCTTGGTATGGCTCCTGCTCTGCCCAAGATTGCAAGAAACTACAAAAGATCATGAATGTAGCCCAATCCATTATGCAATACAGCCTCCCATCCATTAACTCTGTCTACACTTCCCACTGCCTCAGCAAAGCAGTCAGCATAATTAATCATCCCACAAACCCCAGTCATGCTCTCTTCTCTTGCAACTGTACAGGGCACTGGTGAGGCCGTAGCTGGAGTACTGTGTGCAGTTTTGGTCGCCGCACCTGCGCAAGGATATTTTGGCCTTGGAGGGAGTGCAGAGGAGGTTCACTAGGCTGATACTGGAGTTGAGGGGGTTGAGCTATGAGGAGAGGCTGATTAGACTGGGCTTGTACTCATTGGAGTTTAGAAGGATGAGGGGAGATCTCATTGAGACATATAAGATGATGAAAGGGATGGATAGGGTAGAGGTGGAGAGGTTCTTCCCACTCAGAAAGGATAGCAGGACTAGAAGGCACAGCCTCAAGATAATAGGGGGGGGGGGGCAGTTTAGAACGGAGTTGAGGAGGAACTTCTTCACTCAAAGGGTGGTGAATCCCTGGAATTCTCTGCCCGTTGAAGTGGTTGAGGCTACCTCGCTAAATATATTTAAGACACGGGTAGATAGGTTTTTGGTAGGTAAGGGGATTAAGGGTTATGGGGAGAAAGCGGGAAAGTGGAACTGAGCCACTTCAGATCAGCCATGATCTTGTTGAATGGTGGGGCAGGCTCGAAGGGCTAGATGGCATACTCCTGCTCCTATTTCTTATGTTATGTTCTTATATTCTACCTTCTTCCATCAGAAAAAAGATACAAAAGTCTGAGGTCACATACCAACCGATTCAAGAGCAGCTTCTTCAGACTTTTGGATGGACCTACCTCGCATTAAGTTGATCTTTCGCTACACCCTAACTATCACTGTGACATTATATTCTGCTGTCTCTTGTTTCCTTCTGTATGAATTGTATGCTTTGTCTGTATAGCAAGAAACAATACTTTTCACTGTGACTAATACATGTAACCATAATAAATCAAATCAAATCAAATCTTTGCCAAGCCAGGCATTTCTGTCACAATTCTTTTTCTCTCCTGCCTATATTTCATTATGCAAGCAGCAATAAATATAGGCTCCACCTGCTGACAATCTCCTCTCTGCAGCATTAAAAGAAACATGAATCATTATTAGCATAAGTACATATGAACAAGGAGCAGGACGCCATTCAGCACCTCAAGGTTGCTCTGCCATTTAATAAGATCATCTGATGATAACCTCAAATCTGCATTCTGCCCACCCCTTGATTATCAAGAAACTGTTCACCTCTGCCTTAAAAATATTCAAAGACTGTTCTTCCACAACCTTTTCAGGAAGAGAGTTCCAAAGACCCATGATCCAATGAGTGAAAACAAATTGCCTCACCTCAGTTTAAAATGTGCAAGCATTTATTTTTAAACAGTGACTCATAGTTTTAGATTCTCCTACAAGAGGAAGCATCCTCTTCACATTCACCCTGTCAAGATCCCTCAGGATCCTATATGTTACAATCAAGTCACGTCTTATTCTTCTAACATGCCTAACATGTTGAATAATTCTGCATAAACCAACCCACCTATTCCAAGTATCAACCTAGTAAACTTCTGAATTGTTTCCAATGGATTTACATCCCTCCTTACATGAGGTGACATATACTATAGATAGTACTCCAAATGTGGTTTCATTAGTGCCTTGAACATGTGAAGCATTACCTCCCTACTATTGTATTCAATTGTCCTTGAACAAATGATAATATTCTATTAGCTTTTCCAATTACTTGCTGTACCTGCATACTTGCTTTTATGATTCATGAACTAGGATAGTCAGATCCCTCTGTACTTGAGAACTCTGTAATCTCCCACCATTTAGATAATATGCTTCATTTTTATTCTTCCTGTCAAAAGGGACAATTTCACATTATATTCCATTTGTCAGATCTTTCTCTACTCAATTAACCTATTTATATCTTTTTGTAGACTCTGTCTGTCCTCTTCAATACTTACTTTCTGACCTATCTGTGTCAGCAACAAATATGACAACCTTTTGTCCAAGTCATTTTCATGAATTGTAAACATTTGAAGTCCCAGCAGTAACCCATGTAACAAGTGATGTGCTACATCTTACCAACCTGAAAAAGGCCCATTTATGCCTACCCTCTGCTTCCTGTTAGCCAACTAATCATCTATCCAGGCTACTCTAGCCTCTAAAGATGCTATTTCTGTCAGTGACTTGTCTGTGAACATGTGTTGACAACTTTTTATTTCAGAAATCCTGTCAAATACAGAGTGAATATGAAGATGCTCCTTCCACCCCTCCCCCTTTTACATCGCTGACTGCTATGAGATTGCTTGAATCAGATGCTAAGATATGCTGCTTTCAGACCAGATTAATCCTCCCAAGGCCAATGGAGAATGTCGTTCTGCAGGCCTTTCCCGCCCTGATTCCAGAGTGGGCATGCCAGTAAAATCTAGCCAGAGTCTTCCTCTAATAGCGGAGTGGAAAATCCTGGCCTCTGACGCTAAAACAGAGCCCGGAGACATTTTGGGAGAGTCCTGTGAGGCAGGAGAATTGACTATTGGAAGTTGAAACTTACAGGGCATTTCCTGTGAGATTCTTGCATTGGAACATCCAAGGGGTATGTCTGGTTTCTCACATCTAACGGGTGGCACAGTGGTTAGCAGTGCTGCCTCACAGAGTCAGGGACCCGAATTCGATTCCAGCCTTGGAAGAATGTCTGTGTGGAGTGTGCACATTCTCCCCTTAATGTGTGGGTTTCAACTGGGTGTATTTGTTTCCTCCCACAGTCCAAAAATGTGCGGGTTAGGTTGATTGGCCATGCTAAATTGACACCAGTGTCAGGAGGATTAGCAAGGTAAATATGTGGGGTTATGGGAATAGGGCCTTGGTGGGATTATGGTCAGTGCAGACTAGATGGGCTGAATGGCCTCCTTCTGCACTATTGGGATTCTATGATTTTAGAAGCCAGTTCTGAGTCACTAAGAATTAACCCCAGATCTAAGGCACTCGTATTTATCAGCTAAGCTACTGCTGGACTCTGATTTGTATCACAAACATGTTTATGCTGATAAAGATATAAATCTTTTCTCAGTAATAGATGTTGGTTCTCTCATGTTAATTTAGTCAGAGGGAAAATTGATCTTCTCTACACATCAATATTGCAGAAGAAATACTACCTCCAGTACTGATTTTCTGTCAGTCCATGTGGCACATGTTTACTGAAGGTTATTCACCACACAACTTGACATCATCTCAAAGAAAAATATTTAAAGTGTTGCTGATCAGAGTGCATGTTGCTGAATCTACAGCACCCATCTGTATCACTCTCAACCAACATCGTTAAAAACAGATTATCTGGTCATTATCTGATTGCTGTTTGTGGGACCTTGCTGTGAGCAAGGTGGCTGCTGTGTTTCTTCCATTACAACAGTGATTGAACTTCAAAAGAGCTTCATTGGCTACAAAATGCTTTGGGATGTCCTGAGGTTGTGAATTGCGCTGTATAAATGAAAGTTCTTTCTTTTTTATGAATCACACTGTGCTGCAGTCCTATTTAAAATTGCTCTGATGCAAAAACATTCCTGCTGAGGTACTTCAAGTAAAAAAAAGAGAAGACTGGTGGGTGGGATTTGTGGGTGGCACAAATATACTTTTATTTTTGATTAATATCTCGACTTTAGTCTCTCTTTGGCAGAGCTCTTTTGATGTGTGATGTGTGGATCCAAGTTTTCTTGCCATTGACTTTCACTGTGGAATGTGTAACAAGCAGAACTTGGTAGGGACATTCCCACTTGGCGTCAAACCATTTATGCTGAGATTTTTTTAATGTACACCCACTCACCTGGAACAATATTGTGTCCACCTTTAGGTGGCATCTCCCAAAGACCAGCAATCTGTTAGGATACAGAATCTATAGCTTTGGTTAGTAGCAGCAGCTACATATTAGATGATAACCAAATTTCTCGGAGGTGGTTTTGCCATGCCATATGATAAACTGTAGGGCTGTTGTGGAATCCCTGGGGGAGTCTATTCCATGTGTACTGTTGTTGGTCTATTGTAAAAGCAAACCAAGGTTTAATCTCAGGTGCTAAGGGACCAAAATCATTTCCATGTCAACTCCTGAAAACCACTTGTGCTCCGGTGATAGGGTGTTAAAGATGGGTAAAGGATCGGCCACTAAGTTTATCTCTTGTTGATTAACATTCCTATAATCTATTGTGAATCTCCAGGTTTCATTCGTTTTCTTTATCAGCCATATAGGACTATTGAATACTCTGAGTTTTAACCAATATTCCTCTCTCCACTAACTAATTTATGATGGGCAGAAATCCATCTATAGATACCTGGCTAATGGGATACTGCCTAGTACTACCGAGGTGTAGAGGTCCTGGTAAAGGTTACTGGATCCATTTGTAACAGTCCACAATCATTTTTGTCCTTAGCCCAAATTGGGTATTCCTTCAGATCGTCTTTCTCCTTTGGAGAAACACAAGGCTAAATCCACCTCAGTAAGCACGTTCATTCCCAGTAGAACCTGTGTGACTGTTCCTACCCATATAGGCATTTTGATTTGGTGTGGCCCCTGCTGTAATATCAGAGGAACTGTCTGTTTCCCATCTGTTTCCTTGTTGCCCCCCCAATCCACATTTTATTGCCAAACAGAGGAACCTGTAGTAACTGATCCCTGGGTATACATGTTAATTCTGCTCTGGAGTCTAATAAACAATCCACTGATTCTTCACCTAGTCTCGCATTTACAGAAAGGCTGTTGGCTCATTGTTGCAAGAGGGTCAACAACGATAAACTTTGGGTAGAGTCTACTCGTTTTTTGCTGCTTGCAGCACTGCTTTTTGCTGTCAGGCAGTGAGCTGCTTAAATTGCTCAACTAATTCATCTGGTTCATCTTTAGCATTCATTTCAGAATTCCCATTCTATCTTCCCTTGCCTTATCCCCTAATTAATATATCTTTGCCCAATGACCTTCCCTTCCACAATTATGACATTGACCTGGGCATCTGTTATTGGTTGAATGCACTTTCACTTGCGCTGCTCTAACATTCAGAGTCATATCCCATTCTAGTCGACTGAGGTATGTAACTAGCTGAGTGCCAGAACAGGGCACATTCTGGGAAAAGGTATTGATAGTGCCTTCCTCTTCCCAATCGAGTTTGTTAACTCTCAGCACTTTGGATAATTCCAATTTCAGGCCAGCTACAAATGCTGATTTTAACAGCATCAACACATTTCCATCTATATTCTCCATAGTTACTTCCTGAATGCGTGAGTTCTCGGGCCATATTATCCCAAACCTTTCTTCATAATCGGGGATTTCTACATTCGATTTCTGCTGGCACAATGTTATTTTACTCCAGTCTGTCTTGCTTGGCACGTATGCTGTACACTGCAATCTAATCTGATTCCATCCTCCCTCTCAGTTCTGTCTGGCTAGATCCAATCCTCCATCTACATCACTCTTTCTGTCTGGAACCATAAAGGATAATATTGGCACATCATTCAATTGATGAAGCCCGTAAATTCCTTTCAAATGTTTCAAAGCATCCCACATTTTTGCTCCACTTTTCTTCAGGTGAGATATTTCCTTAGTCCATTTATCAGGTTTTTCTGGATCACAGGCACATGAACAGCCATGTTACAATATTTGTTCTCGGTACGCGTAACCCCATCGACATAGAAACGTAGAAACATAGAACATTACAGCACAGTACAAGTCCTTCAGCCCTCAATGTTGTGCCGAGCTATGTCCAATTCCAAGATCAAGCTGTGCCCTCCCCATAATTCTGGAGCGCCCCATGTGCCTAACCAATAACCGCTTGAAAGTTTCTAAAGTGTCCAACTCCACTATCACAGCAGGCAGTCTATTCCACACCCCAACCACTCTCTGAGTGAAGAATCTACCTCGGACATCCCTCCTATATCTCCCACCATGAACCTTATAGTTATGTTCCCTAGTAACAGCTACATCCAGCCGAGGAAATAGTCTCTGCACGTCCACTCTATCAATCCCTCTTATCATCTTATAAATCTCTATTAAGTCGCCTCTCATCCTCCTCTGCTCCAAGAGAAAAGCCCCAGCTCCCTCAACTTTTCCTCATAAGACCTATCCTCCAAACCAGGCAGCATCCTGGTAAATCTCCTCTGCACTCTCTCCAATGCTTCTACATCCTTCTTATAGTGAGGTGACCAGAACTGAACACAATATTCCAAATGTGGTCTCACCAAGGCCCTGTATAGTTGCAGCATAACTCCATGGCTCTTAAACTCAAACCCCCTGTAATAAACGCTTACACACTATAAGCCTTCTTCATTGGCTCTATCCACTTGAGTGGCAACCTTCAGAGATCTGTGAATATGAACCCCAAGACCTCTCTGTTCCTCACATTCCTTAGAACCCTACAGTTAACACTGTAATCTGTATTCAAGTTTGTCCTACCAAAATGGATCACCTCACGCTTATCAGGGTTAAACTCCATCTGCCACTTTTCGGCCCAGCTCTGCATCCTATCAATGTCTCTTTGCAGCCTGCAAGAGCCCTCCATCTCATCCAATCTTGGTGTCATCAGCAAATTTACTAATGCACTCTTCAGCCCCTTCTTCCAAGTCATTGATAAAAATCACAAAAAGCAGAGGACCCAGCATTGACCCTTGTGGTAAGCACCTCTGGTAACTGGCCTCCAGTCTAAAAATTTTCCCTCCACCACCACCCTCTGTCTTCTATGATACAGCTAGTTACTTATCCAATTGGCCAAATTTCCTTCAATCCCACACCTCCTTATCTTCTTCATGAGCCTACCATGGGGAACCTTATCAAATGCCTTATTAAAATCCATGTATACAACATCAACTGCTCTACCTTCGTCCACACACTTAGTTACCTCCTCAAAGAGTTCAATCAAATTTGTGAGGCAGGACTTAGCTCTCACGAAACCGTGTTGACTATCCCAGATTAAACTGAATCTTTCCAAATGGTCATAAATTCTATCTCTCAGGACCCTTCCATTAACTTACCGAGCACCAAAGTAAGACTAACTGGCCTATAATTACCAAGGTCATTCCTAATTCCTTTCTTGAAAACAGGAACAACATTTGCCACTCTCCAGTCCTCTGACACTATCCCTGTGGACAGTGAGGACCCAAAGATCAAAGCTAAAGGCTCTGCAATCTTATCCTTTGCCTCCCAAAGTATCCGAGGATGTATCCTGTCTGGCCCAGGGGACTTATCCACCCTCAGGTTTTTCAAAATTGCTAATACATCTGCATCTATTGTTCTTTGAGACTCAATTTTTACCTCCTTATATTTCAAGGGAAAAATATTCTTAGGTGCTTCCTCCTCTCCTTCATTCTCAGAGTCCTCTGAGTAAGAAAATTCGTCTCCCCCATAAATTCCCCTTTGCTGTCTTGCCTGTACCTGTTGTTCTATTCGTTCCAGGACAGGGTACATTCTGGGAACAGATATTGAATGAGGTTTTCTGAGCTTCAAGATCACAATCTGCTAGTTTCTGGCACTTTTTTGTTCCTCCTTCAGAGAAGGACATACTGCAACTGATTGATCCTGGAGTCCCTTAACTCTTCGGTCTGATACTGCACAATCTATTGTTTTGTTTTGCTCAGTCATCGTGGTGAGGGACAAGCGAACATAGTCCTTGCCAGGCAATTTCTTAGCTTTCCCCACGCTCGCGTAATATCATCTACTGTCCCTTGGAAGTTCCATACTTCTGTTCAATTTTAGTGAACGTTTTTGGTAAATCGAAATGCTGTTCTACAAACTCTTTTAGTTGGTGCATAATTTGTTGCTCCGTTAGCTCCAGAGGGCCATGCTACCCTCTTCTGTGGTAGGTAAGTGACTTTCACTATTCCTTCTTGCCATCTTTAACTCCAAATATGGGGTCAATTACACTGTGGGCCAGCCTTTAGCTGAAAAGGTGCACTCAGTATGGGGCCTCAAGTCGAAATCTCTGGACAAGATTTTCAGAGAATATGGAATCACATGAATGACTGACTTCGAGTCATGTAATGGAGAAGAACCTTTGATAAGAAAAGCTCTTATCTCTCAGTGCCAATGGGTGCGTGGGTGCTCCTCAAGTCGAGGTCCTATCAGTGATCCTGTTTGTGATACCAGAATTGTTAGATTCAAGAATTCACTGACATCTCATAAGTCTTGGACAAGTTTATTAAGAGTTCATTCAAGATGTCTCTTACATGCAGAAGTATACCAGCTTTTCAGTCTTGCTCACTCTCTCTTTCTCTCATTCACAAGATGTCACCAGTCTCTCTCCTTTCTATTATTCTTACACAGTATTATTATTCATTATTCCAGAGAACGTCCATTTACATTCATTAGTTAACCAAACACATCACATAAGGGGTCAACGCTTATTAGTCTGGACCTCTGATCATGCATTGTGCCCGAGTTAATGTTCTTCTGCCAAGGTTAACTAAATCACACACTGTGAATAATTGATGAGCAGAGCAGTACGTATAATATTGTAACATGATAAGCTTCAGTAGGGTTTATCCCGTGTGAAAATGTTAATAAAAATATACCGTAGAAAATGTTATAAAAATGTTACATAAAAAAGTGAAATAAAAGTAAAATAGAAGTAAAATAAAACAGTGGTTCCCACAATGGTAAGGCACAGTTCTAGTGTACTTATTACCATTGAGTGTGGTGAATTTTTGAAACTCAGCATTTGTGAGTACTGTTCCATAATCAGACATGATGACTTCAGGTACTCCATGGGTCAAAAAACATTGGCATAACCTTTCAGTGGTAGTGTGGGATGTAGCAGACCTTGAAAAAATCTATCCACTTAGAGTGTGCATCAACAATGAGCAGAAGCATTGTGCCCATGAATGGATCAACTTAATCAATATAAACATGTTTGGCCCAAGACTGCAGTGGGGCTGCAGCAGGCAACCTTAGTTGTAATTGGCACTGTTCACAGTGCTTGACTAGGCACTCAATGTCAGCATGAATGTCAGGCCACCACATAGCATATCATAGAAATCCTACAGTGCAGAAGGAAGCTATTCAGCCCATCAAGTCTGCACTGACAACAATCCCATCCAGGCCCTATCCCCACAACCTCACACATTTACCCTGTTAATCCCTCTAACCTACACACCCCAGGACACTAAGGGGTAATTTAGTGTGGCCAATGCACCTAACTCACACGTCATTGTGGGAGGAAACCTGAGTACTCGGAGGAAACCCACGCAGACACTGGGAGAACATGCAAACTCTACACAGACAACGACCGAAGCCGGAGAATCGAATCCAGGTTCCTGGTGCTGTGAAGCAGCAGTGTTAGCCACTGTGCCACCATGCCGCCCCTAATATATAACTTCTGGTAAGTATCTTCGTCTTTTAGATGCCTAAATGAGCCTTGTGCATTTCCATTAGATGCAGCTCTCTGCTTGGTACAGGGATGACTACTCTTGCTCCCCAGAGTATGATGCCATCCTGGCAACTCAATTCATCCTTGTGGGCAACAAGTGATTTCATTTAATCAGAATTTGTCTCATTGGCCCAACATGTAAATATCTTGTGTCTCACTTTGGACAGAAGCAGATCCTGACTGGTCCAATACTTGAATTAAATAGCCAAAACACACAACATGTCCAAAATATTCAATGTCTTGCCAATTTCCTGTGGTACAGGAGCAGCTATAACATTTTCTTGGAAATGTAGATACCTCATGTATCTACATTCCCTATGTGTGTTCCATTTGTTGACAGAGAAATTAGTGCCCAACATTGGATTCTTGCTGATCCGATTGGTAGAATAGACTTGTCTTCTTTAAAAAGACCCAAAAATGGCTTGTGGTCAGAAACAATGTTAAGATGCCTACTAGTAGAATTTCATGACGCCAAAACTATGGATAATGTTTTTTTTTCTCAATTTGTGAATAGCCTTTTTTTGGCTCTGATAGGGTTCTTTAGATATAGGACCCTATTTTACCATTGCGTCGTGCCCATTTTTGGGCATGAAAATGTGGTAAAGTCAGGTGTGAGGCCATTAATGCGATCCGCGCCCGTATCCGTGCAGTTGACTGCTTTACCAAAACCCAGGAATGGCGGTGATCCGATTCATGCCTGAAACGGGCACAACGGCGATTTAAATGCATTTGCATGCATTTCAATTGAATTAATGAACTGCTGGCCAACTTAATCAGCATTTCCCCCTTTACCAACGTGTTCGCTGATCCTAAATTGCGCCGAAATGAACCTGCTGAATAAAAGCCTGAATTGGGTGCTCCAGCTGCTGAAGAGCAAGTTCAGAACTTTCAACGGTTCTCTGACTCAGATCGGTGGTGCGGAGGAGGAGGGAGGTGGGCCAGGTCATTCTCTGGTTGGGGAGTTGGGGAGGAGGAGGAGGAGGCAGGACAGATGTATCTCTGGTGGGGAAGGGGGTGGTGGGTGGAGTCCGATCATTGTCGGTGGGGAAAGGGCTGATTGTTGTCTAGTGGTGGCGGGGGGGGGTTGCGGGCGGGGAGGGCTGATCGTTGTCTGGTGGTGGGGTGGGTGTGAAGGGCCAATCATTGTCTGGTGGTGGGGTGGGGGAGGGTTGATCATTGTCTGGTGGTGGGGAGAGGTGGGGATGGCTGATTGTTTTCTGGTGGGGAGGAAGAGGAGGCAGATCAGATGTTCCTCGGGGGTGGGTGGGTGACTGAGGCCAGACCATTTATTCAGGGGGGGAAAGAGTGAGACCAGATTGTTGTCTGTGGGGGGGTGGGGGGAGGAGGGTAAAATGTATTTCTGGTGGGGGGATGGGGAGGCCCGATTGCTCACTGGTGGGGGGGTGGTCAGATGGATCTTTGGTAGGGGGAGCAGAGGGTTCTGTTGCCACTCTGCGGGCAATTGACGGGGGGGGGTGGGGGGGTGGTGTGGAAGGAGGCAGGGGGTGCGTTCGGCCTGGGTAGCAGGGTGGGTGGGTGCATAACGGGGTACAAGTGATGTCTATGGAGGCCATCGCTTCCTCTTTTCCCCCCCAGGCCGCTTTCTCCACTTCCTGCAGGCCAGGAGTGATCTGACATTGGCACGCTTTTGCAAATATTTTTCCAACTGCATGCGCAGTTCAGAGCTCCAATTGTTTTGGCCATGCTAAGCACTGCCCACAGTGTGAATGGGACCCGCGATTTTTTTTTCAGGTTAGATGCATACCGGGGCGTCTGAAAATAGATTTCCAAGTTGGATCTGAATTACGCCCAGATTCAGCGCTTAGAATGAAAATGATAAAATCAGGCCCATAGCCTATGGCTTTTCAGATCCGTTGTCTGTGTTGTGGGGCAACATCACACCATCTCTCATATGGAGAGGTGTCGCAGGTCAACACCAGTTCCTTAGATGAATCAAATTGTACTAATAAGTTTGAAGAATGCAACAATTGTTTTACTCTGTTGAAAGCTTCTTTTTGAGGAACCTTCCTAGACCAATGCTAATGTTTCTTTAGCAGACTATGCAAGAGCAACAATAATGTCAACAAGTTTGGTAAAAGTACTCACAGTAATTTGCTATTCCCAAAAATGAATTTTGTTCAGGTGTGTTTTTGGGGGCCAGTGCCTCTTTTATGGATTTGACCTTATTTTTCATGGAGTGTAATCCTTGTGCATCTACATGGTACCCCAAATAGGTTATTTCAGTGGCTTGAAAAGTACATTCCTCATTGATTATGATGGTTGCTTTTCCTAGGCAACGGAAAGTGTCAATAGATGGAGGGCTGGTTTGTGCAATGGACTGAGCTTCGTTCATAACCCTGCATAGTTTATTGCAGCCTTGGACAGAGTAGGAGGCATACCAAGGTGTGATATAACCAGGAAGAATGCTTTCTATGGTACATCTATAAAAGTTGGTGAGAGTCATGCCAAATTTCCTTAGCCTGAGAAATTAGAGGCTTTGGTGGACTTTCTTAACTATAGCATCAGCTTGGGGGGTCCAGGACAGATTGTTGGTATTCTGGGTACCAAGAAACTTGAAGCTCTTGACCATTTCCACTTCATCCCCATTGATGTAGACAGGGCATGTCGTCCATTACACTTCCTGAAGTCGATGACTATCCTCTCCGTTTTGTTGACATTGAGGAAGAGATTATTATTGCCACACCAGTTCACCAGATCCTCTATCTCTTTCCTATACTTTTTCTCACCATTGTTTGAGATCCAACCCACCACAGTGGTGTCATCAGCAAACTTAAAAATTGAATTGGAGGGGAATTTGGCCACACAGTCATAGGTGTGTAAGGAGCATAGTAAGGGACTGGGACTCAGCCTTGTGGGGAACTGGTGTTGAGGGATGTTCATGGAGGCAGCTTTATTGCCAATCCTTACTGATTGCAGTCTATGGGTTTGGAAGTCTGGGACCCAGTCACAGAGGGAAGAGCCAAGCCCCAGATTACGAAGTTTGGTGATGAGTTTTGTTGGAATAATGGTGTTGAGGGCTGAGCTATAGTCAATAAATAGGAGTCTGACACAGGTATCTTTGTAATCTAGGTGTTGTAGAGTTGAGTGTAGGGCTAGGGAGATAATGTCTACTGTGGATTTGTTGCAGCAATAAATGAACTGTAGTGGATCCAGGCATCTGGGAAGCAGGAATTGATTCGTGCCATGACTAACCTTTCGAAGCACTTCATAATGATGGATGTCAGAGCCACCGGATGATAGTCAATAAGGCACACTGCCTGGCTTTTCTTTAGTCCCGCAATGATGGTTTTCCTTTTGAAGCAGATAGGAACCTCAGATTAATGTAAGTACCCCTGCCAGCTGGTCCGTTCAGGGTCTGAGTGTGTGTCTCTGTTTACCCAACCCGGGTCAATCACTTTCTGTGGATTGAATTTCAAGAAGGCTGCTCTGATGTCCACGATGGTGACCATGGATATGGGTTTGGCTGAAGCTTCAGGGGTGAAGGGTATGTTCTTGCTAACCTCTTACTCAAGGCAGGTATAGAATGCATTGAGCTCATCGGGAAGAGGTGCATTGGTGCTGGTGATTTTACATGTCTTCATCTTGTATTCTGTTATCTATAGCAGACCTTAACATTAGTCATTGCGTGTCCGTGTGGTGAGGCTGGGGCTCTAGCTTGGTCCTGGCATCTTTGATGGATATCCATAAATCATATCTGAGCTTCTTGTATGGGTTAGGGTCAGCTGACTTGAGCATCTCAGACTTGGACTTCAGCAACCAGTGGGGGTATCCCTGTTCATACATGGTTTCTGCTTGGGGAACACATGGGTTTTCTTCTTTGGCACACAGTCTTCTACACAGTTACCAATGAAGTCAGTTAATGTAGAAGTGTATTCGGTAAGGTTGGTCACTGAGTTTTTAAATATGGACTAGTCTGCTGACTCAAAACAGTCCCAAAGGAGATCATCCAATTCCTCGGACCAACATTGCACAACTTTCTTTAACGGATTCTCCCATTTCGGTTTTTGCTTGTGAGCTGGCAGCAGGAGCACAGCCTTGTTGTCTGATTTGCCAAAGTGTAGGTGGGCAGTAGGGCAATAGATCACAGACTACCACATTGCAGAAGAGGCCTTTCGGCTCATCGTGTCTGCACCGATGCATGAAAGATCCTGACCTGTCTACCTAATCCCACTTGCCATGACTTGCCCCACAACCTTGAATGCTATGGCATGCCAAGTACTCATCCAGCTTCTTTTCAAAGGATGTGAGGCAACCCATCTCCACCACCCTCCCAGGCAGTGCATTCCAGACCCTCACCACCCTCTGGGTAAAAGAGTTTTTCCTCAAATCCCCTCTAAACCTCCCACCTCTCACTTTTAACTTGTGTCCCCTCATAACTGACCCTTCAACAAAAGAAATAAGCTTCTCCCTATCCATCCTGTCCATGCCCCTCGTAATCTTGAACACTTCAAGATAGATGTTGAAGTTCCTTTTGAGCAAGCTCGCCAATGTGCTGTGAATGGATCAGGGTGATGCTGTGGAATTCTGAAGGTAGACCATTGCTAAAGAGTCAGTAACCAGAGTACACAGTTGTAAGGTGATTGGGAAAAGAACCAGAGGCAACATGGGGAAATACCTTTTATGCAACAATTACTTGAAGGAAGAAAGAAGCAGATTTATAAGGAAATAGTAGAAAAATGGTATGAACCAGAATAGTCTTTAAAAGACCCAATGCAATATCAATGACTGAATGACCTTCTTTCACGCTGCACTATTCCAACTGATCCAACTCACAACTGTGTTGAAAAAAGGGCAAGCATTTTTGTAGCACCTTTCATGATTTCAGGATGCTCTACAGTACTGTGTAGCTAATGAAATGTAGCCACTGTGTAACGTAGGGAATAGTGACAGTCAATTTGAGCAAACTCCCACAAACAAGAATGTGATAATGAAGAAATCATCTGTTTCTTTGAATCCAAATCTGTTGCCAATGGTATTCATACAGGCATGGATTGTGGAGACTTTCATCCCAGCAGTCTGTGCCACAAGTGATTGCAAGCCCCAGATATTTAAATCATCCAATCACTTTGCATCTCCCTGCCTCCCATAACTATTTTTCCCCACTGTATGTAGCTGATCAGTGGATTCTGTCCCCTGAAATATTTATAGTTTGTTCAAAGTTGCTTTTACGCTCTTGCAAAAATAAATGAATGTTTTATTTGTGTGCTTTAAATGTTTAAGGCATGAGATTGATGAAGGTGGAGGAGAGCTTGTGTTTCTTAGTGAAGGTATGGAAGCAAGGCTGTTTGCAGAGAAATAAATGGCAGAGATTTGTGTTTGAAGACCAGCTCACTGAGTGGATTAGATGCTGACAAATAAATAAACAAAATAATGGAGGCTTATTAACAATTTAGCAATGGCAGCTTCAGTATTAGCGCTCGTTTCAATGCAACATAGTCCAAAATATCAGGAAGGTCTAACTTGAAGGTCACGGGCTCTTAAATGAGCTGTTAGAAAATACAGACATCTTTAGTCTCAGAATTTCTGATGCATAACACACATTCGTACGTGCAAATCAGATAGAGTCAGGAACATTTGATTATGATTTGATTTGATTTGATTTATTATTGTCACATGTTTTCTTGCGCACTATACAGACATCTCAGTGATCGAGCAGGTAGAGGTCTGTCGGAGCCAAGGAAACAGCTACCCCCCAGCCAGCTGTTGAGCTGTTGAGATCAGTTCTCCTGAAGTTGCTAGAGATGCAGAGCCAGAATCAGGGATTGCAGGAGGGAGTGTCAGTGAAATTCCAGCAATTGCAAGGATGTTTGAAGGCATCCCCCAGCTTTCAGGTGAAGGAGATGTGCCGGCACTGCATGGCACCCAGACCAACACTGCAAAGGTGGCGTCCAAAGTGAAAAGCCTGGGGCAGGAAATGGTTATGATGTGGATATGCCGGCGTTGGACTGGGGTAAACACAGTAAAAAGTCTGACAACACCAGGTTTAAGTCCAACCGATTTATTTGATAGTAAACTCACTGAGTTTACTATCAAATAAATCGGTTGGACTTAAACCTGGTGTTGTCAGACTTGGTGTTGTACCTGGTGTTGTAAACTCACTGAGTTTACTACCAAATAGTAAACTGAGTTTACTATCAAATAAATCGGTTGGATTTAAACCTGGTGTTGTCAGACTTTTTACTGCAGGAAATGGTTGCCGTGGGTGGCAGGGTCTAAGATATGGCCAAGTCTCAGAGGACTTGAGGGTCTCGGAAGCATGCTGGAGACACACAGAGCCATGGCTGTGGGCTTTGAGAACATTGCCCAGCCACAGTGGGCCGTGGCTATGGGCATCGAGAGCTTGGCCTAGTTTCAGATAGCTGTCACTGAGGGATCCCAGAGCTTGATGCAGACTCAGAGGACCATTGCTGAGGGCTTTCAGACACAGTTGGGCCTCCGGGACTGGCATAGCCAAGCGACACAAAGGCTTCTGGAACTCAAGCCACCTATTCAGTCATCGCATGGAGTGCCCTGGGGGCCACAGGTAGTCCGATGGGAGGAAGAAGCACTGGAGCCAATGCTGGGGTCTTCCACCCAGGATACCCAAGCCATCCGCTGCCCTTCTGAATCCTCCCTTCCTGATAGCGATGCATCTCACTGGCAGTGGGATGAGCAGGATGGCATGGCCACACCCATGACACCCGAATGTCGATGGTGGCCCTCCAGCTCCCAGCCATTCAGGGAACATCCGGTTAGGGCATCAGAGGCCACGAGGATGGGGAACACAGCTGGCCACCTCTACTTCTGGTGTGTATCCTGTGGGGACATCTAGACATAGCAGTAGGCCACGTAACGTTAAGAAATGTTAGTGTCACCAAGAGGGCACGGGAAAAGACAGACATTAGTTAGGGTTTGGATAATTGGCAATTTACATAATCATTATTTAATGTTATTGCAGCCCACAACCGTGGCTCATTTGTCTCATATCCAAACCATAGCCATAGAGGTTCAGAGCATCATTCTGCACCCTTCGGCCCACCGATTCTGGCGACTGTGAACTCCTGCGCTAGATTCCTGATTGCTGTGGCAATCCAAGTGCTCATCCCAAAAAAATTTAGGGTCACAAGGTCACCGCTGAGGGGTCTATGCAGTCTGAGTTCTTCTACTCCAGTCCCCGCTGGCCACCTGAGCAGTCCCAACAGTGGGGATGATGTAGGACACAGTGGCAGACAATATTAGATGGTAGCCCCAGCACCCACCGAACCCTAAGATTGGCCTCCCAGCGCCACCTTCCCACTCCTGGGGCATTGTGCCCCTGATGCTCACTCAGACACAGGCCTGAGTGCCAATGTGCAGTCAGAGAACAGGTAGAAGTCAGACTTGTCTTGTGCTAAGGCAGCATCACAGTGTGCTGCATAGTGAGTCATCATCTCCATTCTGCCTGGACAGAGAACTTACTAACACAGCCAACCGAGGATCCATCACCTGGTGTGATGTAAGGGGGACCCATTGTGGGGAGCGTGAACAGGGCTTGTTGGGCTGGCATGGAGGCTGTTGAAGCTGCTGGACACCAGATCTCATAGTGGGAAAACCTTGTGATGATAAGGGCCTCCCTTGCTATCCTGACCTGCCAGATGTTTGCTGCCATCTTTCCACCATCTTCTGGTCAGAGCCGAGGAACTGCATCCTCAACAGCCCAATGCACTGCTGAATAATGGAGTGGGTGGAAATGTGGGCATCATTATAGCAGGTCTCTTCATCACTCTCAGGCCTCTGTGCTGGTATCATCAGCCAAGATCTCAGCAAATAGTCTTTGCCCCCCACGAGTCATCCCGGCAACGTGGGAATATCCAAACTCCACAGGATGTAGCAATCGTTAATGCTCACTGGGTGCTGTACACGTATGTGTAGGATGTTAGCCAGATGATCACAGACTAGCTCCATGTTCAGGGAGTGGAATCCTATTTGGTTAATAAAGGGCATACTTTGATCATTCAGAGCCTGCAGGATGACGTGCATTCCATTGATAGCCCCCTGCACATGGGCATCTTGGCAATGACGGCAAAGCCTGCAGCCCAAACCTACTGTTGTGCCTTGTCCATGTCAAAGTGAATGTAGTTACCTACCTGTGTATACAGGTCACCTGTCACAGATACATTTCTGTACAGAGAACTGGTAGATACCTCAGAGATGGTGTAGAAGTTGATGGCTGCCATGACCTTGATGACCACTGCGAATGAGTGTCCTTCTGCTCCATGGACTGCTAGATTTGTGAGGACCCTGGCACAGGTGCCGCACTTCTTCCTTGCTGAAACACAGTCTACAGCGGCACATGCATCCAGCAGCTCATTAAAGGACATGCAGATCCTATACAGCTTGAGTCACCATCTCTGGGGTTGATGGAGAGTGTAATCTCAATTTCCTTCTCTGCCTGAATTGCTGCTTTGTCTAGTTCTCTCTGGCACAACTCCCACAACTGGGTGGCTTCATTTTCCATTCTCTTTTTTTCATTTCCTGCATCATCCCACCTTCTGCATTTCCTCGACCTGTATCTTTGCACTGAGCCTCTACCTGTTGCAGTTTGGCCTGGACCAGTTCCAGTTCTATGTCCCGTAGTTGGCTTCCTTAACCTTGATGTTCATCTGAGGTCCCTTTAGATTATCATTAAGTTACTCATCTATGTTAAAAGAGTTCTCTACAATGATCAGTGTTCAGCTTGTTTCTGATTTTGTTCCAAACTCAACTTTATTTCCCAAACCATTGCTTCCTCAATCCCTCACACATGATTTGGTTACTTCCAATGATTTGGCTGTTCTGTTTGATTTCAGATTCTCATTCTCAATATATGCTATTTTTACTCTTAGTCCCATTGCTCTGCTTTTGCAATCCATTCAGTTTATCCATTTCTGTGTTTCTTCCAAGGAATGAACTCAATAGTCTCTTCTGACAATATTAGATAACAATACCTCCCAACTCATGCTCTGCATGTTCGCTGAGATTTGCAATATTCTTTTGTTGTAATTGCAACAAACTTTACTTCCATGTTCAATATTTCTACCTTCTCCTTGTTATTTTTATTAAACACTTTTCCTGAATTGCTAATTTGTTCAATAGTTGTGTTCTCTCTTTGAGTTTGTCCATTGCAGTCCTCCACATCATCCTCAAACACTGGGCAGCTTGTCCGTCTCAAAACCTCTCAAACTGTAATCAAACCTCTGCTGCAAAAATCTCGCTTGGTTGCTCAATTAAATAGATAAAGGCAAGCAAATATTCCCTGCCCCCTGATGAATTTTAGGTGGGGTCCTGTTCCTTTGTCGGTCTGGACCACTTCTTCCTTTTCACTGTTTGTTGCCCCCCAAAAATGTCTTATTGAGGTTCTTTATCAGAAACTTGGTTTCTATCATTTGATCATTGTCTCTGTTTGCATCATCCTGCAGTTCTGCAAGTCCATTGTGAACGAGTTTCTGTAACTATTTGAATAATGGCAACTATTAATCCCAGGAAAGGAATGTTGCATTTCACTGCCTTCTGAATGTAATGTCTGAAAGGTTATTTGTGTTGTAATGTCATGTCTAGACATGCAGGCCGGCTTCCAAGATTCCTTTAACTGTTGACGCCTGTATATTCCCCCTTCTGTTTTCCGCATCATTAATGGCCATGCCTCCAGCTTTCTAATGTCCAAGCTCTGGAACTCAGCCATAAATACCTTAATCCATTTCCTGCTTTAGAATGTTCCTTAAAACCTACCTCAATAATGAAGGATTTATTTACCTCTCCTAATAGATTCCCTTAAGCATTTTGTGCTCCTATGAAACACCTTGGCATATTTTCCTACACCAAAGGTGCTATGTAAATGCAAGTTGTTGTGTGGTAAATGATGCTTTTATGAGATTAGGTGTGAGGTACATTGGTGATCAAGCTCCACCTTACATAAACAATGAACTCAAACAGTTTTCCAAGTTAATTAACATTTTAAAATTAATTTTGGAGTGCTAATGAAAGGTCCAAGAATGCAATTGATTTAAAGTATACATTAAACTACTAAGCATTCTTATGAAATAAATTATACATTTTATGATGCAATATTATTAACAAATACATGAAATAGACTGTAGAAATATTTTGTATGAATCCTTTAATATATTTTGCCATTAATACTAGCAATTCCAACTTATCTTTCAAATAAAGGGCACTATTTAGTATTTACAAAACCTATAGTTTAAAAGTAAATTGGACTTTTGAGTCTCCAAATGCAAAATTCTGAAGTTTGCAATATGACAAACAATCTGTGAATGGGGAAACATGCAACAGCTACCATTAACAACAATGTACTGGCTGTCAGTTCTTGTGCAAGACTTCAGATCATTATTTCTGCCCTTGAACCCCCAAGCATCTCAGTAAACAAAGGCTGTTGTTTCTTCCAAGCAGAACTTGCAGAATTGTCAGTTTTTTTTGACAGAAGTGCATTTCCTATTATTTACCATGTTTACTCAGTATTTGCAAAGAACACCTAACCATGAAAAAATACCGGGATTCCTGGTGTTGTGAGGCAGCAGTGCTAATTTTGTGTCACTGTGATATGAAACAACTTAGGATGCAATTTCCGCTTTATGTGGAAAATCTTTATTAACGCTGCAAGCAATAGTTGATATTTACAAAGCCAGATGCTTAGTAAGACTCACACACAGGTGCTCAATCCCAGGTGGTCAGTCTGCTAAACAAATTCTTCCGCACAACTTTCCAAGTCATACTTCCTGGCTACAACAACCATATCCTTGTGGACTCTGGCTTTATACCCGTCTGTAACCCTGGTCCCTTGTAACTCAAATTGGGTCATCTGATTGATCAGTGCTTTATCAATCCCACAGCAGCTATGCAAGACCTCCTGCATAATGTCATTCCCTGCTGTCAGCAGTGACTTCAGGTGCAAAGAGGTGATGGATGCAATATGTGCATCTTGATGAAGAAATCCATGCATACATATCCAGAAAGGCCATTATCTAAGAGGACTGTTGTAGATAGGATGCCTGGTGATGATCCATCACTCCAGTGACATATCTTGACCTGCCCGCGCATGTGTGTCTGTGTTTGCGTGTCCCTACTTATTTGGAACTGTCCACATTATTAAAAGATTCAATAAGAGCTTCAGCAATGATAACTTCGATCAGATTTCTTCTTTTGTCCCAATGTCCTCCTCACACCATGTGCAACAGGCTGGTCCACACCACACCTGGTAACATTCTACTCACAACAAAAATATAAGACAAATTAAAAAAAAAGAACAGGAATACACAAATGATTAAAATGTCTTTAAATTCAGAATTAAAATTCTGAATTTGGGAAGTACCATTAAAAAAGATACAACATCCACTATGTACGTACAGGGATAGCATCACCCTGTGCTGCAATTGAAAGCAACACATGTGGAAGAATACAAATAATGGCGAAGGTGAGACATACAGTCTCAAAATTTCAACTTATCTCCACAGATGCTGCCAGACCTGCTGAGTTTTTCCAGCATTTTCAGTTTTTATGTGCAATTAATATAATTTGTCTAATGTAAGCACTAAACTTTGTTGGACAATCCAAAGGAAAATCTAAATCTTGTTGGATTTAGATGGACTTGATTCACTGTCTTTGTAGTCAAACTATCTTTCCTTGAAGTAGAATGGAATATTTAGTTCAGTGCTTAAATGATGACAGCCATTAATTTGGAAGTGCCTCAGCAAATATGAGAGTAACTGTGTCCAATTATTTAATCATCTCGTACCGCCACAAACAGTAACCCTCAAGGATAGCTCCATCATTTGCCATCAGAACTCTGTTCAGAACAGAAGATGAGAAGCAGATGGTTAAAAAATATAAGCTAAAGGCAATTGAAAATTCTCCAGAAGGACAGTGGCATGGTAGCACAATGGTTAGCACTGCCACATTCAGTCATGTATTGTGGTAGACAATTAAATAACTAACTGGAGAAAGAGATTCCACAAGTATCTTCATCCTCAATGATGAGGGAGCACAGCACATCAGTGCAAAAAAAAAAGCTGAAGCATTTGCAATCATCTCTAGCCAGAAGAGTCGAATGAATGTTTCATCTCGGCAGCTGCCTAAGGTCTTCAGATGTCAACGTTCAGCCTTGATTTGCTCTGTATGATAGCAAGAAATGGGTGAAGGCCCTGGATACAACAAAGTCTATGGGTCCTGACAACATTCCAGCAAAAGTACTGAAGACTTGAGCTCCTGAAGTATTTGCACACTTACCCATACTATTCCAGTACAGCTACAATACTGGAAGCTAGCCAGCTATGTGCAATATCAAATCTTGATTGCAGGTATCATTGACAGTGTTATGAAGCGGCACTCAGCAATACCCAGTTCACTGGTCCTCTGGGTTCTGCCAGGGCCACTCAGCTCCTGATGTCATTACAGTCTTTGTTCAAACATTAACAAAACTGCTAAATTTCAGAAGGATGTGGAGAGTGATTGTTCTTGACAGCAAGGCAGCATTTGACTGAGTTTCAAGAGTTTTGAAAATTGAAATCAAAGGGAATCATGGAGAAAATCCTCCAGTGATTGGAGTCATATCTAGGACAAAGGAAGAGGATTATGGTTGTGTGAGGTCAATCATCTCAGTCCCAAAACATTACTACAGTAGTTCCACAGGCTGGTGTTCTAGCACCGACCATCTGTTTCATCAATGGCCTTCCTTTCATCATAAGGTCAAAAGTAAGGATGTTCACTGACGATTTCACAATATTCAACACCATTCACAACTCTTCAGATAATGAAACAGGCCATGTCCATCTGCAGCAAAATCTGGACAACATTCAAGATTGGGCTGATAAATGGCATGTAATGTTGATGCTACATAAGCGTAAGGCAATAACCACATCCAATAAAAAGGAATCTAACCATTGTCCTTGACATTCAGTGGCATTATCACTCAATCACCAACTATCAGCACCCTGGTGGTTACCATTGATCAGAAATTAAACTGCTGAACTGTTGAACGTTTAAGTACTGTGGCTACAAGAGCAGGTCAGGGACAAGGAATTCTGTCACAGGTAAACCATTTCTGAGTCACCAAAGCCTGTCCATTTTGGCAAGGCACAAATAAGGGGTGTGATGGAACATACTCCACTTGTCTGCATCTCTAGCAACACCCAAAAACCAGACATGATTCTGGGCAAAGCAGCTCTGCTTGACTGGCTTGCCATCCACCATCTAAAACATTCACTCCCTCCAATACCAGCGCACAGTAGCAGCAACGTATACCATCTATAAGATACACTGCAGAAATTTATCAAGTCTCCTTTAACAGCACCTTCCAAACCCACAACCTCTACCACCAAGAATGACAAGAACAATAAGATGCATGAAACACCTTCATCTATAAGTTTCCCTTCAAGGTGCACACCACATTGACTTGGAACTATATTGCTATTCCTTCACTGTCACTGGGTCAAAATCTTAGAACTGTTTCTAAAACAGCACTTAGAATCTAAAGAATCCCTACAGTTCAAAAGGAAGTCATTTGGCCCATCAGGTCTGCATTGTTCCTCCAAAAGAACACTCTACCTAGGTGCACTTCCTCATCATATCCCTGTAATCTTGTGCATTGCTCATGGCCAATCCACCTAATCTGCACATCTTTGGATACTAAAGCGCAATTTAGTATTAAGATAATCTACCTTACCTGCACGTCTGTGGAGTTTTGGAGGAGACCAGAGGAAACCAGAGGAATGTCCCTCAGACTCGGGAAGAATGTGCAAATTCCACCCAGGTGGTCACCTAAAGCCAAACTCAAATCTGTGGATAATAAATAAATAAATATTGTCCCTTGTTCTGGACTTGCCCGCCAAAAGGATACAACTATGTTCATAATATAACTCTTTTAATTGTCAAATAATTATGGTGATTTAGCACTCCACTCCCTCAAAAGCCAATATATCCTTATTGAGGTGGTGTGTCAAGAACTAGACATCATGGTCCAGATTTTCATCCCAGGTTAAATTTGCAGAGTCAGGAGACTTTTTTGCTCAGGGAACCCAATTTTTAAAAATGCCTCTTGCATCTTGGCTTTTTAGTCAGAGGGGCAGGCTGAAATTGAAGTCACAGTGTGCAAACCCCAGAACAAACTCACAAGCTTCCGGATGCAGAGGCTTACTGGGATGTGTTTAGATAAATAAAAAATAATAAAGCAAAATATCCCTCCAGCTTTTACTTCCCTCAACCGTACCACACTCCTTATGCTACATCCATGCCAGTAGATATGAACGCTAATAGGCTAAGAGTGCCTGTTTGAGTCTGTTGAAGACAGCTGGTGGTGCTTCACTCAACACTTGGTGGGGAAGCTGACAAAGAGATCCAATAAGCACACTGCACTAAGGGACAAACTTGAAAAGACAGTTCATTGTACCAATGAAGTGCTGCAAAGTGTGCTTGTCCATGGAAATGGACACCTGCTGCCTGACCATTGTCTTGTCTTATTCTGGCCTCACATCATTAGCTGCGAGTAAGTGACCCACATAGGGCAACCTTATTGATCCTGAATCTGCATTTTGAGAGACGAGTTTTAGCTGCATGAACCTAATTCTATCAAAGACAAGACAAAGATGTGTATCATGTTCTCACATAGTACAACCCCAAACCAGGATATCATCAACAATGATTTCATAGGGTGGTCCTGCAAAGAATTGCATCATGCACCACTGGAAGACTTCATTGTTAGTGGAGATGCCATAGCGCAGTTGAGAAAATGCTATCTCCCTACCGGAGAAATGAAGATAGTGCATTTTGAGGATTCTTCATTGGGTGGGATTTGCCAGAACCCACACTTTGCATCCAAGATGCTGAAAACATTGGTACTGGACATGTCAGCTATCTGTTGTTGAATTAAAATCATAGAATCCCGACTGAAGGAGGCCATTTGGCCCACCGAGACTGCACTAACAACAATCCCACCCTATCCCCTTAGCTCCACATATTTATAATCCCCTTGAAACTAGGGTCAATTTAGCATGGCCAGTCAACCTAATCCACACATCTTTGGACTGTGGGAAGAAACCAGAGCATCCGGAGGAAACCCACGTAAACACGGGAGAATGTGCAAACTTCACACAGACAATGACCCAAGCCGGAATTGAACTGGCGCTGTGAGGCAGCAGTACTAACTGCTGTGGCACTGTTCTGCCTCTTCATAAAGTGATGAAGTCTGAACAACGCCTTGTTTAAGTGGACTAAGTTGATGCAAATCAGGTACCATAGGCTGCTCTCCCCATTGAGGGGGTGGTGTGGGGGGGGGTGGTGAAGCTAACTAATGGTGATTTAGCTTGAGGATCACTACCTCGCTGGCGAGGGGCAAAGTTGAAAAGGCAGGCCTTCATGAATAACTTCAGCTGCTACAGGAATTAAACCCACACTGTTGGCATTGGTCTGCATCATGAATCAGACATCGAGTCAACTGAGCCAACTGACTATCAATTTAGCAAATTTTTGGTTGGTACTGTTAAATGGGCGCCTATTGATTATGATGTTCTTCCTAGCAAGAAAATGTTGTCAAACTTTTTAACAGTATCTCAGGATCCTCTTTCTCCTCCTCCTTATGGAAAACAAAAGATTCAAACTTGTCAATGGCCTCAAGATCCTCCAGATTTAGTCAAGTGTAATTTAGTACTTTTTTGGATTGGTCCTATTTAGATGCGCCATTCTTTTTCAAATTTGGTTCAGTTGCCTGCAATGTTTTCATTGAATACGAGCAGATTGATGTGGCAAGGTCCCTGTGTCATTCTGCCAACTCCTGACACCATGTAGAAGGGCTGTATTCCAATAACTGGCAACTAAGGCCTTATGACAACATGAGTTTATTAAATAGTCTGAGCAGCTCGTACATGCTGTAACTCTGCCCGTGCTCTGGGGAGAACTCCCATGCTCCCAACACATGACAGCTTAAGACTGGTCATCATGGCATCGCATGACCACTCGATCTACAATCTTGATATGACACATACTGCTGTCAAAAACTTCTTATGAAGTAGTGAGCCTTTTATATATACCACAATACCAGGAAATGGAGATAAGGTTCACTGGAAGCATTTCCTTTTTATTGTAACATTATTGTGACACTCCCATAGTCTAAAAGTTCAACATACACAGGATAAATATCCCTTTGGGGTGAATCACATGACACCCAACTGTATCTCAGTGAAACTGACTGAACTGCTCAAAAACAACATAAAAGCAATTGTATCGTACTTGCCATTGTTAATTTGAATTTAATCACCGAAAATGAACTGAACCTTTACTGTAACCATTTAGGATTTTATTTAGAAGGCTTTTTAAAAATTTTCCTGCTGTGTCAATGCATTAGCTGTCAATGGTGCAACTTGTTTCTGCTCTTGTGACATTTCTGTGTCTATAAAAGAGAGGTTTGGCATGTGTGTGCACTTTTTGACAGTTGTTAGCTTGGGTGAGATTGAGAATAAGAGGCTGTGTTTTTGGTGATGTGCTAAGCCTCCACACTGCCATGATGTACTGACAGCAGAACTTTTATACAGTGAAATCCACAAAATTGGACAGTGTCAAAGAAAGTGAAATATGGAGCTTGTTAAATTATTGTAATAATTTCTATATCGACGAACTTAGCCATTTCCAAACTTCCTTTTTGACATATTTTATATTTTTTAAAATGGACATGACCCTTAGTGATACATATCAGATATCATATACTTTTTCACTAGAAGATTTAATTTTAGAAACATATTACTACCATTTTCCACTTCATTGTCTCAATCCCATTTGATGCTGGCTTCCTTTAAGAGCAGAGAAAAGGTCAGTCTGGATCATTAGGTTACAGTTTGATCATTTTCAATGAATCTCTTGTGGGTGTGATTGACTTGCAGTGCAGAATTTGTTCCCTTTATTTGTTTTTTGCCTTTATTTCGATGGGTAAAATGTTTTGCCAGACCACTTGTAAGATGTGTAAGTTTCAATGAGGCTTATAAAGCTTTAAGAAGAAAACTGATTCAATGACAGTTTAATTTGTGAATTAAAAACTGTTAACTTTCCCCAGGAATAAGCCAGTCATAGTACACATTTTACATCATCATAAAGTGGTTTCTCTTCTCTATAAATATGAACTGTGCTGTTCAATTGTCACTTGTGGCTCAGTTGATAACATTCACTCTTCTGAGTCAGAAAGTTGTCCTACTCTGGATCTAAGCACAAAATCCAGGCTGGCACTGAGGTAGTGCTGTGTTGTAGGAGGTGCCGTCTCTCAGGTGAGATGTTAAACCAAAGTCCCCTCTGATGTCTCAGATGGACTTTAGTGTTTCTGTAATATTTAGAAGAAGAGTTGGGCTATTCTTCATGGTGTACTGGTCAATATTTATTGCTCAACCAACATCGCAAAAACAGATTATTAGGTTAAGTAGCTTGTATTGTTTCTGGGAATTTGCTGTTTACAAATTGTTTGCTGCTTTCCCTACATTATTCCATAACTACTCTTCAAAGGTACTTCATAGGCTGTCAAGGGACATTCTGAGATTCTGAAACGTGCTGTTTAAGTCACTTTTCTTTCTAATTAAGATGTAAAATTTTAGCAATCTAAAAGGCAGGCAGAGATAGCTCTTGCAGAATGTTTATGGAATAACTGCAGCCATTATAAAACTAAATGGAAAAACATTCTTGGGCGGTCAATTTAGAACCTTTGTCCTTCCAATCCTTACTAATATTAAAATATACCCATCATATTCCACCAATGGAGGTCACGTGTTTCATTTTCTCTGTGCGCAATACATTTCAAAGACACAAACAGACAAATTATGAGCAAGAAAAAGCCACTCAGCTCCTTGAGTCTGCACCACCAATCAATAAGATCATGCATGATCTGATAGTGATCTTAATTCCACATTCCACCTTCCATGATAACCTTTGACTCCCTTGTTAATTAAGAACTTATTCACCTCTGCCTTAAAAATATTCAATGCCCCTGCCTCCACCACTCTCCAGGAAAGACAGTTCCAAACATCCACAACACTAAGAGAAAAAATTCTTCTCATTTCTGTCTTAAATGTGCGACACCTTATTTTTAAACTGTGTCCCCTTGTTCTAGTCTCTCCCACAACGAGAAACCTCCTTTTAGCACCCACCCTCACAAATCCCTTCAGGATCTTACATGTTTCAATAAGATCACCTCTTCTTCCTTTAAACTCCAATGGATACAGGAGATGTGATCTCACCAACACCCTGTTACAACTGTAGCAAAACATTTCTACTTTTATATTCCATTCCCCTTGCAATAAATGACAATATTTATTTGTCTTTCTAATCACTTTTTGTGATTCATATACCAGGACACACTGATCCCTCTGTCTGTCAGAATTCTGCAATCTGCCTCCATTTAAATAAGTTGCTTCTTTTCAGTTCTTTCTGCCAAAGTGGTCCAGTTCACATTTTCTAACCTTATACTCTATCAGCCAAATTTTTGCCCACTAATTTGACCTATTTATTTCTCTTTGCAGGCTCATTGTGGCCTCTTTACAACTTACTTTCCTACCTATCTTTATGTCATCAGCAAATATAGTAACCATACATTCAGTCCCTCCATCCAAGGAATTGATGCAAATTCTGAACAGTTGTGGTCCCAGCATTGAGCCTTGTGGCAGTCCATGTGTCACATCTTGCCATCTTGAAAAGCCCCATTTGTGCCTACTTTCTATTTCCTATTAGTTAACCAACCCTCTATCCATTTTTACACATTACTCCATGACACCATGAGGTCTTATTTTGTATAGTAACCTTTGATGCAGCACTTTGTCAAATGAAATGTTGAAGTTCAAATACAACACACCCACTGATTCTCCTTTTTGCACATTGCTTGTTACTTCCTGAAAGAACTCCAATAAGATAGTCAAGCATGATTTCCCTTTCGCAAAACCACGTTGACTCTGTCTGATTGCATTGAGATTTTTTAAGTATACCATTATAACTTCCATAATATAGATTCCAGCAAATTCCTAGTGACAGGTGTTAAGCTAATTGCCCTGTAGTTTCCAACTTTCTCTCTCCTACCTTTCTTGAATAGAGGAGTCATATTCACTATTTTCCAGTCTGATGGAACTACTTCAGAATCTAGGGAATTTTGGAATATTAAAATCACTGTAACTATTATTTCAGCAGTCATTTCTTTAAGGACTCCACAACAATATCCATTAGTCTGGGGACTTGTCAGCTTTTTAGTTCTAATAATTTGCTTAATACTGATTCCTTGGTTTTTGTCATTGTTTTAAGTTCCTCCCTTGGAACAGTGGTTAGCACTGCTGCATCACAAAACCAAGGACCCGGGTTCAATTCCTGGCTTGGGTCACTGTGTGGAGTTTGCATGTTCTCCCTGTACCTGTGTGGATTTCCTCCGGGTGCTCCGGTTTCCTCCTGCAGTCTGAAAAACGTGCTGATTAGGTGCGTTGGCTGTGCTAAATTCTCCCTCCGTGCACCCAGACAGGCGTCAGAGTGTGGCGACTAGGGGATTTTCACAGTTACTTCATTGCAGTGTGAATGTAAGCCTATTTGTGACATTAGTAAAAAGGCTTTAAACTTTAAAAAACCATTTCATCTCCTGGTTCATAATTATTATTGGGATGTTATTTGTCCTCTACAGTGAAGACAGACACAAAATATTAGTTCCCAGCTGACTCTCTAGAGGACTGTTATAAAATGTTTAGCAAGCATCTTCTCATTTGAATGTATGTACTGATGTCTTTAGCAGGTGTGAGCATGTGTGAGCTTTCACAGGTCTAATCTTACCACAAGGAACTTGTGTAACTAATTGTCTGCTGTTCTGAGTCCATGCTGTACTGTATTTCAATATTTCTATCAGTAAAGAAGATTGAATATCACAAAACATCCAACTACCTTTTTGTGGTCAAATTACCACATCTTCATGGTGACAAGGAAAAAATTACAAAATAAAGAAAAAGAAAAATTTAAGGTTTAGCATGGTACTACGAAGATTTGCATAGTGGGTCACTAGTTTGTAACATGAGCAGCAGTTGAGAGACCTGATCAATGGGTTTGTGAGTTTACCAATAAAGTGTTATTTATTTATTTATTAGTCACAAGTAAGGCTACATTAACACTGTAACGAAGTTACTGTGAAATTCCCCTAGTCACCATATTATGGCGCCTGTTTGGGTCAATGCACCTAATCTTTCAGATTGTGGGAGGAAGCCGGAGCACCTTGAGGAAACCCATGCAGATACGGGGAGAACGTGCAGACTCCACACAGTTAGTGACCCAAGCCGAATGAAAGACAGGTTAGCAGCAGTTTGACTACGTTCAGGACTATTGGTGAATTTGTGGAAGAAAACAGATCTGAATGTATATGTAGAAAGGTTGGAAGACTTTTTCTTGGCAAATGGAATTGTAGATGAGGCTAAAACATGCTCAATTCTCCTGAGTGTGTGCGGAAAAGACTTACAAGCTGGTGAGGAATTTAGCTATAACATGGAAACTGGGGGGACATTTCATTTGTAGATCTGTTTGCACTCGTTCAGAGTCACCACAATCCTAAACCCTCAATGATTATCCAGCAGATCAAGTTTCACAGTCATTTTCAGAAGACAGGACAGCCTGTAGCAAACTTTTTTGCTGAATTAAAGCTGCTCTCTGAGCACGGAGTTTGGAGCAGTTTTGGAGGACATGCTCCAGGACAGACTAGTCTATGGCATTAATGAAGGCAGCATTCAGCATTGCTTATTGGAAGAAGCCACAACGACATTCAAGAAGGCTCTAGAAATGGAGGAAATGGAAATGGCTACGAGCCATGCAATATATATTCAAAAGGCCAATGGCAGTGCACAGGCAGGAATAGTGCATCATGTAAAGAAAGAGGTTGCAAGCAAGAAGCTGAAAACAGTGGAATGTTTCAGGTGTAGAGGGACAGAATATACAAATCATTGCAAGTTAATGTTTATCTCCATTTCGACAAAAAGAGTAATTTAGCTGAAATATGTAGGAGTACTAAGAGCCAATTGAAAGCTGAGCAGTAAAATTCAAATTTGAAAAGCCTCAGTCATCTATGCATCACCTGGAAAGCTCAGAACAGGCATAGGAACACTTACAATATGTTTAATGGGAGTGAGGGGCACATGGAGCCTATCTATGCTACAGTGGAAGTCGATGGAAAACAAATCAAGGTGGAGGTGAACATGGGATCCTCTGCATCTGTAGTTACTGAGGAGACCTACAAGAAACTTGGACTCTAAGCAGATGCCAGGCCCTACTCAGGCAGAGATCCAAGTTTGGGAAGGACTATACCATTGCTTAGGGAGTTAGAGATGGACATTACATACAACAGCTAAGAAGCAAGAGCAAGGTTCCTGGTGGGAAAAGGGAAAGGGCCTGATCTAGTAGGGCATGACTAGCTCAGTAAAATTCAATTGAACTGGGGTGAGATAAACCACACACAAGTGACAGAGGATGTCATTCAGAAATATTTCTGAAGTTTTCAAAGATTAACTGGATGCATCTCACATTGGGCAGCTCCAAATTTTCCCATTCTTAAAAGTGATGATATTGTGTGCATATGTGAGGATTACAAACTTACCACGAATCAACCTCTAAGCTGAATGCTTACCCTTTGCCACGGTGGAAGATGTGTTTTCAACCCTTGCAGGAGGCAAAACGATCCCCAAACTTGGCATGAACTTTGCCTACCAGCAGTGTTTGTTAGAGGAGGACTCAAAACAGTATGTCACAATAAACACACACAATGGTTTGCTTAAATACAATTGTCTGCTCTTCGGGGTGTCCTCCAGTCTGATGATTTTTCAAAGGACACCGGGGGGGTGGGGGGGACATTTCATTTGTAGATTTGTTTGCACTCATTCGGAATCACCACAGAAACAGAACAATCTGTTATGGGGATTCCTCATGTAGCAGTTCACTTGAACAACATCTTAATCACAGGAAAAACTGAGGAGAAGCATCTCAGCAACTTGGATCAAGTGTTAATTAGATTCTCAGAGGCAGTGCTGCGCCTGAAGTGTTGCAAGCACATCTTTCAGGCACAGAGTGCTATTTGGGTCACAAAATCACAGTGCCTGTGATTATCTTCCCCCATGGAAGACAAAAGATCCAAACCCCAAAAGTGCATTTGATCTCGGGTCATTACTGGGCATGGTAAATTACCAGGGAATGTTTCTGCCAGACTTCTCAACAGTGTTGGTGCCACTATATCTAATACTTCACAAAGGAATAAATAGAAGAGGGGGCCAGAACAAAAGAAAGCTTTCAAGGACGATGAAAATACTTTGATCAAGACAGAGAATTTATTCAGGGTAGGAGAAATCTACCACCCTGCCTACCATGGAATCAGAGCGGGTGAGAAGTGGGCAACAGAAATGTCCATTGACCTAGGACAGGAATTTCTGGTCTCGCTCGAGTGAGGCCATAAAATCCTGCCCATTATCTCATGCGATGTCTCACCCTATGGCTTTGGAGCAGTATTCTCTCATCTGATGGAGGATGAGTCAGAAAAGCCCATTGGTTTTGCATCACAACAGCTGAGAACGGATATTTCACAGTTAGACAGGAAAGTATAGACATTGTCTTTACTGTGAAACGGCTTCATCAGCACTTTTATGGCTGTTCATTCACCAGATGTACCAACCACAAACTATTGATGAGTCTGTTTAGTGAATCCAAGTGCATTCCTCCCAAGGTCTTGGCAAGAATACTGTGCTCGGCTCTTACACTATCAGTTTATCACTATAACACTGTGTACAGGGCAGGGAAAGATGATGTAAATATGGACGCATTGAATCGCCTTCCTTTACCAGACAAGGTAACCAAAACAGTTTTCCCTCCAGAGACAATTTTTTTGCTTGAAAAACTTTCAAATTCTCCAGTGAATGCTAAGCAGATTAATGAGTGGATGAGAGATTCTTTATCCAGGGATGGCCTACGGATATAGACAATGATGAATTAAGACCATATGTAAAGTGGAAAGATGAGCTGAATGTGCAAAATGCTTAAATTCTTTGGGAGTCCAGAGTGTTTGTCCAGCCCCCTTGTTGTCCACAATTTTGGATGAAGCTCACGAAGCTCATCTGGGTGCCACCGAAATGCAAAGTTCAGCCAGGTCATGTGTTTGGTGGCCTAATGTGTATCAGGAGTTGGAAAATAAGGTGAAACCCTGTTCTGTGTGTCAAATCATCCAGAAATTGGCACTACCAGCACCAATTCTCCGCGGGAATGGCCTGATTGTCCATGGTCACGACTTTATGTGGACTTTGCAGAGCCTTTCATGAGTCATATGTTTCATCAGGAACATATGTTCCATGTGATTAGAAGTTTGCATCATGAGCAACGTTACAACTCTCATTACGATAGGAAAGCTACATCAAGTTTTTGGAACCCATGGTTTAATGCATTCTGTTATTTCTGATAATGGTACAATGTTCATGAGAGATTTGTTTGAAGGCTTGCTGTGTCTTTTCATCCAGCTTCAAATGATATAGCAGAGCTCAATGAAGGATTGAGGAGAATAGCAGGTGATAATTTGGGAACCAAGCTCTCTCAATTCTAGTATTGTAACATACCCCACAAGCAACAACAGGACTGTCACCTGCTGAACTACTGATGGATAGGAAGTCAAAGTCTGACTTGGAGGGAAGGTGGGACCAAGAAAGGGAAGGTGGGATCAGGCTATTGAATTTGATGATCGGCTATGATCAAAATGGAGCAGGCCTGAAAAGGTCAACTTCTGCTTCTATTTTCTGTGTTCCTATGTCGAAACAAGATGTCAAAGCGAGAGTGGGAAGAAGACAGGAAAAGCCAAAGGAGAAACATGAATATCATGCTAAGGAGAGACATTACAACCTGAATGTGTCCATATAAGGAATTTTTGCAGTAACCAATAATGGTTGCCTGGAGTTATTCTAACCAAAGTATCTTTGGAAGCGAAATTGACAATAAAAGAGTTGTTTGCAGGTACCAGGATCTCTTTCATCTATGTAATGACTCGGAGACAATGAAAGTTCCAGACAATGTGGTGGAAGGAAATGCTACTGTGGACATTCAACAGTAATTAGTCTCACAACATCAGGTTAAAGTCCAACAGGTTTATTTGGTAGCACAATATCTTTTAGAGCATTCATCAGGTGAGTGATGATATTCAACAGAAAATGGTTCCTGATGATGACGGATTTCCAGGAGACTGTACTCCAGGAGAGAATAAGGGACATTCATGCACCTACTCCTGCGTCTACAAGTCCAAATCCACTGAATCAGGTCTCACCAGCATCTATTGAGTTACCAGTGGTACTGTGCAGATCATAGCATAGTTGCAAAGCGCTAAAAGACTGACTTTTAGTTGAGACATGAGTTTCATTATATTTCTTTTCTAAAGGGAGATTGAAATTAGAGGGGGAGAAGTGTTGTAGAGTGTTATGGTAAGCATCTTCCTCCTTGAATGTATATACTGATGTCTTTAATGGGTATGAGCATGTGCAAGTGACATCATTGATAGTGCGACTTTCACAGGTTTAGACTTACCATGAGGGACCTGGTGTAACTAGTAACTTCACAGTCTGAGTCCATGTTCTATTGTATTTTGTTATTTTTATAAGTAAAGAATATTGAATATCACATGTTCGACTACCTTTTTGTCAGTAAGTTTCCACAAGGATTAACAATTACTTTACTTACTTTTGTCCTTTTTAAACACTTGTAGAAACTTTTACTATCTGTTTTTATATTTCTAGCTTGCTTTCACTTGTATTCTAATATCACCCCCCTTATTAAACTTCTAGTCATTCTTTACTGTTCTTTATATTCTGATCAATTTTCCAACCTGCCACTCATCTTTGTAGAATTTTACGTTTTTTCTTTCAAATTGATACTGGCTGGGATTTTCTGGCCATTTGTGCCCCTCTGCCACTGCAAGCAAGGATGGAGAACTTGGTGCTCAGCCAAATCTGCAGTGGGACTAGATAATCCCACTGGTGTGAATGCCGTAAGATTCTGGCCATTATCTTTAACTTTCTTAGTTAGACATGGATGGTGCATCCTTTCTTTAAAGTCTTTCTTTCTTACTGGAATGTATATTTAATGAGTATTCTGACATATCTCCTTAAGTGATGTTCATGAGGCTCACTCGGGTGCCTCCAGAATGAAAAGTTCAGCTAGGTCATATGTTTGGTGGTTTAATATTGATCAGGATTTGGGAGGACAAGGTGAAATCCAGTTCTGTGTGTCAGATCAACCAGATGATGGCGCCACTAGCACCACTACATCCGTGGGAGTGGCCTGATCATCCATGATCTAGACAATTTACAGCAATGACTTAGATAAGGAGAATGATGACATAGTCGCTAAATTTGCAGACCACACAAAGAGAGGTAGGAAAGTCTGTTGTGAAGAAAACATAGTTTGCAGATGGATTGTAATAGGTTGGATGAGTGGAAAAATCTGGCAATTGGAGTATAATGTGAGAAAGTGCAACATTGCTCACTTTGGTAGGAAGAATAAAAAAGCAGATTATTGCTTAAATGGAGAATGACTGCAGAATCCTAAGTGCACAAGGATTTAGATGCTCTTGTACACAAAAAGTTGGTATGCAGATGCAGTATGTAATCAAAAAGGCTAATGGAATGCTACCCTTTATTACAAGAGGAACTGTACATGAAAGTAAAGATTTTGTGCTTCAATTTTGCAGGGCATTGGTGAGACCACATCCAGATTACTGTGCAGTTTTTGTCCCCTTATTTAAGGAAAGATTTCTTGGCCAATCAATCTAACCTGCACACTTTTAGACTGTGGGAAGAAACAGGAGCACCTGGAGGAAACCCATGTAGACATGGAGAGAACATGCAAACTCCACACAGAGAGTCACCCGAAGCCAGAATTGAATCCAGGTCCCTGGCGCTGAGGCAGCAGTGCTTACACTGTGCCACCGTGCCACCCATGTAGAAAATAAAGACTCAATGTAGCCATACAGAAAGAAGCAAATTGCAATCATTTTTATTACAGTCATGTGCAATATAGTGCATATTATATATTTTCTAAAAGGACCTATAAGTTTATGCTTAAGGAGATTTATTTGCTAACATTTTGTCTCCTGTGTCTCTTAAGAGTCTCCAAGGAGGAAAAGATACAGCAAAATGAATTTCTCAAATGAATGCCTCCACGTATATATTTTTAGCAGGCAATCCAGAGATAAGGTAATAAAACACTGCATGTCGAGCTATATGAATTTCAACAATTTTGTCCACTTATTTACTTGCAACAAACTTCCTCTGACTTTAACATACAATAAATCTGGAAATATTGCTATGCTATAAATATTTTATTTGGTATACGTGAAACTTTTCTTTGTGAGATAAGGGCTGGAGGAAGCAGTCCATCTGACAAATGGTCCTTGTCCATTGATCCAGTTGTGGGGAAATCTTGCTTGGGTTATAATGGTCAGTGCTATTAATGTGATTAATTTCTTTTACAGTGTTTCTTCCCTTCTTACTGAGACCTGAAAGGCCTCATTACCATTGTGCCCTCTCTTTGCTTCACTGTGTCAGTAATGAAGATTGATGGTGTCTGTGTGTGTTAGGTTAACAGGAGCTAAAAGTTGAGCTGTAAGTTTAGAAAATTTGGCATTGAGAAAATCCGAAACAATTTCTCACTTCCTAGCTTGAAAGTGCTAACCTTGTCATCTCCATGTAGTGGGTGCCATTTTAGGGCATTTAAGGGGTCAGCCTTTACCACTTCCTCACTCCTCTCACCATACAACTTTGAATTAGGAGCTGTATGCCCACAGTTTTCTGCCCAAGTCAAGACCTCATACTCTTTATGATTTGCAAAATCATAGAATGTCTTTGCTCTCCATCTTTTTGGCTGTGTGAGCCACTCCAGAAAATGATATCATCCATATAAAACATTAAGCTGAGCTCAAAATTAACTAACCAGATTTCTACACAGACATGAAGGAAATAATGTACATGGAACAACACAAGATTTTGTAAAATGGTGACAGTAAATGGTCTGATATTTTTAAACTATTTTCCACTCTTGACACTCTTGATGAATGTGCTCTCCCACTTCTCAAAATTAAGGGCAGCAGATGCATAGGTATACCACAACTTGCAATTACCCTGCAAGTCACATACAATTTTGACTTGGAAATATATCACTGCAATTGCTATGTGGAAATCCTCAAACTCCCTCCCTTACAGCAGTGTGGTTTTACCTTCTCCACATGGTTCGTAGGTTCAAGAAGATGGCTCAACTTCACCTTTAAAATGGCAATTCGAGATGAGTAATAAGCACTAGCCTTGTCAGCAACACTCAGATCCTGTTACTGAAGAAAAACCTCAAATTTCATCCTGTCTCACCTGGACTACCCTAACTTTCCCACATTTCCACATGTTATTGTTGAAGCATAGACATTTCAAATGAATGACAGTTTCAGCAAGTGGGCTCCTACGTTCTTGGGATTCGATCCTTTCCAGCCCCTCCCTCGAGTTAGAGGCTGAAGTGCCCCATTTGACTTTAACTGTTTGAAATGAATACTGAACTCCGGTTAAACACTATGATGGCTTATTGCCCTCTAATATTTCTAAGTCTCAAGATGAAATGCTCCCTAGGGGATGCCATTTACATTTGGCAAATTATGACTTTTGAAATTAATTAACACATGAAAACATTTTGAGAAGTCCAATTACCAGCAATGAAAGATGGTGGAGCTAGCTGACGAATAGTGACAACCAATGTGAGTTTAAAAGCAACATATTGTGGATGCTGGAAATCTGAATAAATAAAAACAGAAAATGCTGGAAAAACTCAACAGTTCTGACAGCATGTATGGTGTTAATTTTTCAGGTCCATATGACTCTTCTGAGCTTTGACAAAGTCAAATGGGCTCAAAATGTTAACTCTGTTTCTGTCTCCTTGGATGCTGCCAGACCCGTTGAGTCTTTCTGGCATTTTCTGTTTTTATTATCATCAGGAGTACATTGCTTAAGTACCTGGAATCTTAGCAAAAACTGTGAGCTTTTCAGAATGTCAATCTGGGACACTGAGTAAGTCCTCTTACATTATATGATGCACCGCTGATCTTGAGGTGCAATGATACACATAAACTACCTCAGATATTAATTATATTCTTTAACGACACTAAGCAGAATGTCAACTTGTAATAAGTGGAGCCCACTTGCTGATACTGTAATTTACTTGAAATGTCTATGCTTCAATAACAACTTAGATCACTATAATGCCTTTAATGTAACAAAATGTTCCAAGGGCCCTCACAGGCTCATTATAAACAAAGTAGGACACTCTGCCACTTGAGATATTAGGTTGGGTGACAAAAAAGATTGCTCAAGGAGTTAGGTTTAAACGGTCGTCCTGAAGAGAGAACATGAGGTAGACAGACGTGTATTCCAGAGTTTGTGGCCTGGGTGACTAACGTCATAACTGCGAAAAGCATGGAGTAATTAAAATTGGGGATGCATAAGAAACCAGCAGGAGAGGAGAGCAGATGTGTTGGAGGGTTGTCAGGCTGGAGGAGATTATAGAGATAGGGCATGCAGCAATTTAAAAACAAGGATGAAAATTTTATGGTCAAGACATTGCTGAACTGGGAACCCAAGTAAGTCAGTGAGAACAGGGGTAATAGATAAACAGGACTTGTTGTGAGTTAAGATTTGATTTGATTTGATTTATCATTGTCACATGTATTAGTATACAGTGAAAAGTATTTTTTCTTGTGCATCATACAGACAAAGCATATCATTCATAGGGAAGGAAAGAAGAGGATGCAGAATGTAATGTTACAGTCACAGCTAGGGTGTAGAGAAAGATCAGCTTAATATGAGGTAGGTCCATTCAAAAATCTATGGCATCAGGGAAGAAGCTGTTCTTGAATCGGTTGGTATGTGATGTCTAACTTTAGTATCATTTTTCTGATAGGAGAAGATGGAAGTGAGCATGTCTAGGGTGCATTGAGTCCTTGATTATGCTGGCTGCTTTTCCAAGGCAGTGGGAAGTGTAGACAGAGTCAATGGATGGGAGACTGGTTTGCATGATGGACTGGGCTTCGTTCACAACCCTTTGTAGTTTCTTATAGTCTTGTACAGAGCAGGAGCCATACCAACCTGTGATACACCTGTAAAGGATGCTTTCTATAGTATGGTGCATCTGTAAAAATTGGTGAGTTTTAATAGACATGCCAAATTCCCTTAGCCTCCTGAGAAATTAGAAGCATTGGTGGGCTCCCTTAACTATATCGTTGGCATGGCAGGACCAGGACAAGTTTTTGGTGACCTGGACACCTAGAAACCTGAATCTCTCAACCATTTCTACTTCATTCCTGTTGATGTAGACAGGACATGTCCTCCACTATGCTTCCTGAAGTCGATGACTCTCTCCTTCATTATTGTTGTTGCACCAATTCACCAGATTCTCTATCTCTTTCCCATACTGTGTTTCATCATTGTTTGAGATCCAACCTGCTACAGTGGTGTCATCCGCAACCTTGAACATTGAGTTGGATGGGAATTTGGCCACACAGCCATTGGTGTATAAGAAATATAGTAGGGGGCTGAGAACACAGCCTTGCGGGGCACCAGTGTTGAGGATGATCTTGGAGGAGCTATTGTTACCTATCCTTATTGATTGCAGTCTGTGGGTTAGAAAGTCTAGGATCCATTCACATAGGAAGGAGCCGAGCTCTAGCCCACGTAGTTTAGAGATGAGTTTTGTACAAATAATGGTGTTGAAGGCTGAGCTGAGGCAGTGGAGGCATGACGGGATACCTTCTTCCCCCAGCAGAACATAGTCCCAGGATGGAAATACAGCCAAGAGAACCAGGAAGCAGTGCCACAAAAAAAAGAATGACCTCATTCAGACAGCAAGAATGAGTGTTTAACCACATCTCGCATCTTACCCCTAAATGACCCCCAGATCTCCCTACCCCCAGCACCCAGCATGCTTTCAGCCCCTGATCCCCAAGCACCTCCCTCCTCCCACCCAAGCGTGTCACAGCACTTGCCCTCTGAGGCCATCCCCTGATGCCCTGCAGGACTCGTGACATCAGATTTTACATAGCTCCTTCTGCCACTACAGGAGAAGAATGCCCATAATTGCTGGGAGAGGGTGAAGACAGTGGGTGGTGTGCCTGAGATCTGGGTCCTCACCTTTTTTCAAGAGTGGGCATTGGGGTTTGTGGGAAAGGACGGGATGTGGACCATTAGCGACAGCATGGTTGGGCTGGAGACTTAAAGTGAGCACTTGTCTATCCTTCGCTTGTTGGAGAAACCTCAAGTAAGTCGCATGCAGCCCAGATTCCTTTTCCTGCCTTGCACTTAACCATGTGTTCCGTGTTGTAGGAAGGGATCCTGATGCGCCTGGGCCATCTGACACCATAGCTCCCATTGTTGCTCCCACCCATCTTGCCCCTGACAGCTCAGAAGACTCCTCGGAGGAAGCTGATGAAGGGGCCTCCGAGGCCAGCACTAGTTTTGCGTTAGCTTTCCACCTCGCAACTCATTAACCCAGAGACTCTCACATCAGTGGGCCAAGTTAGTGGCGAGGCATCTGGGTCACTTTCTGGTGCGCACAACACACCTGCTGGTGTACAACAGGTGGAGGAGAGAATGCCCGAGGCCTCTGACATGAAGGAGGCCTGCCAGAGGCAAGGACTCAGCTGCTCCAGGCTACATGCTGGGCCTCTGTGATCACTTGTCCCTCAGTTGCTGGAGATGCAGCAACAGAGCCAGGGAATGCAGGAGGGGCTGACAGCAACATTGCGAGACTGTTGGGAGGAGTCCCAAAGCTTTCAGGCAGAGCAGCTATTGCCTTGCGTGGTTCCCAGGCCAACACTATAAGGGTGGGATCTGCAGTGGAAAGCCTGGGCAGGAAATCCTTACCATGAGTGGCAGGGTCCAAGCGATGCCAAGGCACAGCAGGCCATGGCAGAGCCCAAGAAGGCCACAGTAGACTCCCAGAGAGCCACAGCTGAAGGTCTCACCAGAATTTCTCGAAATTCTACGGCCCGTGGCTGAGAGGCTCAAGAGCAGCACTGAGACACAGCAGACTATGGCTGCAGCCTTTGAGAACGTGGCTGTTTCACACAGGGTCCCATGTTCACATGTTTTTATATTATCACTTATCTTGAAAGCACTAATATTGGCAACAATAAATGTTATTTCACCCCACACTGTGAGTAACTTGTCTGTTATTAGCCTTTAACAGGAGTGTACTTATCCCAACGGACACTGGAGGGACCATGTTGATGTCAGTTGGGGAGGCCGCTCAATGCACTGCTACTGAGAAAATCAAGACACTCAAATAATTCACTGGCTACAATTGGTGGCATGCATTGACTATGGCTTACAGCATCTGCCATGACAATTCCGGATCCCATGAGAGATTCCCTCCCCCCTCACCCCATCCCACCCTCTCTGAGGTCCTGCAAGGGGGTTTAGTGCTCCCTTGACGACCACCCAGACGTGGACCCAGATGCCAGCATGCATGTGAAGCTCAGATAGGAGTTAGACACAATAGTGCATCACAAATCTACATCACCCTCCTGCCTGCCACAAAAATGTGTGGAACCCATGTTGGCAACACAGGCCCCTAGTGACCAAAGTGCCTGGTGATCAAGGCCTCCCTCGCCACCCTTGCATGTCTGATCCTTGCTGCATTTAGTACCCCAGCGCCTGGGTGGTGCTGCCCATCGTCCTCCTCCCCCTCTTCCTCTTCCCCTTCCTCCTCCTCTCCCTCCTCCTGCTGCTGGGCAGCCTCCTCTTCAGCGATGACTGGCTGGCCGGCCTCCACGTCCTTCTCTCAAAGAGGTCTCCTTGCTGCTGTGCTAGGTTGTATTGGACATGGCACACCATCAAAATGTGGGACGATATCTGGGGGCTATATTGGAGGGCCCCACCAGAGCAGCTCAGGGACCTTAACTGCATTTTGAGGAAACCTATGCACTGCTCCACTATTGAACAGGCGGCAACATGGGCCTCATTGTATCGGGTCTCCGCATCAGACTCAGGCCTCCACACAGGCATCATCAGCCAAGTCCGAAATGGGTACCCCATGCCCCCACGAGCCATTCTTGCATCCTGGGCTCCTCCTCAAAGAGCCCTGGGACAATATAAAGCTGTCATACATGCTGCCGGGGTGTCTGGTGCAGACATGCATGCTATTTAGCTGATAGTCATATACTAATGGCACATTAATAGAACGGAAGCACTTTCTGTTCATGAATCTTTCTGAATTGTTCACCGGGGCCTTGAAGGTGACATGGGTGCAGTCTCCAGCCCCCTACACATTTGGCATCTCTGTGACAGTCACGAATCCTGCAGCCCAGGCTTCCTGCTGGGCCTGGTCCAGGTCAAATTGATTCCATAGAATTTCTACAGTACAAAAGGACGCCATTTAGCCCATCAAGCCAAGAAGTTACCAGTCATATTGTCCTAAATGTGTCAGTGAAGAAATATTCATGAGTTCAAATTCTGGCTTTTTCTAAGGACTTGATGACAATCAGAAATTAACTCTCAGGCGTTGGAGTGTGAACCTTAACACAATCAACTGATGGAGCTCAGTTTAAGTTAGTTAATTTCAGGCATCAAATGTTTTTGTATGCAAAGAAAGTAAAACTTTCAACAAATGACTCCTTGGTGAGGAGTTAGGGGCGAAAGCGTTAAAGATTTATCTGGTTCTCTTCCATTGACAGCCCATGGGGGCGATTCTTCCATTTCACTGTGCTAATTTTTTAGTAAAAAGTCTGACAACACCAGGTTTTAGACCTGGTGTTGTCAGACGTTTTACTGTGTTTACGCCAGTCCAATGCCGGCATACACACATCATGACTAATTTTTTAGCACAGCAGTCTGGGAAATTCCAACAGCGCTAGATGCACGGGATCTGCACTGGGGTCCCGGCCCACTAGCTTCTTCCAGCGTCAGAGTCCGCTTTCTAACGGCGTCACATCCGTGCCAGAAATCATTGCAGGAGGTGCATAAATGATGGTAATACACATTACCATATAATTTAATGTCATTAGCGGGCCTGGGGATGAAGTCTCCCGGCCCGCTAGCATTTCCCACCCCCCACCAGAGTGGTTTACTCCACCAGGAATTACTATAACTCCCCACTTTTGGAGAACTGGTGACCCAATCCCATTGGAGTGAAGGGGGGCTTTCGAGGGCCCCCTGGGTATTGGCACCTTGACAGTTCCATTGGGCAATGCCAAGGGGGGGAAGCTATGGGGATGGGGCCTAGTAGTGGGATCTGATGGGGGCAGGGCCTGGTGGGACAATTGGTGGGGTGGGGGGGTCCTCCTACCACTCTGCATAGGGGTTAGTGAGGAGGGGAAGAAGACCAATGATCGAGGCTGGCCATCAAGGTTGGGGGGTGGGCCAGCCTGCTGCAGGCAGTTGGGGTTGGTGGTCAGGACTATGGGGGCAGGGGAGAATCGGGAGGGAAGGTATCAAGAGATCAGGGCTGTGGAGGGGGGTATGGAAGCTGGGCCAGACATGGTCGGGGGCCAGCAATCAGGCCTTGGGGTGTGGAGGACCGGCTTTGTGAGGTCTGTGGGACTAGCCAGTGATCAAGCTGGCCAGCAATTGGGAGGCCGGCAGTGTGGGGCCACTGCACGTACGCCGATCTGACAAATTGGCACATGCGCAGTGACCTGCTCAGCACTGTGTTTCTGGCCTCCCTCAGCCCCCTGAATTCTGGAGTGATTTACCCGAGTACGTCTGCAGTGCACACAGTGGGAGATTCATTTTGAAACTCCTGCTGAAAAAAAATGTGATTTACTCCAATTTTCACGTGAGTTCTACACTTAGAATTTTTTTTGGGAGAATTCTGGCCCTTGTAATGTTCTTTAGGGAAGGATTAGGACCAGGCTATCTGACTGGAGATACACATTGTGAGGCCAATTGGGAAATAAATTCTTTTCTCTATTAGAAAAGCCCATAACAATAAGAGATTCCAACCGAGAACTCAAAGCTCAAGGCTGTAGGCATCAGATTGAAAAGGCAGATAATAACCCACTGTTTCTCTTAGTGAAGTTGAGCTGTTCCTACAGTTTCAGCACAAATCAATCATTTTTAGTTATCTATTTAACTATTTCTGTCCTATTACTTTGAGTAGGATAATTGGAATTCTAGTTCAGCCTGTGGGAAAAATAGATACAGAAATGAGAATTCTCATCAAGAGACAGCCCCTGGGTGAAATCTATCCCAGAATCACAGAATCTCTGCAGTACAGAAGAAGATCATTTGGCCCACTGAGTCTGCACTAATTCTCTGAAACAGCATTCTATCTGGTGCCATTCCCTTGCCTTATTCCTGTAACCTTGCATATTCTTTCCTTTTGAATAGCAATCCACATCCATTCTGCATACCTCGATTGAACCTGCCTCCACCACGCTGTCTGGAAATTCATTCCAGACTCCAACCACTCTTTGGCTGAAAAAAATCCTCATATCATTTTTACTCCTTTTGCCAATTGTTTTGAATCTGTGCCCTCTAGTTCTTGATGTTCTTTTAAGTGGGAACACTTTCTCACTATTTACCCTATCCACATTTCTCTTGATCCTGAATGCCTGTATCAAGTCTCCTCTCAGCCTTTTTGACTCTAAGGAAAACAGTCCCAACCTCTTTAATCTATCCTCATAACTACTTTATCCCTGGAACCAGTCTTGTGAACCTCCTCTGTACTCTCTCGAATGTCTCACATCTCTCTTCAAGTATGGCATCCAGAACTGGACACAGTACTCCAGGTGAGACCTAACTAGTGTCTTATATAAGTTCAACATGATCTCCTTACTCTTGTATTCAATACACTTATATGTTTTATCAACTCTTCTCTCAAAATACCCTGCTGTCTTCAATGAACGGTCCTGTTGAGGACGGCCTCAACTGGGATCTTGGGTTCATGTTATACTATCTGTAACCCCCATGACTTGTCTGGGCTTGCAAAATCTCACTAACTGTCCTGGCTGGAGATAATATACATAACTTTAACCTGCGCTTAACCCTCTCTCCATTAACATTGTCTATACCTTTAAGACTTGATTACCTGTAAAGACTCGCTTTCCAATGATTATTTTATAAATTGAGTTTGTGCCTTTATATGCCCTGCTTGTAAACAGAACTTCCACTCACCTGATGAAGGGGCAGCGCTCCGAAAGCTAGTGGCTTGTGCTACCAAATAAACATGTTGGACTTTAACCTGGTGTTGTCAGACCTCTTACTGTGTTTACCCCAGTCCAACGCCAGCATCTCCACATCTTCAATGACATACATACATGCATATATACCAAGGTCCCTCTATTCTTGCATCTCCCTTTTTATACTGTTTCTCTATATTCTTCCTCCAAAATGAATCACCTCACAATCCTTTGCATTCAACCTCATTTGCCACTTTCTGTCCAGTCATTAATATGTCTATGTCCTTTTGAAGTTCAAGACTATCCTAATCACAGTTGACAATGTTCCCAATCATTGCGTCATTTGCAAATTTTAAATCATGTGTTGAACATCACAGTTTCGGTAATTAATAAATATCAGAAAGAGCTAGGATCCGAGAACTGACCCCTATTTCTCTCCCTTAGCTAATTTTTCATCCAAGTGCCTACTTTCCCTTTTATTCTATGTTAGAATTTTGCTTATAAGTCTGTTGTGCCACATTGTATCAAATGCCTTTCGAAAATCCATATACACCTAAAATCTACTTTCAAGATCTCATCCCTTTTCCTACCTGCGTTATTGGTCCTATTGTGGACCATGACTCTGGCTGTTCATCTTCACCCCAAAAAATGTTCTATAGCCATTCAGTAACTTGACCCCAGCATCAGGAGGCAACATACTATCATAGAGTCATGCCTACAGCCAAAGAAACACCTGTCTGCTGTTCAAACTATAAGAACATAAGAACATAAGAAATAGGAGCAGGAGTAGGCCATCTAGCCCTTCGAGCCTGCCCCGCCATTCAATAAGATCATGGCTGATCTGTCGTGGCTCAGTTCCACTTTCCCGCCTTCTCCCCATAACCCTTAATCCCCTTGCCGATCAAAAACCTATCTACCCGCGTCTTAAATATATTTAGCGAGGTAGCCTCCACCACTTCAACGGGCAGAGAATTCCAGAGATTCACCACCCTTTGAGTGAAGAAGTTCCTCCTCAAGTCTGTTCTAAACTGCCCCCCCCCCCCTTATCTTGAGGACACATTCACTCTTCCTTCTCCCTTCTGCGCAGTTGAACTCTCATGATGTCACAAACTTGGCTCTTTATATAGTCCTCTGAGGAATCATCTAACTAATCAGTATCAAAAATGGAAAAGCATTTAGAGACTGAGATAGCCTCAGGGGATTCCTGCACAACCTGCCTGTTTCTTTTAGATACTCTGGCAGTCACCAGTTCTCTGTCTGCCTGTGTAATTCTTAGCGACAGTATAACTGCTTCACTAAATGTGCTATCCATGTAACCCTCAGCCTTGTGGATGCACGATTGTGACACCACCACTCGAGTTTGGCAACCTAGGGCTTAGGTTTCTGTAGCTAGTGACACTTCTCTGAATCCTCCGACCTGCAAAGGAAGACCCTGACCTGGCTGTGACCCAGAGGACACCAACACATGGACCCAGCCATCAGCTCATCCGTGTCTGTGACCCCAGAGACATCATCCACTTACTGGCCTTTGACTTGTCCACACTAGAGTGCGGTCTCAATATCCTCCAATTTCTGAAGACAAACAGCAGCCTGACAGTAACACGGAATGCCTGACTGCACAATCCCATCTCCCAATGCAGGAACCACAAACAAGGCAACAAATCTACACACCAACTCAAGCGAAGAACCTTGTTGAACGCACTTATATCCTTAAAACCTCATACTACACTCACTGTCTCCCAGGCACAAAAAGAAGCAGTCACTCCAGGAAGCCTGTAAAATGTGCAGGCCTGCAGATGAGACTGAAACAGCATGATCTCAAGGCTGCCCTCCCCAGCTTATTCCAAGCGAATGCCCAATCTCTGGAAAGCAGACAAGATAAACTTAAAGCCAGACTTACTTTTCAGAAAGAACTGAATGATTGCTCAGAGACATGGCTCACTCCTACTTCACTGGACTGTGTGCCCCACAACCAGAGGACTTCTCAGTCTACTGAATTGACCATACAGTGGCCTCAGGCAAAGCTAGGGGAGGTAGGGACTGCCTTCTAATATACATCTTGTGGTGCCTAGATGTAGCAAAGTATGGGTGGGCGATTGAGTGGTAGGCATGTTTAATAACTGTGGAACAGTGATGTAAAATGTTTGGGCCTCTGGTGGAACAGGAGACATATTAGTGATAGCTTAGTAGGATGCTCCTGAGCTTGACCTGATTGAAATCCCCAGCCACAATGAACAAGGCCTTGGGGTGTTTCATCTCAAGGCTATTTGTGGTGCTGTGTATTTCATCCGGCATGGTCTTCACATCCATATGGGATGGGATGTAAACTGTTGTCAGGATAACAGAGGTGAACTCCTGTGGAAGGTAGTAGAGGGAGCATTTTAATGTATCGCCCGCCCACAATTTGGCAAATCAGACCACAAGGCTGTGCTCCTGTTCCTAGCTTACAAGCAAAAACTGAACTGGGAGAATCCATCAAAGAAAGTTGATGGTCTGAGGAATTGGATAATCTCTTAGGGGACTGCTTTGAGTCAGTGGACTGGACAGTATTTAAAAACTCTGTAACCAGCCTGAATGAGTATGCCAAAACAGTAACTGACTTCATTAATAAGTGTATAGAAGATTGTGTGCCAAAGAAGCAAATCCGTGTGTTTCCCAACTGGAAACCACGGATGAACAGGAATATCCACTGCTTGCTGAAGTCCAGGTCAGAGGCATTCAGTTCAGGTGACCCTGACCTATACAAAAAATCCAGACATGATCTAAGGAGATCCATCAAAGATGCCAAAAGACAGTACCAAACCAAGCTAGAATCCCAGTCTAACCCCATGGACTCCTGCTGGCTATGGCAAGGTCTGCAAGCCACAATTGGTTACAAGATGAAGGCATGTAAAATCGCTGGCACTAATGCAGCCTCCCCAATGAGCTCAATGCATTTTATGCCCATTTTGACCAAGAGGTCAACAAGAGCATGCCCTCCACCCTGGAAGCCTCGGATGAACCTGTATCTGAGGTCACCATTGCAGATATCAGGGCAGCCTTCTCAAAAGTCAACCCACGGAAAGCAACTGACCCGGTTGGGATACCAGGACAAGCACTCAGATCCTGTGCAGACCAGCTGGTGGGATATTTGCAGACATCTTCAACCTCTCTTTACACCAATTTGAGGTCCCTATCTGTTTCAAGAAGACAACCATCATCCAGGTACCAAAGAAAAGCCAAGCAGCATGCCTTAATGAGTATTGTCCGATGGCTCTGACGTCCACTATTATGAAGTGCTTTGAAAGGTTAATCATGGCATGCATCAATTCCAGCCTCCAAGATTGCCTGGATACACTACAGTTTGCCTATCGCCGCAACAGATCCACAATATCTCCATGGTCCTGCACTCACCCTGGAACACCTAGATAACAAAGACACCTATGTCAAATTCCTATATATTGATTACAGCTCAGCCTTCGACACCATTATTCCTATGAAACTCATTTTCAAATTTTGTAGCTTAGGGTTCAGCTCCTTCCTCTATGACTGGATCTTAGACTTCTTAACCCACAGACTGCAATCAGTAAGGATAGGTAACAACACCTCCTCCACGAAAATCCTCAACACTGGTGCCCCGCAAAACTGTGTCTTCAACCCCTTACCATAGTCCTTATACACCTATGACTATGTGGCCAAATTTCTTTCCAACATGCTTTTCAAGTTTGCTGATGACACTTGTGGGTTGGATCTCAAACGATGATGAGACAGAGTACAAGAATGAGATAGAGAACCTGGTGAATTGATGTGACAACAATAATTTCTCCTTCAATGTCAGCAAAATGAAAGAGATTGTCATTGACTTCAGGAAGCGTAAAGGACAACATGACCTTGTCTACATCAATGGGGATGAAGCAGAAATGATTGAGAGCTTCAAGTTTTTAGGTATTGAGATCAGCAACAACCTGTCCTGGTCCCTCCATGCCGACGCTATAGATAAGAAAGCCCACCAATGACTCTACTTTCTTAAGAGACTAAGGAAATTTGGCATGTCTGTCAAATGAATCCCACCAACTTTTACAGATGCATCAAAGAAAGCATTCTTTCTGATTGTATCACAGCTTGGTATGGCACCTGCTCTGTCCAAGACTGAAAAAAACTACAAAGGGTCATGAATGAAGCTCAATCCATCACTCAAACCAGCCTCCCATCCATTGACACTGTCTACACTTTGTGCTGCCCCAGAAAAGCATAATCAAGGACTCCACGGACCCTGGACATTCTCTCTTCCACCTTCTTCCATCGGGAGAAAGATACAAATGTCTGAGGACACGTACCAGCCAACTCAAGGCGGTCAGGGGATAGAAGCAAACTGGGGGTGGGGTGATCTGGGGGTTATTTGTGGGGAAGATGCTAGATGAGGTTAAACGCTCACCCTTGCTGACCAGAGTAAATTATTCAATTTCTTGTGTCACTGCTTCCCGATCCTTCTGGCCAGTGGTCTGACACTAACACTTGCCACTTGCCACGTGGTAACATTTGTTTACCCTAGTCCAACGCCGGCATCTCTACATCATGACTAACACTTGCTGCCACCGCCCCATAGGCTACATTTCCAACCCTTCCCGTGGGGCAGCATCCTGCTGGGGAGAAGAGAGTGTCCCGCCTTGTCTCCTCCACCTCCAGCAACCTGGCCAGATCAGCATCTGAAAATCAGGAGGCTGTCTTCCTGGAGGCCATTTTTTTCCTGAATTGCCTGCCTGTCTGTCCATCCTTGAGGTTTTTATGGAGCTGTCCCTTGTTAGGGCAGATCAGCTGCAGGCAGTTTGGGCGAGTCACTTGTCTGTGAGAGTATTTCAGCAAGTTTAATGCTGTTTACCTTGTGACCATGGAGGGGAAACCAAGTCAGCACTTGCAGGTGTGCTGATGGAAGTGGTCGGAATGGGGAAGGGTGGGTGGGTAGAATTGTGCCTCTGTGATGACTGGGGGCAGGGAAGAGAAAGGGTCATGTCACTCAGGAATTGGAGCCAAGCAGGTGATGAGGGGGCCATGTGCAAGTGGGTGGTAAGGAGGACGATAATCTTGGTGGGGAGGAGTCACCCCAATGTCCGTGGGAGGGAGGAGAAACTGCATCTGGCCCGGTGAGATTTTGTCAGGTTTTTTTTTGTACTTTTTCTGTGCAGTTTGTGGCTCCGATCTGAGCTGTTGGCTGTCTGGTGAGTTAAGCCCTGCCCGCTGCCTCTAATGGCTAGAAATGGTCTTACCCATAATTTCAACAACTGAGTGCATAAGATTGGGAGTGAAAACTCACCCAAAAACGGGTCAGGAACTCTTCCATTTTGACACTAGCTGGACACTTCGGAAATATCTCATAAAATTCCACCCATAGTCTGGGTACAGAGTTAGATCTTCCTGGATTTTACTTGAAGGCTAAACTCAGGACTGTCGTCCCCCTACTGTATCAATAAGACTTTTAACATTTCCCAGCCTTCTTCTGTTTGACATACAATGAATAGTTCAGTATTATATGTAAGTCTATCGGAAGAAATAGTCAACATGCATACTGTGATTACTTGAGAAATCATACCCAAACTACATTGCCCAAGGTTTTATGTCCATCAAAATGAATGGACAGAAAATCACAGCGCTCAGCCTTATAGGTTCCCAGGATGCACTTCCAGCATGGGTTGGGAATATCAGATTAGGAAATTCCCAAAAACAACAAAATAGCACCTATTGCATCTTTAACATTGTAAAATGTTCCACTGCATTCCACAGTGATGTTATAGGAGCACTGGAACAGGGTTAATCCATTCATCTTTTGGAGCCTGTTCCATTTTCAATTAGTTTAGCTGTACCTTAATCCTGGTTACGTAACTTTTGCTTATATATTCCATTTTCAGATGTGAGCATTGCTGTCAAGATCAACACCTCGCTAATTTCCTTTGAGAAGGCGTTGGTGTGCTATATTCTTGAAATGGTGTTGTCCGTCTAATGTAGGTTCACCCATAATGTTGTTAGGAAAAAATTCCAAGAGTTTGACTTTATGGCAATGAAGGAATGGTGATGTTATTCCAAATCAGGTTGGTATATGGCTTGGCGAGAAACTTTCAGGTGGTGGTGTTCCTAAGTCTTTGTTCTATGCCGTAGAAGTCAAGTATTTGAAAGATGCTTTCAAAGGAATCTTATAAATTGCTTAGTTCTGTAACCCTTAGTAACCTCGTCTAGCAAAAATATATCAGCAGACAATAGCTGACAATGAGACAAGGAAAGAGACATTTGGACTGGTGACAAAAAAATTGGCCACATGTAGATTTTAATGAGAGTCTTAAAGAAGAAGAGGGAGGTGGGAGATTTAGGGAGGAACTTCTAGATTTTGAGCTAGACAGTCAAATTCTTCCTACCAGTCTTGCACTGTTATATGGTCCCATATCTGCGGCTGTCAATCAGAGGAGAGGAGCATAATTTACGGCAAACTATAGTTCTGTATTGCAGCTAAGATACATTCAGTGGCATTTAGGTCTGTATTTTGAAGCTGTGAGATCAGCTGTCAGTGTAATAAATGGCAGGCATGATGGTAATGATTCAGTGTATGACATTTAAATTATAGCTGACATTTCAGATTAAATGCTTTCACTCTGCATATTGCACTGGTACATCAACTCAAGTATTTTAGTGTTTGCAATGTGCTTTTAAACTTTCTGACATTTCAATTAAAGGTTACCTAAGCTGTAAGTGGTTTTAACCTTTTATAAATTTAACAATGATGCCATTCAAAGATTTTCCTGAATATTCATGCCGTACCTTTTTAGCCAGGTCAACAAATTCTAAAATCAGTTTCTAAATTGCAGAGCTTGTGGCACTTGTTTCATTCCCAATGGAAAGGCTGGCCAGAGATGGAAAAAAGTGCACCCACAACGGTGACTCTTGTGCAGTGTAATATGTCAATTATATGGTTGCACAGCAGCGGATGTTTGCTCCACACTGTGACCGTTTTGGTTACAGGAGAACCATGGGCTGTGATTTTTCCACCTCATTGTACATGATGCAGATCACGCCATTCCCAGAAAATTGCGTGTGGGCCTAAAAATGGGTTTTGCACCTACGCCAAACAGTTTACAGTTGTCCTGGCCCCTTGCTGCTGATGCAAACTGGATCTTGCCCAAAAAGGCCACAAATCTGATTAGCGTATTTAAAGTAGTATTTAAATATGCTTAACCTGTTCTACACCAGATTCTCCCAGCTCCTGAGATCTTCCGAAACTTGGGCATGGCAAAAACATGGTGACAATCATTGCTGTTCTGCATTAGTGGAAAGCAGGTGCAATGGCCATGCCTGGGGGCTCGGTGGCCATTGAAGCCCCCAGGCAATTGGGAACATGGCTGGGCTGTAGCCACCAGACACACATACACTGCCAGTGTGTCAGAGGCATTGTAAAGGGGGTGAGGCCTGAGTGCGGATAGGGCCAGAGAAGGGATCATGAAGGGGGGTTTTGATTGGGGAGGCAATGACTGGAGGACCATGAGATAAGGCAATGAAGGGGGTCATGAAGGGTGGACATGAAGGGGTAGGGCACGAAGGGGGTGCATGTCAGGGGTCAAGGAGAGTGACTATTTGGGTGGACCCTAATGCCTCAATGCCAGAGATCCATGTCAGGGAGGAGGTGGGGATGGAGAGGGAGGGAGTAGTCTTCCAGTGCCCTGTGGGATGAGAGCACCCTTTCAAAACAGCACCCGATCACTTTGCAACTGGGCACACCAGTGTGGTTTGACCCCTCCCAGAACCAGTACGAAACTCACTACTCAACCCAAAAATGACCAAGTGTGGGACAATTGCTGTCTAGTATGTGCTGAACAGACTGGCACAGGTCACTGTGGTTTTTTCACACTTATAACCCCAAGCCATGTTTTTGGGAAAATCCTACCCAGGACATCAGTTGCAAAAGGCTGCCCAAATGTCATTGCTTATAGTAACTCTCTGGCTGAAACTTGGAGGATCAAGTAAATTATTTGGGCATCATTGGGTAGTGCCATGGATGGAATATGTACAAACAAACTTGGGGGTGCAACTGGACTCAGTAGGACCTTTTTGTCAGGGGCTAAAAGGCCCCATAATTGTCCAAAATGGCATTTACCATATATATGCATACTTCTGATGGGAAGTCGGCTGGATGTCATATTTGAAAAGGGATTAACATGAATGTTACCTGTTCACCTTTTGGCCCTCTGAGAGGCACTGCTATGTGTATGTAAGGAAGTATTCTTGTAAGGTTTACCTGTTCATGTGCATGTGCAATCAACATAATCAAATATTGAGCGGGTAACAGAGAGAAGCAGTAGACATGAGAGTGATCACACACTACGAATAAAGTTCTGTTCCTTTTTAACAAAGTACTCCCGAGTGTCATGTCTCTAAAGACATAACAAAATTGGCCATGAGGATGCGTCTTGAATCAGTTTAAAGGAATAGTTTAAGTAGAGAAAAGGAAACTTTTCATGCAGTGCACAACATTGCTGTCTACGAGGAGACAGTGTGGTTAGTGTGGACATGAGTAAAAGATACCCTATAAACAAATTTGAGCTCATATTAATACCTGTGTGAATAAGAGAACAACATTGCTGCTGGAAACATGGTTGTAAATACGCATATGGGAAACCTGCATGGGTAAAAAATGGTGTGAATTTTCAGCATCGTTGGAGCTTTTGATGAAGATGTGGAATGATGGAGTTCTTATGCTGAAGGATTTTGACTGTTTTGTGCTGGTAAGCAAAATAGCTGAAAACGTTATGGTGCCCACTTTCCTGATGGAAAAAAAAACTCCAATCTTCTCCATTGTCTTGTGCAACCTGATGAAGTAGGCACTAAAATGGACATGCAGATTGGGGCAATTCTGCAACCACATTTTTCATCAAAACCTCCAGTGAATGTAGAATGCATTAGATTCCACAAAATAAACCAAGAGGAGGGGGAATCAAGTGCACAATTTGTTGCAGCGCTTAAAAGACTTGCAGAATATTGTGAATTAAGAGGCATACTTAATGACATATTTCGTGATAAACTTCGTGCGTAATGAAACAACACTAAAACGTCTGTTAACTGAGAGTAGCCTCACTCAGCAGAAAGCCATTGAAATTGCTGTTTCTACGGAGCTGGCTACAAAGGAAGCCAAGCAATTGAGTTCATACACTCAGATGCACAAAATGTCCACTAAATCAACACCAAAAACTGTCAGGACCCATACACATTATTAGTGTGCAAAACCAGGACATTCTGCTGCTGATGTAAAGACATGGAATTTTGAAGTTGTGGAAAAAAAGGGACACGTAGAAAATGCTATCAGGAGCAATAAGCAAACTATAAATAAAAGTAAAAAGCAAGAACGAATCAAGACAACATTTAAACAACAAAAACGAACCATTCATGACCTACAACAGGGTCGAGAGGAGCAGAGTAACATACAGTCAGAGCTTGAGTTATCACTACATGCACTAGTCATCACCAATACTACACTTGAATGCCAGGTCATTCCACTGCTGGAAAGATAGCCAGTAAGAATGGAAGTTGACACAGGAGCAGCTGTCTCACTGAGAGTGTCTACAAGGAGACACTCTGAAAACATTCCCTTAAAGCCATAAAGGATTGTGCTGAAGAACAACACAGAAGAAGTGGTTTCCCTAAAGGGCTATATTGAAGTGGCTGTGCTACTCAATGGACAGATGGCAGATTTGCCATTACATGTGTTGAATTAATGGGTCATGCATGGATGGAGAAGATTCAACTGAACTGAGCTGAAGTCCACGTGATGGCCAATGGAGAATCAGGCCTCATGAAATATTGTAAAAGCACGTTATTGTTTTCAATGGAGAATTAGAGAGCACATTACAGTCAAACTAAAAATAAAAGATGAAAGACAAATAAAATGTTTGGAGACAAGGCCTGTACCATATGCTATTTGGCTGAAGTTGGAGGCTGACTTGGAGTGACTTGTGAAAACTGGACTTTTGGAACTTGTTAGCATTAGGGAATGTAGCATGCCTATTGTTCCAGTCATCAAGAAAGAAGGATCTGTGAGGATTTGCGGAGACTTTAGGGTCACCATAGATCCAATGTTATGTGTGCTGAACAGTACCCATTATCTCACATTAAGAACCTGTTTGCAGGATTGGTGGAAGCCAAAATTTCAGCGAAATTGACCTTGGCCAGGATGAATGAAGACAAGAAGTCACAGGAATTTCTGACAATCATGATGTACAAAGACTTGTTCTGGTACTGAAGATTACCATTTGGTATCACATCTGCTCCTGCATTGTTTCAATGGACCAGATCTTGAGCAAACTGAGTGGAAACCAGTGCTATCTGTGCAACATCTTAGTTAGCAGAAGTGATGAATAGGAACATCTTCGAAACTTGGATGCCATTTTCCAGAGATTGGAAGACTATAGTCTGAGAGTCTGTAAGGACAAGTGTGAGTTCTTCTAATCTCTGCTGAGTACTTGGGATGCATGATTGATGTCACCAATTTTCATAAATCTCCTTCTTGGGTCTAGGCCATTACAAAGGTGCCTGCACCTCAAAATATAAACCAATTACACTCCTTCTTCAGATTGTTGAATTATTATGTAAGCTTTATCCCAAACTTGGTAACAATCCTGAAACCATTACATAATCTCTTTTGCCAGGACAAGACACGAAAGTGGTCAGACCAATGCAATAACTCCTTCATACAAGCCAAAGAAGCATGACTTAGGTCTGAAGCTTTCATGCACTTTGATCCTACTTTACCCTTACAGTTAGCTTGTGATGTATCCGTTTATAGTTTTGGAGCAGTGATCTCCCACATTATGCCATCAGGTGAAGAAAGACCCATTGCTTCTTCTTCTTGAACCTTAAGCAAAGCTGAGAATAACATCCAGATTAAATGGGAAGCACAGAAGATTATCTTCGGAGTCAAGAAATTCCACCAGATCCTATTTGGGAAAGAGTTTACATTGTGACAGACCATTGTCCACTCACTATTATTTTTGGGCTTTGCACAGGAATTCCATCACTTGCGGCAAGTCGAATGCAATGATGATTACTCTTGTCTGCACACACTCACACCATTAAATGCAGCCAATCCAGTTTACATTGTAACATGGATGGAGTTTCAAGATTGCTACTACTGGGGGCAGTTCTTCAGACTGCTCGAAAGGGAATATTTTCTACTTTGAACAAATAGAGAACACACCAGTAACATCTAAGCAAGTAAGAAAACACAATCGGAATGACAGTACTCTCTGAATTGATGGACGTGGTTTTACAAAGAAAGACATCAGGACCAACCCCCAGTCTGAAACTTGACTACTCCAGGAGAATGCAGCTGTCATCAGGATGCCTCACATGGGAACTCAAGAGTGATTATTCTGCCACCACTGAGGAAATGTAAGCGAAGCAATATAAAGGCCATTGTGGAGTTATACGCATGAAAGAAATAGCAAGATGTTATTCCTAGTGGCCTGGACTTGATTCTGAGATAGAAGAAAAAGTTAGAACATGTTCTACCTGTACAAAGGTAAGAAACCTGCCGCCCTTAGCACTGTTGCAACCAGAGGATTGGTCTGAAGAGGTTTGACAATGTTTGAATGTGGATTTTGCAGGACCTTTTGAAGGACACATGTTTTTAGTAACTGTTGACGCTCACACCAAATGGTCAGAAGTTACTGCGATGACTTATACCTCATCTCAGAAGACCATTGAGAGGTTGTTCAGGAAGTAGTGTTAAGTCACTTTGGATTTCCAGAACAGCTGGACCTCAATTTGTCTTGGAGGAATTTGAGAAATTCCTACAAGAAAACAACATTGAACATATTACATCCACACCATATTACCCTGCTACTAATGGCTTAGCAGAATGTTTTGTCACATATACTTTGAAAGCAACCAAAGAACAAGATCTGCTTCTTCAATGCCTTACCAAATTCTTACTGGTCTATTGGAATAACATTCCATGATCAAGATCTCTCCTACATTGCTCATGATGAAAAGGCAGCTGCGATTACATGTGATCTTCTAAAACTCTTAAAAACCAAGGAGATTGTGTGGCAAGAAGCACAGGTGGAGTTACATGAAAACAAAACAAAGCACAGGGTTTTCCACCAAGGACAAGGAGTTTTGGCCAGGAATTACTCCACAGAGGAGAAATGTGTTCCTGCCCCAGTCTTTGCACAGATTGGACCCATTTCTTACACTATCCAAACCTCAGATGACATTATCTGGAGGAGGCATGCAGACTGGCTGGGAAAACAGGTCTACCAAGATTGGAGCCTGTTGAGAATTCAGGTCCAGACTTATCAAGTCAGGACGTTCCTACAACCCCTACACCACCAGAAAACATTGAGGAAGTCAACACTTCACTTTCTATTCAGGCATAGAAATAACCTCTAGTTCTAGTCAACCACCGATGCCAGTGTGAAGACAGAAATGCCAGTGGTTTGTCATCATCTGTTCCAAGAGTGACATCCTCCAGACCGTCTGTATTTGTAGTAATAATTAACTTATTGATTACTGTTGATGTTAAGCTTGTTTTGGGAATGTTCAAATTAAAGGGGGGGTGGGGGTGGTTGTTATGTTATGTATTTGTCTTTTGGCTCACTGTAGAGCTCTGCTTTGGTAATATATGCAAGGAAGTATTCTCAAGAGGCTCGACCCCATTCATGTGCGCACATGTGTGATTAAAGTAATGAGAGGTTGAGCAGAAAATAGAAAGAAGCAGCAGACATGAGAGAAAAATCACACTACAAATAAAGTTCTGTTTGTTTTTAGCAAAGTTCTCCCACATGGTGAGACCACATTTGGAATATTGTGTGCAGTTCCAGTCACCTCACTATAAGAAGGATGTGGAAGCATTGGAGAGAGTGCAAAGGAGATATACCAGGATGCTGCCCAGTTTGAAGAGTAGTTCTTATGAGGAAAGGTTGAGGGAGCAAGGGCTTTTCTCTTTAGAGAGGAGGAGGATGAGAGGCGACTTAATAAAGGCTTATAAGATGATGAGGGGGATAGATAGAGTGGACGTTCAGAAACTATTTCCTCGGGTGGATGTAGCTGTTACGAGGAGGCACAACTATAAGGTTCATGGTGGGAGATATAGGAGAGATGTCCGAGGTAGGTTCTTTACTCAGAGAGCGGTTGGGGTGTGGAATGGACTGTCTGCTGTGATAGTGGACTTGGACAATGTAGGAACTTTCAAGTGGATATTGGATAGTCACGTGGAGCACACCAGAATGATAGGGAGTGGGACAGCTTGATCTTGGTTTCGGACAAAGCTCGGCACAACATCAAGGGCCGAAAGGCCTGTACTGGGCTGTACTGTTCTATGTTCTATGTTCACATGTCATTTTTCCAAATACGCAAAAGTGCATGTATCTAACATCCATCAGCAGTTGACAGCAACATTGCCATTTTGGAGATCAACTGTACAATCTATGCCATTGCACAGGTATTAAACAACATGAAGAACCCACCCTACCCACCCATCCCCAGCTAACACCTGTGCTATTTAAAGGGATATTCAATTACTTACAAGTTAGTTGCTAGTTGTTGCTGTCATTTTGTAAGTTTTGGGTGCTGCTATAGTTGGTTAAATTTTCAATAGTTTACAGGAAGTGGTGCGGCAGACCATGTAGCTGGACTACTGTGCACAGTTCTGGTCCCCTTGCTTCAAGAAGAACATAAGTGTATTCGAGGCAGTTCAGAGAAGGTTCACTAGGTTGATTCAAGGAACGAAGGACTTGTCTAATGAAGAGAGATTAAGCAATTTAGGCCTATACTTGCTGAAGTTTTGAAGGATGAGAGGAGATCTAATTGAGATATTTAAAATGCTAAAGGTGATTGACAGAGTAGACATAGAATGATGTTTTTCCATGTTGGATGTTCTAGAATGAGAGGCCATAGTTTTAGATTAAGGGATGGCAGATCTAAAACAGAAATCAAAGGATTGTGATTTTGTGGAATTCTCTATCCCAGAGTGCAGTGGATGCCAGAACACTACATAAATTTAAGGAGGTGATGGATGTATTTTTAATTAGTAACAGGATGAAGAGTTATAAGGAACAGGCAGGAAGGTGAAGATGAGGCTGAGATTAGATCAGCCATAATCATATTGAATGGTGGAACAGGCTCAAGTAGCTGAGTTGCTTACTCCTGCTCCTAGATGTTCTTTTGGAGTACTTTTTTGCTGACTCAGACCCCTTGCTCCCTGATTTGGGTAGAGCAGTAGGCCTTCCCCAAGGCATTGATCAGGATCGAGAGCATGAAGATAGACCACGCAAAGCAGGAAGAGCTAATAGATGAGGGAGGAGAAGGATCAGAGGGGTTTCTAATAGAGAGTGTTTGGTAAGCAATTTTTCTACCTGAACTTCAGCTTGAAATATGTATGTGTCACCAAAGATGTCAACATTGAAATCTGTCAATGTCTCCAGTTACAACTCCAAACTCACAGCAGGGCAAGGATTACACTGCCTGTGGCTTTCAAGGTGGCTCGGAAAATCTGTGTTCCTGGTTCCTTTCAAATTGCTGCTTGAAAATACAAGCAATATCTCTAGGTTTGCAGTGCATTGTTGCATAAGGTAAGTCATTGAGTCAAGCTATGCAAAGAGGAGCAACTTTATCATTTCCATTGTGTACTGTGCCATTGACTGTAAGCACATACCTTATGCGTATATGATGTCAGCACTGTCATGTAGTTAAACTGAAAGGAATTCCACTCCCTCGATGTGCCATTGGTTTGTGACTCCAGGCAGTGTGTAATGTACAGGTCAGTGACTGTATTCTGGAAACAATCAGGATGCACTTGGCAGACCAAAGGGTAGCTATCCGACAAAAAGGTTATCTGTTCAAAACATGGCTTATGGTTCTAATCAGCAATCCGTGAATATGTGAGCAACATGCATGCAATGAGAATCATGTTGTCACTAAATATCTGATGGAGCAGCTCATCCTGAAGCAACCAGTGTTCAGTTTGTACTGAATTACTTCATTCTCCTTGACACTAAATGCAGGCTTTTCACCAGGCTTTCCAGTGTGCCCAGTGTTTGGTATGTTCATTCACTCTTCTGCAGCCTGCTCGTCAGATTGTTTACCTGAGTCTTCTGCAGCAGAACTAGTGTGCGACCTAAACCAACAGTGAGCTGGCGCTTCCATTATTCTTTTCCCCAACCCTCACTCCATTGTGCTTGTGCCAATGTTTCTAATTCTGAGACAGATATAATGACTGTACGCTATCCTTTAAATTACATAGTAAGTCAGAGGCTGGAGTTCTCCGAGGTTCAACAGCCCCTCACCGCTGCCAGTGAGAACAGAGAATTTGGCACTCAGCCAAATCTCCATTTACAGCAGCAGGACCAGAGAATCCCATCCCCAGACAAGGTCAGAGAATCTTCGCCAGTATTTGAGCTGCAAAATTGAGTGATCTTCACTTTCTTCTTATTCTTGTCCTGATGCCTGGAAAGGCTGTAATTCTTAGATATCTGAACAGAAGAAAGGACAAGGGTAAGATTGTGGTGAGGAAAGATACTTATAGCATCTGCATAAGTAAATAAGAACAGATTGTGGAATGAGTTTGAAGTTAGATTACAAAAGGAGGATTAGGTAAGTAAATGCCTTCATTGTTAATTTGCCTCACTAGTTGCCACAGGTCATCAATGGCCCTTTCAGCTGTGGCTTGCACTACCTCCTCTATGGGGTAAGAGTTAAAACATGCAGGTTTTAACCTGCCTGTCGTATTAATTCCTGCTGACTGCTGTTGTGAGCCACCTTCTCATTCAAGGAGGAAGAAAGTGCCAATTAATGTAATGCTTGAGAAGTGGGTTTGGAGTTTGTGACACTGTGTAAGGGTGAGGGAAAATATATGAATGTTAGAAATAAGTTTAGAATATTGAGATTGCTGGTGCATGAATGTAGTGAATTGTGCATGTAATGAATTGAGCAGTGTATGTGTTAGTGATGTAATTGATAGGATATGAAATTGGAGGTGCATTCACTGACCTTAACCAACTCATATAAGATCATTAAAACTTTAAGAGTTATACTACTGACACTAATCTTCACTAGTATCTCTTGTCATTGCTTTCTGAGCATGTGTCTGAGGACCTTTGCTCCCTCTCTTCTCCCAAGGAATATCTCTCTTCTTTCCATTTTTTCCAACAAGATTCCAATGTATCCAAAAACCTTTGTGCATCCCATGGTCAACTACTGTTGAGTCTTCCACAGTATCATATTCAGAATGATTCCAACCATACCAGCAGTCATAGTGTAACTCCCCCTTTGAGAACTGCAGGCTAACTTTAAGTAGTTCACGGTTATGTATGCATTCAAGATGACCTAAAATGATACTTCACATACAAATTTTCCAGATGGGTATTTTAATGCAGCTGGTTTCATTATACTTCTGATGTTTGGAACATAAATGTTCTTCAGCTTGGGAAGCTAAGAATATTTTTTAAAATGTTCTTAGAAGTAATTTGGCTGTAGAAATATGAAGGATGTGGACATGGGATTCTAGTTCTTCGGTATTTTAATTGAGATTCTGTACAATGTGTTTCCCGAAGACAGCATACCTTTTGATTTCTCCTTACTTAGTCACAAATGTTGATAGCCCCCACCTCCACCCCCAGCCTTTCTCTTGAGATTATTTTCTGTATCCTAGATTTTTCGGTGAGGGGAAGCAACCTTTCTACCTCCATTGACTTTTCATAAATTAAAGAATATATAAAAAAATGGGAGATGTAATTTACTTCAGTTGGCGAGTTTTATTTACCGGCTATTCCAAGAAGAATATTCAAAGGAGTGTGCTAAATTGAAAACATATTGTCAAGTCTGTTTTCACAAACAGGCAGCAAGACTTTTAGCTTGTCAACATTATATGCTGAAGTCCTCCTCAGATCTGGCTCTGAATTGCAGGAAGCTGTCACATCTATTTTGATTGACAGACTATTTTTTGCAAGATGCACTCCTTGTGTATAATGATTTTCTTTTTGCTCCATTTTCTGTCAAAAAATATGATGCTCTTGGAAGTTGTCTTGGAGATATAGGTGTTACAAATGAAAAAAAAAGGATTCAAATATTAGCCAGTTTTATATAGTGCTGGTTCCATTTAAAAAGATTGGGCTTGAAATTGAGAAGTTATTGCATAAATGTTTAACATTCATTTTATGTCTCTGCTGCCTGCTATATTAGCAGAGGAGATAGATTAAAATATGGGGTGTTAAAATGCCACTATGTCAGCCAATGAGTTGGAGAAGGGGAGAAATTTACGGCAAGACTCATTGCAAACAGTCAATCTTAAGCACGCAAAATCTATTTATTCAGTAAAGAGCAAGCAAACATTATTTAAATACCGCATTTCCTAAGTTTATTTATTCAGGAGAAAGGATCAGTTTAAAAAGAGTCAATATTAACTACAGCAAAGCCTCCTGAGAAAGGCAGGAATATTTCCCCCCAAAAAATGCAGTTGCTCGGGAATAATCACATTCTAAAATTACTGGAATGAAATCTATCCTATTCATTTATACCTAGTGTGGATCTTAAGGGAAGATTGATAGTGGAATTATGTAATCATCTCCATTCTGACTGGGAATAGAAATGTCACTATAGCCAATCTGAAAAAATAAATAGGAATAATACATCTGTTCAATTACTGATAGAGGGATTTTAGATGAATATTTTACAGCTCATATACCTGTGACCAAGGGTGTAAGTTAAAGATAGTACAAATAATATTGATTTTGCTAATGTTGTTAACCAAAAAGGTGAGACTGGTTCAAATTTATTAAAAGGCAACCTTTTAATAAGTTTGAACCAGTCTCATCCATTTGATGGTTAATAATGTTGATGGTTAATAATGAGTTGATGGTTAATAATGAGCGGTATTTTCTCATTTTTTTGGCAGAGTGGTGTATCGAGCAGGAAAGATGGGATGGAAGCCAGGCTTCTTCTGTTGTATTTTTAAAAACATATGCAAAAAAAAAAGTTAAGGGATGAGACCCAAAATGTCATGCTGGTCAGAGCCTGCCCCACCAGCAACTTAGACTTTTAAAAGATCAAAGCATGGTTTTTAAACGATGCCCTGAAACAAAGAATTAAAAATAGACCCAAATTCCACACACCTCCCCACCACAAGCCATCCCCCTGGCACTTCCTGGGCACTGGCCCTTGGCACTGCCCCTGGAAGTATCCCCGAGCACTGCCCCAGCACTACCCCTGCCACTCTTCCCTGACACTGTGCCAAATTGTGGAGATGCCGGCGTTGGATTTGTGTAAACACAGTAAGAAGTCTCACAACACCAGGTTAAAGTCCAACAGGTTTATTTGGTAACCAATGTTGGACTTTAATCTGGTGTTGTGAGACTTCTTACTGTACCAGGTGGCAGTGTCAGGGTGCTGCCTGTGCGCCTCTGGTGGTTTCTGCTCACCAGATGCATGTCAATGGGAGGTGTGTCATGATTCATATCAGCACGCTTTCACATCGATGAGAATGGACAATTTGACAGTGGGTGGAATTTTGCATAAGACATATTCAGTTGGGGATCCCAACGTTCAACGTCATTGGCGGAAGACAGGGACAATTGCAACAGGAAATCCCGCCTGCATAAAATGTTTGGGAATCCAGCAGGAGTTTCTGTTCCCATCGCCAATCTTGCCCCTTGCCCCACCCCACCGAAACCATGAGCAAAAAATCCCCCGAATATAAATACAACACATAGAGTAGAAATGACCAAAAGATAAATTTCAATAACACTGTGTCTTTAATATACAAAATATCTTAACCCATTTACCAAGTGAATGTAAGAGGGACATAATGCCAAACCTGAGGAGAATTTAGGATGAATGGGAAAGGCCTGGGTGATTAAAAGAAGGGCTTTAAAAGAGGAAAACCAAGTGTCAAGGCTGATGGGCTTGAGTGAGCAGAGCTCAGGTGGCTAAAAACTCTGTCCCCAGTGCTGGTGAGGAAGGAGATGACAGATATATACAAGGCTAAGGTTTTAAAATCAAAGGATAGAGATAGAAAACAGAGTGTGCTGGGACTTGCAGAGGTAATAGGACAAAGTCAAGGAAAGATTAGGCCATGAATATGATGTTTTTAAATTTAATACATACCACTTAGGGCCCCCTTTGATGAGGTATCTGATCTCAGCTTGGGAGATGCTGGATGCTAAAGCTATCCTTAATACCTTTGAGGTGAGCAGCCAGGATTCCTCCTGATTGCTATCTGGTGACAGCTTACTGGAAGCTGTTTATGTGGGGGAACACTATCACTAAGATTGATTATAATGCACCATTCTCCATAACCTTTTGATACTTTCCCATGAAGAAACATTATTAGTTTTTAAAGTTTATTTGTTAATGCCACAAGTAGGCTTACATTAGCACTGCAATGAAGTTACAGTGAAAATTCACTAGTCGCCACACTCCGGCTCCTGTTAAGTACACTGAAGGAAAATTTACCATGGCCAATGACCTAACCAGCACAGCTTTCGGACTGTGGGAGGAAACCGGAGCACCCGGATGAAATCTACACAGACACGAGGAGAACATGCAGGTTCTGCACGACAGTCATCCAAGCTGGGGATTGAACCCAGGTTCCTGGTTCTGTGAGGCAGCACCGTACCACCATGCCACCCCTAGGGTGAGATATTGGAGTAGGTCAGTGCCTGTGTGGCAGTGACTCAACTTCGTCTAGGCTAGAGGAACTATGAGAAAATTGGGGAAAGAAAAATTTTATAGCATGTACTCTTGCATATTCCATGCAGCCAAAGTAATTGTTAATGAAAAGCATTGTATGCTGCAGAATTTCAGCATCCTTTTTGTTTTGCTGTCTCACAGGAAAACTTAGTGTTTTTCTACCAGGCTTTTTGCTTTTATTTTGCTGTTTCAATTTCCATGTTCATGTCTACCGTTCTTTCAATTTAAAGTCAGCAGTATCTTCACTGTTGCAGGTGATAGGTGTAAAAGCAGCAACTCGACCTGGCATATAAGTCTGAGTCAATCATCAATGTGGAGAACAGCTTGTAAATAGAAATTGGCACTTTCTAAGCTGTTTTCCCCCTTTCCCCTGCAAACAATTTATTTGGCCTCATACACGTTCAGCTGTGAAGTTTTAAAACTGGAACCTATTATGATATGTCATTGTTGCTGTGAAATTATGTGTATAAATCACTGTGTCTGGGGCATGCTGCCACTTGTTAATGAGCACCTTGCTGAATTGGTGTTTCTCTATATTCCCACTTTCATTGTCAAAAATGCTACAATGATATCAATTCATTCAACTACAATATTCTCTTGTGATTCTTTTCATCTTTGTTGCTGTCAAATTTTAGAGGCTGCATAAAGTGAAGTCTGATCTCCTGACTTCCACACACTTTTATTTTTGCTTTCACAGGATGTAAATGTTGCTGATTAGCTCAGCCTTTATTACCCATAATTGAGAAGATAGTGCTCAAATTCCTTATTAAATTGCTGCAGTGTTTGTGGTGAAAGTACTGCAAAAGTAGTGTAGGGAGTTCCAGGATTTTGCCTCAGCAAAGGTGAAGAAAAAACAATATATTTCCTTGTGTGTCTCAGAGGGGAACATAGATCTATTGGTACTCCCATGCACCTGCTGTCATGGTCCATCTAGGTGGCAGGTGTCACAGATTTGGGACGTGCTGTTGATTAACTCATGGTGAGTTATCGTGCATCTTGCGGATGGTACACAATGCAGTCATGATGCTAGTGGAGGGAGTGAACATTTAAGGCATGTTTTGGGCGCTGATCAAATGGCTTGCTTTGTCCTAGAAGGCATTGATCTAGGCAAGTGTAGAGTATTCCATCACTCTCCTGACTTGTGCTTTGTAGCTTGTGTCACTCACGACAAAATAACTAGCCTCGGATCTGTTTTATAGCCATGGTATTTGAGTAGCTGATCCAGTTAAGTTTCTGGTCAATAGTGATCCCCTCAATGTTCAAGTGAAGCAGTCAATGAAGTAATGATATTGAATATTGAGGGAGATAGTTTGACTTCCTCTGTTTAGAAATGGTTATTACCTAGCACATTTGCTGCCCTCCCAAGCCAGAATCTTGCTGCATTCAGGCATGGACCACTTCAGTATCTGATGAGTTATGAATGAAATTAAATGTTATCTAGTGAATCCCCCACTTCTGACCTTATACTGGAGGGAAGATCACTAATGAAGCAACTAAAGATAGTATGTATCAGACACTACCCTGAGAAACTCCTGTAACAATACTAATGTAATACGGTAGTGGTAAAAGGGAAGGACAATTTCTTTAATTTGCCTCTCTTTTATTCCTGATGGAGAAACTTCGAGGGTGTGCCAATTAATTAATAGACCGATACTTCACCTTTTGAAATGGAAAGCAGATTATTTGGGATTAAAAGCAAAATGCTTCAAATTCAAAAAAACTTTTGCCTGGACTACTGATGAGAGATTTAAAATGATTAAATTAATATAAATGTAAAGATGATTGACATATTTGATTAGGTAGATCAAGAGAAACCAGTTCCTTTGGAGGACAAACTTTAAAATTTGGTGGGCATAACTTTAAAATTAGACCTAAGCATCTGAAGATATACAAAGGGAATCCAGAATTTGCTTCCCCCAACAGCTGGGGGTGGGGGTATGGCTGTCATTTGAAAATGTTAAAATTGAGGTTGATGGATTTTTGTTAAGGGATATTGGACCAAGGCAGATAATAGGAATTGAGATCAAAGTAAAATACTGCAAAGGTTAGAATCTGAAACAAAAACAGAAAATGTTGGAAAAACTCAGGAGGTCTGACTGCATTTCAAAAGAGAGCATATAGACTTGAAATTTAGTTTCTCTCTTCACAGATGCTACCAGACGCAGGGGTTGGACAGTGGCACAGTGGTTAGCACTGCTGCCCCACTGCTTCAGAGACCCGGGTTCAATTCCCGGCTTGGATCACTGTCCGTGTGGAGATTGCACATTCTCCCCATTTCTGCGTGGGTTTCCTCTGGGTGCTCCGGATTCCTCCCACAGTTCAAAAACAGAATCATAGATGTTTACAGCATGGAATAGGCCCTTTGGCCCAACTTGTCCATGCCATCCTTTTTTTTAAATACCTAAGCAAGCCTCAATTGCCCGCATTTGGCCCATGTCCCTCTATACCCATTTACCCATGTAACTATCTTAATGCTTTTTAAAAGACAAAATTGTATCCACCTCTACTACTACCTCTGGAGCTTGTTCCAGGCACTCAACACCCTCCGTGTGAAAAAATTGCCCTCTGGACACTTCTGTATCTCTCTCCTCTCACCTTAAACCTATGCCCTCTAGTTTTAGACTCCACTACCTTTAGGAAAAGATATTGACTGTCTAGCTGATTTGTGCCCCTCATTATTTTATAGACCTCTATACGATAATCCCTTAGCCTCCTACGCTCCAGAGAAAAATGTCCCAGTCTATCCAGCCTCTCCTTATAAGTCAAACCATCATGTCCAGGTAGCATTCTAGTAAATCTTTTCTGCACTCTTTCTAGTTTAATAATATTCTTTCTACAATAGGATGACCAGAACTGCACACAGTATTCCAAGTGTGGCCTTACCAATGTCTTGCACAACATCAACAAGATGTCCCAACTCCTATATTCAATGTTCTGACCGATGAAACCAAGCATGCTGAATGCCTTCTTCACTACTCTGTCCATCTGTGACTCCACTTTCAAGGAGTTATGAACATGTACCCCTAGATCTCTTTGTTCTGTAACTCTCCCCAATGCCCTACCATTGATTGAGTAAGTCCTGCTCTGGTTCAATCTACATCACCTCACATTTGTCTAAATTAAACGCCATCTGCCATTCGTCAGCCTACTGGCCCAATTGATTAAGATCCCGTTGCAATTGGAAATAACTTTCTTCACAGTCCACCATGCCATCAATCTTAGTGACATCTGCAAACTTACTAATCATGCCTCCTATATTATACATATCATTAATATAAATGACAAATAACAGTGGACCCAGCACTGATCTCTGAAGCACACTGCTGGTTCACAGGCCCCCAGTTTGAAAAACAACCCCCTACAACCACCCTCTGGCTTCTGTCAAGAACACAGTAAAAAGTCTGACAACACCAGGTTTTAGTCCAACCTATTTATTTGATAATATACTCGCAAGCTTTCGAGGGGTTACCCTCTTCGTCAGGTGGTAAACCCTCGAAAGCTTGCGAGTATATTATCAAATAAATAGGTTGGACTAAAACCTGGTGTTGTCAGACTTTTTACTGTGTTTACGCCAGTCCAACGCCGGCATACCCACATTCTGTCAAGAAGCCAATTTTGTATCCATTTAAAGGCCTTGCTAAAGTCCATGTAGATAAAATTAACTGCACTGCTCTCATCTTCCTCTTTGGTTACCCCTTCAAAAAACTCAATCAAATTTGTGAGACATTTGCAAGTTAGGTGAATTGGCTATGCTCAATTACCTGAACAGGCCCTGGAGTGTGGGGACTAGGGGATTTTCACCGTAACTTCATTGCAGTATTAATGTAAACCTACTTGTGACTAATAAATAAATAAACTTTTAAAATAAACGGCCTGCTGAGTTTTACTAATATTTTGTGTTTTATTTGTAATTGGTATTAAGATACAGATTACTTATGACCCAATTTAATAAAAGAATAGGCTTGAAAAGCTAAATGACCTACACCACCTATATTTCAATATGAGAGTGCCAATGTTTCATCCATAGGCTTTTATGGATGGAAGAGTCAAATATGCATTAATAAAAACAATGAGGCAGGGAATCTAGAAAAGCATGACAGGAGGTATCAGTGAACTGATTATTAAATATTATGTCAGATCATCTCAATGAAGAAATGGAAAAAGAAGTTTTAACTTAAAGAAACAATGGATCCATGAATTTAAAAAGATAATGAAAAGCCAGATGATGAGATGAGAAAGTGGGAGAGGTGGAAAGAAAAACAAACCAGAGAATCAGATCCTCCTTGGGACTGAGTTAGCTTCAAGGTGACACAGCTATGAGATCTTTGCTTTGGAAAATTCTGTAATCTGATTCTGAGCCAAGCTGATCCAAAGCGCTCGAGGGCGTGTTGATGGTGTGACAGATGGGAAGATCTATAGCACTTCAACTCATTGTGGTGGGGGCGGATGTTCTATCTCATGCCAATAGAATAGTGTTCAGCAGCATTTATTGACTTTCACAGGAATTAAGCATACAATGATAACTATTATTACTACACACATAACTATTATTAATAATGACACACGATCTTGAGATATTTATATTAAAAATGCATTTGCAGATAATTCAAGCTCAAGGGGATTGGCTGAGCCAGCCTTGTAAATTCTGAAATATATGTAATATGATAAAAAGCCAGGAAAGCAGAGTTGATGTAGAAGATCAGTTATGATCCTTTTGAATGTTGGAGCAGGCTCAAGGGGCCATTTTGCTTACACTTGCCCCCATTTCTTACATTCTTATCTATACCAACACTTTTATACCTCCTTTTTATTCTGGCTATGTGAAAGTTAATGATTCTCCATTACATTATCTAATCAACAGCAATAGTTTATCGTGGCTTTATCTTAAGAGAATTGTCCACCAAATCATTCAACTGGAGATAGTTATAGGGGCCCAAGGTTCTCTTACAGATATGTTAACAGTTGCCTAGTACAGATGTGTCCTAAGAGAACTTAATCCCTTGGAGGACAGCTGAGATGATGGTCAGATAATGAAAGCCTGCAGCTGAATGCTAAATCAGCTAAGTGTCTGACAGGTAAATTTCAATTTCAGTATTATTTCCAGAGTTCTCACAGAAACATCTTAAGCAAAGACCAGAATTTAATAATGATAAATGAATATAAACCTATTTATTACAATAGGAGTGTTAACATATTTTATTTATGAGATGCGAAAAATCACTTTGATTGTTCTATGCCGAGGGAAAGAATATTGTAGCTGTCTATTTCTCTACTTACTCCATCACTGTCTGGTATACAAATTTGTCACTTCAAAGGCAGATAATCACTGACTAGATAAATAGCTTAACAAAAGGTCATTTGTCAAGTTTAAATAATTATCTAAAAGAAATAGAGCTAAATCAGTGATAATTGTTTGTCAAATCATGATTTGCAAGCAAGGCCCACACAGCTTGGCTTTGTATAAGGAGTTGACGAATGACGTCAGTCAGGTTTCTGAGGTTAGAGAGCTCTGATCCTTTAAAACTCACTTAATTAGACAGCTGCATGGCCAGAACAATGTAACACAATTAGTTCCAGTACTTCCTGTTTTCAGAGTCTTTTAAGATTGAGACAGTGGCTGGATAATTTTGATTTACAATATGACATCGAATCATAGAATCCTTACAGAAGGAAGCCATTCGGTCCATCAAGTCTGCACTGAACCACCTTTTTATTTTACACAAGTGCTATCCCTGTAACCCTACATATTTACTCCACTAATCCCACTAACCTATACATCTAGTGACACTAAGGGGCAATTTAGAATGGCCAGTCTACCTAACCTGCATATCTTTGGATTGTGGGAGGAAACCAGAGCATCCAAAGGAAACCCACACAGACACAGGCGAACGTACAAACTCCATGCAGACAGTGATCTGAGAATGGAATAGACCTGGGTCCCTGGTGCTGTGAGGCAACAGTGTTAACCATTGCGCTACCCTAAATTTTTAAAAATCCAGCCAGAAAAAGAAAAATGAGGAATTGTTTCTTTCAGAAAAAGACACACCCTCTTCACGGCAATGTGGATATTGTAATGGTGGAAAGGTGATCGGAAAGTATGACAAAAGAATAAGGTGTTGTAGACAGAAGGAATGGCAAATGTGGAATTGTAATAAGATATAAATATATCATTGCAGTTTTATTTAACAAGCATCATGTAACAACATAATAAGCTTTGTAAAAATCATAATTTTGCCTGTCAGAATGTTGCTCCCCAATTAGTAACATTATAGTCACCACCAGCCTCAAGGTTGATGAGTAATGAGGAATTCAAATGATTTATTACTGTAGAAGTTTGAAGAATTTGCTTTAATTGCTGTTCCTGTCAATTTTCATGCCCTTTTGGATGATTTGCATTAAACTAAACCCAGCTTGTCAGTTGGATGTAAATGTTTCCATGGCACTTTTTGGGAAAGAGAGACAATTGTTCTGATGGCCTGTTGAATATTTCTCCTTTAACCATCATCAAAAATAGATTACATTGTCATTCTAACATTGCTGTTTGTGGGATCTTCCTCTGCTAGCTAATGGTGAATTTTGATGCACTGAAGATGTGATGAAATGCTACACACATGCAAGTACTTCCTTTCTTTGATTCATTTTTTTGTGTTTATGTATCCCTAGATAGCCCATAAGATGCATTGTGATAATATTGTACAAAAAATCAACATGCTTTCCAGCTGTTCTGTCAAACAGGCCACATTTGCCATCTTCAGTTGGAGAAGTTCTTGGAGATCATATTGACATCAAATCTTGTAATTAATGATAACATGATTCCTGCAAAAGCTTTTTGAGCGGCACAGTGGCACAGTAGTTGGCACTGCTGTCTCATAGCACCAGGGACCCAGGTTCGATTCCCAGCTTGGGTCACTGTGTGTGGAGTTTGCACGTTCTCCTGTGTCTGCGTGAGTTTCCTCCAGGTGCTCCGATTTCCTCCGACAGTCCAAAAATGAGCTGGTTAGGTGCATTGGCCATGCTAAATTCTCCTTCAGTGCACCTAAACAGGTGCCAGAGCATGGAGACTAAGGGATTTTCACAATAACTTCATTGCAGTGTGAATGTAAGCCTACTTGTAACTGATAAATAAATAAATTATATTTGGGTGGCACCTCCTGAAGTTGAGAAACTGTTGCAAGAGGATTGCCAAGAAATAGATGACCGCTCTTGAATAGGTGAAGAAGTAAAGCCAAGAGCAGAAAAAAGACAAATCTGAAGGCTGGGAAGGATTTCATAGCGGGAAAACCAGAGATGTGAGTACTTTGCCTAGGATTCACCCTAGTCCACTCTAAGTGCTCCCACCAGAGGGACCCACTATTAGCATGTAAAATTATTTACAACATAAAACACGCCAACCAGCCCGACTTTGCAGAGATCCAGCCCCAAGAGCTATGTTTGTTTTTCTTTCCCTTCACAGTTGAATGCATCTAGCGTGCTTTGTAAACATTGCAATTAAAAAAAGAGGAAGCGAAACCCTCAAAATGATCCAACGTGCCAGTCAAAGGCAGAATGTCATAAACATTGCAAAAAGCAGCACTTGAGATGCATCCAACCATGCAAAGAAAGAAACACAAACATAGCTCCTGGCTCCTGGGTAAGTGATGCAACCTGTCAATCAAAGCACTTCAAAGGAACCAAAAGTCAGATGCTACTTTTATATTGTTAAAAGAGAACTCCCCAGTGAAATTCAATTCCTGCTTTTCATCAAATTACTTCAAAGAGTTCTCAGAGCACTGTGTCATATCAGGAAAAGCAAGGGTATCTTCCTGAAAAAATAAATGCTTTAAGGAACTCATTTAACACCTGGAGCTTATCAAATTAACCTGGACCAATCGCTAATGTGGAATAGGATGCCGTGGAGACTTTGAAGGCTTCCAGGTGTCAATGACACATGGACAACAAAGTGACAAGGCACTTAAAATGTACTAAAGGACAGAGACAGTAACGAATATCTTTCCCAGAATGATGTCTGAAATGTTGTCAATAGAGAATGAACACCACCTTCCCCTTGGAACAAGGAAAAGAGCAGCCATCAGACCACTACCCCGGGGAGAGTCCCAAGGTCAGAACCTCTTGACCAGCTCAATTCCACCTAACCCCAAGGTCACTGGGGGATCCTCCGCACCCCTTGCAGCCTGGCAGTGGAGTGCATGGGCACAGCACTTACCTCCCTGTCCCTTAAGTCCAAGACGCCAGGTCCAATATAGTCTGGACTGCACCAAAACTTGTCCACCAGACTTTCAGCTGTGGGGGGTGGATTGTGCGGGGAGGGGGGGGGGGTGCAATGGAATGGATGCATTGCAGAAGGGCATTGATTGGGCTTCCAGCCTGATAATTAAATGCATCTGGATGGGAACCTCATTGGGGCATACATGGCAGGCTGGGAGAATTGTGATCAATTTACTGCCCAGAAGGAATCTTGTTTTCAGCACAGTGCTTGATTCAATGAGCCATCAGGCTCCCACCAGAGGCTAGCAGGCCAGGAGTGGCATGAAACATGCAGCACAAAGCTCATTTTAATACATTAGCATGTCATTAGCGAACACTTTCTCTGGGACTTCCCCCTCACCAGATATTCAGCAGGCGCTGGCATGACATCACTTTGGTGCCATTTACAACAGGTTGCCTAGACATGAACCTGACATGGGAAGGGACATGGCCTAGTACTAGTGCGGCAATGCCCCCTGACTCGGTATTGAGTGGCTTTCTGGGCCATTTCAGAGGTTAGTTCAGTTTTTTTTCTCACAGTCTAGAATCACATGTAGGCCAGATTGGGAAAGAATAGCAGGTTCCCTTTCGTGAAGAAATCAAATAAGTTTTTTCAACCTCATCCCTGAGCAAATAAGAAACATTGCCTCTAAACTCCAAGAAATATAAGCCCAACCTTCTCAATCTTTCCTCATAAGACAATTACTTTATTCTAGGAATCAGCATAGTGAGCCTCCTCTGAACTGTTCCCAGTGCAAGTATGTCCCTCCTTACATAACGCAACCAAAAATGTGCACAGATGTGGTTTCACCCTGTATAATTATAAAAAATAATTTCTGTTTTTATATTCCAATCACACGTGTTTAATGTCTTAATGTTGGGAATTATACAAATTCACAGGTACTTTTAAGGGCATAGCACTTCATTAACTGTCAGTGTTGGATACTATGTGGCTATGGAAACAACATATATTGTGTATACCTCTTGACATATGCAGGCTTCTATTTTAGGCAAGCTTTGGGAGGTTGTGGGTTTGGGACCAGGCTGGCAGGCCATTTTGTGGTACTCACCCTATTATCATCCACCAGAAGCTGTTGTCTGAAAAGCATCTGTGACTGAAGCATTTCATACATGGCAGATGGACATATACTACAGGGAAGGATTGCCAGCATTTGGTACATGCGTGATTTCCTTCCAAATCACAAGAAAGCATGGCTTTGGTGAAATTATGCAGATAGGCTTGCTCATGTCAAGGGCTTGTAGTTTATTTTCTTCTAGGTGTCAGAGGTCGCAGAATTGTATGTTTATCCTAAAGGAATGTGCCAGATCTGTAATATTTATTCAGAAGATATCAAGAGATTTTGCGGAGGACTTGCTTTTTTAAGAAATGTATTTATTTGTGTCACAAGTTGCTTAACATTAACAGCAAAGTTACTGTAAAAATCCCTTCGTTGGCATACTCTGGCACCTGTTCAGGTACACTAGGAGAGAATTTAGCATGGCCAAGCACCTAACCAGCACATCTTTCGGACTGTGGGAGGAAACCAGACATCCAGAAGAAACCCCCACAGACATGGGGATAACATGCAGACTCCACACTGACAATACTCAAGCTGGGAATCAAACCCGGGTCCCTGGTGCTGAGATGCAGCAGTACTATCCACTGTGTCACCATGCAACAATCTGAGGTCACTATCTGCTTCAAGAAGACGGCCATCCTCCCGGTGCCAAAGAAAAACCAAACAGTGTGCCTTAATGACTATTAGCTGGTGGTGTCTCTGACATCCATCATTATGAAGTGCTTTGAAAAGTTACTCATGGCACAAGTCAATTCCAACCTCCCAGACTACCTGGATCCACTACAGTTTGCCTACCGCTGCAACAGGTTCACAGCAGACGCCATTTCCCTGGCCCCGCACTCAACCCTAGAACACCTAGATAACAAGGATACTTATATCAGACTCCTATTTATTGACAACAGCTCAGCCTTCAATGCTATTATTCCCATGAAACTCATCTCCAAATTCCGTGGCCTGGGCCTTGACACTTCCCTCTGTGACTGGATCCTGAACTTTCTAACTCACAGGCCACAACCAGTAAGGATAGGCAACAACACCTCCTCCACGATCATCCTCAACACTGGTGCCCCACAAGGCTATGTTCTCAGCCCCCTACAATACTCCTTTTACAACTATGACTGTGTAGTCAAATTCCCCATAAATTCAATTTTCAAGTTTGACGACACCATCGTAATGGGTCAGATCTCAAACAATGATGAGACAGAATACAGGAATGAGGTAGAGAGTCTGGCGAACTGGTGCGGCAACAATAATCTCTCCCTCAGTGTCAACAAAATGAATGACATTGTCATCAACTTCAGGAAACGTAAAGGAGAACTCCCTTGTCTACATCAACATGGATGAAGTTAAGAAAGGTCAAAAGCTTTAAGTATTTAGGTGTCTAGATCACCAACAACCTGTCATGGTCCCTCCATACCAATGCTATAATTGAGAAAGCCTTTACTTTCTCAGAAAACTAAGGAAATTTGGCATGTCCATCATGACTCTTGCTAACTTTTACAGATGCACAGTAGAAAACATTCTTTCCGGTTATAATCATAGCTAGGTATGGCTCTGCCCAAGACCGCAAGAAATGACAAAAGGTCATGAATGTAGCCCAATCATCATGCAAACCAGCCTCCCATCCACTGACTCTGTCTACACTTCCTGCTGCCTCGGCAAAGCAGCCTGCATAATTAAGGACCCCACACACCCCAGATATTGTCTCTTCCCTGTTGCCATCAGACTTTTGAATCGACCTACCTCGTATTAAATGGATCTGTCTCTACATCCTAGCTATCACTGTAACATTACATTCTGCACTCTCGTGTTTCCTTCTCTATGAACAGTATGCTTTGTCCATATAGCATGCAAGAAACAATACTTTTCAATGTATGTTGATACATGTGACAATAATAAATCAAATCAGATTAAATGGATCTTGTGAGTTCTGCACAAGTGGCATGAACTAGGTCTTCAGGGGATGACCCCGTTCCCCAGCTATTTCTGCAGTTGCTGAAGGACAGCAAACAGTGTGGCACGTGAGAATGATTGAGGATGTATGAGTACTGAGATTTCCCTGGAAAGTAAGCAGGATTTATCTGCAGTGCAGTTATTTCCGCAGTAGGCTATTGTGACATTCTTTCTTTCTTGCTGTACAGAGAATTGAAGCTCTGCTCTGACTGTTTTCGCAATAAATTAAATTTAAGTCATCTCATACTGTTACCAGAAGTCCATCTAATCTTGTGTGCAGAATGTTAAGAACAGTTCTAAAGAAAGCAAAAGATTATGATGATGTTTTGCAATCACACATCAAGAGACAAATAGATCTTCAGAAAACAAACTCTGAAATCAAGGAGATTGCTGCTTCCTTCCACGGACTGTGGAACTTGCTATTGAAGATCATAAAATGTAATGGAGAAAATTAAGCAGATGTTTCTCCATAAATATCAGTGGGATACTTCTCTGGGCTTGAAATCATTCTAGATCCTGCTAATTGTACAGCCTTTGAATTATCTTGTTGAAAAACTGACAAGTCTAGGATTGATTTAACTTCGTTACCCATCTGAGAGAGGAGAATTGAGGAACAACCATGATCTGATCTCAGAGGGCTGCCACCTTTAAAGTGTATGATGTTTGAAAAAGAGGCATGAAATAAGTATTAATTTAGTTATGATCTGATGCAACATATTTGTTTGAAAGCTGAAATTGCTTTCTATTTTTGCTAAGCACCAAGGCCAAAAGCTTACCTCTGTTCATTTTTACGATAGTGAAGAATGACGAACATAATTCAATCCTGAATGGGCCAAGAGCAGACAATATATTTCTGGAAAACTTCTCTCTGAGCGTTAAGAAAGCACCATGCTCAGAAGCAGTTTGTTTTCAATAAGCTACTGCCACCAGCAGGGTCTTATTTTATTAGTCTCTTTCATGAGAGATGGCTGGCGGGAAAACATACCAATTCTTCCAGCCCTGACCTCATTGATTATCCATCCAGGTATTTCATGCCATGTTTAGTGACAGGGCAGGTCTGCATGGCGCGTAGTCCTCCATTGTGTCTGGGCACCATACTGAAAAGGTTCCCAACATCACTGACCCACCATTGAAGAAAGAAAGTTGATCTCCTGAAACTGAAGAGCTATCCCATTAACAAGAGGGGAGCATTTTGTGACAGGAAGATGAATTTCCTGAGAATGAAGATGGATTTCCTGGAACATTCTGAGGCTGGAAGACGGAACTTTCCAGGACATATACTCTGGAAGATCTACCTGCAGATATTTCCCCTGATTCACTGCTGTGGTATTCCAGGGTGCAGGATTGCAAGCAGCCTCCATCCTGAACTCCAGAGGCAGCCTAAGCACTCAGATGAGTCCTGACATCTGCATGCCATGTTATTATAAATGTGTTTCTCACCAGCATGTTTTATCACCAGCAGTGCAAAAGATTCTGGCATCAGGGTATCTGGTGTTCATCTGAATCCCATTAACAAGATGCAAATGAGGTTCACACCAGCCTCTGGCAGATTTTCCAACCTGCTATGGCAGACACCAGCAGAGAATCGCCTGCAAACGAGGGGTGGAATTTTCCCAAAAGTGGAAAGTGTCAGTGTCTTACTGAAAACTGGTGTGTCTCTCTCCAGAAACACCGCAAGTTTTTAGATCAGATTTTTTGGCACTCAGTGCATAGAAAATCTGGAGGTGTGGTTTATGCTGTTTGCAACCTGATGGAGCTGGCACGGCCGGCTCCACAGAGATTAGGGTGGTATCTTTAAAGAGCACCCCGATCTGTGCTTAAAATAGGTTTTGTCAATCCCTCCACAGGCACGGAGGACAATCGTCAGGGCAACAACCTTTCCCCCCACCCACAACAGAAGTATTGGGGGCTTTCTAACCCCCAACATCCCCCAACCATTGTCACTGGGGCGTTCACCACCTCCTCCACCCCCACCAACCCCCACCATCAGTGGTGTAGTTCCCCCCTGCCCCCCCACCACCACCACCACCATGCATAAGGGGAATCACATAAAAATATAAGGATCTTAAACTAAGATCTCATCAATGCAAATCCTGTTATGGCCATCTCGCGAGATTTAACCCACTAAATTTCACCTGATTTCTAAGCTTCCTGCCTTATTCTCCCACTATGCCTATCATTGAACACGCCAGCGGGACCTTGAGAAAATTGTGTCCAATGGGTTTTGATGGAATGGGAGGAATTTAAGAACTAAGAAACAGAGTGAGTTTGTTATTATTTATGGAATTCGACTGATTTTCATCTGAAGTATTAAAAAAGATGATCTGCCCGTACATTATACTTAAGTTTAGCTGTGAGATAACACAAAAAGTGAGGGAAGAAAGCAAACTTTCTCCTGTCAACGTTGGCTAGTGTTGTTGTGAAATTATATGGTAGAAGCTGCTGAAACCTAGCTTTTTGCCTTTGGTAATATTTTCTTGCGAGAAAATAAAGAGAGAAACTTCAGGGAGGTGATGCTTGCTCTCTCACAATGAATAATTGCTCAAGCTTTCACTCCATCGATTACACCGGGTTACATTTTCACCGAGATAGTATGTGGATGCAACACAAACTGAGGTCTGACATTGTGAGTGGCTATTCATTCCATGCAATTCAGCACCCTGTTGCTCAGACTCATTTCTCTTTCCCACTGTGAAGATTCTCTATTTTCCTGTCCCCATGTGACCTGCCATTTAGAGCCCTATTTACTTTCAATTTCTTCTCTTTCACATATCCCACCACTTCCATGTCCTTTTATTCCCTCCATGCTGTGGTACGGTTAATTAATTTTTGAAGGAGAAAACATGGCAAGCCTGTGGGGCAGGAGCTGGTTAGTAGGACTAATTGAATAGCTCTTTCCAAGAGCCAGTGCAGGAACAATATCCTGAAAGGCTTCCTGTGCTGATCCATTCTATTTTTCCACAGCATCACGAGCCAGATAATGTATTCCTTGGCTGCATCTGCTCTGCATGGGAGCATTATGGGATTGTTGCAAAGGCGTCCAATCTTGCATTGTGGTGTGAAATCAGCTGATAATACCACAGATGCATACAGCACCTCAGGACATAATCCACCCACAGCCACAACTCTGGGACACAATTGTCAGTTCTAATAATTGAGAGCAGGAACTCTTCCCATTTTTCCTGCAGCTGAAGGCACAGTGATCTTACCCATAACTATCCTGTCACTTTAACTGAGATGGGCTAATTCAGTATGGATTTGGGATTGAATCTGCATCCTTCCTGAGTTACGAAGCTCAGTATCACATGAGGCATGTCCATCATTGCTACTCTGGAAAAGAAGGGATGTGTTTTTAATTCATTTAAGTGTCATTTTGAACTGCAGCAATGGCTGAGTTGACTGGATATATCTGGCATTCCCATTATTATAATCCATTTGGTCCAGAATTTATTTTTCTTCACACACAATGCAGGTGCAGGACAAAAAAAAATCCTTGACTGATTATGTCTTTCTTGACCTTTTCAATTGTGCCTACAATGCAGATTATGTTCAATCAGGATGTAAACCTGCAATGATAAACAGGAAATGGAATCTTTAGCCGGAATTGTCTAATGGCTAAAGAAATGAATGAAAATTGTATGGAATCACCCTATTGAATTTTTTTTAAGTGCTGGATTCTCCGATCAACTGCGGGCACAGTTGGAATTCACTGGTCCTGTTGGAGTGAACGGATATTTGGCTGAGCGTCACATTCTTCCCATTGTCAGTGGCAGCGGGGCATGAACTGCCAGAGAATTGTGGCTTATGTTTCCATTCATAAGTTTCCAAAGTGATTTCCCTGAAATAGTAAATAATTTCAGCAGTTATTGTCTACATACCAAGCTATGAAAATGCCCCTTCTCGCTGGAGGGAGGAAAGCCTCCTAAGCACTTTGTCCTGGGTGTTTCTGCTTCACACCCAGAATAAAATGTTTGAGGTGTGGCATGAGCCCAGCAACTATCAGCAGGTCAATGATCCATGGATGAAGGGGTTGAGACATTGCATGGATTGAGACAATAAGCAGTTAGTGTCAAGTCTGTCGCCAACTCTACATCCTGCTCAAACTCATTTCAGTTGATGTCAGTTGAACTAATACTTGGCAAGAGTGGAGTGGATGACCAATTCAATCAATACTGCTATTTTGTGTTGCTGCCCAAGGTGACTTTCTGCCCCCGCATCTTAATCCAATCTCCACAACCACATACTTCTCAGCTGGGTCCCTGTAAAATAATGGTTTTCCTCTCCCATTCTTAGAGACACTGAAGCCAATGCTCCTTTACTGCTGTCCCATTGCCAAGCGAGCTCAGTGCGCTCCCCAAGACTTATAGCAGTAGACAGTCAACCTGAAACAAGGAAGGAATGAAGTTCGGTGGCTGGGGACAAGCAGCAGGAAGAAGTCATGGAACATATTAACAGCTGAACCATCATACAAAAGCAAAATACTGAAGATGCTGGAAATCTGAAATAAAAACAAAAAATCCTGTGAAAAGAGAAACAGACTGAAATTTTCAAGTTGATAGCCTATCATCAGAACTAGGAGAAATAGAGATGTAATAGGACAAATAAAGAACCAAATGATTTGTCTGAGGAGGCGTGAATGGCAGTAGAATGAACAACTGCAAGCCTAAAGCAAAAAAAAGAGAAAAATGAGGCAAAAAAACCTGAAACCTGCAGAGAAAAGGGAAGCAACATAATGGCAGAAGTTATGATCTGAAATTGTTGAATTCAATGTGGCGTCCAGAAGGCTGTAAAATGTCGAATTGAAAGATGAGATATCGTTCCTCAAATTTTGTTAGTACACTGTGGGAAGCTGAAGATAAACAGGTCAACAAGGCGGAGAATTGAAATCACATCCCAAAGAATGGACTTCACCGACAATCCATGTTTCAAGATTTGTGCAGCAATATCTGAACATTCAAAATTTTGCACGCATTTCTGATTCACAAACCTCACTTGCTGTCATCAGAATCTTTGCTCATGTTTTTCTGTCAACAGTCACTTGTCAGGTTTTTCTTTCTGAACCATTAAAATATAGCTGCAGGGTTTAGCTATTGTGAAGCTTCTATGGGGTAAGTTTTTGAAAACTCTCCCACTGACAACTTTGCATATATAAAAAATTTACAGCTGAATGTGGGAAACACCCCAGGCAATTTACTAATTTGCTAAGACTATGCTTAGAAAAAATTATTATCAGGAAGGGTTAATAGCATTGTTGGGTGCATGAGAGAAAAAAGAAATGGGGTGGATTTTTTTGTGTGGCCACCTCTGTTGGGGATTGTATACCTGCTACCTGCCCAATGAAAAAGTCTGAAAAGTCTGAAGCCTGACTAATTTCTTTAGTCAAGCCCCTCTTTACCACAATTACAGAAAGATTCTCGTGCATTTGGAGCAGCTGTTGTTTGGACGGGAGGATGGGTGGAAATATTGATTGGGTGCACTGCTGAATCCAACAAATCCAATTAAGTTAAGGAAGAAGATGCAATTCTGAGGAAAGACACAGTGTACATAGATCACAATACAAAAATAATCAATAAACGTGTTTCTGAACATTTTATGGGCAATCTGCAGCATTCCCTTTCAGAACTTTTAGTTAGACTGCCTAATGCCATAGTGACTTTACAATCAAATGAGTTTACTTGTGGGTTTACTATCAAATAAATCGGTTGGACTTAAACCTAGTGTTGTCAGACTTCTTATTGTGTTTATCCCAGTCCAATGCCGGCTTCTTCACATAATAGTGAGCATACTATCCAAACATCTTCAAAATTGCATTAGGGTCTAATGACATCATAGGCATGGATTTGTGAGAACTAATGAGACTTTGCTTTGCTGTGCTAACAGCCCACCTTAACATTTGAACCAAAATAAACATTGGTGAGAATGGGACAGTACGCTTGGGCCCTAACTTCAATTGTTCTCCAGTTAGTGAGACGGTTCTCTGCTTGGGATCAGTTGGTGTGGGGGGTGGGAAGGGGAAGGTGCGTCCAACGGCTCTCTGCCTGGGATCAGTTGGGAGAGGGAAGGTGGGTCCAACTGCTCTCTGCTTGATTTCAGGCATGTTAAGCACCGCCCGCAGGCTTCTGCAGTGCGATGTGGCATCACTAATATTTTTGCAGGCAGAATGCGAATGGGTCTAAAAGCCAGATCTGAAACACCCCCAGTTTCAAGTCCACCCAGCACTTAGAAACAAAATGGTAAAATAGAACCCACTGTGTCAAAAGGTTATCAGTTCAAGATCCATTCCATAGACTTAGCAATCTGGTCCAGTGCTGAGAGAGAGCTGCACCATCAGAGGGTCTGTCATTCATACATTTCAGCCAAGGCCATGTGTATTTTCTCATATGGATGTAAGAAGTCCCAAAGCACTATTTCAAAGAGGTGGGAAATTCCTCCAGTATGTATCCCTCAACTAAACATATAAAAATCAAGTTATCTGTTCATTAGCACATTGTTGTTTGTGGGAGCTTGTTGTGTACAAAGTGGCTTTCCTACTTTACCACAGCAAGTACAAGTACTTCATTAGCTGAAATACACTACATAAATGCAAGTTCTTTCTCTCTTATCAGGATGTGAGTTACATTGCAGCTCGATACAAAAGCGTTAAATACTTGCACACATTACACATTCTCCAAAGCAGCAGCAACAACAGACAATTCAGTAGAATATCAAACAGATCTGTTCTGAGGCTGGGAAGGATCGATCAATCAGCTGTGCTCCAATAATCCTCTGTCTGGCACAATGGCTGTAGACTGATTCATGGCATTGGAAGAATCACTTGAACATACAATCACTTTCTGATAAGTGCATATCCAGCTTGTACACAGCAGCCTGTAGATTCAAACTGATCATCCAAAAAGCTTTGTGTCTCAACCATGTCAATCCCCATTTTAGGTCAACTGAACAAGAAAATACCTGACAAAAACAGCATTGGACAAAAGAAAAACACAATCTGAATTTTGAAATCTACCATTGGATATGAGGTAAAAACAGAAAATGCTGGAAATATTCAGCAGGTCAGGCACTGTCTGTGGAAAGAAACAGAGAAATCCTTTTGGGTTCATAACCTTTCACCAAAATGGATGAAAGTTGGAAATGTAGAAATGTTTTGTTTTGATTTGATTTATTATTTTCACATGCTTTAGTATACAGTGAAAAGTATTATTTCTTGCACACTATACAGATAGCGCATACCGTACTTAGAAAAGGAGAGAGGGTGCAAAATGTACTGTTACAGACATAGCTAGGGTGTAGAGAAAGATCAACTTAATGTGAGGTAGGTCCATTCAAAAGTCTGAAAGCAGCAGGAGGAAGCTGTGATTGAGTCAGTTGGCACATGTCTTCAGACTTTTGTGTCTTTTTCCCAAACAGAGGAAGATGGAAGGGAGTATGTCCTTAATTATGCTGTCTGCTTTTCCGAGGCAGCAGGAAGTGTTGATGGCATCAATAGGTGGGAGGCTGGTTTGAATGATGGACTGTGCTTCATTCTGAAATCTTTGTAGGTTTCCGCAGTCTTGGACAGAGGAGGAGCCATACCAAGCAGTGATACAATCAGAAAGAATGCTTTCTACGGTGCACCTGTAAAAGTTGATGAGAGTCTTAGTGGACATGCCAAATTTTCTTAGTTTTCTGACAAAGCAAAGGTGTTGGTGAGCTTTCTCAGTTATAGCATCGGCATGGAGGGACCAGGACAGGTTGTTGCTGATCTGGACACCTAAAAACTTGAAGCTTTTAAACATTTCTACATCATCTCCATTGATGTAGACAGGGGCATGTTATCCACCATGCTTCCTGAAGTCGATGACTATCTCCTTAAGTTTGTTGACATTGTGGGAGAGATTATTGTCATTGCACCAGTTCACCAGATTCTCTATCTCTTTCCTATACTCCGTCTCATCATTGTTTGAGGTCCAAACCACTACCGTGTTGTCATCAGCAAACTTGACAATCGAGTTGGAGGGGAATTTGGCCACACAGTCATAGGTCTATAAGGAGTATAGTAAGGGACTGAGGACACAGCCTTGGGCACCAGCATTGAGGATGATCAGGGAGGTGGTGTTGTTGCCAAGATATTGTGTTGGTTTTGAATAAGTGAAAGGGGGAAAGGGAGGAAGAAAAACAAGACGGAACATCCATGATCGGATAGCAGGTGAAAGAGATTAAATGACAAAAGATGTCATGGTTCAAAAGCCAAAGGAAGTGGTCATGGTTAAAGTAAAGAAACAAAAGATATGTCTAAATGATCAGTGTGAATGACAGGGTACCTCCCGTTTGAAGCAAAGAGATTAAGAAAGAAACAAGAAAAATCTGGTGATGCGCCTTGAGCTTTTGCTGAGCTTCACTGGAATACTTCAGGAGGTCAAAGACAGAAAGGTTATACAGAACACAGAGTTCAAGGTGCATGTGTAATGGCATCCCTCAGTCAGCAGCTGGCTTCCTGGCAAGAATAGACTCAGTCCACTTCCCAAGCTGCTAGGAAACACAGTTTGTCTCTTTTTTTTGCACCAAGTTGCACAAGATACTGTCTGCGAGCTCACCCAAAGAAATGGTGTGAATCACTCCCATTTCCATGCTCGTTCAGTATTGAGAGTATTTTGGTAAGATCGCCCCAATAACTTACAATCATGTTTTAACACTATATATCTTCTCAGGCATGTTATCAAACAAAATTTGGCATGTAGCCACATGAATATTATGACAGACTCTCTCTTTATTCATGGCAGTCCTTCCAAGCTATCCTTGTCCTAATATGGCTCAGTGTTGAATTTTGTCTGGAAACCCTTCTGTGAAGCAACTTATGTTTTAGTACATTCACGACACTATATAAACGAAAGCCATTGTTATTCTTTGTCCATTATTTCAAGAGGCTTTAACCTGTTTAAAATGAATGTCTCCATTATGTCAAGAGGCAAAGAAATTTCATATTGCTATAATGAATTTAAGTTTATTTTATAATATTGTGCAGTATAATTGTCAGTCTTATAAAGGATGTTCGGTTTATATGTTAATCTATAATTTCTTAAAATTAGCACATGGCTTACACATTTCTCCAACCTTAATGCTCCCAAATTTCACCTTCCTGTATTGCCAAATATAAAGGTCTTTCTCTCTCTCGGGTGCCACTTTACCCTGTAACTTACTGTGAGCAGTGCCTCAGGAAAGCTACTGGTGTTGTAAAGAAAAAAACTGCCTGTTTAAAACTGAACAATTATAAACCCCATATGGATGAGCCACAGATTTAACTGGAGTTGACAGTACACAATCTGGAATAAATTATGCAATGCTGTTTTAAACTTTTCCCCTCCAGTAAATTCATCACGTCCTGAGTATGAAATTACAATCTTCCTTGTTCTGCATTTTACCTGCAGTTTTCTTGGGCACTGCTGAACACACACATGCAATTAATTGATCAGTGAAATGTTTGGAGTACAGAAGTGTAGTTAATCATGGACTTTACAACATATATTTTAGAATCATTTGCAAATTGAATGAGATAGAAGGATATAACTGATATGACACTAACTACTGAGTTATCCTGAGTTGATTTGTTTTCCAAATGTATTGCTTAAGAACGTGATATGCTATAGACCAGAAAAAGCCTATTTTGATTCCTTTTGCTGAATCACATGATTGTGCTTAATCTTACGTTGAACTATTTGGTTCCTGTGTATTATAATTGGAAATTGTGGCTTGGGTCTTCACTGACCAAATTGCAAAAGGTAATTTTTTACATAGATTGATCAAAGTGTGCAAACAGGTAGCTTGCTGTGTAAGGACTAAAAATAAACATCTTACTGGAAATCCAGAGGCCCAAATAGAGAGCAGTGAAGACAATAATAATGCTGGAATTTTACAGCCTCATCATGGCAGGGGTGGGACAGTAAAATGCAGTGAGCTTTTCAAAAGTCTATTGAGTTTGGCAGGACTATCAAATCCCACTCGTATAGAATTCTACCTGGCTCGGGCAGGCACAGACCGTTTAATGACTTTTTTTTTGTAATTGGACCATTCAAACAAAGCAAGGTGATGATTGGATGAAATTGGTCTCCATAGGCTTTCCTGTGTAAAGAAAATATGAAGAGATTCCCCAAAGGCCAATGTAACAGGAATTCCTGGCAGCTAGGTGAGTGGCTACAGATGCCCTCTTCTGCCTTCTCTTCCTCCTCCAAAGTTGCAGAGTGCTCATCAACTCTGTCCTCTTGGAGCTCCAGTTCTCACTGTTTTGTTTATGTTGTTCAAGGTGCAACGGACCACTATCATTCTGAGACTTTGTCTGGTGCAAACTAAAGGAATTCCCCTGACCTGTCCAGGAGCCATAAAAGTATCTTCAGCATCACAATGCTTGCTCAATTACAACTCTGGTATTCATGTGGCTTCTATTATATGTCTCTTGTGTGGCACTGTCTGCACTGCTCACAGATGTCATCAGCCTCAGATGGTGGCACTCCCATGTATCTGTTGCCCTAGTCCTTTTTGTTAGCAGCAGTCATGGGTTTGAAAGGTGCTGTCTAAAGTGGTGACTTGCTACAGCGCATCTTGTAGATAGTACAAATTGCTAACACTATACATGGGTAGTGGAGAGAGTGAATGTTTGTGAATAGGATATCAATCAAATGGCTGCTTTGTTCTGAATGGTGTCAAGCTTCTTGAGTGTTATTAGACCCGCGTTCATCCAGGCAATGGCAATTCCTGTGAAGACTAATAACTGGAAAGTACCTGAAAAAGCCACAAAACTCCAAGGTAATAGAATTAATCTCCAAAGTACAGAAAGCCATTAGTGAAAACACACTCTCAGAATGTGTCCAATGAGCAAAAAAGACCTTTCACTAATAGGCAAGGAAACAGATGTCAGACCTCAGGACTTAAAACCTTTCTTGCCTTGCAAATCTCAGCCACTTCAATTCCTTCTGCCCTCTTGCTTTTAAGGCCACAAGACCATAAGACATAGGAGCAGAATTAGGTCACTTGGCCCATCGAGTGTGCTCCTCCATTCAATCATGGCTGATGTTTTTCTCAGACCCATTCTCCTGCCCTTTCCTCATAACCTCTGATCCCTTATTAATCAAGAACCTACCTATCTCTGTCTTAAAAACATTCAACAATCTGCAGCAGATTTCCACAGATTCACCACTCTCTGGCTGAAGAAATTTCTCCTCATCTCTGTTTTAAAGGATCGTCACTTTAGTCTGAGGTTGTGCCCTCTGATTCTAGTTTTTCCTCCTAGTGGAAACATTGTCTCCACATTTACTCTATCCAGGCCACGCTGTATCCTGTAAGTTTCAATAAGATCCCCCCTCATCGTTCTAAACTCCAACAACTACGGACCCAGAGTCCTCAACCGTTCCTCCTATGACATGCTCTTCATTCCAGGGATCATTCTTGAAAACCTCCTCTTTCCAAGGTCAGTACATCCTTCCTTAGATAAGGGACCCGAAACTGCTCACGATACTCCAAATGGGGTCTGACCAGAGCCTTATACAATCTCAGAAGTACATCCCTGTTCTTGTATTCTAGCCTTTTGAACATGAATGCTGACATTGTATTTGCCTTCCTAACTGCCAAATGAACCTGAACGTTAACCTTAAGAGAATCTTGAACAATAACTCCCAAGTCGCTTTGTGTTTCTGATTTCCTAAGCATTTCCCTATTTAGAAAATAATCTATGCCTCCATTCTTCTTTCCAAAGTGCATAACCTCACACTTTTTCACATTGGGCAAAGAAGTGGCAGATGGAATACAATCTCCTAACCTGTCCAAGTCCTTCTGCAGGCCCCCTGCTTCCTCAATACTACCTGTACCTCTATATATCTTTGTATCATCTGCAAACTTAGCAACAGTGCCTTCAGCTCCTTCTTCCAAATCGTCAATGTATATTTTGAAAAGTTGTGGTCCCAGCACTGACCCCTGAGGCACACCACTAGTCACCTGCTGTCATCCTGAGAAAGACCCTTTTATCCCCACTTTCTGCCTTCTGCCAGTCAACCAATCCTCCATCCATGACAGGATCTTACCATTAACACCATAGGCTTTTACCTTATTTAACAGTCTCCTATGTGACACCTGGTCAAAGGCCTTCTGGAAATCTAAATAAATCATGTCCGCTGGTTCTCCTTTATCTAACTTCCTTGTTACCTCCTCAAAGAACTTTAACAGATTTGTCAGATATGACCTCCCCTTGACAAAGCCATGCCGACTCAGTCCTGTTTTATCATAATCTTCCACTTTTTTCTAGAGAACTCCAGGAAGTCTGGGAAATCCCTGTGTTGAAGTCAGAATTTATGGTTAAACAGTACCTAATGATCATTTCACATATTTAAATAACAGACCTCTCTGTTCCTTGGGAATTTCCTGTGTACTGAAGAATTTGCTCATATTAAAGGCAGAAGTTGGTGTGTTCCATGATCCTGATATGCCAATAGTTTTAGCTTTTTTAACTGCTGAATTGGATCGCAATCTTCCTACATTTCTAATTTTTTTTGGCAGAGGGCGGGTTTTTAACCAGTTTGGAGAAGGGTGAGACCTAAACATGCTGGAAAACTCAGCTTCAAAGATATTAGGTGCCATTTTAAAAGAGTGCCCAGTCTTAAAGTGAAATTGAAGACACCCCTCCCTCTCCATACAGACATCAGGACCACTCCCCCTCTCATTGAAGGCATGTTTTCCCTCCTTTCATTCCCAAATAGATGACCGGCTTGATCTCACCCTCCCTCCCTCCCCCTACCCCGCCCTCCCCCCCAATGAACAAAGATCGCTGAATTGCTAGCATTGGGACCCTCCTATTAGTTCCTCTTTCATGCCCCACCATCATGTGTCCCCTCATGCCCCACCCCCTTTGTGTCCTACGTTCATGCCCCACCTCTTCAGGCCTTATCCCAGGCAGTGACAGTTGGTACTTCCAGCTTGGCCTTGCCAGGGTGCCAGGCAGCGGGTGGGCTTTGCCAGGATGCCAGGGGGATAGTGCTAGATGGGCACTAACCAATCATATTCCCAAGCAAATGAGGTCTTCAATGTCCACCCCCCCGCCTCCCCCACACCCCCCCCACACCCCCCCACACCCCCCACCCCCACCCCCCTGCCCCCCGCCCCCCACCCCCGACCCCCCCCGGCCTTTCCATCACATCTTGTCTCTGTGGAGATCAGTCCCGATTTGTGCTGGGTTCTTGCTGGTTGGGAAATAGGAGACAGAGGGTAGTTGTGGAGGGTACCTTGTCGGGCTGGAGGCCAGTGACCAGTGGTGTGCCGCAGGGCTCGGTACTGGGACCTCTCCTCTTTGTAGTCTACATAAATGACTTAGAAGAGGGCGTAGGTGGTGTGATCAGCAAGTTTGCTGATGACACCAAGATGGCAGGGTTGGCGGGTACAGAACTGGATTGTCAGGTGATACAACAGGATATAGATAGGTTGGTGCAGTGGGCAGATAGGTGGCAGATGGCATTTAATCCTGACAAATGCGAGGTGATGCATTTTGGAAGGAATAATGCAGAGAGGAGCTATGTGATAAAAGGTAGGCCGATTAGGAGTATAGACGTACAGAGGGACCTGGGAGTGCAGGTTCACAAATCCATGAAGGTTGCGTCACAAGTGGAGAACGTTGTTAGGAAGGCTTATGGGATGTTAGCCTTTATAGGAAGGGGCTTAGAGTATAAAAGCTGCCGTCTAATGCTTCAGTTATATAGAACGTTGGTTAGACCGCATTTGGAGTACTGCGTCCAGTTCTGGTCACCTTATTACCGGAAGGACGTGGAGTCTCTGGAAAGGGTGCAGAGGAGGTTTACCAGGATGTTGCCTGGCATGGGGGGACTGGGTTACGAGGAGAGATTGAAGAGACTGGGGCTATTCTCCTTGGAAAGACGGAGATTGAGAGGGGACATGATAGAGGTATATAAGATACTGAAGGGAATAGATAGAGTTAATAGTGAGAGACTGCTCCCTAGACTGGGTACGAACACGAGAGGTCATCACTTAAGGGTGAGGGGGGGAGGTATAATTTGGAGGTAAGAGGAAGGTTCTTTACGCAGAGAGTTGTGGGGGTCTGGAATGCGCTACCGAGTAGGGTGGTGGAGGCAGGAACGTTGGACTCGTTTAAGATGCAGTTAGATAGGCACATGAGTGAAACGAGAATGGAGGGATATGGTAGGGGCTATTAAATAGGGTTAAACCTCGGGAGACACCGGAAGGGCAGGCTGTATGATTAATATTTTTTTGTCTTTATTCCACAGGTGGAGGTCCACCTCGTGTCAAGCGAGGGGCATGCACACGGCGGGTCGTGCGTGGGCTGCTCTTGGAAGTCCAGGAGTGGCCTAGTACTTCATGTCGGTGTGTGTGCTTGATCCTGGACCGATAGACGGGCTCCACAACAGCTCAGTGACTAGCACTGCTAGCTGTGCAGATACATGGATTTGGGCCTATGTCTGTGGGAGTTTGCGCATTCTCCCTGTGGTTGCGTGGGTTTCCTCCGGGCGCTCCGGTTTCCTCCCACACCCCAAAGATGTGCTCTTAGGCTAATCGGTTTCCACCAAATTGACACTATTTCTTCCCTGAATCTGACTGAGTAGGGTCCCATTCGTAGACATGCAGGGTAGAATAGGTGTAGGGCGATGCGGCGGCGCGGGCTCGTTGGGCCGAAGGGCCTGTTTCCCGTGCTGGGTTGTTCTTTGTTCTTCTTTGTTCTTTGTTCTTGCTGTGCCCAAATGTTCCAATATCCCAGCAGCAGGGAGAATCCAGCTTAAAATCAATTAAGCATATTTAAATAAATATTTAAATATGCTAATCTGGTTCTTGCCCTCACTGAACAGGAACCATCGGGGCATGGGTGCTGGGAAAATCACAAAGGGGTTCTTTCCGGTGCTAAATGCACTAGTCCCTTCCACTGTGATTCCCCGAACCTGCCTGCCCCCACTGTCATCTGTGTGGGGTGCTACACAGTTGGAAAGTCACCTCCTCTGTGTTCCACCTACCTAGCCTCTTGTCCATCACTCCAATCATTTTTGCCCATCAAGACAGCCATGTCTTTAGCGACTGAAGTCCCATTATCTCTTTCCTAACACCCACCTCTTTGACCAACCTTTTGTCAACCCCTATAATATCTACTTCTTTGGCTCAGTTCCATCGTTTTTTTCTGAGTACATGTTTGTTGCATATGTGGTGTCTGTCTCTTTAAGACACTGCAACAGAAGTGAGTCACCTGATTTAAAGGACCAACGGAAACTGAAAGTGAGTGAACACACCAGAGGATGGAATTGTTTCTCAGGTAGAATTTTCTAGAAGCTGTGTAAATATGTAAGGTATGGAGCTGCTGCTTCATGGCAACTAAGGACTGCAAACTCCTGTACCAACTTTCTCTTATTATTAAATACCTTTTATTTCTAACAAAACCGGAAATCTCTTGACAATAAGATGGAATTGATTGAATGTCGCAGTCTACCTGTGAGTGTCCGGTTTAATTGAAGTTGAAAAGGGGGATACCTATGGATGAAGAAACTTGGTGAAGAGACTCAATGAGATTTGTTGAGCTAGTGCTAGATTTGAGGAGCAGTCCAAGTACTGAATCCAATCTGGCCAGTAAGTAAAGCCTTTTGGAAAGTTTATTTATTTATTAGTCACAAGTAAGGCTTACATTAACACTACAATGAAGTTACTGTGAAATTCCAGTTAAAATGAAGAGTGATTTTCCAGCCTTCAGGAGCAATAAAAGTGAAACTCAAGTGAAAAGAAAAAGTACAGTGTTTTTTTTTGTTTTAGAAATAAAAGGACAATATATCCACAAGACATAGCAAAATTAAGCCATTTGGTATATTATGTATGCTGTGCCATTCAGTCATGGTCAATAAGATTCTCAACCCCATTCAACTGCCTTTTCCCCATAACAGTTGATCCCTTTTCTAATCAAGAACCTACCTAACTCTCTTAAATACACTCAATGACTTGGCTTCCACAGCCTTCTTTGGTGATGAATTCTATAGATTCACCCCCTCTGGTTGAAGAAATTCCTCCTCATCTCTATTCTAAAGGATTATCCCTTTACTCTGAGGCTGTGTGCTTGGATCCTAGTCTCTCCTATGAATGGAAATATCTTCCCCATCTCCACTTTATCCAGGCCTTCCAGCATTCTGTGAGTTTCAATGAGATCCTCCCTCATCCTTCTAAACTCCATCGAGTAAAAACCCAGAGCCCTCAACGCTCCTCATATGTTCAGCTTTTCATTCCCAAGATCGTTCTCTTGAACCTTCTCTGGAACCTGTCCAAGGCCAACACATCCTTCCTTAGATACAGGGCCCAAAATTGTTCATAATATTCCAAATATGGTCCGACCAGAGCTTTATAAAGCCTCAGTAGTAGATCCCTTCTTTTGAATTCTAGTCCTCTCAAAATGAATGCTAACATTGCATTTATCTTCCTGAATATCAAGTCCATCTACAAGTTAACCTTAAGAGAATCTTGAATGAGGACGCCTAAGTCCCTTCGCATTTCTGATTTCTGAATTTTCTCCCCATTTAGAAAATAGCCTAAGCCTCTATTCTTCCTACCAACATGCATAATCTCTCACTTCCCCACGTTGTATGTCATCTGCCACTTCTTTGCCCACTCTTCTAACCTGCCCAAATTGTTCTGTAGCCTTTCCGCGTCCTCAATCCTACCTCCTCAATACTACACAACTAGAAGCTGTGTTTCAGAAGTAACGTGGAAATGAGATTTGCTACAGTTAAACAAGAAAGAAAGGAGCTGCAGGACCACTGAGACTCTAAGGCTCCCGATCTCAATAGAGCCTGTGGGCTGGGCTGGGCAGGGCAGGGTGGGGTGGTGGGGGGGTCCCTAGTAGCAGTCCCTGCACTGGGGGTCAGCAGGCAGTGGTTTGAAAGTTTCTGGAAGAGGAGAAGACTTCCATCTATTTGAAAGTAAGCTCTTGGAAAAGTTAAAAAACACCAATTCTGACTGGAGCCACTGTAACATTGACAAATAGATCAATGTTAGAATAAGGAGAGAGAAATGGATTATCCAGGCAGCCAGAAAAAATGGGAAAACTGCAGAAATTGATGTAAAAGTCTTCCAGCAGCTAAAAAGAGTTTTAAAACCCATGAAAAGATCCAAAGGAAGGAGCTGTAGGTTCCCGCCAAAACTCAAGCAGAGGGAAAGCACAGAGAGAGAAACAGGACTGTGGCAGTTTTTAAAAAAGCTAACTGTCTTAAAGCAGTAATGCAATCCAAGAGGCAATGCATTTAAAGTTGTGCAACATTTTACACAACAAGCACAAAAAAGAACAACAGACAAGAAAATCAGAGAAGACCCCAGAGACAGGGCAACTCTAAAACAGGTCTATAAGCTACTGAAGACCTCGGTAGAGGAAATGAAGACCTTGTGGTGACAATGGAGCTCAGAGGTGATAATAATCCCTCTAGCAATAGGCAGCACCAGACTCAGAATAGGAGTAAAAGTCTCCTGAGGGAAGGGTTCTCATGACCTCAGGAAGGCAACTGAAGACCTTAAATGACTAAATGAAGAGGCAAAGGCAGTTGCATCCCATCCTTTTGTGTGTAATGAGATGTTCCTTGAATGTTGTAGCAGTAAACTACAAGCAAACAATAAAGCTGCAATCAGTCAGAGTAAGACAAGCCAAAGAAGAAGAGAAGGGCAAAGGAAATCCCATGTAATGCATGCTCTCACTTTTGTGATCAGTGAGAGAATTGCATGTCTGAGTGAAACACTTCAAAGATTGATGGTGCCCATATGGGGCATCCTGTATCATCTATTACAAAAGCCATTGTGCTGTTGATGCAGAAATCAGAGCAAAACCATCTTAACCAGAGTCATATTGGGAATTCACTAGAGATCCATTTGAATGATTGAACTACCAGTTGTAAGGAATACACAAATGAGTTGGAGAAATTGGCATTCTGCAGAGAGGCAGAAACTGTTTGGTGTTCGAGAGTGCTGTGGAGGACATGAAAACGGATAAATCTAGAGAAAGAACACAACTGTTGAATAAGTTAGCAATTCAGGGCAATTGTCTAATTTAAAAAGACAAGAAGGAAGAAATGCTGACTATAGAGTTTGATGCAACTATGAAAGGAATGTGGCAGTAGTTGCATTAATTTCTGCATCTTGATCAATTGAGCCAGTGGGCTGATGAATGGTAGATGGAGTTTAATTTAGATAAATATGAGGTGATGTATTTTGTTAGATCGAATCAGGGCAGGACCTACTCAGTTAGTGACAGGACGTTGGGGAGAGTTAGAGAATAAAAAGATCTAGGAATACAGGTTCATAGTTCTTTGAACGTGGAGTCACAGGTGGACAGAATGGTGAAGAAGGCATTCAGCATGCTTGATTTCATTGGTCAGAACATTGAATACAGGAGTTGGGACGTCTTGTTGAAATTGTTGAAGGCCACACTTGGAATACTGTGTACGGTTTTGGTCACCCTATTATAGAAAGGATATTATTAAACTGGAAAGAGTGCAGAAAAGATTTATTAGAATGCTACCAGGGCTTCATGGTTTGAGTTATAAGGAGAGGCTGGATAGACTGGGACTTTTTTTTTCTCTGGAGCGTGAGAGGCTTGGGGTGATCTTATAGAGGTCTATAAAATAATGAAGGACCTACATAAGGTGGACAGTCAACATTTTTTCCTAAGATAGGGGATTCTAAACTAGAGAGCATAGGTTTAAGGTGAGAAGAGAGGTACAAAAAGGTCCAGATGGGCAATATTTTTACTCGGAGTGTGGTGAGTCTCTGGAACGAGCTGCCTGACCTAAATACCAGAAAGTATCACGACCCTTCTTTTCATAAGTGACAATCTGAGATTGTGCAAGAACCAAGACATAAGACCGAGTTCTCTTGCAATGTGTTGTAGTTTAGATTGTGTGACAGAGAAAAGGATCATGACATCATCCACCGTATGAATCCTTGGTCAGTGCACAGACTAGGACAGAACTCGGAAAGCAACAAGCCTATATAGAAGAGACCCAGGCAAGACCATGTTTAAAACTGTGCATTGTTGGAGTTTTCTAGAAGAACTGTTTTATATTAAATGAAAGTCTTACGATCACTCCGAGAACAGTGGTTACATTGATTTACAAATGTGTGTGATGTTTATTTAGAATTTTGAACATTGTATATGAAATTAAAGGGGGGAGGAATGTTGTGTCTGTTGCTTTAAGACAGTACAACAGTGAGTCAGTCACCTGTCGAGGGACAAATGGAAACTGCATAAGTGATCATACTAGAGCATGGAGTCCTCTCAGGCCGAATTTTCTAGAAGGCATGTTGTAAGGATTGGAACTGTTGCTCTCGGTCAGCCAAGGTCTGCATACTCCTGTGCCAAGTTTTTCTTAACAATAAATACCACTTGTTCCTAATAAAACTTGAAATCTCTTGACAAATGCATAAACGTTTTAGGCATTTTCCAATGGTATTAGGTGCTAAATAAATAGTGTGGTAAGCACTCACATCAGATCTCAGGTTGCACTGCAATTGTGGTAGCATCCAAGTAACACAATGTGATTGGAAGCTATGCAATACTTGAGTGAGAGGGGAATTGCTTAGCAATCGGCATGAATCTCTAACTTAAACCCTTCAGCATTCTCAGCAGATAGGTTCCATTATGTAATCTGATGGCCTTATCTCTATGCTGCAATTTGTCGAACAGATTTGCTTCTCCCGTTACTTTTAGTGCCTAACTAATTAAAAATTCCATTACTGTTCGATTAGAGACTTCTACAGTGAAAATAAAGGGCTGTACATTTATAACGAAACAGCCACAGAGTGGGGAAAAGATTAAACTTCACAATGGAAGCAATTAAAGGGATGATGTGTGGCAGTATTACAAATTTAAAATTAGTGTTTTTAAGAAGTTTTACAAAAATCTCATTCAGTGAAAATAGATTATGTTCATTATTCATAACAGTTTATAGCAAACTAATCAATCTTCACTTGTAAATTCAACTGCTTTGCATAGTTCATTACTTTGGTAATGCAAAACTTGCTGAATAATTAAAATTGTAAATTATAAAACACAACTGCTAAACTGTGGGAAATGATCTGTGCAATGAAAGGGAAAACTTATTAGTGTGTTTTACAAAATTCAGATGATTTGAATACTGAATAATGTCTAAAATGTAATTTATTTATTAAAATCTACAAGGAGCTGATGGCAGTACTGTCAAAACGTCTGCTCTTACCTGTAATTGCTTTTTACAATTTGGAATTTGACAACTAAACTTTGTGTAACGATACTTATGCTTTTTCGGGGGTAAAAGGAACAAATTTACTTTTTTCTATACCATTCCTAGTGCCTCTGGCTATAATACATTCTACATCTCATTCACAGTAACTCAGACTCTGTGGCCCAAATTTGTATCTTTGAGACAGATAAGCAGCAGTTGGTAAAGTTCCTGGGGGTGAAAACGGGAGAGTTTCTGATCTGTTTTTCAGTGAGTTTAAATCTAATATCTTATGAACTTAAAGCAGACAAAATTCTCAATCTGCTTCTCATCACTAGGGGAAGGGTTGGGGCTTAAAATGCCAGAAAGCTGGCTGAAAGCAGCAGAGGGCACCAACACACATGTACCGGTCTCTCTGCACAGAGCAGAATTATTGATTCCCACTCTCAGCCCCTTCATCTACTGATCTCAAATGCAGAGTGGTAGCAGGTCCTGCCCCTTAGCACTGCCAAGCTGGCACAGCCCAAGAGGAACCCTCCCCTTTCCCCTGATCTCAGTGGCTTCAAAGAATGCTGGTTCTACTGGCAAGGCCATCACGTCTGGTCCTTGTTACTGGGGACCAGTTGTGATTCTCTCAGCTGAGAACCTCCACTGTCAAGACCACATGAGCAAGTGTGGCCGGATGATAACATCCCAGGCTCGTTAATCATATGTTAAATATATTTAATTTAATGCCAGAAAAGGCAGCAGTTGCAGGTACCAAATATACACAGGCAGAAGCAAATTTCACTTTTTGTAACATAAATCAACAAACAAATGATATTTCAAATAAAAAAGGTAAATTTAATTTTAAATAGTCTGTGCAGTACAGATGTGTCTTTGGCAACCGCGAGCACGTATATCAGTCCATGCAGATATGTTGCGCTGTACGCCGTTCCAATGTTCCCTAACTTAGCCTCTGGTATGTAGTATCTCTCATTTTCCAACTCAACCAATTTGCCCTTCCAGTTGTGTTTACCAGCAGCTTTATTTCACCCAAAACCTCTGAAGATGGTTGATTCTACAGAATCCCCTTAGACAGTCTTGATGATGGATGTTTCCCAGAGAATTCTTTGGGCACAAACCTTTTTTTAAAACCCCATTAAAAAGTCTCATCACCTCTGGCAAAAGTGAAGTAGCGGCAGTAAAATTATTCAATTCACTATCCCTGTTCTAACCCTGTCTTTGGCTTTCTATCCATTTAACTATATTAAATACATACAGTTCCTTGTAAATGTGCCTTTTCTATTCTCACTTCTGCTGCAGCTCCCCTTTGTATATTGTCATAAGGGTTTTATGTGTTAACTTTCTTCCTGGTGATATTGCTTTTAGATCAAGGATGTCCAGGTCACATGGGCCATTTCTTTATTATTCAAGAAAATTACAATTACTCCCTTTTACAGTTGATGCAAACTCTTCCAAATCCTTTACAAACATTTTTAAAAACAATTACAGGTTCCACAGACATTTAAAGAAATTGCAAATTTCCCTTACTGCTTCTGAGTCAAAGGTTATCACACCTCTACACAACGTACCAAAGTTGCATCTGAAATGTAAGGATGGATTTGTACCTTAAACAACTGTCCAAGTTTCTCTGACTTGGTATAGGCCATGTAAATAAGATCTAGGGGAAACAATTTCAGAATACAAAACTGATATTAAACACATCAGTCAAACATTGTGCCAATGGGCTCCCTTATCTTTCAAAGACTGCAAATGCACTCTTAACAAACTGCTCATAAATCAACCTGCAGCCAGTGAGACAGGCAGCTGGCTCCAATTATAAACAACAGCATTCTGACTCAGTGGCATGTTGCTAATGGGTATTACACTGGCACCTCAATTATCAATCAAATCGGAGCCTGTAGAGGTGTGAATCCAATGTGAAGGGTCTGGCAAGCTGCCTTTTTCAAAGGTACTTAAGAGAAGCAAATAAAAAGTGTACTGTGATATAAAATTTAATTTGAGGAAAACAAAATACCTTTTTGGATTCCGTTTAAAACATCAGAAAGAATTTAAGCATGAAGTTTGCAAAGGTTACATGCCGCTTTTGGAGAATTAACTTAACACTAACTGATTATTTGAGCAGCTAACATTCTAATATTTGTAAAAATTATCTGCCTGATTTAATGTGATGTGGACACTGTGTGTGGCAAGTTGGCACAGTAGCTAGCACTGCTGCCTCACAGTGCCAGGGACCTGGGTTCGATTCCCAGCTTGGGTTGCTGTCTATGCGGAGTTTGCACGTTCTCTCCCTGTCTGCGTGGGTTTTCTCCGGGTGCTCTGGTTTCCTCCCACAGTCTGAAAGATGTGCTGGTTAGGTGCATTGGCCATGCTAAACTTTCCCTCAGAGTGCCCGAACAGGCGCCAGAGTGTGGCGACTAGGGGAATTTCACAGTAACTTCATTGCAGTGTTAATGTAAGCCTACTTGTGGCACTAGTAAATAAACTAAACATTGAAAGGGCTAAAGTAAATAACCCTACCAAAGTGAGTGAGGGGATTGTAATGCAGGATGCAGACAACAAGCCAACTTCATGCTACATGCTCATTTAAATAATCCGGATGCAGCCATTGCGAATCACACTGTTTGACAATACGCAGGCCTTACGGGCGAAAGTAGAAAGATGTCTTGCATGCATAATAGGCCAAGTGTTCTTCAAAGGGCAAAAGGCAGTGGGAACAGATAGGTCTGAAAATTAGCATCAGGAGTCTATCCCCAAGAACATGAAAGCCAGGAAAATTCTTTTAAAACTCAGTCGGTTGGTGCTCGCTGTTCCCCCTCTCTGCTCTCAGGGAATAGAAAGGGAAAATTATTAAACGATCTCAAGTTTTGATAGGAGTAGTCCAGAGAGACTTCAACAAGAGAAAATAGGCTGCAGTCTGACAAGGCAACAGGGTAGCCATTTGACGAGGCGAGGGGGTAGGATCAGGCAGGAGGCGAGAAATCACAAACATGCCTGGTTTCTCACCTCCCCCAATCGTACCAGCCCTGTTTTGCTGGCAAAATCGGCTTTGTGCCCAAAGGGGGAGCAAAGCCAATGTAAATATTAATTACATGGTATCAACCTTAACAGCTGGGATTTTCCGCTGAAGATGATTGCTCCTGGATAGGGAAAGGATCCAGAAAGGAAGAGTTGAAATTGGTACTTGTACTGGATTATAATATAAACATAAAACAATTGTGAATCACAGAATGTTTTCTGCTGCCTAATGTGGTAAAAAAAATACCCACATGTTAAACACCCCATGCGGTGTCAAATGACGTTGGTACCTCAAATAAGATTAGATCAATTGTGGGATCCTGGGGAGAGAATGGGAAATGCATCTTTTTTAATCAAAGCAAATAAAGTGTCATAATGCTGGATTTATTTCACTATTCCTCCAAGGAAGGGATCATAGAATCACTACAGTGCAGAAGGAGGCCGTTCGGCCCATTGAGTCTACACCGACCACAAGCCGTATTCATGTAACCCCACATATTTACTCTGCTAATCCCCTGACATTAGGGTCAAGTTACCATAGCTAATCAACCTAACCCGCACATCTTTGGACTGTGTGAGGAAACTTGAGCACCCGGAGGAAACCCACACAGACACAGGGAGAATGTGCAGACTCGACACAGACAGTAACGCAAGGCTGGAATTGAACCCGGGTCCCTGGCATTGTGAGGCAGCAGTGCTAACCTCTGTTGCACCATGCTGCCCTTGATATCGTAATATAAATTATTTTTAAAACATGTTTCTAGTGATGAATGGGATGGATAGGATAGAGGTGGAGAGACTCTTCCCGCTCAAAAAAGACAGTAGGACTAGGGGGCACAGCCTCAAGATAAAGGGGAGGCGGTTTAGAACGGAGTTGAGGAGGAACTTCTTCACTCAAAGGGTGGTGAATCTCTGGAATTCTCTGCCCGTTGAAGTGGTGGAGGCTGCCTCGCTAAATATTTTTAAGAAGCGGGTTGATGGGTTTTTGATAAGAGAAGGGATTGAGGGTTATGGGGAGAGGGCGGGAAAGTGGAACTGAGCCACGACAGATCAGCCATGATCTTATTGAATGGCGGGGCAGGCTCGAAGGGCTAGATGGCCTACTCCTGCTCCTATTTCTTATGTTCTTATGTTCTTATGTTCTTATGACTGCGTACTTTGAAGAAGCTAAATTAGCAGGTTAGCAGGGCTGTACATGTACAATCGGTTTCACATGGATATCTGAATCCAGCATTCTAATGACAAAGGATAGTTAGACATACAGACTCTCTGTAATTGTAATGATCTTAATCATTGAATTCAGCAGGGGTCATGTGATACTAAACTGATGAATTTTGCTCTGGGAAGTGCTGGATGGGGGGCGGGGTGCGACGGGGGCAGTGGAATTCAGGAATTGCAGTCAGTTTTGTCTCAAAGTTGATACTACAGTCAAACTTACTTTTATAAAAGTAGCAAAGGTACCAATAGTTAGACAGTTAATAACAGAACTGCACAACAAGCAAAAGGGAACTGCAGGAAATAGAGTTACATCCTATACAACAGAATTTAAAGGATTTATGCAATTTCAGTTAGGTCAGATGATCCACAAAAGTTGACTGCCAGGTATTCATTATTTTTATTGCTTCACAAAAATTGTAATAATCAAATCAAAATATTTTCATCGTACACATTCTGTACATTTCAACTAAACTTCACTTCATCTAAAATTGATTTACCCTGCCTTTGGTGTGAATAAAGGAACACTGGTAAAAGACATGAATATATGTTTCAGGTTATGAGAAGGTCCAGTAACATTAATTCCTCAGATTATGCCACCATACAAGCAGGTTAAGTGTCATGTGAAACAACTGCCTTTAAAGGAAGGCACATAGAGTGTTTAAGGAGGTGACTGACACTTCTAATCCAGTGGAGGGATGTTACAAAAGGCTTGAATTTGTAACAAAGCTTTGTTCGCAGAATGCCATAGAGCAGGCCCACTGCAGTGCATGTATATCTGCTTTTCCTCAGATCATGTCACTTCATTAAATAAATATTACGGTTTGTCTAAATATTCTCTCCACTCCATTCCAAATACCATGGATGGGGTAAATTTAATCTACTGGCAGAAAGATTTCTTGCTAAGAGACACATATTTAACATGTTTACATTAAAAACGTGCACTGTTTCAATATATTTGAAATGATTAAGTGCATTAGCAGCTTCATTAAAGTAATGTACAAAGCAATTTATGTGAAGGGATACACACAGTGCCACCAGAAATAAATTAAACTACATAATGACCAATGCAACTCAATGAGGATCTCCAGTTAAACAGCTAAACGGATTAAATCTGAGTCAGAACAGAATCTTTGTATTTATATTCCTCCAAAGCTTTATACTCTCTTACTTGACCTCCTCCACTATGTTATCTCATTACCAATCTTGCTGTAGCATCTGTGGCAAAGTTTAATGCTCAACCCCATATGCTTGGGACTTTTTTCTTCTGCAATCCTCCATCTTCTTATCTTTGTTCCAATCCACAAATTCCTCCTCAAACCTACATTTCAATGACTATGCTTTTAGCCACTGCCCCCACTTCCTCTTCCTGCTCAGATTCTGTTGAACTCCTGCATCTTTGGGATGATGGATCATGTGAATGTCCCTAACTCCAGGTTGTTGATGCTGTATATTAGGACTCAACCATTGCTCACTAAAGATGTGAGTTTTGTACCTTTGGGCAAAGAGGGGGAGGAAAGTTTATTTACTGTGTTATTTGGGTCCCTTTAATGCTAAGCTTTCTTGTCTTATCCATTGTCTTAGTTATAACTCATGACAGATAATCAAATCCTATTGTTTTTGAATATGTGTTTAATGCAGGATGTCTATCAAGCAAGTGCACACACTGTACAAGTGCACTGTTAGATCAGTTATTTTCCTTAAGCTTGCCCAATGTCTGTCATTGAAGCTGATTATTTCAACTGGAAAGAGTGTCTGCATCGCTACAAGATTCAGGACTCGACAATGCAAAGGAGGAAGGTCAAAGCAGCAGACTGATGCATCAATTTAAATTAACACCATCCATGCAATCACCCCAAGAAAACCCTGACCTTGAATCACCTCTAGTGCCTGGATTGGCAAAATGATATTTTAAAACTGAAAAAGGCTGAGCAGAGCTGCCATTAATCAAACTGCCTCAGAAGAAGAAATAATTTTGATGAGCATCGATTTTCATTGTTCTCTCTGCTGAGCTAGGTTTGATGGTAGTTTTATTTTTCATTTCATATTTCGTTATTCTAGCCCTGAGCATTTATCTTAAATTCTTCATTTCTTTCCCTCCCCTACACTACCCCTTCAGTTTCAATAATTCAATTCAAATAAAAGCAGATTATTAACACACAGTAAATCAATGGTTCTGACATGTAAAGCACTGTATAGTTTTCCAATTAGTCAACTTGACTGATCACTTTGTAGCCCTCATTTTCCTCCAACAAAAATTAAATCAATGCACTGTATTTTATTTGGATAAACTTTGAGATTCGAATAATAATTACTACGTGTGGGCTAGATTTCTGTGGATTTTGGTCAACTCTGGATGCACTTAAAAATAGTGGTCAGGATCCAGATATTGAAATTCCACTCCCATTTTCAGCAGATTTCTTTTCCAGTGTGGGAAGGTGGTGCAGTGTGAATGACAGGTGTGGGAAGTCAAAACTCAGTGGGTCAATTTGAAATTAGAGTTGAGTTCAAACAGACCCCATTTTCCAAGAGCCTTAACTTGCAATGTGGGAGTCATGCATTGATGTAAATGCTCTTGAAGTGTGGTTAAAATTTACTCATGTCAAGATCTATTGTTATTTCCATGTTTAAAGGGCTGCAGATTTATAAAGTAAATGTTGAAGGACTGCATTAGTTGGCAGGTCGCTCTTTAAGTGCACACCTGCTGCTGAGAATCTTCTAAGGACTTCCTTTAGGTTCTGCCCTTGTTTTCCTGGTGATGAGGATATTGTCCAAGTAAATGATGACCTATGGTAACTGTTGTGGTATGTTCCATTAATTGGCAGGGCATCTACTGTAGCTTAATCTATTGCCATCTGTTCCTACAGTTTCCATGGATTTCATTGCTGACACTTTTATTAATGTTGAGTATATTCTGAATGTTGGCTAAATTTCAACATCTCCACCTACTTATCTTAGCAGGGGAGCTGAGTTCACATTTTTATTGATGTTTTAAGATCACATTAAAGGATTGACTGTCTTCAATGTGAGTGATAAACAGATTGAAGACAGTCTGACAGATTAACCACTTGAGGGGATTTCAATGGATTTCATGAATGAGCTCCCTTCTGTATTAGGTGAATATAAGCGAGAACACTCCTAGATTATTAGAAGTTTAATTGTTTTCATCTCCACATGGCTTTTGCATCTTCTAATGGACACCTCATGAGTGGTAATAGAGCTGGCATGAGAATATGATTTGGCATGGGGGTTTGGGTGGTATGGGGGCAAGTAGGGGCAGAGAGGTGACATGGATAGATGGGCGTATGGAGTTGGCTTGGGAGTGTTTGGATGGTGAGGGGTATGGACTGACGGTGCAAACAGCCTTTATATAAAACTGGGTCAAAGCCTCAGAGAATGGAGATAGGCCTTCTAAGCAGCTCGTCTTGGCCTTTGGCTGCCTCCATGACAGTGCACTGCCTTCGGGGACAGCAGTCCGTACTTCACCATACCCGAGTCCTTGGATCCCCCCGAGTTGGGAGATTTCCCGACCTGAGTTTCCAGCCTCAATGGTGAAAACCCAGCTCTTGGCTTCCATGTCACTTTGTTACAGACAGTTGTAAAATATTGCCCCAAAATTTCTGAGCTCCTGTGCAGACAGCACATAAAGCTTTACAGAAGGAGGCTATGGCTATTTTTACCATCTTTGCAGTTTCTTACAGTTCTCCTTTCCAAATATGGCACAGCTCTTGGGTTGCTGAGCCACAAGCTGGATTATTGCTTGCAGACATTCACCCTCATGGTTTGAATATCTGCAAGCAATTTCTTGATTTCAGAAATACCTTTTTGGATGGTTTCAAGAGATGGGTCATTACCCCACTGATCTGAAATGTATCCCTTTGTCCTTTCAGGAAAGTGTAGGAGTTTTTGAATCTGCAGACTGAAAGTCAGGTGATCTTAGTGGCCATCTTTTGCAGCCCATCATTGTCCATTTTCAAGAGTAAAGTCACCTTGGAAGATTTCATATAGAGTCCAATTTATTCTTTAAAAGTCAAGAAATGGCATGCCTTTACTGGTTGTGGTTGTATCCTCTGCACACCTGTCTGCCTGAGGAGGATGGAAGTTTCTGTAGGCTATCTGCTCCTGGAAAGCTGCTGGAGCCCAACCCCCGATATATGATTTAATGGGGGCCAGACAAAGGTCCACAACCCAGAACTGGAGACACAGGTGAGCTCCATCTCGACCAGATATCAGGCTGATATCCTCATACTTACTTGGTATCACTACTGTTCTGCTATACCGGGGGAAAGGAAATGCCCAGCTTGGGTAGCTCCTTAGTCACACCCTCATGAAGCAAGGAACCAGGTTAGGGACAGACAGATGCATCCCAATAAACAAAGTCTGAAAGCAGTTCAAAGATCTGATATTATTCAAATCTCAGCCTTATTTATTTTTCTATTCACTCATGAATACAGCAGGATGTAGGCTGGAAAATTGGATGGAGAAATGGCAGGTGGAATTTAATCCAGATAAATGTCAAGTGATGCATTTTGGTAAATCTAATGCAGGGGGGAGATATACAATAAATGGCAGAACCATCAGGAGTATAGAGACACAGAGGGATCTGGGTGTGCAAGTCCACAGATCCTTAAAGGTGGCAACACAGGTGGAAAGGTGGTGAAGAAGGCATATGGCATGCTTGCCTTTATTAGACAGGGCATAGAGTATAAGAGTTGGCATATGATGTTGCAGTCATATAGAACATTGGTTAGGCCACATTTGGAATACTGTGTCCAGTTCTGGTTGCCACGCTACCAGAAGGACGTGAAGGCTTTGGAGAGAGTGCAGAAAAGGTTTACCAGGATGTTGCATGGTATGGAGGGTCTTAGCTATGAGATGAGATTGAGTAAACTAGGGTTGTTCTCCCTGGAAAACACGGTAAAAAGTCTGACAACACCAGGTTTTAGTCCAACCGATTTATTTGATAGTAAACTCACAAGCTTTCGAGGTTTCCCTCTTCGTCAGGTGAATGGAGAGTTCTGGCCTCATGTCGCACTATCTGTAACCCCCATGACTTGCCTGGGTTTGCAAAACCTCACTCACTGTGCTGTCTGGAGACAATGCACATCTCTTTAACCTGTGATCAGTGCTCCTTCCACACACATTGTCAGCCACTTTAGGACTTGAACAGCAGGTTAGGTGTAAAGATTCGCATTCTAATCAGTAATCTCTAAACTGTCTGTGCTTTATATGCTCTGTCCGAGGCCAGAACTCTCCATTCACCTGACGAAGAGGGAAACCTCGAAAGCTTGTGAGTTTACAATCAAATAAATCGGTTGGACTAAAACCTGGTGTTGTCAGACTTTTTACTGTGTTTACCCCAGTCCAACACCGACACATCCACATCATCTCCCTGGAAAGACAGAGGTTGATGGGCGACCTAATAGAAGTTTATAAAATTATGAAGGGCATTGTCGGGTGAACAGTAGGAAGCTTTTTCCCAGTTTGGAAATGACAAACACAAAGAGTCACAAGTTCAAGGTGAGGGGAGCAAAGTTCAACACAGATATGCAGGGGACGTATTTTACACAGAGGGTGGTGGGGGCCTGCAATGTACTACCAAGCAAGGTGGTCAACGCAGACACACTAGGATCATTTAAGACTTGTCTAGATAGCCACATGAACAGACTGGGAACAGAGGGATACAAACAGATGGTCTAGTTAGGAGCACATGATTGGTGCAGGCTTGGAGGGCCGAAGGACCTGTTCCTGTGCTGTTTTGTTCTTTGAGATCTGGGTGTTTGTGGGATGACCAATATTTATTGCCCAACCCTAACTGCTCTTGAGAAGGTGGTGGTGAAGGGCAACTGGTACTGCAGCCATGTGATGTAGGAATACCCACAATGCTGTTAGGAAAAGATTTCCAGTATTTTGGTTCAGAGGCAGTGAAGGAAAGATGATCTGTGGCTTGCAATGCAACTGGCAGATAATGGTGTTTTTATGCACCTGCTGTCCCCATTCTTCCAGGTGGTGGAGTTTGTGGGTTTGGATTAAGGGTCTCAGCAAGTTGCTGCAGTATACCTTAAAGTTTGTTTATTATTGTTGCAAGTAGGCTTGCATTAACACTGCATTGAAGTTACTGTGTCTTGTGTGTGCATCACTGTGTGTTGGTGGTAGAGGGAAAGAACACTTAAAGTTTTGGGTGGATTTCCAATCAGGCATACTGCTTCATCTTGACGGTGGTGAACTTCTGGAATATTTTGAGAGTTGCACTCATTCAAGAAGGTGGAGACCATCCCAGTACATTCATGACTTGTAGATAGTGGTCAGACTTTGGGGAGTCAGGAGATGTGTTTTCGCACAGAATTCCCAACCTCCAACCTACTCTTGTAGCCAAGGTATTTATATGGCTGGATGTTAAGTTCCTGGCCAAAGGTAACTCCAGTAATGTTGATCGTAAACATTCCATGATTATAATGTCAAAGGAAAATGGTTACATTCTCTTTTGTTTGCAATGGTAATGGATTAGCCCTCTTATATTGTGAACATCACTTAATATTTATTAGCCGGAGTATGAATTCAAAGCACTTTTGACAGACTCTGTCAGCTGGATGGCACAGATTTCCATCCCTATGGTCTAAGTGGGTAAGTCCCAAGGTTAATTAGAGTGTAATTGTTTCTCTGGAGATTGTCAGCTGGTGGCAATTCTGTTGCTTTTCCGTAGATGCAGGAAATTAATGGCTTTTGTCCTGTTTTAGGATTGTTCTGTATCTGCAACACATAGTGATGTTGACAGAATCCAATATTTTGCATAAAAATAACCTCTTTTCATCAATGTGGGTGTGCTAATGCTTTTGAAAGACTATTTTCCAATCCATTGATTGGAAAATCCAGCACATAATAGCCTCAGGTTAAGTATCAGTTAAAGGTAAAACCGAAAGCTGATTCAGGCACAGGTACAGAAGCAGTTAAATTCATATAGGAATAATAGTAGCAGAAAATGCTGGCACTCAGCATGTCTGGCAACACCTGCAGACAAAGAAACAGAGTTAACATTTCAGATTGATAACCTTTCATCAGAACTCATTTTTCTTTTTGTTTAGCATATTTTGTCTTTATTTCAGGTTTCCAAGCTCCACAGAGTTTTTTCAATCATTCGTGGGGCATGAGCGTCACTGGCTGGCCAGTATTTATTGCCCATCCTTAGTTTCCCTTGGAGGGCAGTTGAGAATCAACCACATCAGCGTGGCTCTGGCGTCACATGGAGGTTAGACCAGGTAAGGACGGCAGATTTCCTTCCCTAAAGAACATTAGTCAACCAGATGGGTTTTTTGATAATCAACAGTGGTTTCATGGTCATCAGTAGATTCTTAATTTCAGATATATTTATTGAATTCAAATTCCACTTTCTGCCATGGTGGGATTCAAACCTGTGTCCCCAGAGCATTAGCTGAGTTTCTGGATTAATTTTCTAATGATAACACTGCTAGGCCATTGCCTTCCTGTGTTGTGTATTAAAAAATAGAAATGATTAATGACACCTATGAAAATGAACACTGCAATTCTTTTAACAATGCCCACAACATGCATTGTCTTTTACAATGTTACTGAGCACTTGTAAATAAAAAGATTGGGTGGGTCATGGTGGGCAACTTTACCTCACTTGTACTTTAAAGGATATAGCAGAAAATTTTACATTTCCCAGCTCAAGCCTTCATGTTACAGCAAGTACATAACATAATTCCTAATGTGCACTCCCATCACATTGAGTCATGCCTGGGAACACTGGACAGTAATACGCATCTGATACTTTAGTGTCTTCTGTCTATTCTTTCAGGGATCCTGGAGCAGGACTGCACCTCCCATGTAAAATACAAGAACATTTCAGAAAATTATTTTCGACTTCTTGATAGAGTTTCATTGGGACTAGTTAAAACTTCACATAAAAATTGTTGAAACATAAGTCAAATGAGTTCGCCATTTGAGCCTTACGAAATGTTACAATCCTGTGTAAAACAAGAACTTGATCTGTACTTCTTTCATGAGGCTTAAATCCAGCCTATTCCTTTCAAATTACCCTGAATGCCTTGAAAGCTTTTTAAGATAGCTGTAGGTCTAAACTCAAAGAACCACCATTGTCAGTAGGTTTTGGTCTCATGAATAGAAAACCACAAACATACTGTGGAATAGAAAGACTATGACCGGAATTTTACTGTCCTGCCCGCCATGGGACTTGGAGCGAGTGAGGAGCGGATAATGGGAAAATCCGTTGACCTCCGGCAGGATTCTACAGTTTTGGGACAATGACATTGTAAAATCCTGTCCTATGTGTGACTCCAACATATTTTAACTTTGATGGTATCTAAGGCAAATGGGCACAGGGCTGAGACAAGTGGCAGAACGTCCTTCCGACCTTGATAGAGTGTGGCCCTGACATGTTTATGCCTGTTTGCCAGCCCAAAACTGGCAGTTGATCAATGGCACAGCACAAGGGCAGCTGACAGTAACTTGTCAGCCATGATCAAAGGATTGGTCCCTGTAAGTGATGGGTGGGTCGTGAGACAAAAGGTACCCCAGGTGGAGAAGTCTTAATCATTCTTTGTAGTGCCAGAGAATCATTTCAATTTCACCCGGTCCCATAAGGAAAGTCCAGTAAGTCCAGCAGTTCAAATAGCAGTCTGTCATTGATAGTGTCATCAGAGCCTGATCTGTATATGTAAAGACAGACCCTTGCAAATTAAAATTGAAGACTGTCGGATGTCATTCCCTAGATGTCCTAACTATCAGCCCGTCGGGTTCTCAATGAATGGACAGGATTTAATTTGGCCCTTTATTCACTAGCCTCAGGAGGGCTGTTCAAAGATGAGTAACGGATCCTGTCGAAAGGCCATTGCCACTCAACTTTTAGAAGCCTAGTATCAGTCCATCCTGTTACCTTGTGTAGTGGAGAGTTAAACTCTCAATCTCCCAATAAACTAGTTCACCAAAGCAATCACTCTGTACATTGTGCCTCTACAGGGAGAATGGAGCCTTATGTTTGTGGGGTGGTTCAGGTGCCAACTCAATAAATTGTTCCAGAACCTAAGGATCTTTTTGTAGGAGAAGGGAGACAGAATTGTCAATCATTGTCGACAGCTTAAAGTACTCTTACAATCATAATTGCTTTTGCCAAAAGAAGAATTATCATACTGAAATGTCAGCCTAGATTATGCACCCAAATAGAACAAAGAAAAGTATAGCACTAGGACAGGCCCTTTGGCCCTCTAAGCCTGTGCCAATCATAATGCCCTAACTAAACAAAAAAACCTTTTGCCCTTACTCCGTGTGTATCCCTCTATTCCCTCCTTATTCATTGTTGCTAATGTGCCCACTTCCTCCATCTCCTCTGGCAGTGCGTTCCAGGCATCCACCACTCTGCATGAAAAACATCCTCTGCACATCTCCCTTTAAACTGCCCCCTCTCACCCTGAACCTGTGCCCCTTGTAATTGACACTTCCACCCTGGGAAAAAGCACCTGACTATCCACCATATCTATGCCTCTCATAATTTTGTAGACCTCTATCAGGTCTCTCCTCAGCCTCTTTTTTTCCATTGAAAACAATCCTAACTTATTCAAGCTCTCCTCACAGCCAACTCCGTTGAGACCAGGCAACACCCTGGTGAACCATCTTTGCACTCTCTCCAAAGCTTCCATATTCTTCTGGTAGTATGGCAACCAGAATTGCATGCAATACTCCATATGCAGCCTAACCAAGGTTTTACATAACTGAAACATGATTTGCCAACTCTTGTACCAGTGCCCTGGCCAATGAAGGTAAACATCCCATATGCCTTCTTAATCACCTTGGCCACCTGTGTTGCCACTTTTAGCATGCATGCCAGACCCCTCTATGTTAATGTTTCTAACGGTTTTGCCATTTACAATATAATTAACACCTAACTTTGTTCCTTAAAGATGCATCACCTTGCATTTGCCTGATTTAAACTCCATCTGCCATTTCTGTGCTCAAGTCTCCAATCTATCTATATCCTGTTATATCTTCTGACAATCCCTGGCATTATCAGCAACTTCACCAATCTTCATGCCATCCGCAAACTTACTAATCAGACCACCCACATTTTCCTCCAGATCATTTATATATGATACAAACAAGAGGTCTCAGCACTGAACCTTGCGGAACACCACTAGCTATAGATCTCCATTCTGAAAAACACCCTTCCACTGCTACTCTGTCATCTATAACCAAGCAAGTTCTTTATCCATTTAGCCAACCCACCCAGAATCCCATGTGATTTTAGTTATTGTACTAGTTTGTCATGTGGGACCATGTAAACTACATCCAGGGCCCTTCCCTCATTGGCTTTCTTTGTCATCTCATCAAAAAACTCAATCAAGTTGATGGGACATGACCTTCCCTGTATAAAACCTTGCTACCTGTCGCAAACCAGTCCATTTCCTTCCAAATGTGCATATATCCTATCCCTGAGTAACTCTTCCAAAAGCTTCCCCACCACAGATGTCAGACTCACCAGTTTATAATTTCCTGGATTATCCCTTTTTTAAGCTAGGGAACAACATTAGCTATTCCCCAGTCCTCTGGAACGTCACCTGTGGTCAAAGAGGATGTGGAGCTATCTGTTAAGGCCCCAATATTTTCTTCCCTTGCCTCCCACAGTAACCTGGGATAGATCTCATCCAGCCCTGGGAAGTCATCGACTTTAATGCAGTTTGGGAAACCCATCACTTCCTCTTTCAATATATTGACATTCTTTAGAGTGTTCACAAACCCATCCCTGACTCCAACATCTGTCATGTCCTTCTCCTTGGCGAATACCAATACAAAGTTCTCATTAAGAATCTCACCCACTTCCTGTGGTTCCACGCATAACTTCGCTCCATTGTCCTTGAGTGGGCCGACTTTTCCTCTTGCTCCTAATTTATGCATAAAAAGCAATGGGATGCTCCTTCTGCTGTTTGCAAAAGACATTTCATGGCCCCTTTTTTTAGCCTCTTAATTCCGCATTTAGGTTCCTTCCTACTTTCTCTGTATTCCTCAACAGTTTTGTCAGTTTTTAGTTGTTAGATCTATTGTATGCTTCCTTTCTCCTTTTGATTAAGCTTACAATTTTCCTTGTCATCCATGGTTTCTGAATCCTGCCACTTCTGTCCTTCATTTTTGCAGGGATATCATGTCCTGCACCTCAATCAACTTCCCTTTAAAAGCCTCCTGTACGCCACATGTGGATCAAATAGCCACTCCCAATCCACATTCCTCAGTTTTTGTCTAATTTAAATCAACTTCTCCATCGCCCAATTAGCATCCTCACCTGAAGGCCGCTCTTGTCCTTATCCACGACTGCTCAAAATCTTATGGAATTATGGTCGCTAAGCCCAAAATGCTCCCCTGCTGAAACATCTGGCCCAGTTCATTCCTCAATACCAAGTCCCGTATGACTCTCCTTAGTTAGATTGTCTACATGGTGGCCAAAATTTTACCAGCCTGACTACCATGGGAATCAGAGCGGGTAAAGGCCAGAATGTGGGAAGGTCAATTGGCCTTAGGTGAGATTTTGTGGTCTTGAGACTATAAAATCCCGCATGCTGTCTCAAAAAACCCTCCTGGACATATCTAACATATAGCTCTCCATCCGAGCCCCTGGCTATAAGGGAGATCCAGTTAATAAGGGGGAAGTTAAAGTCACCCACCACAACTACCCTGCTTTGTTTCACACCTTTCCAGTATCTGACTATACATCTGTTCCTCTGTCTCCTGTGAGCTGTTGGGAGGTCTATAGTACACTCCCAACATTGTGATTTCATCTTTTCTGTTCTGAGCTCCACACACAATGCCTCCCTGTAAAATCCTTCCAATGTGTCCTCCCTCAACACAGATGTGACATGCTCCCTAATCAACAATACAATTCCCTAGCCTTGACAAAGGGTCATCTGGACTCAACATCAGCCCTTTTCTCTCCTTACAGATGCTGCCAGAAATGCTGAGATTTTCCAGTTTTCTCTTTTGGTTTCAGGTTCCAGCATCCGCAGTAATTTGCTTTTTTGTCCCCCCACTCCTTTTGTTTCGCTTCTGTCCCACCTACAACCTGGAATAGAGCTTGAATCCAGGATTCATCAGGCTATCAGCTATAGTTTAGTGGGAGAACTTTCATCTCTTGAGTTAGAAGGTTTGGATTCAAACTTGCAGTCTGTAATCCAGCTTGCAGTCTGTAATCCAGTTTGCTTAGTGCTGAAGGAGTACGACGCCTTTGTCGAGACCATTCTTTGGATGAAATGATCCACAGGAGCATGAACATTGCACTATTTCAAGGAGCAGGGGAGTTCACCTCGGTGCCCTATCCATTATTTAGCCCTTGACTGACATCACTGAAAGAGATTATCTGGTGGTCATCACATTGCTGTGATGAATGTGACTGCCATGTTTCCCCACATTACAACAACGACTATGCTTTGCAAATACTTAATTGACTATAATACACTTCAGGATATCCTGAGGCTGCACATAAAAAGTGCTGCATAAATGGAAGCTCTTTATATTTTCTTGTCTGAGAGATCAGAGTGTTACCAACCATGCCATGTTGCAAAGGAAAGACAATGTTACCTGCCCAGGATTATATCTGGGAAAGGTATGTATTGCCAGCAATTCAGCTACTTGAGCCTGCATGCCCTCAATCCCAGACTTGAACTGGCACTGATCAAGGGTGCCATGTGGTGTGGGATTCAGCCCACTGCAAACCAAATTACAGAATGCACCAGAAATCAATATTACCTCTCAAACTTAATCACCACTGAAGGTGGGAATTGCTCGCTCACTCTTCAATTTAGCAAGATTTAAAGGTCCCAGAAGTGACAAAATAGGCCCAGAAATTTTTTTTTTCCCCTTTTGAAAATTGTCTGACTCTGTTTTCATCTGTCTGATGTTTTACTCACAATGCCTTCAGAGGCAAAGGATTAAAAGTCATTTTTCATTTCTTTAAAACTGTGGTCTCTAGAGATCCTTAAGTATCCCAAAAACTCAGGAGAAAGCAAACCGACCAGTGGTGCCATTCCCAAGCAATAAAAAATAAGAATTTGTATTATGAATCACTCCCATTAAAAGTCTCATCTGAAATATTGGCAGGGCATTGGCGGTAAACACAGCTGCCACTAGCCTGTACTTCATAATTTGGGCAAGAGAACTGTTCTCAAAGCAATAGTTTTACTGCCTCCAGGACTTATTGCAGAAAAAAAATTAAATGCAGCAAGTCACATTACATGTGTAAAGTCACCAGTGTTTTCAACACCCACAACCATTACCATCTAGAAAGACAAGAACAGCAGATACATGGGAACAACACCATCACCTGGAAGCTCCCCTCCAAGCCACTCATCACCCTGACTTGGAATTATATCACCATCTCTTCACTGTTGCTAGGTCAAAATCTTGGAACTCCCTCCCAAATAGCACTGTGGGTGTACCTACACCACATGGGCTGCAGCAGTTCAAGAAGGCAGCTCACCATCATCTTCTCATGGCAATTAGGCCCAGCCAGTGATGCCCACATCCCGTAACTCAGTTTAAAAACATTATGTACCATTGGACCCAACCAGTGGCTGATTTTCAATTATTAGAATTGCCTGATGGATCTCTGATTCTGCACTTTCACTGGGGAGCCTTGCTTGCAGAGAACAATGCTGAAAATTCAAGCATGGCATTTTTACTCAGAACTACTGGTGGATAAGGCTCTCCGTTTGGCATGTAATAGTCAAACCATGACACATGATATCATTTTTAATATCATCTCAGTATTAATCCTATTAGACACTTGGACTGTAACCTGCAGCTTCAGGATATGATATCAGCTTCTCAAGTAATGTGCTACTGAGTTCTCAGTTTAAAGTGGGTGTGGGATTGTTTGGTGAATTTGAGTTGCTCTAGTACCAGTAGAATTATACAGCATAAAAGGATGCCATTTGGCCCTGTGCCAGATCTTGGAAATAGTCATCTCATTAGCCTCACTCCTCTGCTCTTTTCCCGTAGCCTTGCAATTCTTCCCCTCAAGAGTTTATTCCATTCTCTTCTGAAAGTTATGATTTAATCTGCTTCCACCTTGCAGGTCCTCCTCCCTTGAGTTATTTTGCTAATCACATTATGTATGTGACCTCCAGTCACCAACCTTCTTACCAGTGAGAACAGTTCTTCCTTATTTACATTATCAAAAGTCCTCACAATTTAGGACACCACTGTTATCTCCTCTTAACCTTCTCTGCTCAAAGGAGAACTGGCCAGTTTCTCCATTCTCTCCAGGTAGCATTTTTAACATAAACCTCACAGCTGCTGATTTTGGAGGAACTGACGATAATCACTAGTCAATATTTTAAAATGTCTCGATGCAGAATACGAAAGATCATTTGAATCTAGCTTGAACCTGTCCAAGTCATCTACCTACAGGACCTTTTTTTTTTATTCATTCGTTGGACATGGGTGTTGCTGGCTGGCCAGCATTTATTGTTCATATTTAGTTGTCCTTGGAGGGCAGTTGAGTGTCAACCACATGTCATGGAGTCACATGTAGTCCAGACCAGGTAAGGATGGCAGATTTCCTTCCCTAAAGGATATTAATAACCAAATGGGTTTTTTTTTGACAACCGGCAATGGTTTCATGGTCGTTAGTAGATTCTTAATTCCAAATTGTTTGTTATTTAATTCAAATTCCACCATCTGCCATGGTGAGATTTGAACCTGGGTCCCCAGAATATTAGCTGAGTTTCTGGATTGATAGTCTAGCGATAATACCACTAGGCCATCGCCTCCCCAATGATTTCTGACAAAATCTGCTCTAAGGATCATCCGGACTTGAAGCATCAGTTCTATTCTCTCTCCACGTGTGCTGTCAGACCTGCTGAGATTTTCCAGCATTTTCTGCTGTTATGCCAGAATGTGATTTACCTTGGGATTCTTAAACAATTTAACTTACCCTTCCTCTTTGTAACTTACTTTTGACAGTGTATATGAATCTCTAAATGCATGTGTGAAAAATGGAGCAGTTTTAAAAACTATTTTTATGTATCAGGTGTTAAGTCAAATAAATAGTATTTCCTTTTCTTTTAAAACTTGCAAGGAAACCTGTTTGTGTGTCTTTCACAGCCACATCACTTAAACAGTTAAACTCTCACCGAATTGATAAATAAATTCAGTGGTCAGCTGAGAGGTGGAAATCTCTCCTCACCTGACTGTAATAGAAATTTAAGAACAAATTGGCATCCCATATATCTAATCTAAAATGCATGCTAAAGATCTTATGGCATCATTACAAGGGTTGGGAAATCCCATGGTGTCCAGGTCATAATTCCTCCCTCAACCAGCAGCAACGAACATGCTGCTTTTTCATCTTACTTCTATTTGTGAGATCTTGCTGTGCATAAATGGCTGCTAGATTTATCTACATGTTAACTTAAAAGTGTGCATGCTGCTTTTTGTGCTGTTTCTGTGAGATATCATTATGTGCTACATGAGTGTATATCTCTCTTGCTTCACTTTATACCTAAGAGTATTATACATCATCTGATCAACATTGATACTAATAGGTAGGAGATAGGTATCCTTGATGCTGACAACCCTCATCTTGGTACCAGTTGTTAGTAGGTGCATTGCAGTTTTTCCTTTGAGTCTGAAGGTTGCATGTTCATGTCCCACTCCAGAGACTGGAGCACACAATCCAAGCTGACACTTTGGTGCAGTGCTGAGGGAGCACATTCCACTCTTCAAAGATCATTGAAGAATGCAAAGATAATCCCCAAATTCTCTTCTTTGTCACAAACTGACTTTTTAATTCTCATTCCTTTGTGTCCTCTGTCCTCTCATTCAATAACAAATGCGAAGAGCTTATGAGCTTTTTGTGATCACGGTCAAGACCGTTTCCTGGCCCACTGGAACAAATTTTGCAAATTTTCCTTGTTGCCTTCACCCTGAACTCAGGTCTTTCTCTAGATCCTATTCACTTTCCTGTCTTATTCTCTCCAAGCTCCTGTTGTCAATGAGATCTGACCACCTTGCTGTAGGGCATAGGATACAGTTCAAAAGGTCTGATGAAGACGTGCATGGTCAGGTTAACTGTACGTCTTTGATGACTCTTCGAACTATTTACAAATATACAGTAAAGGGTACAAGCTAGGAATTGTCTCCATGCTTGCTGGTACATGCAGCTCTGTCCAACATGCAAGTAACCTGTGTGCAGATCATGTGCTCTCTGACATCACTGTATGGGTAGTTCTGCACTTCATCCCACAGTTTCCTTATGCATGTCAAATCCATATACTGCTTCCATTCCTGGATCCCATTTTAGTTGATATTGTTAATGATTCCCTCTTCCCCCTGTGTACAACTACAACCACCCCACTCCACCCAACCACAACAATCCCTCCTTATCCCCATTGGCACAATGGCTGCGAATAGGCCAATGACTCTTCTCTATTATCCAGCTGGGTGCAATGCAGCACTTGAACATTCAACGGCAAGTTCCAGAGCTACAATGGAAACTTGAACATGACAACATGCTTGGATCTAAAGATGTGCTAATGGAGTTAGTTGCACAGGAGTAGAAGATGACCATCTGATCTAGCGAGTCTACTCCACCAATCAAATAGATCATGGCATATCATCTACCTGTACATCATTTCCCCCACTATTCCCATATCCCTCAATGTCATTAGTATCCAGAAATCTATTGATTTCTGTCTTGAAAAATGCTCAAGGGTAGATTTTCCACAGCTCTTTGGCATAGTGAATTCCAAACATTCACCACCCTCAGTGAAGAAATTCTTTCTAATCTCAGTTTTAAATGGCTTACCCTTTATTCTGAGAAGGGTTTCTGACACCCGTGAAACACCCTATCCCTGTTGAGCCCTCTAAGAATGTTGTAAGTTTCAATGAGATAACCTCTTATTCTTCAAAACTCTACAGAATACAGACCCAGTCTCTCCTCATAAAATAATCCTTCCATTCTAGGGATTAGCCTGGTGAATCTCTTGCACTCCCTTTTATGGAAAGTATATTCTTCCTTAGATAGGGAGACCAGAATTGTGCACAATATGCCAGGTGCAGCCTCATTAAGGCTGTCACCATGCTGGAAGGAAAGGGCTCCAAACTCTGCACAAAACCCAGTACTAAATTAGTGTTAGACCCCCCTCCATGCTCTTTAACATTGCATACGGACTCTCTGGGCAGGCCTGCCAATGCAACAAACATTTCATTAGAAATAGCAATCAGCCTTCAACTGTAGCCTGGACTGTTGAAGTAGTAAGCTTATTCCTCTAAAGTGTGTGTGATCTTGCACTCTGGGGAGCTGGTACCTGGTACCTGCTCTACCCTTGCCCCGGCTGCAGACTGTCAATGCCTGGTGTATCATCAAGTGATTATATTGGCTTAAGCCAGCCTCTAAATTATATGTAGTGTCAATACCTGAGCTGTTGACTGTGAGTGTGAAAACTAGATATGGTGTTTCTTCTTCATCATCGTCATCTTGTTTTTTTTTCTCTTTTTACTATTCCATTCCCAAGCCTCATGCCATACTTGGGATAAAAGAGAAAGGCAAAAGGCATAGGGTTATGATGGGTGGAATGAAGCATCTGAACATTCAATGGCAAGTGCTAGTGCTACAATGGAAACTCGGACATTGGCTGATATTGCAACATGTTTGGATCCACAGATGTGTTAATGGAGGGGGGGAGTATGAGATGTATTCTTACAGCATCTGCAGTTTCTAAATTAGAAGAGATTATATGATGAAGGAATAGTGCAATGTAAGGGGGAGGGTTAACCCTGAGAATAGCATCATCTTTGATAGTTTCAGCCCAGGACTTGCCACAGCCTCAGCAATGGCCACTCCAGTGATGGCCATCACTGTCTCCTCCATGAAGGTATGTTTCTGCAGTTGCACCTGTCCCCCTCTGGTCAGCTGCTTCCTGTTGTATGTCACCTTGTCCTGAAAGTGTTGTGCAATCTGTCATGGGGAAATAGCTGGAAGTATGCAATCTGCAAGATATGGATGTGAGGCTCGCAATTGTGCTAAGCTTCTGAGAGTGAGGTGAAGCATATGACGATTGGGTATGTATCCTGATTGATAGAGGTGTCTGGTCGGTGAAAGATAGTGATATGGTAGGTTGAGCAGTGTCTGAGGTTTGTGATGCAGTTGGTGGGATATGACAACCAAAAGATACATTTGCTGAATTGATCTTTCGTGTGAAGTCATTGAACTTTTTGCAGCATTGTATCCATGTGCCCAGAAATTGATGCATGGGTTTGCTGTTCCTATTGTCTTTTGAGAGTTTGCCTGGAGAATTTTTTGGCCCCTGTGCCCTGTGAATGGAGAACATAACTCCTCTTTCACACTATCTTGACCAAATCCTCCAGTGCAGCATTTGGAAAATTTTGAATCCCACCCTCTCACATTATGCATTTATTAAGTGTTTCCCAGGTCAGCATCAAATGTAGAAAGACTTCCAATGCTTGCTCCAGTTTCAATGCATCTCCTCTGTAAGAGGTGTGGGGTAGCTGTAAGCAATGCCATTGCTTTTACTGGTGTTAATTAGGTCACAGTATAAGATTAGCATACTGCCTACACCAGAAACAATGAATGCTGGCGAATGTCACATCACAAATTTGGTGCCCATTTTCAGGAGTTATTTAGTTATCATCCCAAGTTCTATATGAATGCTGATGATAATCAGCTGCATGATCCCTCCACTGTCTCTGATTTGTCACACTACTTCTCTATCATTCAATATTGGATGGGCAGAAATTTTCTCCAACTAAATACTGGGAAGACTGAAACCATTGTCTTTGGACTGCACAACAAACTCCATTCTCTGGCACCATTTCCATCCCTGGCAACTATCTCAAGGTTAAATCAGATCATTCACAGCTTTAGTATTGTGTTTAATTTTGAAATGAACTTCTGACCATATCTGTGATATCAGTAAAACTATTTCCATTTCCATAACATCATCTAAAGCTCATCTTCTACTGAAAACCAGATCCATGTCTTTGTTACCTCCTAAGACACCAATGTTCTCCAGCCTTATTTCCCATCTACCACCTTATACATCTTGTACTCTTCCAAATGCTAGTGTTCAAATATTAATTTGTTTTAAGTCTTGTTTACTCAGTATCCTGCGCTTGCCGACTTAGCTCCCTGTCTGACAAGGTCTCAATTTTAACATCCTCACTTTTAGTTTTCAGTTCCCTCCATGGCCTTATTCCTTCTCATCTCTGTTGTCTCCTTTAGCCTCACAAGCTTTTGAAATAAGAACATAAGAACATAAGAAATAGGAGCAGGAGTAGGCCATCTAGCCCTTCGAGCCTGCCCTGCCATTCAATAAGATCATGGCTGATCTGTCGTGGCTTAGTTCCACATTCCCACCCTCTCCCCATAACCCTTAATCCCCTCTCTTATCAAAAACCCATCAACCCGCGTCTTAAAAATATTTAGCGAGGTAGCCTCCACCACTTCAACAGGCAGAGAATTCCAGAGATTCACCACCCTCTGAGTGAAGAAGTTCCTCCTCAACTCCGTTCTAAACCGCGCCCCCTTTATCTTGAAGCTGTGCCCCCTAGTCCTACTATCCTTTCTGAGCGGGAAGAGTCTCTCCACCTCTATCCTATCCATCCCATTCATCATCTTATATGTCTCAATGAGATCTCCCCTCATTCTTCTAAACTCTAACAAGTACAAGCCTAGTTTATTCAGCCTCTCCTCATAGCTCAACCCCCTCAACTCCGGCATCAGCCTAGTAAACCGCCTCTGCACTCCCTCCAAGGCCAAAATATCCTTGCGTAAGTACGGCGCCCAAAACTGCACACAGTACTCCAGCTGCGGCCTCACCAATGCCCTATACAGCCGCAGCAATTCTGATCTTTTTTGCATTTCCAATTTTTTATCAGGAATTCCCTCTCTAAACTTCTCTCTGCCTCCTGTCCATTTTCAAAATGCTTTGTAAATTCGACCCCTTGGATCAAACGTTTGGTCATTTGTCTTGATATTTTTCTCTGTGGCTCAGAGCTGAAAGTACATTTATTATCACTTTTGCTAAGTGACTTTACTGTATTTCAAGACATTCTGTAAATTCAAGTTATTGTTATACTTTGGTTGAGATATTTAAAATCGAACTCTTGTGTGTGTTAAGGATCCCTTGTCGCCACGTTAAAGAACAGCCAGAGTTTTCCTCCGTCTCCTGGCCAATATTTATCCCTTGGTCATTCTCATAAGTAACGATAGCTGTGCATAGATTGTCGTAATGTAGAAAACTACACAGTCAATGGCTACTTTAAAATTGTGGGATAAATGGAAGTTCCTCTTTCTAACTTCTATTTTCAAATGCTAATATGCATCTTGAACAAAACTTCCACCCCCTCCCCTACAGAACTGCATCGTAGAAACTGCAGTAAAAGCAATTCTCCACAGTCGTTTGCCCCATGCCATATCACTCGGAAACACCTGATCATTTTCTATTAAGCTTGGATCAATCAGTGAGAGATGTGTTCATGATTGTGAATAAAATGCCCTTTGGCTCCAGTCAGAGTCACATGAATAATAAGTAACTCTGCCATGGAAATACATTTATCACCACATTAGCATTCAGCAGGCTTCCATACAAGCAGAGAGTCCCAAGGGAATGCTGGCCCAATGTGTACAGAACCAGCAAAGAGAAATAAACCAAATACATTTTAAATGATTCTTTTGATTTTCATTTGAATGCATAATAATTACAATTCAGGCCACAGAGGCAGAGAAAGAGGAGCCCAAATGCCAAATTAAACTGTCAACTATTCGAAGACTGACTCGCTGTGTATCATACAACAGCTCCACAATTACTTTTTAATTATTATTTGCTTGTAAGTAAAGAAAGGTGACAGCATAAAATAAAGAGTAATATTGCTGCAATACAGCAGACTTCACAGGAGATTGTTTTGAATGTATTAAAGAGCTCCGACCTGTTTGCATTTAAAAAGAGGCCAATTATAACATTTTCATCTTATACATTTTGTTTTCATCAGTGATGACAAATCATTCATTTTGATTGATTCCAAGTCAGTATTCCACATATAATTAAGCATAGCTCAGCATTTTACAGTATTACTGTCACCAAAATTGTGAAGAAATGAATGCCTTTAGACAAAATGAAAGTTGGATGTATTAAGTCATGGATTGCAGTTCCTCACTGCATGTGATTGAAAGCATAACACTTACACCAGAGAACTAGGCCAATAAGTCCAAGAGGTCCAAGCCAGGTGCACCTCCTTCCGTTCTGCTTCTTCTAACCCCATCACCATATTCTTCTATTCCTTGCTCCTTCATGTATTTAGTTATTGCTACGTGCATCTACTAATTTTGAAAGGGAACATTGCAGCCAGCTGTAGTTCCATGGGTAGGATGTGCTCCTAAGTACTAAGATTGCAGGTTCAGGTTAGAGCACAGACTCTAGGCTTACACTTTAATATTAATACTGAGGGAGTGCTACACTGTTGCAGGTCTAATCTTTTGAGGTGCTAAACCATAATCCTGTCTACCCTTCCAGGTGAATGTAAAACATCTCGTGCCACCATGTCAAGGTGAACAGGTCAGTTCTCTCATGTCATGACCATTTGCCCCTCAGCTAAAATAAACCATGCTGTGCTCATTATGACACAGCTGTCTATTTGAGGACGCTGCATTTTCTGTACTGCACCAGTGACTGTATTTCAAAAGTACTTCATTGTCTATAACATGCTCTGGGACATTCCAAGGATGTGAAAGATGCTGTTTAAAACAAAAACAGATTGTGCTCATTGCCATGTTGCTTTTTGTGAGGGCTTGCTTTGTGTAAATTAGCTGTCAAGTATTCAGCATTCATAAAAAATCACAAGAATCAAAATTCCTTACAAAATAAAGGACAGCATTTCATTAGCCTCCACATGCTGTACCTGCATACTATCTTTTTGTGACTCATGCACGTGAACACCTAGATCCTTTTGCACATCAGAATTGTGTAGTTGTTCTGCATTTAAGTAATACTCTTTTTTTTATTCTTCCTGTGGGGAAGGAGTTGAGGCTGGCGTAGATCAGCCATAATCGTATTGAATGGCAGGGCAGGCTTGAAGGGCCCGGTGGCCTACTGCTGCTTCTATTTCTTGTGTTATGTTCTTGTGTTCCTGCCAAAGTGAACAATGTCACATTTTCCCACGTTATACTATATCTGCCAGATTTTTGTGCACCCACCCAACCATTCTATGTCCACCTTCAAACTCTTCAAATCTTCATAACATTCCTATCTATCTTTGTGCAGTGCCTTCCTTCCCCTCTTCTATGTCATTGATAAGGATTGTGAAGCCCCGACACAGATCCTTACAGGATTCCGTCCATCACATCCTACCAATCAAAGACTCATTTATGTATACCATCTGTTTTCTTTCAGCCAACCAATCTTCTATACAGTCTAATATGTCATCTTGTCCACCATAAGGCTTTTTCCCCATAATAACCTTTGCTGTCCCACAATATCAAATGCCTTCTGAAAATCCAAGTATAGTAGGTCTACAAGCTTCCATTTATCCACAGTACATGTTTGTGCTTCAAAGAACCATAATAAATTGGTTAAACATGATATCCCTTTCACAACCAATGCTTACCTTTTTCCCAGTTACCTTGACTTTCCTAAATGCTCAGCTATAACCTCTTTAATTGGCTCCAACAACTTCCCCACAGATATCAAGCTAACTGGCCTATAGTATCCTGTTTTCTGCCTCCTTCCCTTCTTAAATAAAGGGGTTATATTTGCTACTTTCCAGTACGATGAACCCTTTCAAGAATCTGTGGAATTAACACTGACACAACTGTTACCTCATTAAGCACTTCTTTTAAGACCCTAGGGTGAAGTCCATTTGGGCGTGGAAACTTTTCAGCTCACAGCTCCATCAGTTTCCTCAGTGCCACTTTCCTAGTGATTATAATTTCACTAAATTCCTCTCTCCTCTCCATCTCCTAATTTACAGTTATTATTGGAATATTTTTTGTATCCTCTAATAGTGAAGACAGAAGCATTTATTCATTCCATCTATCATTTTCTTGTCTACTATTAACTTCCTATTGTTTCTTTCTACTGGACTAACGCATTTTACCTACTTTTCCTGTGTAAATGCTTTCTTTTCTCATTGTCATGTAGCTAGAATGTGAGTGCACCCTAAATGTGAATCAGTGGGCAGATCATCTTTCAGTGTTGAGGCCTTGACAGTGGGATTGGAAGTGTGCGGCTATTCTGCTCAGAGGTGGAGTGGCTGGCCACATGCAGCCATGTGGCAGATATGCAGAAATGAGGGCAATCGTGCAGCAAGGATGAACAGGGAGATGCTGGCCCTGCTGTTATCTCATGAAGTAGAGATGCCGGCATTGGACTGGGTTAACACACTAAGAAGTCTCTCAACACCAGGTTAGAGTCCAACCAGTTTATTTGATAGTAATCTCACAAGCTTTCGGAAATGGTGTTCCTTCGTCAGGTGTGTGGAATTAGAGAAGGGCATATAAAGTCACACACAGTTTACAGAATACTGATTAGAATGCAAGTCTTAACAGCTAACCTACTACTCAAGTCTTAAAGATGCAGACAATGTGAGTGGAGATAGCATTAGCATAGGTTAAAGAGATGTGTATTGTCTCCAGACAGTACAATAAGTGAGATTTTACAAGCCCAGACAAGTCATGGGGGTTACAGATAGTGCGACATGAACACAAGATCCCAGTTGAGGCCATGCCCATGTGTGCGGAACTTGGCTTTCAGTCTCTGCTCAGCGACTGCGCTGTCGTGTGTCATGAAGGCTGCCTTGCAGCACACTTACCTGAGGATCAGAGACTGAATGCCCGTGACCGCTGAAGCGTTTGCCAACAGGAAGGGAACAGTCTTGCCTGGTGATTGTTGAACGATGTTCATTCATCCATTGTCGTAATGTCTGCATGGTGTCCCCAATGTACCATGCTTCGGGACATCCCTTCCTGCAGCATATTAGGTAGACAATGTTGGCCGAGTTGCAAGAGTATGTGCCATGTACCTGGTGGATGGTGTTCTCACGTGAGATGATGTCACCCATGTCGATGATCTGGCATGTCTTGCAGAGGTTGCTGTGGCAGGGTTGTGTGGTGTTGTGTCACTGTTCTCCTGAAGGCTGGGTAGTTTGCTGCGAACAACGGTCTGTTTGAAGTTGTGCGGTTGTTTGAAGGCAAGAAGTGGGGGTGTGGGGATGGCCCTGGTGAGATGTTTGTCTTCATCAATAATGCGTTGAAGACTCCGGAGAAGATGTCGTAGCTTCTCCGCTCCAGGGAAGTACTGGACGACAAAGGGTACTCTGTCTACCATGTCCCGTGTTTGTCTTCTGAGGAGGTCAGTGTGGTTTTTTGCTGTGGTGCTTCGGAACTGTCGCTGGATGAGTTGACCGCCATACCCTGTTCTTATGAGGGCATCTTTCAGCGTCTGGAGGTGTCTGTCGCGATCCTCCTCATTTGAGCAGATCCAATGTATACGGAGGACTTATCCATAGGGGATGGCTTCTTTAACGTGTTTAGGATGGAAGCGGGAGAAGTGGAGCATCATGAGGCTATCTGTGGGCTTGCGGTATAGTGAGGTGCTGAGGTGACCATCCTTGATGGAGAAGTGTGTGTCCAAGAATGCCACCAATTCCGGAGAATAGTCCGTGGTGAGTCTGGTGGGGCGGAACTTGTTGATGTCATCAAATAGTTGTTTCAGTGATTGTTCCCCATGAGTCCAAAGGAAGAAAATGTCATCGATGTAACTAGTGTATAGCATCAGTTGAAGGTCCTGTGTGGTGAAGAAGTCTTGTTCGAGCCTGTGCATGAAGATGTTGGCATATTGAAGTGCGAATTTGGTCCCCATGGCTGTTCCGTGTGTCTGGATGAAAAACTGGTTGTTGAAGGTGAAGACATTGTGGTCCAGGGTGAAGCGGTTGAGTTGTAAAATTGCATCTGGAAACTGGCAGTTGTCAGCATTGAGTACTGAGGCAGTTGCAGAAATGCCAGCATTGTGGAGGATGTTGGTGTAGAGCGCTGAGACATCCATTGTGATGAGGAGTGTCCCTGGTTCAACTGCTCCATGTGTGCTGAGTGCAATGGGACCCTGTGCGAGAACCTCTCCAGCTACATCGAGGGCATCCTGAAACCCATTGTACAAAGATCCCCCAGCTTTTGTCGCGGCCCTACGGATTTCCTACAGAAACTCAGCACACATAGATCCCCCAATCCCAGGCCCCTTGAGGGACCAACAACAGCGCACCCCCTCCTCCACCCCATACAGTCTGGTAGTGTCAGGAGACAGTTCTTGTCTTCTTCCCCCTGCCAGGTACCTGCTTGTCAGGACCTATATTATTTGGCATCTGTGGGACAGCATCTGGCAGGAGGACAGCGAGGCCCGCAAATTGGATTCGAGTGAGTGATAATCAAGTTGTTGCCCACTTTTGCCAAGAATCTGATTTTTACAGCTGCAACAAGTTGAGGGATGGTGGGTGCAGAATTGGAATGGGATCGATGCCCAGGAATCCCGATTTGTGGCCCGCTCACCCAATTCAACAGGACATCAGGATTCTTGGCTGCGGATAGTGGTCAAAGACAATCGCACCCCCCCCTCCCCTAAAAGTCTGTTTCTCCATTTCTTTAAATCCCACCTCTGTATTTGGCCACACATGTAATCAACCTTTTGAGTATCAGTTTCTTTGGCTCAGTGCCATGTTTTCCTCATTACTTTTGGAAAACACCTGGGGATTTTAAAGATGAGTTGTGGGTCACGATCCCTGCTCTCAGTTAATTCAGCATTATGGACACTACAGTTTATTCCCTTGTTATCTCCAATCCCTCTCAATGGGCTGAATAGCCTTTACAGTACTACACTATTCTGTGACTCTCTGATAAAAGCAGGGCATGGTCCTTGGTGTCCTACACAAGAACATGACTCAAATACATCTCTTAAAAACACAGTATCATCACCCTCAATTGGTAACACTTTCACCTTTATGCTCAACAGTTTTGAGTTTAAGTCCCACTCCAGACACTTGAGCATGAAGCCTAGGCTGATGGTTTAATTACACTGGCAGAGGTCCTCTCAGGTGGATGTAAAAGATCCCATGGCACTATTTTAAAGGACAACAGGTCTGGCTAGTGTTTCGATCTCAACCAAAGTTGTTAAAAAGTATCTGACCATGATCATATTGCTGTTTGTGGGAATTTATTATGCATAAATTGACTGCTGTGTTTCCTGCTTTACAACAGTGGATATACATCAAACGTACATCAGTGATTGTAAGCAGTTTGGAATGAGCAGGAATAATGACAGGTGCTATACAAATGTAAGTCTTACTTTTCTTTGAAAAAGCAATATTTTTGTTTCCTGGTGCTATGGGTTCAATCTGTAAGAGACAGGGTTGATTTTAGTGTGATGGTCCTCAGTCATCATTACAGCTATCTGAAGTAGTCTAATGATATAAATATTGAATGGAAAAAGATCAAGGAGAGAGATTTGAAGTTTGTTTCACTTATGTGCAACATTTTTGCTATTTTACTGAATTTTAAAATCAACCTGAAATCCTTTAACTTCATAAATTTTTTTGTGTGCGAATGTGTTTCGTTATAATATTTTGCAGACCAATACGTTTCGTAGATTTCAGGATAATCCAGGACTTACTTTTTCTTGGCTCTTTAAAGAGTAAATGAGGTTTCCTATGGTTCACACTGCCAAATGGTGAGAAAGAAAGACTTGCATTTATACAGCATTGCTCTAAACTTCAGGATGTTCCCAAATGCTTTACAGATAGTCAGTAGTTTTAAAATGTAGTCACTGTTGTAATGCAGGAAGTGTCGCAACCGATTTGCACACAATAAACTTGTTCAAACAGTAATATGGACATGGTCAGATAATTTATTTTTTCATGACTTTGTCTGAGGGTCGAATAATGTCCAGGACACCAAGGACCATGCCCTGCTTTTATCAGAGTCACAGAATAGTATAGCACTGTCGGAGGCTATTCAGCCCATCGAGAAGAATAGGAGATAACAAGGGAATAAGCTGTAGTGTCCGTAATGCTGAATTAACTGAGAACAGTGATTGAATCTGACGGCAGGCAGTCTGTGTGTTTCTGTGGAAAGTCATTGGCCAACCAGCCACTGAGGAAGGGAGACCTAGATTTTGCACAAAGCTGTTGCATCAGAACTCAATGTCCCTTTCCTAGCGCATACAACTACAGAGATACACATGGCTGCTAGTGATTCATTTACATTAATATTTAATTTTTAATCATTCTAGTAATTGATGACTAATGCAAAATCCTCTTCTATATTTTCAGACTCGTATTAGGAACACCGAAATTCTATTTTCAGCCAATCCCCCAGGTAAACTGTAAGTTGTTTATGTAATTTTATTTATTTGTAAAATGGATGACGTATCAAATGATCATTCCTTTGGTTTTCCTTCTTGCCAATCTTTCTTTTCCTCCCACATCTTCCTGCCCAGAAGATGCTTATTTCTTACTGGGCTCTGGATCTCTAATTAACAATTGCCTCCCGGCACCTTTCCAAATAATTGTATCATGCACCTGGATTAGGAACCCAGGAGACGGTGCATTCAAATCTTATCTCAGCAAGTTGTGAAGTTAAATTTTACTAAGTCTGGTAATATGAATGCTTCAGACATGCTGTAGAAAGCTAACCCGCTCACTGTTGCTCTTTGGAAAGTGAACTCCCTCCCTCTACCTATCTGTTTTCCCCACATTTGACCGTACTCCTTACAATGTGGTTCAGCCTCAGCATCCTCGGAAGACACTCTGTTGCACAAATCTGTGGTGGACCTGTTGGCTTCTACAGACAGTCATTGTTGGAAAGACTCAAAATTGATCCCAGGTTGACAAGTTTACGAATTAGTTGACTGAATTAAATAGCTGAGAAAAGTAAATGATAAAACCTTAGAAACCGCAATCTGTTCTAATTGGCTTGAGTAGAACTGTTTTGCAGAGAGAAACGATCATTTGTCAAGATGCTTTATTCCCCCGAGATAATTTACTGGAGAAAATAATGAAATTGCACAAATGAACAAATATATTAAATCCTTTTTAAATTAGTGTTAAATACGTTAGTAATGTATTCATTAATTTGACACAGTCGGTGCATTCTATAGTACAGAGCTGAGTCATACAGACAGTTTTGATCCACGGATTGTGTTCGGTGAGCTGATCTCCATTTTGATAGCATTATCGACGCATCTATTAGACTCAGAGCCCCCTAGAGAAGTGAAGACTGAATGCACTTGGGTTTGCACTGCCTGCTGTTATCCACTGAATTCTGTCAAAAATGCAAATTCTGTGGTGGGAGCATCCTAAGCAAGGGATTTAACTTCCCATGTCAGTGCTACTGAAGGTAGATCTTTCTAAATAAGTTGTTAGCTGACTCTGTTGGTAGCACTCTTACACCTGCCTCTCCTCCCTAGTGTCCGGCAGCCATCCTAATTTTCCTTTTGTAAAGCAGGGCTGCTCTGCACAGTGCCATCTTCCTGGCATGGCTGCCTCATTAAAGTTTAAATGCAGTTTGCCCTGCTTAACGATGCCCAGCTGTGGCCACTTTGGCCGATTCATGCACCGTGATGGTGTGTTTCGGGTGATGGCTTTTTCGATGCACTAAATGTTGAGAGATCACAATGCGAAGTGCGCCTGAAAGACCGACGCGGATCACTCCAGTTTTCTCGATATTTTGATACTCAGAAACTTTTTGGGAAAGTTCTGCCTTGGACTTCAATCTCATTCATGAGTTCAGGACGCAATCATTCACTGCCCCTGCCCCCTCCAACCCGGAATGTTCCCACCTCTCTGGCGGGAGGTCATGTTAGATGAATCGGTACTAGTCTCCAGTAGTGGAGACTTAGCACGGTTGCCATGCTGAGGGGAGGGGGTGGCCATTTAAGAACCCAGGTAGTTTGGCAGTGCCCTTTGGACACACTGGCAGCAGTGGCCACAGTAGCCAACAGACAGCCTGATGGTGCCTGTTGGGCACTGCCAGTGTGCCAGGGAGGCTGGGCTTGGATCGGGGCAATTACATGGGGGCTTTGTGGGGAGGATCTGATAGGGTGAGTGCTATGTGAGGTGGTTATGCAGGGGCGGGTCATTGGGGTGCCCTTGCAAAACAGCACCCAAGTGCTCTGATGCCAGGTTGGCTGGCATATTTAGTACCCCCATGCCTTCAACACCCAACCATTATCGGCGTTCACCTCACTATGCACCTGAATGGTGGAGACGGATCGCTCCACTATAAATGTTATGATACTTAGCTTTTTTTAAGGAATTTTCCATCCAATAATAATGAACTTAAACCGCCATCCAACATTTATGCAGGCACAGTTTCCAGTACTGGGAATAGGAATTTATGGGTTTGAAGGATAGAAATTAGAAGCAGTAGCTGTAATTGATAATCCTTACCCGAGCCTGGAACACACTACAGAACCCAGTGCTCTGCCAAATAAGCACAGACCATGAGTTGAATGAACCTTTCTGTTTTGACTGGCTCCGTGCCACAAAAGGTACTGGAGTAAACCTAATTTTTAATTATTCCAACATTTGTTTAGCTTTCACATAGGAATTGAATCGCTTGAAGTTGGCAACACATCCTGAAAGCAGAGAAAAGCTCTCCCAGTCTCAAAAAAACATTTAGCTTTAATATTCAGTAGGTGTTCCATGTTAAAAACAATCCAAATTCAAATTTAAACAAATGAATGGGCTGGATGCTTGAAGATTCTTTTCCCACAGAGTATTGAGCCTGTGGAATGTAATGCAGCCAATGTAGTGGATGCTGACTCTGTTGTTGCGAGAGCTGGACTGTTTCTTGACAGTGGATAGGTATTACAGGAAACATTTAATCTACATGATTTTATAGGTTGGTTTTAAACATCTGAGGGTGTGGGAGAGATATTTTCCAGAATACCTCTTTCTCTTTGGTCCAGTGTATTTCCTTTTTTTTGCCATTTCTTGGAGATGATGTAGCTGTGTATAATACCAGCAAAATGCTCCAGCCCTGATGAATGTGGGGCAGGCATGATAGAACAGCTGGTCTTTTCCTGTCACCTGTGTAATACACAATTGACCTGTTTTGGGTTTACACTTTCTTGGAGTGTAAAGCATGACCTCTTTATTATTCCTATTAAAGGGTGTTGAAATAGGTTTTGATCTTGTAGACCATGGCTGCACATTTTCCAGGTTTTGTACACGTTCCTCCCTGTGAGGAGACCAGATTGAGCATGATGAAACCCAAGTTCATGAGTGCCTGAATCCAAATGTAAACCCATTTCTTTTAGTCTGGAGAAAAGCAGTTTCTTAAACACAAAGGTGAGTTGTTTGACTCATCATATTATCATTTCTCTTCAACTGACAAGTTACCCAAACATAATGGATTCCATATCCATTGTTTATGTGTAAATTCCTTTCTCAGCCAGAGCTAATTTTTTGAGATGATAACAACTACAGTGTAATTCCCCACCCACAGAATCACAGAATCTTTACAGTGCAGAAGGGGCCATTCACCCCATTGAGTCTGTACTGGCTCTCTGAAAGAGAATTCCATCTAGTCCCACTTCCTTGTTCATATGTCTTTGCATATTCTTTTTAGATAGAAATTCAAATTCCTTTTGAATACGTCAATCAAACCTGCACCACCACCCTCTCAGGACATTTGTTCTGGACTTCAACCACCCTCTGGGATGCCATTTTTACTCCTTTTGCCATTAATTTTGAATCTGTGCCCTCTAGTTCTTAATGCTCTATTGAGAAGGAATGCTTTCTCACTATTTATCCTGGCCATGCTCCTCAGGATCTTGAATACCTCTATCAAGTCTCCTCTTAGCCTCTGTTTCTCCAAGGAAAACAGCCCTAACTTCTCCAATCCATCTTCATAGCTACAGTTGTTAGGTCCCCGGACAGAATCCCAACTTAAATTAGGATGTCAGAATTGACTCCAATAATTTTTCTATTTTGGCATAAATGTGAGGATAGGATGTTTCATTCTAGGAGTAATTCTCCTAACAAATCAGGCATCCTTTATAGTAAAGCAAACTTTATTTATTAACACAGCTTAATTATAACTCTAACAAATGAAGCAGCTTAACTATTACCCTTTCAACAATATTTGAACATAAAAAGAAACAGCTTTAATTTCTAACCTTTCACTATTTCAATTCCTATTGAGCAACATTCTTGTTACTATACATGCTGTTAGCAACCATAAATATGCTTGCTATAAAGAGTGCAGTGAGTCTTGAAGCTTTCGGAGAGATTTTGTGAGAGAGTAGTTTGCAGATCTTTGTCTTTAAACAAACCCAAAGCCAGAACTGAAAGGCTGTTTTCTCACTGTGCCATGCCTAATTCCTCCTAGTAACCACATTATCACATGACTCTGTCAATATAAACCCACCTTCCATTCCTTTAATCAAAAACCCCAGGGTACTAGGCTGGCAGTGTCAGGCTGACAATGCCAAAGGGGCACTGCCCACCCATGCCCTGAACACCCAGACTGCGAGATCAACATGTCCTACACTGTTGAGGCCATCGTGGCAAGTGAGCCTGGATGATTACGTGCCGGGCTCACTAACAATATTTAAATTTAGATTCAAATATTAAAATCAGCTTCGCACCTTCCTGGCATGATGAGCCAGTAAGATCGCTCCCTATATGGAGGAGGAGAAAGTGGGTTCCCGGACATGTGTCCTTTGTTTGAACAGAGGGGAGTACGATAGGATGAGAGAGGAATTGGCGAATGTTGATTGGGGGAGCGCGTTGGAAGGTAGGCCTGCTGAGGAACAGTGGAGGATCTTTAAGGAGATCTTTCTTGGTGCTCAGCAGAAATTTATTCCGATGGTTAAAATGGATCATAGGAGGAGAGATAATCAGCCGTGGATAACGAAGGAGGTGAAGGAAAGTGTTAAATTAAAAGCGGATGTGTTTAGAGTAGCTAAGAGTAGTGGGCGAGAAGAGGATTGGGAGAGGTTTAAACGTCAACAAAGATTGACAAAGAAGTTGATAAAGAAGGGTAGGATAAACTTTGAAGCTGGGCTAGTGCTTAATATAAAAAAGGATAGCAAGAGTTTTTATAAATATATAAAAAGGAAGAGGCTGGCTAGGGTGAATGTTGGACCCTTAGAGGATGAGAGGGGGGACTTAGTGGTAGGGGATGGGGAAATGGCAGAGGCCTTGAATAACTTTTTTGTTTCTGTCTTCACGGAGGAGGACGTGAATAATTTGCTGGGTGTTAGCGATGGAAAGATGGTAGGAGTGGAGGGCCTGAATGACATTTTTGTTACTAGAGAGGCAGTGCTCGACAGACAGGAGGGACTGATTGTGGACAAGTCCCCAGGACCAGATAGAATGCATCCAAGGGTTCTGAAAGAAATGGCGGAGGTGATAGTGGATGCCTTGGTGATTATTTTCCAAACGTCGCTGGATTCCGGGGAAGTGCCGGAAGATTGGAAAACGACTAATGTTACGCCGTTGTTTAAGAAGGGTGGCAGGCAAAAGGCAGGGAATTATAGGCCGGTTAGTTTAACGTCTGTTGTAGGTAAAATGTTAGAATCCGTGACCAAGGAGAAAATAGTGAGGCGTCTTGAGGAGAATTGTTTGATAGAGCAGACACAGCACAGTTTCATTAAGGGGAAGTTGTGTCTGACGAATTTATTGGAGTTCTATGAGGATGTGTCTAGGGCGGTGGATAGAGGAGAGCCGGTGGATGTGGTGTTTCTTGATTTTCAGAAGACGTTTGACAAGGTGCCTCACAAGAGGTTATTACAGAAGTCAGGGGGCATGGAATTGGGGGTAGGGTGTTAGTGTGGATAGAGGATTGGCTGTCAAATAGGAGGCAGAGAGTGGGGGTCGATGGGTACTATTCGGATTGGCGGTTGGTGACTAGTGGAGTGCCCCAGGGGTCGGTGCTGGGGCCTCAGCTATTTACCATTTATATAGATGATCTGGAGGAGGGAACCGAGTGTATGGTGTCAAAATTTGCTGATGACACCAAGATTGGTGGAACGGCAAATTGTGCGGAGGTTGTGGAGAGTCTGCAGAAGGATCTAGATAGGCTGGGCGAATGGGCCAGGAACTGGCAAATGGAATTTAATGTTGGCAAATGTGAGGTTGTCCACTTTGGTAGGAATAATGGTAGGAAGGACTATTACTTACATGGCGAAAAACTGCAGCATGCGACGGTGCAGAGGGACCTCGGGGTCCTTGTGCATGAGTTGCAAAAACCCAGCCTACAGGTGCAGCAGGTGGTCAGGAAGGTGAATGGGATGCTGGCCTTCATCGTGAGGGGGATTGAATATAAAAGTAGGGAGGTCTTGCTGCAGCTGTATAGGGCATTGGTGAGGCCGCAGCTGGAGTACTGTGTGCAGTTTTGGTCGCCGCACTTACGCAAGGATATTTTGGCCTTGGAGGGAGTGCAGAGGAGGTTTACTAGGCTGATACCGGAGTTGAGGGGGTTGAACTATGAGGAGAGGCTGAATAAACTAGGCTTGTACTCGTTAAGAGTTTAGAAGAATGAGGGGAGATCTCATTGAGACATATAAGATGATGAAGGGGATGGATAGGATAGAGGTAGAGAGGCTGTTCCCGTTCAGAAAGGACAGTAGGACTAGAGGGCACAGCCTCAAGATAAAGGGGGGGCGGTTTAGAACGGAGTTGAGGAGGAACTTCTTCACTCAAAGGGTGGTGAATCTCTGGAATTCTCTGCCCATTGAAGTGGTGGAGGCTGCCTCGCTAAATATTTTTAAGATGCAGGTTGATAGGTTTTTGATAGGCAAGGGGATTAAGGGTTATGGGGAGAGGGCGGGGATGTGGAACTGAGACACGACAGAGCGGCCATGATCTTATTGAATGGTGGGGCAGCTCGAGGGGCTAGATGGCCTACTCCTGCTCCTATTTCTTATGTTCTTATGTTCTTATGTATATGTTTTATTAACTCATCTCTCAACACAACCCTGTCATCTTCAATGATTAATGTAATGAAGTTCCTCTATTCCTGCACCTCCTTTACCATTTCTTCCTTTATTTTGTTTTGTTATACTGTTATTCCATATTCCTCCTGCCAAAATGAATCACCTCACACTTCTCTGCAGTGAACTTCATCTGATCTGCCAATCCAATAATGTGCCTATGTCTTTTTGAAGTTTAAGACAATTCTCATCACAGTTGACAATGTTTCCAATCTTCATATCATCTGAAAATGCAGAAGTCATGCCCTGAACACCACTGTCTAGGTTATTAATATATATTAGAAAAATCAAAAGTCCCAAATCTGACCCCTGGAGAACTCCATTACAAACCTTCTTCCAATTCAAAAAACTACTATTTATCACTACTCTGTTTCCTGTCATTCGTGATGTGGAGATGCTGGCGTTGGACTGGGGTAAACACAGTAAGAAGTCTCATAACACCAGGTTAAAGTCCAACAGGTTTATTTGATAGTAAACGCCACAAGCTTTTGGAACGCTGTTCCTTCATCAGGCGAGTGGAGAGTTCTGATCAGAAACAGGGCATATAAAAGCATACACTATCACTATAGGACAATTTAGCATTGGTAATCCACCTAACTCTCACATTTTTGGATGTTCTATGAATGGGTCAGGATATGATCCCATTCATACTCCTTTGCAGTCATTGTCTCTACTGGGGTCTTCTAGATAGATTGATTCAATTTTAATGGCTTTGAAATATATAAGGTGCAGTCATGCATATATTCAGCCATCTTAGAAATGTTTTGATCACAGGAATGCAATTTCATTCTTTTAAAATGCAGTGATTTTCAAATAGTAAATCCATAAATTCATTTTTGATGCAAAGCATAGCTTCATAAGGTCATTCAGATGGGAAAAGTAGTGGTGTGGCACAATGCCACAGCACGCCTTCTCATGACTCTTCATTAAGATTACTTAATGTAGAGACTTGCTTGCAGGCTTCTTGTACAGCCTCCACTGATCCCTTGAAGGATTGCTGAATAGACTTCTGCATAACCTGAGAAAAGTAATAGAAGCTTGTGGCAACATTACATTTTGTGACTTTGCACCAACGTTAGCAATGGGATCAGGAATAATGGTGGGAGCATATTTCAAGCAGGAATCAGACATTCCCAAAAAGAAGACCAACTTGAATTGAGCAGAGATGTAATCGCCTGGACAAGACAGGCACAGGCTTCTCTACTGATAAAATTTGTAATTGTTGAGTCTGTTTTCCACTGCAATGATACTGAATTTCAAAACCATTATTGGAGGGAATATTGCATTGCCAGGGTCTTGCCCTCCAATGAACCAAACAGCAAGGTTTCATCTGCTCAGACTGGTATATGTTAAAGACCCATGCTACAATTAATAGTGTAAGATTAACATGGATTGGTTTTCTCACAAACAATCCTTTTATTTATTTAATCAATATTTGTCATATTGTTTATGATGACCTAAATGATGTTAAAAGTGTAGCTGCTTGAGGGACCTTTAGAATATAAACGAGATGTCTAGACAAAAATTATTAAAAAACACTGATCAGCCACATTGATGGTAAAAGAATAGTTGCTTTTTTCATGAATGATTTTAAACTTTCGAACTGCATAAACAGTTGCTATTGCTGATGACAAATCGCTGATAACTGTCATTATGACTGACTGTTACAAGATACGAAAGGGGCAGATAACCAGGATGTCCATGCAAGGTGTGTCCTAGGGATTAGGAAAGTGTTAAAAGTGTGTGTATAGAAAGGCATAGCAGAGCAGGAGCAAGAATAATACGAATTATCAGGTGAGGTGGTAAAGAAACAGGGGTATATGGAAAGATGAATTTCTAATGCACAATGGAGAGACAGAAATCACAGAGTGAGTTCTATTACCTGATCGAATGATCGATGAAGTCCAATGTTTGCCTTGCAATGGAAACAAGGCAGAGGGTACAAGAGATGTAAATAAGAGAGAACAACAGGTGCTACTCTGTCCAGTGACGTAATGGGTCATGGGGGTAATCTTACCAGAAAATGAAAGCGTGTTGTTTCCAGCAAGAAAACTGACAAGTTTCTCTCCAGATCTTTTGACACACTGCCAAAAAATATCAAGGGGGTGTGTTTCTCACACTCGTGAGAAGGGTGGGGCCTTAACATGCTGGCAAAACCCAGCAGAACGGAGATTAGGTACAATCTTTATCTGCACCACAGATAGGTGCATGCATGTAATTAAACCAGAAACATAATGCCTAGCTGCTTGTCCCGATTGAAGTGTGTGGAAGGAAAAAAGCAAAGGTTCTGTTACCAGTTGATGCAATTTCCTAAATTCTTCAGATGCCTGTTTGAGGAACAGAAATAGCATATAGAGTATGTTGTCTATATTTATTAAACCAATTAGTTTTCCTAGAAGTTTGAAGATGATATTGGAGCATTAGAAATGGCAGTCTATCACAGATGTACGTCAGGAATGATTGCTTCCACTGTCCTTCAGACTGTCATTCCGCTTCCATGAACAAAATTCTTAACAGTGAACAACAGATTGCCAGCTACAGAGGTGTTGCATAAATGTCAGCTCTGTATAAAGAAGAACATATCCCTGCAAGAGTCCCTGACTTGGAAGCACCTTTGGTATTTCACGGTTATGAATCTGCGATTTGGCGTTCCAGTAGAATAGACTGCAGATGTTGCATCGTTTTAACTGCTACTTCACATCCCAGAGTGGACTGACACAAAATTCTGGATGCTGCCGTTACCACAAGGTCGTAAAGCAGACTTTTCTCTTTAATATTTGAGCATAAAGCATCCCGTGGATCGAGATCACACAGGAAGTCTGGGTGTGGATGACTACATGCCCGCCTGATTGTCTTGCATACTCTCCAATGATATCATGACCCTGATTTCAAATGGAGGAGTTAGGTACAACATGCATGTGCCTTAGAGAGGGTGGTACTCCTGAGCAGTCAGGCATCATGTAGGCCCAGATGATCTTAAGGGCTGGTCATTTTCATAAATGTCCCAACTAGATCTAGTACCTGGCCAGTGGGACAGAGTAGGGAATTCAACAGCAGGCACGACAGCTGATAACCCATAGAGATGGCCACCAGTAGTCAGGTGAAGATTAGGCCTCTGGGTGCAATCCAGTATGCGGTTCTGGGCAACGGAAGAGAGAAGTGGTGGCACGTTTTCCCTGGACAAATGACGTCCATGGTTTCCTTGCGTTGCCTGGAGAGACACTTGCACTCAACCAACTACCTTTGTGTGTTTTGTTCGTTTATCCATACAGGTACGTTAAACTGAATGGCTTGCTTCTGTGCTGTATGATTCTAACAGCAGGTTAACATTGGTGTACGGTGGGAATATTTCGGCAACTTCTCTTATTTTAACTGAATACAAAAGAGACGTGTCATCACAGCTTTTCACTGGTTAGATTGCACATCCCTAATTGTCCTGGAGAAGGTGGTGGTGAACTACTTTCTTGAACCGCTGTAGTCCATGTGGTGTGGTTATACCCACAAGAGCTGAAGAATGGCGGTGGGTGCAGGGACATTCCAGGAACTTGACCTAGCAACAGTAAAGGCATGGTTATATTGCCAAAGTTAGAAAGACATGTAGGTTTGAGGAGAAGTTGCAGATTGTGATCTTCCCATGCATTTGCTATCCTTATCCCAGGTGATAAAGGTCATGAATTTGGAAGGTGCTGTTGAAAGACTGGGGTGCATCTTGTAGTTGGTGCAAATTGCTGCCGCTCTGTTGCTTGTGGAATTGTATTCCTTACCTCTTTTTAGCATAATTTTAGCATAGTTCCTAGTTGCTATGTGTCCAGAGCACAAACTGCCTTTAATTCAATATTAATTGACCATCACAATTTGTGGAGACTACAGGAAAACATTGAGGGGAGAGGGAAAGGTGTCATTGCTGACTTACTCTAGATTTTTCCCAAGTTCAGGGCAGAGAAGAGGCAGCCTTATTTGGTATCTCCATTGCTAATTGCCTGACTTGGGAATTGTGATGTTGACACTGAATTTGCTGCCCCAGTACCGACATTCCACATCTGGAGGGAAATCATTTCATTCAGTATGATTTCCTACGTAAAATGCAGGGACCTTCAGCCTGAATTACCTGCATTTATTTCCACATCTGGTGACAAGAGGATGCCCTGATCCAAACAGCAAACTCAAAATCTCCTTCAGGACCTGTCGGATAAGAGGGCAAAATACAACATCTGTTGAACTCAATTGCAGATAAAAATAAAAGACTCAACAGAAATTCTGAAGTGTTTCATTGCTTTAGGTCTCTCTACTACCCTTGTGTTATCCCCAACACGTTTTAGAACCAGCAGGCTTAAAGAAAACAAACAAAGTTAATGTGAAAATTAACTTGCATTCATTTCAGTGGAGTTTTCTTGATTGCACTCGGGGGAAGAGTTAACTGAAGAATGCCTGATAAAATCCTATCAGACTCCTCATCAGTTCTCACAGTCCTCATTAAAACTAACTGAAAATGATGAAACATTAGGGGATAATTTGCTCTTCCAGAGGGAACCCTGACTGTTGACAGTCCATGTTGGAAATTCAGATGTTTGCTGTATACAAATTTCCATCCATAACATGGTTAATTGGCTGAATAATTTTCTCCCATTCCCTGGTTCACCTTTGAATCTAAAGTGTATCCAACTCACTGAACGTGCATTCAAACATGGAAGTTCAGGTTACTTGTGGGATGACACTTGGATTCAGAGATCCTATTGCTAGTAAAGGAACATTTGAGTGCTGTTTTAAGCAATGCAGACTTGGACAACCCAGGCTTGCTGTGTGCTGAGTTGACTGAACTCATGTGGAGAGCTACAATTGGCCTCTGTCTCTTGAGTTCGAAGGATAAAATCAGTCCGTGTTCTCACTTTGTACTGCTATTCGTGAACTTCTGCTGGAAAGTGCTCCTCTGTGGAAAGTGAACAAAGAGTAACCCTGGCTAAAAGGTTTCTGAACTGAAAGGTTAACTCTGTTACTCTCTCCACGGATGCTGCCAGAGCAGCTGAGTATTTCCAGCTTTTCCAGCTTCTTTTAGCCTCACCCTTGGATCCCTTCTCCACACTCGAGATGTAGGCTCAAACATGAAGGTTATTCAGTTGGAAAGGAAGAACTTGAATTAATGCAAATCCTTTCACAACTTCAGTATGTTCCAAAGGGCTTTTACAGTCAATTATGTGGTGTAAGAAATGCAGCAGCCAATTTGGACACGGCAAGCTTCCACAGAGCACAACAAGATAATACGCAGATTATTTGTTTATAAGTGATGTGGGTGAGGAATAAATATTGGCTTGAATATCATGAACAACTCTGTACTCTTCTTCGAATGGTGCTATTGGATGTCAATTCCGAGATGCAGCACTGCCTCATTTTATGTATTGGAATGATGCTCAAGTCTCTAGAGTGCAACTCAAACCATAGCCACCTGACTCAGGGCAGTAGCGCTGCCAAAGAATCACAGACAAGGTGCCAAAGGGATCACACACCAATTGGGGGAACAGTTTTATGATGGGAGGAAGGGAGTTTGGTGAAAAATTAAGGAAAGCAATCCCACATTTTACAATGGAGGTGATTTTCCCCCCAAAAAACTAAATGCCCGATGAGTGGGAAAACACAAGATTTTCCAGCCTGTTTTTTGGGTGAACTTAGTTGATTGAGTTTTTGATTGAGTCTGTGCTTCACAGGGTCTAATCCTGCCCAAGATGCCAACAACAGCCACTGAACAGGGCCACTGCATCCATCTTCCATTAAGGAGATTGGTGCATGTGCACTGGTCCCCCCGATCACCAGCCTCATGATGGTTTCCCAACCCCGATGGCCAGAATCGATCATCCCCTCCCTTCACCACTGATCACCATGCAGAGTGTGCAGCGGTCCCCCACCCTCCCCCAACACCACCAATTGGCCTGCACCTGCCTTGCCCCACCTCACAGAAGGCTGCTCCCTCAGGCCCCACCCCCTTGGCACTGCCATGGTGCCTGGCACTGTCCAGGAGCCACCCCTGCTGCCCGCGACCACCAGGTGGAGGGAGGAGCCTTAAAGACCTTTGCCAGCAAAATCGAGGCCATCAAGGTCACGTTGCTGGGGTTGATACCACCCCGGGCTCGTAGATGACATTCAAATGTCAGTTTCATTCTGGTAATCAGCCTCACGTTGTTTCCCAGCATGGGGCGGCATGGTAGCACAGTAATTTCACTGTTGCCTCACAGTGCTAGGGACTCGGTTCAGTTCCCGGCTTGGGTCACTACCTGTGCGGAGTCTGCATGGGTTTCCTCCGGGTGCTCCGGTTTCCTCCCACAGTCTGAAAGAGGTGCATTAGCTGTGCTAAATTCTCCCTCAGTGTACTTGAACGGGCACCAGAGTGCGGCGACTAAGGGATTTTCATAGTAACTTCATTGCAGTGTTAATATATTTAGCGAGGTAGCCTCCACCACTTCAACGGGCAGAGAATTCCAGAGATTCACCACCCTTTGAGTGAAGAAGTTCTTCCTCAACTCCGTTCTAAACCGCGCCCCCTTTATCTTGAGGCTGTGCCCCCTAGTCCTACTGTCCTTTCTGAGCGGGAAGAGTCTCTCCACCCCTATCCTATCCATCCCATTCATCATCTTATATGTCTCAATGAGATCTTCCCTCATTCTTCTAAACTCTAACGAGTACAAGCCTAGTTTATTCAGCCTCTCCTCATAGCTCAACCCCCTCAACTCCGGCATCAGCCTAGTAAACCTCCTCTGCACTCCCTCCAAGGCCAAAATATCCTTGCGTAAGTACGGCGCCCAAAACTGCACACAGTACTCCAGCTGCGGCCTCACCAATGCCCTATACAGCCGCAGCAAGACCTCCCTACTTTTATATTCAATCCCCCTCGCTATGAAGGCCAGCATCCCATTAGCCTTCCTGACCACTTGCTGCACTTGCAAGCTGGGTTTTTGCGACTCATGCACAAGGACCCCGAGGTCCCTTTGCATCGTCGCCTGCTGCAGTTTTTCTCCACGTAAGTAATGATCCTTCCTACCATTATTCCTACCAAAGTGGACCACCTCACACTTGCCAACATTAAATTCCATTTGCCAGTTCCTGGCCCATTCGCCCAGCCTATCTAGATCCTTCTGCAGAGTCTCCACACCCTCCGCGCAATTTGCCGTTCCACCAATCTTAGTGTCATCAGCAAATTTCGACACCATACACTCGGTTCCCTCCTCCAGATCATCTATATAAATGGTAAATAGCTGAGGCCCCAGCACCGACCCCTGAGGCACTCCACTAGTCACCAACCGCCAATCCGAATAGCACCCATTGACCCCCACTCTCTGCCTCCTATTTGACAACCAGTCCTCTATCCACGCTAACACCCTACCCCGAACTCCATGTCCCCTGACCTTCTGCAATAACCTCTTGTGAGGTACCTTGTCGACTGCCTTCTGAAAATCAAGAAAGACCACATCCACCGGCTTTCCTCTATCCACCGCCCTAGACACATCCTCATAGAACTCCAGTAAATTTGTCAGACACGACTTCCCCTTAATGAAACCGTGCTGCGTCTGCTCTATCAAGCAATTCCCCTCAAGATGCCTCGCTATTTAGAACATAGAACATAGAACATTACAGCGCGGAACAGGCCCTTCGGCCCACAATGTTGCGCCGACCAGTCTTATTTTTAAAAAAAAACATTGACCCACTAATCTAAACCAATCCCTTTTCGTCCATAAACCTATCCACCAATCTCTTAAACACCCCCAAACTAGGCGCATTTACAACTGCAGCAGGCAGGGCATTCCAGTCCCTCACCACCCTCTGGGTAAAGAACCTGCCCCTGACATCTGTCCTATAACTACCCCCCCTTAATTTAAAGCCATGCCCCCTCGTGCTAGCTTTCTCCATCCGAGGAAACAGGCTATCACCATCCACCCTATCTAAACCTCTAATCATCTTATATGTTTCAATAAGATCCCCTCTTAGCCGCCTTCTTTCCAGTGAAAACAACCCCAAATCCCTCAGTCTCTCCTCATAGGACCTCCCCTGCATACCAGGCAACATCCTGGTAAACCTCCTCTGCACCCTCTCCAAAGCCTCCACATCCTTCCTGTAATGTGGGGACCAGAACTGCACACAGTACTCCAAGTGCGGCCGCACCAGAGTTGTGTACAGTTGCAACATGACGCTGCGACTCCTAAATTCAATCCCCCTACCAATAAACGCCAAGACACCGTACGCCTTCTTAACAACCTTATCTACTTGATTCCCAACTTTCAGGGATCTATGTACACATACACCTAGATCCCTCTGCTCCTCCACTCTATTCAAAGTCCTCCCGTTAGCCCTATACTCAACACATCTGTTATTCCTACCGAAATGGATTACCTCACACTTCTCCGCATTAAACTCCATCCGCCACCTCGCGGCCCAGCTCTGCAACCTGTCCAAGTCACCCTGCAAACTTCGACACCCTTCCTCACAATCTACCACACCTCCGACTTTGGTGTCATCAGCAAATTTACTAATCCACCCAACTATACCCTCATCCAGATCATTAATAAAGATTACAAACAGCAGTGGCCCCAAAACAGATCCCTGAGGCACACCACTCGTAACCGAACTCCATGATGAATAATTACCATCAACCACCACCCTCTGTCTCCTATCTGCTAACCAATTCCTGATCCAAGTACCTAAATTACCACCAATCCCGTACATCTACATTTTCTGCAGAAGCATACCATGGTGAACCTTATCAAACGCCTTACTAAAATCCATATATACCACGTCTACTGCCTTACCCCTATCCACCTCTTTGGTCACCTTCTCAAAGAACTCAAAAAGGTTAGTAAGGCACGACCTTCCCGCTACAAAACCATGCTGACTATCTCTAATCAATTCATTACTCTCCAAATAACTATAAATCCTATCCCTAATAATTTCCTCCTTGATGACGGATTCTAACATTTTACCTACAACAGACGTTAAACTAACCGGCCTATAATTCTCCGCATTTTGCCTGGCACCCTTCTTAAACAACAGCGTAACATTAGCCGTTTTCCAATCTTCCAGCACTTCCCCGGAATCTAGCGACGTCTGGAAAATAACCACCAAGGCATCCACTATCACCTCCGCCATTTCTTTCAGAACCCTCGGATGCATTCCATCCGGTCCTGGGGACTTGTCCACAATCAGCCCCTCCAGTCTGTCGACCACCGCCTCTCTAGTAACAGTAATGTCATTGAGACCCTCCAGTCCTACCACCTTTCCATCACTAACACCCGGCAAATTATTCACGTCCTCCTCCGTGAAGACCGAAACAAAAAAGTTATTCAAGGCCTCTGCCATTTCCCCATCCCCTACCACTAAGTCCCCCTTCTCATCCTCTAAGGGTCCAACGTTCACCCTAGCCAGCCTCTTCCTTTTTATATACTTATAAAAACTCTTGCTATCCTTTTTTATATTAAGTGCTAGCCCAGCTTCATAGTTCATCCTACCCTTCTTTATCAATTTCTTTGTCAATCTTTGTTGACATTTAAACCTCTCCCAATCCTCTTCTCGCCCACTACTCTTAGCTACTCTAAATGCCTCTGCTTTTAATTTAACACTTTCCTTCACCTCCTTCGTTATCCACGGCTTATTACCTCTCCTCCTACGGTCCTTTTAGACCATCGGAATAAATTTCTGCTGAGCACCAAGAAAGATCTCCTTAAAAATCCTCCACTGCTCTTCAGCAGACCTACCTTCCAACGCGCTCCCCCAGTCCACATTCGCCAATTCCTCTCCCATCCTACCGTACTCCCCTCTGTTCAAACAAAGGACATGCGACCGGGAACCCACTTTGTCCTCCTCCATCTGCACCAGAAACTCCACCATTCAATGATCACTCTCCCCAAGAGGATCCTTCACCGCAGGGTCCCTGATTCTACCCGCCTCATTACTTAACACCAGATCCAAGATAGCTCGCTCCCTCGTCGGCTCCAACACACACTGTTCAAGGAAACTATCCCAGCAGCATTCCAAGAACTCCTCCTTGAGCCCACCGCGTCCAACATGGGTCGACCAATCAATATGCAGATTGAAATCCCCCATAAGGTTGATGGGTTTTTGATAAGAGAGGGGATTAAGGGTTATGGGGAGAGGGTGGGAATGTGGAACTGAGCCACGACAGATCAGCCATGATCTTATTGAATGGCGGGGCAGGCTCGAAGGGCCAGATGGCCTACTCCTGCTCCTATTTCTTATGTTCTTATGCTCTTAATGTAATCCTACTTGTGACTAATAAATAAATAAACTTTATAACTACACCATTTAAAAAAAGGGCCAGGAAAGTGGTGATTGGCTGGATGCTGTTGCAATTCCTGTTTTAGCCCACCTGCCGACATTTCCGAGGCCGCTGCGCTGCTCGTTGAAATCGTGCCAGTTATCTTGCAGCAATTCCTGAAGAGGACTGATCTTGAGTTTAAGTATAAGCTTGTGCTGATGTAAGGGTTAAAACTTTTGGTAACTACACATCTAATATTCTGCACATATATTGAAGCAAGTTCTTTGTGTGAATCATTAATTTTTTCTTCAGCCCAACAAAAAAGCCAAGCAAAGGAAATTAACTCCAATTCATTTCACCTGAAGCGCAAAGCAAAATGTATTACTTCTGGAAATAAAACAAGGATTTTAATTTTAAATATTGGCATTAATCAACGCTGGGCTTTTTTAGATCTTCATAGTTCCTATAATAGAATTCTAATATAGAGGCAGCTTGAGAACATTAAGCAGAGTTTATGGACAAGTTAACTATGTAAATATGGAGTTCCAGTATTGTTTTCATATAGATTCAAGTCCCTAGCAGGGAGTGAGGTTGGAAGGTTCCTGACACATTTTGCTCTAAGTAATGAACATTCAGAATGTACAATGAGTTTGAAGCTGCTGTGGAATGTATAATCCCAACACCTCAAAGGTAGCAGGGGGAGATATGCCTCTGCAGAGCACTGTGTTACATTCCATTTTAAGCCAGTATTTTCCAAAACTTGTTACATGTGGTGTATTTAATGTAACAAGATGTCCCAGTGTGCTTTGCTGGATTTCTTAGAAGGAGTCACCTGGTGCTGTGGATAAAGGGGAACCAGTGGATGTAGTGCACTTAGATTTCCGGAAGGCATTTGATAAGATGCCACATTAAAGCTTATTGAAGAAAATAAAAGCTCACAGTGTAGAGGGTAATGTACTGGCATGGATGAAAGATTGGCTGGCTAACAGGAATCAGTTGGCAAAAATGGGTCTTTTTCTGGTTAGCAGGATGAGTGGTGTGCCACAGGGATCAATGCTGGAGCCTAACTTTTTACAATTTATGTAAGTGGCATTGATGAAGGGATTGAAAATATGATTGCTAAATATGCCAATGACACAAAAATAGGTAGGAAACATCCGGAAAGCATGGTGGCACAACGATTAGTACTCCTGCCTCGTAGCGCTAGAGACCTGGATTTGATTCTGGTCTTGGGTGACTGTCTGTGTGGAGTTTGCATGTTCTCCTGATGTCTGCATGGGTTTCCCCTGGGTTTTCTCCCTCAATCCAAAGATATACAGGTGAGGTAGTGTTATGGTTCAGGTAAGAAACTCCAAAGTGTTTTATGAAACCCACCTGAATCATACATTTTACATTGTGAATTTGGCTGGGATAAGCATGAGATGTTTCACTTCAGGTTTGATTCAAGTGACCCACTAGGGAGCTTTTATCAAACAAAGCTTATTTAAGATTATAGTTAACATGTATAGTAAGAAAGTTAGCTAGAACTTTTATCAATTACAAACAGGAAACAATCATGAATATGCATAATCCTTAATGAAAAAACTGTCCCAATCAAAACCAAAACCTGCCACAGGGAAAAGACCCCTTTCACACATTTAACACAGCACACTGTATTGCTCTTGTGATACTGGGATCGAGGCCATTAGTTGAATTCTGCAGTCACGAAAAACAAAGGAAGGAATGACAATATGAAGAAAAGCATTTTTAGGCAGTAGAATGCACTGTCTGAACGTTTGAAGGAGGTAGATTCAATCAAGCCTTTCAATAGAAGATTGGATCATTATCTGAAGGGAAAACAAATTGCATAGGTAGCAGGAAAGGATGGAGAATTGAGACTTTGTGAGCAGCTCTTGTAGGGAGAACTGGCAAGGACATGAAGAGCTGTATGGCCTCCTTCTATGCTGAACCACCAGTTGAAATGAATGCCAACTGAGATTCAAACAAGGTCTAAAAGGTAAAAGATTTACTAATATGGAAGAATCGCTAAAGTGATCTTTGTTGCAGGAGATTAAGCAATTTCTCCATTTGATGATTGCTGTCAGCTACATTTTCTACATTAGCTAAGGGAGAAAATGGGCCACACCATTAACCTCTATGGCCACTATTGTGCTAGCTAACCATTTTGAAATCTATTATAGCATAATTACATGTGTGGGATAAGGTAATAGCAGCCTTATTTCATAACAGTGCATGTTTCAGCTGTGGCTTTGTGATGGCCCTCACCTCTGATGCAGATGGTGATGGGATCACATCCTACTCCAGAGACATGAGTACACAATCTAGGCTGACACTCAGTGCAGTATTGAGGGTATGCTTTCAGAAGGTACTGTCTTTTGGATGTGATTTATATCAATGACTGCCCTCTCAGATAGATATAAAAGATACTGTGGCATAGTTTCAAAGAGCAGGGGCATTCCCTCTAGGATCCTTGCTAATGTTTATCCCTTAACTACTACAACTAATGCAAATTATCTGATAATTATCTAATTGCTGTTTGTGGGGATGTGTTAAGCACAAATAGGCTGCCATGCTTGCTGCATTATAACAGTGGCTACGTTTCACAAGTACCTAATTGGCTATAAAGTACTTTAGGATGCCCTGAGGTCATGCAAGATGCTATAAAAATGTACATTTCCTTTCTGAATTATGGCATACAGCAACGGAATGTCTACATACATGCTGATTTTTAATCTTTCTGTTATTTTAAACATTCTTGTTCATGTCACACAATCCTATTCACTGGTTCATCATTTACCATGCCCTCACTTGAAACTTGCTGGCTAATTCTATTCTGTAAATTCCCCTGATCGGTTATGTTATCTGCCCTCACATCTGCCCCAAAGTAACTTACTCACATAGCTGAAAAAGGCAAACATGAATTCTCTCTTCCTACTCTTTGAAAATATGATGAAACCTTGTTTCAGGTGCAACTTTCTTTTGAAGGAAAGTTTAGGTTTCTACATCTCTGTTGAGCTTCCAAGGTTTTGGTCAGTTTTACACCAAAATTCTTGCATTGCTGATTAAAATATTGCTGACCATTATCTTCAAAGTTATTTTGTCGGTTGCAATGTATCCATTCGATATCATTGTGGATTAGGTCAGTGCCAACAATATTTGTCAAGGGTCAGGATCCCAATTCAAACACTTACTTGAAGTCCAATGGAAACGATGCAACTGGGCTATGAGACTCTGGATCCATGATTCCCATACATGAAGTTACTGAGTTTAAACGTGTCACAGTGTGGACGGTTTCCAATTGAAACAATTTTTCACAAGAATGAACAAAGCCCAAAGGACCTACATTTGCAAGAAAGTTTCATAGGACAACATTTCCTCCAAATTATATTCCCTGCCGTGGTAGAAATCAAAGTGAGGAGGAACACCACTGGACATCATACTCTTTCAACTAGACAAAGCATGAATGGCAACTCAGAATCCATTAACAAACCTTCTGTTGGCCACAGGTAATCCCTGACCATATTAGTAACACTTTTGCCTATGTTACGATCCCAGCTGATGTTACTACTGGGCAAATTGGATCCCAGAGTGGAACCCAGCTTGATAGATCTTAACTTTAATTTTTTTTTGAGAAACAAGGAGGGAAGCACTGAACAGAGTCACAGGTGTCATTGATGAACTTGTAACAAAAGAATAAAACATTCATTAGACAAAGGATGAACAATAATACACTACTCCTTCAGCTAACAACCAGGGTGCCAGTTGCAAAGGGGCCAACGCAAGGACAAGGTGACCCAGATAAGTTCAACTCAGGGAGTGGTGATGGGGTGGTGGTGGTGGGGGGGGGGGGGGGGGGGGGTTCAGTATTGGCATCTCAGGAAAGTGGGGTCACTCACAGACCTTAGTGGCCCTTCATGGCTGTGAATCTCTAGGTTTAAAGGGGTTTGGTGGCTGGTTTGTAGGCAGTGCTTCCAGTGTCCTCCTTGCTGGACTTATGGCGGTATAAATGCTGAGGGATTGATCTTCCAGAATGGGAGCTGGAAAGTGGGTGCGAACAGGTGAATCCATAGGGCAATACTAGGGATGACTATGAGATTCTTGGTGGGTCTCATGAGAGGCCAGGCTGCAGTGGCAAAGTTGGGGACTCTGACAAAGGGTGTTTCCCAGCCTTCTGAAGCCTGAAGACCTCAAACAGTGGGAAGGATGACTGCAGTGCCACCATGCCACCCATTCTTGGCACTCGCTTGGCTGCCACCCGTGTTACGGGTTCCCTGTCTCAACAGTCCTGTGTTGTTCAGCACTCAAGAGTTGGAAATGTATTCTCCAATCATTGAACTCCAAGGTCCACACTCACACCTGTATGGAGTAGGTGGGGGAGGGGGTGGTGGAGTGGGATGCATGTGGAATGCTGAGACTCTCAGGAATTGAGGCGCTTTATTCAGGTGGAGTTTAGAGGGATAACTATGGAGAAATGGCTATTGTGTGACAGGGGAGGGAGTGAGGCTTAGTGGAAAGAGGCTCACATAGAGGAGATGTGCATGGGCCAATGTCCCAGATCCTGAGTGGGCTGTGGGTCAGGGCATTGTCGAGAACCCTCATTGCTCAGCTTAACATTCTCTTTCTTTCAGTTTATGACTGAAAAATCGTGGAGCCTGTCGAGTTTGCTGTTCTTTTGATTGTGATTGGCAAGCAGCAATGACATCAGTATGCCACTGCATATGGCCAGGAACTGCACCTTGCAGAGGTAGGGGGAGGCAGGGCCCCTTTTTTTTTTGGAAGCAGGGCCACAGATAGCAGAGTTAGAGGAGACACTACCGATCACGGTGATTCTGACATCACACTTCCTGCCGGAAAAGACCACATCTGTCCCAGGGAACAGTGGACCACCTGTGCCAGGTGATGCAAGGGTTGGCACAACGTGCACAAATCCCAGTCAGCAGCACGTAAGATCACAGATGAGGGCCCACTTGTACATCAACTTGGACCAGGTTCTGATGAGCTGGGGTGCCAAGGACATGGTCTTCACCTTCGCGTACAGGGTCATTGACTGCACCTATCTGGCTCTGCGATCCCCACGGCAGCAGTATGTGTTATACAGGTGTGTGTGTCCCTTTCCCAGGGAGTATCCACAATAATTACACTTTGCAGCGCTGGAAGATCCCAGCCATTTTTGAGGAAGCGCAATGGCTGGAGGGATGAATCCCCTGACATAAATGGTACCCACACAGGTAGCAGCTGATGACGCCAGTGCAGAGGCTCCAAATACCCGCTGAGGCTCGTTACAGTGAAGATCATGCATTAATGCATGTGTTGGTTGAACAGGTGATTGCGCTGCTCAAGATATGGTTCTGGCACCTAGGCCAGACCTCCAATACAGTCCTCAGACAGTTTCTCACAGTATTATGGTCTGCTGTGCCCTGCACAAAGTGGCACTGCAGTGTGGAGAGCAGCGGGACCAGGAGGAGATGGGGGAGTGCTACAATTCCTCAGACCAGGAGGATGTTGAGAAGGGCAGCAAGGGTCAACCCATGGAGGAGGAAGGACCTTGGGTGATGGCAATGGGCACAGGGCTATGGAAGCCCTCATAGTTTCTCATTTGGGGACGATCATGATTAAGGTGTGAAGACCTCTAGTCATGAACTAAACCATGGAGTGTACGTTCCCACCATGGAGTGCGGCTCTGCACCAAATCTTCAATCTGGTTGCTATACTTGCAATGTTGGTCTTGATATAGGAGTGATGGCACCATCTCCTCGAACAGAAGGTGATGGATCTCCTCCACTTGACTTTGCATTCCAAGGAGGGATGCTGCCCCTCTCTGATGCTCGTGCCTCTGTCTTTGTAATTCCAGCAGCTCTGGGATGACCAGATCCAGGGACATGTCATCATCCAGAGGCTCAGCAGAGTCCTGATTTCTTGGGAGGTTCCTTCCTCTGCCTACTGTGGATTTTCAGCTGTGAGGTGCTCACTAGTGAATGATCCAGAAGCCTGTCTACTAGTTAATCCCACAGAGGTATTAGTATCTGCGCTGGTAGAAGATGCAGTTAGCAGCTATGATGCCTCCTTAGTGCTTGTCTCCAAGATGTCTCCCTTGGAGCTGCTTGAATCTGTGGTCTCCAGAAGGTGTGAGGGTGATCTAGGTTGGCTGATTGACCTGCAAGGGAAGCAAGATGGCATTGATGCATCACAGGAGCAGAATGGTGCGAACAGGTTAACTCACATGAGGCTTGGATCATGGGCTGCATACCTTGAAGGTTCTCACAATTGTCTCCTGTTTCCGCCTCGCCTTCTGTCCTGGTACAGTTCTACTCACCTGCCAGCTTAAGGGTTCTCTCCTCATAGAGTGCAATGGTTCTTAGCCTGGGTATGATTCCAGCTGGTTGTGCCCACTCACAGCGGTTGTGTTCAAGTTTCTCCTGCAATGAGACAGATGTCAAGAGTTGCAAAAAGGCATTCATAAAGAAGTTGGAGGGTGGGGAAGAGGAGAAGGAGGGGGATGTTCCTGGAGATGTGTAGAGTGACAGAGACTGACATAGGTTCAAGAAATAGCTCACTCTGTGTGAATTACTAATAAAGTTCCAATATACACACACTGGAAATTTGTCACCATCTTTAACAGACCTGCTGTTAAATGGATCAATGCTAAAGAAATTAAAGTGTATTCATTGTAGCTCTTTGAATCTCAGAAATAGAAATCAATGGTATTAACTGGGAGAGGTCACCATAGTGAAAGCATTAAATGCAGTTAGTATATATAGAACAACACAAGATGGGTAAATCATAAAGTGCAGTTGGTGAACTCCTGTGCTGATTGAGGTGAGATCTGTTAACATTAGGAAGGGCAAGATTTTGATTTGATTTATTATTGTCACATATATTAGCATACAGTAAAATGTATTGTTTCTTGCACAATATACAGACAAAGCATACCATTCATGGAGAAGGAAGTGAGAGAGTGCAAAATGTAGTGTTACAGTCACAGCTAGGCTGTGGACAAAGATCAACTTAATGCAAGGTAGGTCCACTCAAAAGCCTGGTGCAGCAGGGAAGAAGCTGTTTTTGAGTCAGTTAGTACGTGATCTCAGACTTTTGTACCTTTTCCCTGATGGAAGAAAGTGGAAGGGAGAATGTCTGGGGTGCGTGGGGTCCTTAATTATGCTGGCTGCTTTACCAGTGTAGACAGTGTAGACAGAGTCAATGGATGGGAGGCTGGTTTGCGTGATGGATTGGGCTACGTTCATGACCTTTTGTAGCTTATTGTGGTCTTGGTCAGATAAGGAGTCATACCAAGCTGTGTTACAACCAGAAAGAATGCTTTCTATGCTGCATCTGTAAAAGTTGGTGAGAGTCGTAGCTGACGTGCCAAATTTCGTTAGTCTTCTGAGAAAGTAAAGGCGCTGGTCAGCTTTCTTAAATATAGTATCAGCATGGGGGGACCAGGACAGGTGGTTGGTGATCTGGACACCTGAAAACTTGGAGTCCCGTATCAGTGGCAATCCTCAGCAGGCCAAGTACAACAGGAGTAGATGTCATGACACTCCTGTTACAAAACAATTTATTCTGTTAAAAATATTAAATAACATAGAAAGAATGCAGCCTATAGTAACCATAGTAAAGGACACAACCAAGGATGGAAAAGTGGATGAGAAAATGAAATAAGTTGAACAATATTTGGAGTAAACAGCATTTGGATTATTGTATGCAGTCCTAGTTGCCATATGACCAGGAAGATGTCAAAACTTTGGAGAAAGTGAAAGAAGTTTGTCCAGGATATTGCCTGGTCTTGAGGACATTAACTTTGAGGAGAAGTTGAATAAACTAAGATTGTTTTCACTGAAAAGATGAAGGCTAAGGGGAGACCTGATAGAGATCTACAAAATTATGAGAGGCAGAGAAAGGATGGATGTTCAGAGGCTTTTCCCCAGGGTGGCAGTGTCAATTACAAGGGGGCACACTTTCAAGGTGAGGGGGGGAAGAGTTTAAGGGAGATATGCTGGGTAGATTTTTCATGCAGAGAATGGTGGGTGCCCAGAAGGCACTGACACAGGAGGTGGTAGAACAGGCACATTAGCAACATTTAAGAGGCATGTAAGAAGGAAGGAAATAGAGGGTCCAAGCAAAGGCAAAAGGATTTTTTTGTTTAGTTTGAACATTATGATTAGCACGGGCTTGGAGGGCCAAAGGGCCTGTTCTTGTACTGTACTTTTCTTTGTTCTTCTCAAAAAGGCAACACCAAGCTTTAAAATCTTGGAGGAAGTGCACCATATGCGTGGTGGTCCTAAGCAGTAACATAACACAGGGTTCACATGCTTTCTTCAGCATCACTTTCTCCAATGTAGCACTCTTATGATACTGTACTGGTGAATTAGTATTGCTTATATGCTTAAATCCCAGAGTGTTTAACCCCTAGCCTTCTAATAGAAAGCAGACATGCTACCAACTAAACTAGTCTAATGAAATGATGCTGTAAACCACTCCAGCACAATATTGTATTCAGGAGTCAACTCTTTTGGATTTAATTTCTTCTAGGTCTAATTAGGTGTTCAAAACTGGAAAAACTGTTTCTATTGGATGGTGTGTAAGTAACTAAAGAGCTTAAAGAATGAAATCATCATCAAAGAACTGAGAGAGAGAGATTGGCAAATACTTCTTAAAGAAAAAAAAAATGTATTTATACAGCACCTTTTGTGAACCCAGGCTATCCTAAGGCTCTTTGCTATCAGTGAAGCACTTGGAGTGGCACGATGGCACAGTTGTTAGCACTGCTGCCTCACAGCGCCAGAGACCCGCGTTTGATTCCCGGCTTGGGTTACTGTCTGTGTGGAGTTTGTACATTCTTCTTCCTATGTCTGCTGGGTTTCCTCCAGGTGCTCCGGTTTCCTCCCACAGCCCAAAGATGCTGGTTAGGTGCATTGGCCATGCTAAATTCTCCCTCAATGTACCGGAACAGGCACCGGAGTGTGGCGACTAGGGGATTTTCACAGTAACTTCATTGCACTGTTAATGTAAGCCTACTTGTGATGAATAAATAAACTTTAACATTAACCTTGAAGTGTGAGTGCTGTTGTAATGTAAGAAACATGGTAAACTGTTTGTAGTATGGTCTAACAAACAAAATTGTGATTATGACCAAATAATCTGTTTTAAGATTGTTAGCTGAGGAATAACTACTGACCAAGACTCCTCTGCTCTGTTTTGAAATGATGCCGTTTGATCTCTTACATATGGCACTGGAGTGTCAGACTAAATTATGTGCTCAAGTATCTGTGGACCCATCACCTTCTGACTTAAGAGATGATCGTGCTGACACTGGAACACAGCTGGTTCTTGAGGCCTCTTCCAACATGGAATGCACCAACAAGTGGTGAAAACAGAATCCATAATAGCACTTTAGAAGAGAAATGGATAAATATATGGAAACAAAAATTTTTTAGAATGATTGTGGAAAATTGCAAAAGAATGGAACTAAAATGTTAGAGAGTCAGCACAGGTGCAATAGGCTGAACAATCTCCCCTTGTACTGTAAAATATGACCATTCTGTGATGCTTTGACATTGCTCTGGTAAACGAATATCAGTAAAGGATACATTCAAATGTTAGACTGCATTGAAATATCACATAAAGCAATCTTATAGCAAGCTATTAACTGTTACGTTATAAAAGGGAATTAAGCTGTTCACTGCAGTCTCCTACTAGTTAAATTTCTGTCAGTATATTTTAAATTATAGATGAAAATAGAGAAGGCATTCTATTTCCTTCACCCAGCTAAACCTCACCAGCCTTGCTACTTCATCTGATTTCTCTCAGGACAGTGATTTATCATCACTGTGTTCATACATGGGTACAGCCTTAGTCATCACCACCATAACAAAGACTTATTGACAGACCTGCCAAACATCACCTACATAGAGGCACAGTTACGCAAATCATTCTATTGTGGCCCTGTCATTTGACTGGCACCAATTGTTCCTCAACTCGGAGCAGTGCCAGCTGCATTGAGCGGCTGTAATTTGGCATCTGTGCACTGTACAAATTAACTACAGTCTGTATGGACATGTTCATAATTCCACTGGAAGCAAAAATAGTTTGGTGCCCAATAGTGTATGTCTCTTGCCATTGTAGCATGGTTTAAGTGTTATGTGCAATAGTTACTGCAGTGAATTAATTGATGTGCAGATTGTAAGATTTTCTAGTTATCAGTTTGTTAACAGAGGGAATTGCACTTTTTGCGGGAGCGGTTTAAAGTTTTATTTTGAGAAGAAAAGAAAGAATTATATTAATATAGTACCACTTTAGAAGATCCCAAAAAGTTTTACAGCCAACAAAGTGCTTTTGGAATGAAGTTTCCTCTTGCAATGTAGAATTCCTGGCAGCCAATTTCTTCATAGCAAAGTCCTATAAAAGGCAATATAATTGTCTCCCTATAACCTATAACTCCATGCTCCCAGTGGAATGCTGCACCTCCCAAAGGATGGGGATAGCACAACAATACTGTGGTCTTCATTGTCCAATTTTGAACTTCCATCTGGAAGTATAGCATTGCGAAACCATCTCTCATAAATCTAGAGTCTGAGTTAAAGGAATGGAGCTTTGGGTTGTAATGGGGGAACAACCACGCCAGAGACAGTAATACTTCTTGTGGGGTTAAATGCATAGGGGTTTAGGTAATGATGTGATTCAGCAGGCAGTAGTTGCAGAAATATTGAGATGAATGATGGGTCAAAGGTTAGGCAATTGGAAATTTGAAAGCGTAGTTGTAATTTGGAGAGCTTTTGTGAAGGCAGATATAGAAGGCAGTGGTGTTTGGAGGGAGAAGGGGGTTGTGAATGATGAGGAATGTAAAGAAATGATCAGAAATGTCCGTGGGAGACCTAGTGATGAACCAAAACTGAATATGGGTAGGGGAGAGTGAGTATGATGACTCAAGAAGGAGGTTGAAGTCGTTCACTGCAGAAACTGAAAGTAAAAAGCACTGGCGATATCTCCATGATTCTCTAACATAAATGCAATGAGTGAAAGCAGCTTATTGCCCATGAGATCAATTCAGAGCAGTGAGCTTTATCCACTGTGAAAATGGCATCAATATTTTGAAAGGGGTTTCGACAGGCAATGATATAGTTGTATTGCATTCAAATATGAGTGCATTGTAGCAGCAGTCAGAGTCACAGTAAAAATAAGAACACTTATTGAACAAACCAAAGTTGTCTGGTTTCAGTTCTTCTCCCACTCCCTCAGCAGGAGTGGCTCATGTCTGCATTTGAATCCACAGCTTGTAGTCCCGAACTGAATGTTATTCTTCGAATGTCAGCAAAGCAGACATTGTAACAAATGAGGAAATCACAGCTAAATTCACTCTTATCCTCATCACGTACAGGATATTAAATAGAACCAGGTTTATACTCTGTCTCCAAGCCAACTAAAGCCAAATGCACTGAGACCAGTTCTCATCCTCCTCTGACTATGTCAGGTGAGATCATCTAATTCAATCACAACCACTGCATTTATATTACCATCCATCATGACCACAAGACATTTCAAAGTGCAGTACAGCTAATGAGCACTTTTGAATGTAGTCGCTATTGTAATGTAGGAAATATGGTAACCAATTTCTGTGCAACAAGCTCCTACAAACAACAATGTGATAATGACCAGATCCCAAGCCCACAGCCTGCACTCTCGACCTGGTCTGCTTCATTGTGAAGATTGGCAGGCTCTGGTCCTCTGTAGTTTTAATAGAATTGGGCCAGCTTTTAAAAGAGCTTTGGTTTAAAACACCTCATATCCCACCATGCCAAGGTATGCTCCCACCAGCCTCTTATGCCTCTTTATACCAAGGTATGCCCAGCCACTAAGCTGTCATGGCCCCTTGTGTCCCCATTCCAAGGTATGTCCCTATGTCCCCCACGGTCCTTCATACTCCAAGTGCCAAGCTATGCCATTTAAAAACCATATGGATGTCTCATAACCTCCATGCAAAGCTATGACACTTTCATGTCCACTTACCTATGATACACTGTAATGAACCAGTAGCAGATGTGAAAACAACTTTAAATATCTTTCAACTTAGCCAATAAAAACATCAATCACCTGGTCACTTGAAATTATTAATAGCAGAAAATGCAGCTGCTTAAAACCTCTTAACCATTTAGAAATAAGTTTATGCAATTGACAGCATAGATCATAGAGATGAAACTATCAATTAAGGAATATTTTCCCTAAGTCTCAGCTGTTTCAACAAGCTAATGGATTTCTGGATGTCAGCCAAACTGTGTTATGTATTCTTGGCTGAAAGCTCAGACATCCATTGGCCTGGTGAAACACAAAGCAGAGAAAACATTGTTTGATTGGCAGTTCTGGATCCCTGAACTATGCTGTCAATTGCACAATGTTTATTTATACAAGATGAAGAGGTTTCAGGTTCTTGCAGTTTCTGTTACTATTTCAAAGGTTCTGGATAATTGACATTTTATTGGACGGTGGTTAAAAAGATTATTTTAAGAATGTGGAAGGTTATCAGTGAATGGCATTTTTAAAATAAATCTTATTTTACACACCCAGTGTTTCTATGCAGTTGTATAGTGAGTGAATGGCATTCAAGTGCCATAGCTTGGCATGCGGGCATGGAAGTGTGTGTGGGGATGAGGGGTTGTGCGTGTATCTGGGAATTTGAGGAGTGAAGACTGGGATTTTTGCTATAACTGGGCTAAAGCGAATGTCATCGAGGCAGGCCTTTTAAACAGTCTGCCTTTGCATCTGGCAATCTCCGCCTCCAAATGTTTCTGGGTCAGCTGACACAACAGCAGTCAACATCTGCAGGGCCCTCTCCAGACAGTTAAAATCATGTCATTGCGGATACTTACTCCCAAGATGCGCAGGTCAAGTTGTGAATTTTCCTGCCTATGGCTACTTGCCTTGAGGATAAAAGTCCAGCCCAGGGAGACCAAAAGCTCTCACAACTGACCTTTAGTCTATGATGAATTATTATTCCCAATAATGGCCAAGATAAGAGGATGACGTAAATGACCTTCGTACCACTGGGATCGCAATCACTAATCAGTGAACAACTAGGACTAGCATTAGACAAACCATAATGTATTAAATACCCCCAAACCTCAACTGAACAGCCTGTCCTAATGTCAGGGTCACACTTAGCTGGCATCAACTGCAGCTAAGACTTATTCCACAGCATCTCCTAAACCTGCGACTTCGAAGACCAAGAAGAGCAAAGGGGGAAGTGATGTGTGACTCATCGCTGTCAAGTCACTCACTATTCTGACTTCAACATAGGCCAGCATCCCTTCATTGCCTGTGTAAACTGCTGGAACTTCTCACTTAATAGTATGGTAGATATCCTTCATCATTGGGACTGAAATGGCAAAAGAAGGGTAATTAGAGATGGGCAACAAATGCTGGCTTTTTGCCAGTAACACCCACATCCCTAGAATGAAGTTTTATTAATATCACCAATGTCTGGTCTAGTAGGGTTTCCAAAGATAACCGATACTGATGAAACCATACTGCAAAGAAAGAAAATGGCAATTTGGTAGTCAATTTATTTTTCTGTTAGTCTGTACCAGGGAACTCAGCAACTCCTTATTGTGCAGTCTCTAATTCCAGGATAAATAAAACAAACTCCTAATTAATTATTTTGTATATTTTAAGTGGCTTGAACCAGGTTTGATTATTTTCTTAGCCCAGCACAGTCAAAATGACAAAAGTAGGAATATTTGCACACACCCTCACTAAACACAGGAAATAATCCCACATGTACACGTAATCTGGCAATCATCGGCTGTTAGCAGTGAAACGATTGAGAAGTACATGTTTTTTACATGGAATGAGAGTGATTGACAACAAGCTATATGGCTCCACTATCGAGCAACAGCTTTACTTATTACAGTTAAATCTCCCAGAAAATCTTTTGTACTCACTGGTCTACTTGAAATGTATCAAAACATAATTTAACTTGGGACACTCAAAATGTCGCACCTCACAGGGGAAAGCTCAAAACATCTAAGTAAATGGAATATCAAATTGCAGGAATCACTCTAAAGAAGTTAACATCTGTTCTGTCAGGGCAAAATGCACTGGAGTATTTTCATAGGTAAATGCAAGACTTGCTATTCCACATTTTCATGCTGGTTTCCACAAGCTGTGTTTTAAGAAGAGTGTCAAAAATATCATTCTAACGAGAACTCTGTGTGCTTAGCAAACCGCTCTCTGTCAGGGCTTCTCAGGTAATGTATGAACTGAAAGATTCTTGGTGAGACACCGATAATTTAAATATCAGCAAGTTCTTTTCTTTCTCCACAGTGTCAGATACGCAGGTCGAGCTTTCAACTGAAACACACCAACACTGCTGACATAGATTAAATGTTAATTAGCACTTTGCAGGACACTGCTCTGTACAGATTGGCTGCTGTGTTTCCTACATTACCGCAGCAACTGAACCTTAAAAGCACATAATTGGCTATAAAATACTTGGGGATACCTTTAGATGGTTAAAGGTGCTATATAAATGAAAGTCTTTCATTCATTACACTCATTAACATAACCTTAGAGCATAAAAAATTCAGGTTTCAAACTGATCCTATTACAGTAATGAGAGAGTAGACCGCATTCAAAAGTGACTCTGTTCTGATGCTTCTCTATTCTGTTAGAAGACAATGAGCTCTGATCTGCATCATTTGGAGATGAAAAGATGAGCAGAATGATTGTTGAATGATCCATACCCTTCGAAGAATAGATCTGTTAGAGGCAGTAACATGTCTGACTAATAACTACATTAATTACAAAACTACATACAGACCAATTCAAGATAATTAAATATCAAAGAAGCTCATGGGAAACATGAGCAATTGCAGATACAGGCCATTCATAAACCCTCTCCTTAAAGATGACCAAAATTCCAAATTGAGTTTGATCTCTCATTTTTATTGTTTAAACAAACAAATATCATTACAGTGTCAGTTGGTAGCACTTTTGCCTCCTAGATAGGGGGTATGGGTTCTGGTTCTACTCCAAGACATAAGCACAGAAATAAAGGTTGACACTCCAGTGTAGTCTTTTGGATGAGACATCAAACCAAGGTCCCATTTCCCCTCTTGGATGGATGTAAAAGATCCCATATCACTACTTCTGAGAAGACCAGTTGAGTTATAAGGCAGGATTTTATGGCCTCGCTTGTCCCTAAGCCATAAAATCCTGCCTGAGCTCAACGGTCCTTTCCCTGGTTTGCCCCTTACCCGCTCTGGTTCCTGTGGCAGGCAGGACAGTAAAATTCTGTCCATAGACTCACTTAAGGCACAGCAGGAGGTCATTCAGTCTATGTTGGCCACCATGGAGCAGTCCAGTTGGTTTAATTACCCCATTCTATCCCTGCAACTCTGCTCATTAATTTACTTCAAGTGCCTATCTAATTCTCTTTCCAGAACATTAATCGTTTCCACTTCTACAACCACACCATCTCCCTGGCCCTACACCCAACCCTGGAACACCTAGGTAACAAAGACACCTGTGTCAGACTCCTATTTATTGACCATTACTCGGATGGTGACTAGTGGAGTGCCCCAGGGGTCGGTGCTGGGGCCTCAGCTATTTACCATTTATATAGATGATCTGGAGGAGGGAACCGAGTGTAGGGTGTCGAAATTTGCTGATGACACCAAAATTGGTGGAAAGGCAAATTGTGCGGAGGGTGGGGAGAGTCTACAGAAGGATCTAGATAGGCTGGGCGAATGGGCCAGGAAATGGCAAATGGAATTTAATGTTGGCAAGTGCGAGGTGGTCCACTTTGGTAGGAATAATGGTAGGAAGGATTATTACTTACGTGGAGAAAAACTGCAGCATGCGACGGTGCAGAGGGACCTCGGGGTCCTTGTGCATGAGTCGCAAAAACCCAGCTTGCAGGTGCAGCAGGTGGTCAGGAAGGCGAATGGGATGCTGGCCTTCATCGCGAGGGGGATTGAATATAAAAGTAGGGAGGTCTTGCTGCGGCTGTATAGGGCATTGGTGAGGCCGCAGCTGGAGTACTGTGTGCAGTTTTGGGCGCCGTACTTACGCAAGGATATTTTGGCCTTGGAGGGAGTGCAGAGGAGGTTTACTAGGCTGATGCCAGAGTTGAGGGGGTTGAGCTATGAGGAGAGGCTGAATAGATTAGGCTTGTACTCGTTAGAGTTTAGAAGAATGAGGGGAGATCTCATTGAGACGTATAAGATGATGAATGGGATGGACAAGATAGAGGTGGAGAGACTCTTCCCGCTCAGAAAGGACAGTAGGACTAGGGGGCACAGCCTCAAGATAAAGAGGGGGCGGTTTAGAACAGAGTTGAGGAAGAACTTCTTCACTCAAAGGGTGGTGAATCTCTGGAATTCTCTGCCCGTTGAAGTGGTGGAGGCTGCCTCGCTAAATATTTTTAAGACGCGGGTTGATGGGTTTTTGATGAGAGAGGGGATTAAAGGTTATGGGGAGAGGGCGGGAATGTGGAACTGAGCCACGACAGATCAGCCATGATCTTATTGAATGGCGGGGCAGGCTCGAAGGGCTGGTTGGCCTACTCCTGCTCTTATTTCTTATGTTCTTATGTTCAACACCATTATTCCTAACCCACAAGCCACAATCAGTAAGGAAAGGCAACAACACTTCCTCCACGATCATCCTCAACACCAGTGCCCCACAAAGCTGTGCCCTCAGCACCTTACTATACCCCTTATATACCTATAACTGTGTGGCCAAATTCCTCTCCAACTTGATTTTCAAGATTGCTGATGACACCACTGTAGTGGTCAGATCTCAAACAATGATGAGACGGAGTACAGAAAAGGGAAAGAGAATCTGCTGTGATGATAGTAATCTCTCCCTCAATGCCGACAAAACGAAGGAGATAGTTATTGACATTAGAAAGTGTAGTGGAAGACATGCCCCTGTCTACATTAACAGGGATGAAGTGGAAATGGTTGAGAGCTTCAAGTTTCCAGGTGTCCAGATCACCAATAGCCTGCCTGATCCCTCCATGCTGATGCTATTGTCAAGAAAGTCCACTAACACCTCTACTTTCTCAGGAGGATAAGGAAATTCAGCGTATCCGCTATGACTTTCACCAACTTTTACAGATGCACCATAGAAAGCATTCTTTCTGGTTGTATCACAGCTTGGTATGGCTCCTGCTCTGTCCAAGACAGCAAGGAACTACAAAGTGTCATGAATATGGTGCAGTCCACCAGGCAGACCAGCCTCCCATCCATTGACTCCATCTACACTTCCTGGTGCCTCATAAAAGCAGCCAGCATAACGAAGGACTCTATACACCCCAGATATACTCTCTTCCACCTTTTTCCATCGGGAAAAAGATATAAAAGTCTGAAGACACATACCAACTGACTCAAGAACAGCTTCTTGTTTACTTAGACGGAGGTGTGGGCTCAAAATCATCCCCAGGGAGATGCTGCAAAGTTTAAAAAAACAGTGCACACAGGAAATAGTGCTGTAGCTTTACGTTTGTTTTAAATGTCCAAAAGTCAACTGCAGCGAGGCCACCCAAAGCATGGATAAATGAAGAAGCTGAGGCTGAGTAACAGGCTCCCAATGTGTAGGATTGAAAGAGAACCTGTAGGGGCTCTGTGGGAGTAATTGCTGCACTGATGATCTTCAATCAAACAAAGAAGTTCTCAAACTTTAGACCAAAAAAAAGAAAAGTTAACTTGTTTTCAAAATATGGGTCCAATCAGACCAGGAGCATGTCAAATCTTCTACTGTGGGAACCTTGACAATGAGAAATTGCCTGAAAAGATAAAAATATTGAAATTGACAGAATTCAGTCACAGAAAGGAACAAAGATTATGTGCCAGAACAAGATTGCCGAAATGATCGCACTAATGAAAAATCACAAGCACCAATATGATTAAACAGTCCATGAAAAAGATGCTGAATTAAAATGCTGGAAAAAGAGAAAACTTTGTCACTTGACCCAAGTGCCAAAAACAGCATAAATCGACCATTCCTTCACATGTGACGGACCAAGCTTATGATTGATCTGTTAAGACATAAGATTGTATTGTGTTGTGATAGGAAGCAGACACTGCGTTGTATTCTTGGAATGTTTTTAAAAAAGAAAGGGGCATGTGATGATAGGTGCCTGCATGCATTATAATGTAAGGTGCTCAGCAGAGCAAGGGTTAACATGAGATTGGAGAGTGGCACCACCTGCAATATGATGTTTGTGGTCACATGCTTGGAGAACAGTCTGGAACAGGACTTATTAAGCAGCATACCTTGCATGGAACAACTCCATGCAAGGCCATACTTGGAACTGTATGTAGTTAAAGCCTACCAATAAAAGTATTTGTATTTAAACACACAAGCCTCAAGACCTCATCTATGAGTTATCACCGCTGCAACATAGAGAACCCATAGTAACTACGTGATGAATCTTCTTAGTGAATTTACCCGAAATTGTTGGCTTCCCAAAATTATTATCTCTAAGACCTGACCCTGTCATACCAAGTGGATCTGGAAAGAAGGATCATTTGTAAACAAATGGGCTGGAATTCTCCGGCCGTTTACAACGGCAGGATTTACTGGTCCTGCCAGCAGCACACCCCGCCTGCGGGTTTCCCGATGATGTGAGGTGACATCAGTGGGAATTCCATTGACAGTGGTGGGACCAGAGAATCCTGCCATTCACAAACAGTGTGCCAGATCCCGTTGATGGAAAGCACATGCCTGAGAGGCCAAAAAATCTCGCCCGTGGATCACTTGAGTATAGAAATGCTCCAGCAGTCAGTGTTACCATCAAGAAATGTTTCTGAATCCATAAGCACCAAAGTACCTGATTGACCTTATGGACATAACTGATATCTCCATGGGCGCAAGTAGTAATAAACTGCTTGTACCAGAAGAGGTACACATATTTCCTGTTAATGTAAGTCTTGTGGAAGCATCCCAGACTACAGAATTATGCTGCTGTACAAGAAACAGAAAAACCTCTCAAAGACTCGACTTATAATTGTCCAACTCATGTACATCATGTTTAGTTAATATTTAGGATTATTTAACTCCATTATTAAAGATTGTATAAGGAGCTCAAGGGGGAAGGATGTGGTAATTTGTAGTGAGTATCCCATAAGGGCAACATAGAAGACTAAGGGTCACCTGGTGGGTGACCAATTGGATTCAGAGTGGAGAATCACCCCAGGGATAGGAGTTCCCTTAGGCAGAGGCATCCCAGAAATAGCAGCAGACATGCTGCTGCTCCTGTAAATCCTTGTAAATAAATCCTTTGTTGTTCACCAATGAAGGGGGCGATTCTCCCATCCCGCCGTGCTAATTTTTTAGTGTGGTGGTCCAGGAGAATCGCATGTTGTCCGATTTGTGGGATTTGCGCATGCGTTCCTACGCACATGCATCTTCCAGTGCTGGATATCTGGTGCAGTCAGGACCATGCTGGAAACTAGCGGGAACAGCAGATGAGTCATTTTAATCTATTTTTAATCATATTGAAATGCAGTTATTGGGCCCAGGGTTGAAATTTCCGGGCCGGCTAGCAACCCCCATCCTGCCAGTACAATTTCACCCCAGCGGGGTTGTTCAGACTAGCTCCCCACATGGGAACTCAGGGCCCGACCCCATTGGAGTGAAGGGGAGCAATCGGAGCCCCCGAGGGGGTCAGGCAGGGTGCACATGGGCACCCTGGCAGTTCCAGCTTATTCCATCAGCACTGCCCAAGGGGCAAAGTGCCCATGCCCAGGTAGTCTAAGGATGGGATCAGCTGGGAGTGGGGCCTAGGGACCAATCAGTGGTGATGGGGGTCCAGCTGTCACACTGCATTGGGATCAATTGGGGTTGGAGGTAGGCCAGCAATCGGGGCAGGCTGGGTGATAGCGTAGTCTGCCGAACAGAGGGGGTGCTCTGCTTCTCGTGGAGAAGGAATTTGATGGGGTGTGGGTGGAATCGTCACTGCTGTGAGGGGGCTGGAGATCAGGGTGCTCCTGGACAGGGGCGGGGTGGGGGGGGAGTCAGGGCTGGCCCAGGAATGGTTGGGGGGTCCACAATTGGGCTGTGGAGGGTGGCAGGGCAGCATTGTGGGGGCCCCAGGCTGGCCAGCTCAATTGCTAGCCAGCAAACTGCAGGCTGACAGTTCAGGGCCACTGCACATGGATAGGCCCTGATCCCGGAGATTTTAATGATATTCACAACTGTGACCTCTACATTGCACAGGGTGTGGGAGATTCTAGTGTGAAGTCCCACTGAAAAAACAATTGTGATTTTCATTAGCTTTCCCATGAATTGAGCACAAAAAATTTTTTGGGAAGATCACCCCCGAAGTCTCTGAAAGTGCATTGTTACAACTATCTAAGACTGTCATCATCATCTTGTACAGCTCAATCAAATCTCCTCTCAATCTCCTTTGCTCCAAAAATATGGGGACAGGCAGGAAAGTGGAGTCGACCACATCAACCAGCCATGATTTTACTGACTGTCAGACTTGAGGGATTAAATGGCTCATACTTGTTCCTATTTTTAATGCTATGTTATGAATTTCTGGTGTTTAACTGCCTTTTAGAAAGTGGGTTACCCAATCTCCCACTGCCTACTATAGTCTACTGGTTTCCTGTGCAAATTTGAAGGAAAACCCTTATTTCTGGGGTCAAAATTTCTTTTGTGGTCAGGGTGGAGCAAGTGGAGTCCATTTAGCCATATGTTTTGAGCCTTATTGACATCCATTGATGTGGCAGGACCCAGTTTTACCAAAGAGTCAAGAGCTCTCATATGGGCAAGTTACCACATCTGATGTTGGAGTCTTATTAATGATTAACTCATGAGGAGTCGAAGTTTCTTGCCATCTTTCTTGATGATAAGTTGAAAATTCCAGAAACCACAGAGTTCCATTTTCCTGTGGCTCTTTCTGTAGAACTCAGAAGAATATCAGCCTCAATTGATCATTATCTAGAAATGTCTTGCACCTGACTTAATTCACCATGCTGTAGGACTGGTTAGGTGGATTGGCTATGCTAAATTGTCCCTTAGTGTTGGGGGACCAGCTAGGGTAAATGCATGAGATTATGGGGATAGCGCCTGGGTGAGATTGTAGTCGGTGCAGACTTGATGGGCTGAATGGCCTCCTTCTGCACTGTAGGATTCTATGATTGCTTCTTCACAAATGCAAATCTGTGCCAGTCTTAAAGTACAACTTTGGACCTTGCAAGGAGCTACAGTTTATAAGCAGTTGTCCACCAATGGAGGAACATGTCCAAAAACAGCAAACCTCAAATGTGTCCTGGCAAATATTTGTCCCTCATTCAATATCTTAGTTATAAACTATATGGTAATTTTTGCTTTGCTGTTTGTGGGAGCCTGCTGTGTGCAAATTCGCCATGTTTCCAACATTACAGCTAGGAATAAAATTCAAAAGTACATCATTGGCCGTCAAGGGCATTGGGATGTTGAGAGGTCGTGAAAGTTTCTGTGCAAATACAAAGCTTCCTTTCATCATTAATTCGTACATTGTCTGATTTTTGCTGAATTTGCTGGTTTATCTTCTAGTTTCAATGATGTCTCTGCACCCCAGCATCATTACCTTATTTGCAATGTTATCTCAGCAACCTTTGATGCTATCTTTGTTTTTCCTGAACTATGACTTTACTCAGCGATGTCACTGTGAGATTTGCAAACACAAAATTTAAACCAATTCTGATCTACTTTTGTTGTTCATCCTTAATTCCCCTATTAGATCCATATCTAAATTCTTACGGTTATCCTCAAATCTGATTCTGCTGCAGCTTTGTAGCTCTGAGTGTTTGCTCACTCAGCACCTCCATAGAAGCTGAAATGGAACCTTTGACAATATCATCAAGGGTACTGTGATATACAATGAAATAAACAGCACTAACAGTAATCATGTAGCATTGCTTGCTTTAGGTGCAAGGACCTACTGTTTCATAAAGACAGGAGGGCATTATTCCACTGCTCCAACTCAGACTATACAGTCCAATTGCTTAAAAAAAGTTTATACAGAAATTAATTAGTGTTCATGACATTTTCTTCTAGATTGGCAGTTTCTTATAAACAGCAGCTCCCAGAGTTTGATGCAAGACATTTCTATTATTGTAGACAGAAGATAGGGGAACTAAACTGAACTTCTTTATCTTTTACTCACTTGTCCACAAGTAAAAGTTGTTACAATGTAACCAATGGCAACATGCCATGGTGGTCAGCTGACCTGTTACAGTGTAACCAATAGCAACATGCTGTGGTGATCAGCTGACCTGGTAGAATGAGGAAGCAGATGGGTATTGGAGGAAAGCATTTATGGTTTAGGGTATGGCCCAAATTGTTGTGTGATGAAGCTTCTTTATTAAACCTTTACTTTGGTAAGTTTTTTTTTGTTTGCTACTGGAGGATTTGTGCTCCTGGATGAACAGAGGTGTTTGCAAATTATTTTTAAGGTAGCTGCGGTGTATTTCCCCAATTCCTTGGTTTAATTGATTCTATTTAATTATAACTTAGAGCAAACTTGCACTGTGACTAATTCATAAGGTTAATTTATTCAAATGAGAAAATTAGGGAGAGTGTTTGTAACCATACACGTAGTAAGTGGAGATTAGACAAGAGGAAGATATATAACTATGGGCAACAATAATAAGCAAACCACAAAAATAAATATTAGTCTGAGAAGTCAAAATCCAGAGGGTGTCTCCTTCATGTGTTCAGTTCAGATCAGTTTCTGGTTGAAGAAAATGACATGAAAGTCCTTGAAATGAATAATACTGCAGCACTATGAGGATTCTATACTTAGACCACTTGGCATGAGATGATTTGAGATTTTTTAAAATCAAACAGGCTTCAAGGAGTTGAGAGCTGGTGGCCAGCTGCTCTGTCAGCTGGGAGTTGCTGATATTCTTTCTAGTTTGTGGTAAAGCAATAATCTGAGCTGTGAGACTGGAAGTGTGATATTGAAGTAATCCAAAAGGCTAAGAGAATGGCATTATTGGAAAGGCAAATTGTGTGGAGGGTGTGGAGAGTCTGCAGAAGGACCTAGATAGGCTGGGCGAATGGGCCAGGAAATGGCAAATGGAATTTAATGTTGGCAAGTGTGAGGTAGTCCACTATGGTAGGAAGGACTATTACTTACGGGGCAAAAAACTGCAGCAGGCGACGGTGCAGAGGGATCTCGGGGTCCTTGTGCATGAGTCGCAAAAACCCAGCTTGCAGGTGCAGCAGGTGGTCAGGAAGGCGAATGGGATGCTGGCCTTCATAGCGAGGGGGATTGAATATAAAAGTAGGGAGGTCTTGCTGCAGCTGTATAGGGCATTGGTGAGGCCGCAGCTGGAGTACTGTGTGCGGTTTTGGGCGCCGCACCTGCGCAAGGATATTTTGGCCCTGGAGGGAGTGCAGAGGAGGTTTACTAGGCTGATACCGGAGTTGAGGGGATTGAGCTATGAGGAGAGGCTGAATAAACTAGGCTTGTACTCGTTAGAGTTTAGAAGAACGAGGGGAGATCTCATTGAGACGTATAAGATGATGAATGGGATGGATAGGATAGAGGTGGAGAGACTCTTCCCGCTCAAAAAAGACAGTAGGACTAGGGGGCACAGCCTCAAGATAAAGGGGGGGCGGTTTAGAACGGAGTTGAGGAGGAACTTCTTCACTCAAAGGGTGGTGAATCTCTGGAATTCTCTGCCCGTTGAAGTGGTGGAGGCTGCCTCGCTAAATATTTTTAAGAAGCGGGTTGATGGGTTCTTGATAAGAGAGGGGATTAAGGGTTATGGGGAGAGGGCGGGAATGTGGAACTGAGCCACGACAGATCAGCCATGATCTTATTGAATGGCGGGGCAGGCTCGAAGGGCTAGATGGCCTACTCCTGCTCCTATTTCTTATGTTCTTATGTTCTTATGTAGCATAGCCTATTAATGAGTTAATTGTAGCCTTGCAAGCACTTTGTGTTCTTGGCCAAAATTCATTACTTCTTTTAGGAGCAAAATGGTGGCTGTTAACAGGTGTAATGGGTTTTGATGTATCTGTCTTTGTTATTGTCCCAGCTGAGGAAGTCAGTTTGTTTGGTCATCTAGTTTTGTGATTATAGTGTGGCCTTACAATAGGGTGTGAGATTCCAAAAGAGGGGAATGAAACTCTTTGTTCATGCAGTCTTCTTTGGAACCTTCCAGAACAGAGGGCCAAATTTGAGTCATGTGACCTGCAGCAGCCATTTGTGGTTCAGCAGAAGTCCATTTCAAATTAGCAGTAAAATTTTTGCATACTATTTTGAATTATTTTCATGACTTATTGACCATTAGCTATATAATGATCAACAGTGGCTGATATTCCTTAAGATTTCTGTTGAAAGATACCCCTGAAAATGCGCTTCTACTATTTTTGGAAATTTCAATTGGTCATTTTGAGGCATGATCTTTTGACTCCCTCTCAAGAGATAAAGGTTAATAAGGATGCAAAATCAGGTTCAGGGACTGCCTACATAAGAGTTCCTGCCTCTGGCTCTGCTGAGTCCTGCATATCAATGTAGATCAATTAATCTCTAACCAATTGGTTAAATGGGCCCCACCAACATCACCCAGGCCATTATGTCCCATAACCCAGAAATAAGGCTTTCCCTTCCCTTTAAACAGGGGACTTCTCGAGTGGGAGATTGAGTAATTCACATTCACAAAGTTAGGTAAACACCAGAGATTCATAACATAAAACCAATAGAAATAGGAGCAGGAGTAGGACGTTGGGGTCCCTCAGACCTGTTCTGCATCTCAGTAAGATCGTGTCTGATCCAATGAGGCCTTAACTTCACTTTCCTGCCTGTTTTTACCCCCCCATAGCCCTTGATTGCATTGTGAATCAAAAATGTGTCTAACTCATCCTTGACTATATTAAATGAGTAAGAAATTTCACAACACCAGGTTAAAGTCTAACAGGTTTACTTGTAGCAAACGCCACTAGCTTTCGGAACTGGTTGTTCCTTCGTCAGGTGGGAGGGAGTTCTGATCACTTCCTGTTTGTGAAGTCCCTCCCACCTGACAAAGGAACATCCAGTTCTGAAAGCTAGTGGCGTTTGCTACAAATAAACCTGTTGGACTTTAACCTGGTGTTGTGAAACTTCTTACTGTGTTTACCCCCGTCCAATGCCGTCATTTTCCACATCATATTAACTGACCCAGGCTCCACTGTTCACTGGGGGAAAAGATTCCAAACGTTAAGAGAAGAAATTCCTTTTAATTTCTGTCTGAAATAGGAGACCCCTTACTTAGTAACTGTGCCCCCTATTTCTAAATTCGTTTATAAAAGGAAACCTCCTCAGCATCCAGTCTGTCAAGCCCCAATAAGATCACCCCTCATTCTTTTAAACTTCAGTGGGCGTAGACCTAGCCAAGTAGGCAATGGAAATATGCCTGACTGGCACTTGCATTCCATCTGTTTCACACTAATGAAGTTTTATCCTACTGACCTCCAAACATTGCAGAGTTAGCAGTAGAGGCCACTGATGGTTACGATCCCTGCCTAACTACCTCTCAGACGTTTAACTCCTGAAACCTTGTAGTTATGCAAATCTGCAGAAACATTTGGAATGTCAATGAAATGTTTTTTCACCTTTGAAATCATCTCCTGTTCACTTACTCGCCCCAATATCAAACACATTCATCCTCTGGTGAGGTCTAACCATCTGGACTGCAATGAAAAGCAATTCATTGTAGTTGCTCACTCTTAAGTACAAGGGTGTTCTGTTTAAACCTGCTGCAACCCTGCAGCATTCTTGGAATGCTGCCGGGATAGTTTCCTGGAACAGTGTGTGTTGGAGCCGACGAGGGAGCGAGCTATCTTGGATCTGGTGCTATGTAATGAGGCGGGTAGAATTAGGGAACTTGCGGTGAAGGATCCTCTTGGGGAGAGTGATCATTGTATGGTGGAGTTTCTGGTGCAGATGGAGGAGGAGAAAGTGGGTTCCCGGACACGCGTCCTTTGTTTGAACAGAGGGGAGTACGGTAGGATGAGAGAAGAATTGGCGAATGTGGACTGGGGGAGCGCGTTGGAAGATAGGTCTGCTGAGGAGCAGCGGAGGATCTTTAAGGAGATCTTTCTTGGTGCTCAGCAGAAATTTATTCCGATGGTCAAAAAGGACCGTAGGAGGAGAGGTAATAAGCCGTGGATAACGAAGGAGGTGAAGGAAAGTGTTAAATTAAAAGCGGAGGCGTTTAGAGTAGCTAAGAGTAGTGGGCGAGAAGAGGATTGGGAGAGGTTTAAATGTCAACAAAGATTGACAAAGAAGTTGATAAAGAAGGGTAGGAGAAACTATGAAGCTGGGCTAGCGCTTAATGTAAAAAAGGATAGCAAGAGTTTTTATAAATATATAAAAAGGAAGAGGCTGGCTAGGGTGAACGTTGGTCCCTTAGAGGATGAGAAGGGGGACTTAGTGGTAGGGGATGGGGATATGGCAGAGGCCTTGAATAACTTTTTTGTTTCTGTCTTCACGGAGGAGGACGTGAATAATTTGCTGGATGTTAGAGATGGAAAGGTGGTAGGACTGGAGGGTCTCGATGACATTACTGTTACGAGAGAGGTGGTGCTCGACAGACTGGAGGGGCTGATTGTGGACAAGTCCCCAGGACTGGATGGAATGCATCCGAGGGTCCTGAAAGAAATGGCGGAGGTGATAGTGGATGCCTTGGTGGTTATTTTCCAGACGTCGCTGGATTCCGGGGAAGTGCCGGAAGATTGGAAAACGGCTAATGTTACGCCGTTGTTTAAGAAGGGTGCCAGGCAAAAGGCGGGGAATTATAGGCCTGTTAGTTTAACGTCTGTTGTAGGTAAAATGTTAGAATCCGTCATCAAGGAGGAAATAGCGAGGCATCTTGAGGGGAACTGCTTGATAGAGCAGACGCAGCACTGTTTCGTTAAAGCGAAGTCGTGTCTGACAAATTTACTGGAGTTCTATGAGGATGTGTCTAGGGCGGTGGATAGAGGAGAGCTGGTGGATGTGGTCTTTCTTGATTTTCAGAAGGCGTTTAACAAGGTACCTCACAAGAGGTTATTGCAGAAGGTCAGGGGGCATGGAGTTGGGGGTAGGGTGTTAGCGTGGATAGAGGACTGGTTGTCAAATAGGAGGCAGAGAGTGGGGGTCGATGGGTGCTATTCGGATTGGCGGATGGTGACTAGTGGAGTGCCCCAGGGGTCGGTGCTGGGGCCTCAGCTATTTACCATTTATATAAATGATCTGGAGGAGGGAACCGAGTGTAGGGTGTCGAAATTTGCTGATGACACCAAAATTGGTGGAAAGGCAAATTGTGTGGAGGGTGGGGAGAGTCTACAGAAGGATCTAGATAGGCTGGGCGAATGGGCCAGGAACTGGCAAATGGAATTTAATGTTGGCAAGTGCGAGGTGGTCCACTTTGGTAGGAATAATGGTAGGAAGGATTATTACTTACGTGGCGAAAAACTGCAGCAGGCGACGGTGCAGAGGGACCTCGGGGTCCTTGTGCATGAGTCGCAAAAACCCAGCTTGCAGGTGCAGCAGGTGGTCAGGAAGGCGAATGGGATGCTGGCCTTCATAGCGAGGAGGATTGAATATAAAAGTAGGGAGGTCTTGCTGCGGCTGTATAGGGCATTGGTGAGGCCGCAGCTGGAGTACTTTGTGCAGTTTTGGGCGCCGTACTTACGCAAGGATATTTTAGCCTTGGAGGGAGTGCAGAGGAGGTTTACTAGGCTGATGCCAGAGTTGAGGGGGTTGAGCTATGAGGAGAGGCTGAATAAATTAGGCTTGTACTCGTTAGAGTTTAGAAGAATGAGGGGAGATCTCATTGAGACGTATAAGATGATGAATGGGATGGATAGGATAGAGGTGGAGAGACTCTTCCCGCTCAGAAAGGATAGCAGGACTAGGGAGCACAGCCTCAAGATAAAGGGGGGGCGGTTTAGAACAGAGTTGAGGAGGAACTTCACTCAAAGGGTGGTGAATCTCTGGAATTCTCTGCCCGTTGAAGTGGTGGAGGCTACCTCGCCAAATATTTTTAAGACGCGGGTTGATGGGTTTTTGATAAGAGAGGGGATTAAGGGTTATGGGGAGAGGGCAGGAATGTGGAACTGAGCCACGACAGATCAGCCATGATCTTATTGAATGGCGGGGCAGGCTTGAAGGGCTGGTTGGCCTACTCCTGCTCCTATTTCTTATGTTCTTAACTAAAGCATCTTCAGGGCTGTGAATTTCCCTGAACCTTTCAAGTATTTCCCCAAATCGGTGTTTTAAAATCACTGCCAGATCATAATGACACTAATCCGCCTCCAGTGGAGACAATTTTTGTCAAGCAAGTTCGGAAGATGCTGAACAGACCTTGTGTGTCACAATCTCCTCGTCTGAATTTATACATTGCAGTAATGTGTAATTTGTGAGTCAAATGTTTGCCAGTGATTTTCCTATAAGTACAAGAAAAAATTGGTTCCTCAAACATGGCTTCCTCTTACCACTTCTGTTTCTCTGCTACTGATCTGTCTGATATCACTGCTCGAATGAGCACACCCTTTTAGAAATAATACCCACTGAGTTATTTAAGTAATTGCACTGACAGAGCAATGTTGGCACCGTCATCTCCTTGTATAGTAGGCCAGATGGTTAACACACAAGGGCAAGCATGGAGCAATACATCACTTCTAGTCATGCAAGTCACAGTACAGATAAAAGAATCCAAGGTTAAATGCAAACACAACATGCTGGGGGCTGGGTGAATAGTTATTTCTTGAATAAACATTGGCCAGGGCTTTCTGCTCTAATCGTTTTGCGTGAGTTCAGCAATGAGGGCGGAAAATATCATGAAAAATGCAAAGTTGTATTTTATGTCAGTGTGAACACATGATGCAATTGTTACCCCCCAACACCCCGCAGTCCGGTCAGCAACAGGGTGCGTTTCTCAATGTTCAACATCGGGAACTTAATTTGAATTCATTATCATGTTGTAAAGCTGGAATCATCCCCGCCTACAAAAACTTCTCCTTGTGTGGCTGAGTGCAAGATTTGGTTTGATAACAGTTCTGTGAAATGTATTGGACCATTTGCTATGTTATGAACACTATGGAAATAAAAATTATTGTTGTTTATAACACGTGTTTTTTTTTAAAGAGTAAAACTCCCAAGGCACTCGGAGAAATTTCTTTGATCAAGCTTAGGCATTAAGAAGGATTGTAATAGAGTGAGATGGGGGGATTTGGGAGGGGTTCTTGAGTTTAGGGGCTTAGCAGCTGAATGAGGCCATCAGTGGCCAATGAGGGATGTGAGGGTGGTCAGAATTGAAGGAATGTGTTTAGGGCAGCGTGTGGCACAGTGGTTAGTATTCCTTAAATAAGATTGTGAGAAACAATAATAGGAGTAGCCTGTTCGGCACCTCAAGTCTGCTCTGCCATTCAGTAGCATCATGGCTAATTTAATGTTCCTCACGTCCATTTTCCTGCCCTTTCCCATAACCCTTGACTCACTTCCTGATCAAAAATCTATCTATCTCAGCCTTAAAAATGCTCTTGGACTCTTCCCCTACAGTTCCCTGTGTCAAGAATTCCAAAGATGCACAACCTTCTGGAGTGGAGAAATTTCTCCTCTTTTCAATCTTCAGTTGGTGCCTCTTTATTCTGAGACAGTGCCGTCTGGTCCTAGACTCTCCAATCATGGGAAACATCCTCTCAGCATCTACCCTGTGAAGCCCCTTAAGAATCCTATGGTATTTCAATTGGGTCACTTCTCATTTTTCTAAACTTCAATGAGTAGAATGCCAACCTGTTTAATCTTTCCTCATAAGACAATTTGTCCATACTGGGGATCACCTGAGTGAACCTTCTCTGAACTGCCTCCAATGAAATAATATATTTCCTTCAATAAGCAGACCAAAACTTCTCTCAGTACTCCAGATGTGGTCTCACAAGTACCTTTGTACAATTGCAACAAGTTCTCTACTTGTTTACTCCAACCCCCTTGAAATAAGGGCCAACATTCCATTAGCCTTCCCAATTACCTGCTGTACGTGCAGCTTTCCATGTTAGCTTTCTGTATTTTGTGCACAAATACCCCCAGTTTCCTTTGTTTTGTAGCTTTCTGCAGTTTTTCTCCATTTAAATAAGTGTTCATTTGTTCTGCCTTCCAAAATGAACAACTTCACATTTTCCCACATTGTACTCCATTTGCCAACTCTTTGCCCACTTATTTAGCCTATCAATATCTTTGTAAACTGTTTGCATCCTTCTCACAATTTGTCTTTCCACCTATTTTTGTATTGTCTACAAATTTGGCTAGAGTACATTTGCATCCTGCCATATCATTAATATATTGTAAACAGTTGCATTCCCAGCACTGATCCCCATGGAAACCCACTGATTTCAGGCCACACCTTGAAAAGCAACCCCTTATCCTTGCTACTGCTTGTTTATTAGCCAATTCTCTATCCATGCCAATATATTACTTCCAACGTCATGGATTCTTGTCTTAAGACTTAACCTTTTGTGAGACATCTTGTCCAAATACAACACATCTATTGATTTCCTCTCTATCCACTCTGGTTGAGACTTTATCAGAAAACTCTGAATTAGTCAGACCTGATTTCCCTTTCACAAAGTCATACTGACTCTGCTTGATTAGAGTATAACTCTCCAGATTTGCTGCTACAACTTCCTTAAATAATTGGTTTCAACATTTCTCCAACAATAGATGGTAGGCTAATCAGCCTGTAGTTATTTGTTTTTTGCCTCGCTCCTGTTTTGGATAGGGGTGCCACATTCACAGATTTTCAGAATCCAAAGGATTTTGGAAAATTACAAAGAATGTATCCATTATCTTTATTATTACTTTTAGGATCCTAGGATGCAAGCCATCAGGGCCTGGGGGAGGCTTATCTGCCTTTAACTCCATTAGTTTGTCGAATAGCATTTCTTTAGTAATGGTGATGGTACTTACTTTGTCCCCCATATCCTTTAGTATTAATGTGATGTTCAAAGTATCTTCCACTCTAAAGACTGATGCAGAATATCTGTCTAACTCTGCTATCATTTCCTTGTTCCTATAACTATCTTCTATTCACTGCCAGGTGGAGAGATCAGATAGGCTAACAGCTCTCATAGGCAGGATTTCCTGGAAGTCCTGCACATGACCAATCAAAGCTTATGTGAGAGGCAAATAACAATAGGCCTCTGAAAATCAGCAGTAACATGTTATGTGCTGACTCAGGATGGTAAGTGTGCTCCAATTCTACCCATAGAGTAACTTTCAGTCGGCATGAATAAGGACAAGAGGTCATTTACCTTGTTCGGGTGTTGAGTTGTTTAGTGTCCCGGAAAAATTAATTATTTTGCCTTGAGAAAAAGTTCTAAATTGGACACCAAGAAAATGATGGGAAGGTCTGTTGTTTGTGCTTTGCAGCACTTGAAATTTACAACTGGGTCCAATGAGAAACATTGGATGCTCACATGGCAAGTCAGTGGCAGCTTGTGACAAATGGTGAGAAACAGAACCTTCACCTTCCTTACATTACATACTTTGTCTCTTTGAAAATTGAATGACTTGAGGCATGAGTATATTACATTGATGCTTAAATGTTAAATTACATCAATGTCTACACTTAAAATATTGACTTTAAAACACTTTGGGATGTCCTGAGGTGCTATATAAATGTGCTTCAAAAAATCTTTCTCGGCAATAAATATGTTCTTTGTCATAAAAGCCCTTTTACATTAGACAAGTGCAGAAAATGGAGGAAGCAACCCTCATTGCAAACAATCAGGCCTTTAGGAACCTTTAACAAAATTGTGGGGCTAGGTAAATGTACATGTGAGCTTCCTGTGTGCTCTCTCCATCAATCAATGCTCTGTTTTTTCATACTGGACCAGTGGAATTCCAAATGGGGAACAGGAAGAGACTGAGACTTGCCCTCAAACCATCATCAATGGAGTAAAATCATCCTATATTCTCAGGTTACTAAGGCAACAACCACTTTTTTCAATGAGGACTGTTATGATGATCACAGCGACCAAGGGGATCATTAAAGATCTACCTGTGGGCTTCATGGAGTACAAGCTGGCATAGTGGTTGGAGTGGCACAGTGGCATGGTGGTTAGCACTATTGCCTCAGTGCTAAGGACCTGTATTCAATTCCAGACTGTCTGTGTGGAGTTTGCACATTCTCCCTGTGCCTGCATGGGTTTCCTCTGGGTACTTGAGTTTCCTACCATAGTCCAAAGATGTGCGGATTATGTTGTGTTAAATTGCCCCTTGTTAGGGGGAATTAGCAAAGTAAATACGTAGGGTTACGGGGATAGGGCCTGGATAGGATTATTGGCAGTACAGGCTCAATGGGCCGAATGAGCTCCTCCTACACTGTTGGGATTCTATGACTCTTGAACTAGCAGAGGTTCACCACATGGAAGTAACAAGCAAGCCTTTTAAGCCTACAACTTCAGCCAGACCCAGGTTGTGGGTCCAAGATGAAGACTGCCTGACTATAAACAGTGGGACCTGCCTTTTCCTTTAGTGCACAATGAAGGGTGTTGGTGATGGTGTTTGGCTGAATCACTACAGAGACCTTTCTGCAGGGAAAGCAAACTTTCACGCCATCTGGCTTAGATCGATTCAAATCCAAGTCCTGTAAGTTAACGAATGAGGCCTAGTCCACTTTACCTTACAGCCCTTTCAGAACAATGACGTTATATTTAGATGTTTTCAGAATTTTTTTTGCATCTGTTGTTTGTATTTCACTCTATGGATAGTGCAGAAAAAAGAAGAAAACATTTTGTATGTTTTTCTACGACGGGCTGGCTGGGAAGGTTATATAATGAACCTATATTCAACCAATTAAAGGGAGAACTGTCTTTAACTTAGGGGAAAAAAGAACTGTTGCCTGGTTTGGAGATTGGAGAGGACCACTGATCTACCACAGATTTATTAAGTGACAGAAACATGCTCAGAATTTCTGTTCTTTGGGTGTTCATACTCTGAAAGATACGCTGGAGCCCCCGAAAGTACCTGCACAAGCAATGCATGGGAACTTCCCCTGTATCTGGAATTCTCCAAAATTCCAATTTAAATCAAAGACTTCGGATAGTTCCGATTCTGATAGCAGAATAGTTACCCAGGAAAAGTTAGAAGGCTTAAAATCACTTCTAACTCAGTAACTATGATCCTAACCCTATCCCACCTTCTGCTGACCTTCCACAGGGCTACCTGACAATCACTCTAATTGAATACTAGACTATTGCCCAATCCTCGAATATCTACACTAACTCCCAACACCCCCCTCCCCGCAACCACATGACCCTTTCATCTAGTGACTACCTGCCTGATTACTTGGCTAACTTCAACCATCCTGAGCATCACCATCCCCACCCCCAACTATAACTCCACCCCCTCAACCACTTCCAACCTTTTAACCAGTTGACTACTCCCACTACTAACTGTGCCCAATTCTGACTACCTCCCACCTGATCATGTGAACCATCTAAGGTCATTGATTCCCCTTGCCAACCACAACACTCCCCCCACACTCCCCATGCTTAATCTTAAGCCACTTGCCTTGCACACTGATCTTATATCCTGTCAAAGTGCCTGGGAGCTTTAAACTTTAGGTTTATGGTAGCTAGTGCCAGCAACAGGGTGCATGGCTTCACTTACCCCATTGCTGCTGCCTTGTACTGAAAGATTCCAGGGGCAGCTACGTGCACATTTCTCATCATGCTAAGTTGGCAGTCCAAGCAAGAAATATTTGGATCCAGTCTAATTTAAGTAAAAAGGAGCAGTTGGCAATCTGACAGTGCTTGTCACTCAAGTTTTAGGCCCATTATAATATTGTGAATTCTGTCTTTCAACCTACTTCTCTTTTTACCTTTACAAGGCCCCTCTACTCTCCTACTCTGCTTACACCACTGCTTGCTAAATGTTGCTATATGAAGTTTCAGAGATGGTCCTTTCCCACTGGGACAGATTGTTGATTTGAAGAAACACGGAGTAACAAGGGCTTTCCTATCATCATTGGGTATTTGTTTCCTTCCAATGTGGAGTGCCTGTCCTGATTTAGTCATTGCACACTCACCTTGGAGTCTGAAGATTGTTGATTTAAATGTAGAGATTTGAATATTAAATCTTATCTGATGCTTCAGTGTAGTACTGAGGGCATGCTGTCTATATAGGCCTTGTCTGCCTGCTCAGATCGATGTATAAAATCTCGAGGTACGTTTTACAAGGAGAATTGAGGAATTCTCCCTGGCATTCCAGTCAATTATTATCCCTCAACCAGCATCACCAATTAACTGTTTGTTTCATATCTTCATGCGCCTTTTCCCTTTGAGGAATAGTGGGGAAATATTGGAAGGATCAACGGGTTTATTCTCAATCTGTTGAACCATGTCATGACTGTGTCTTCCATGGCCACCAAGTCCTGGAATCAGACTTCAACTCAGAGCTTTTGGCTCAGAGATGGAGGCGCTAACTCTTGGCTTTCAAGATCTCCACATGAGTGCTTGTGTGACCGTGCTGTAAATAAATTGACTGCTTTGATTTCTATATTGCAAAAGTGACCACATTTCAAAAGCAGTGTTTAGCTGTAAAATACTTTCAGACACACTGAGGTCCTGAAAGGTGCTGTACAAAAGCATTTGTTTCTTTTGTTTGTGGCATGTTTTATTACTTCAAAGATGCTGTACAAATGCAAGTTGTCACTCCCATAGACTTACAAAAGAAACGTTTGCCATTTTGTCCATGGCGATAAAGCCCCTTTAAAACACTCCATAATCCCTGATTTTGAATGTATTTTCCAATTACGGTTACATAATATAATCTGGAAAATCAGCAATATGGAAACAGTACATTGGCTTCAGTAACCATTTCCCATCTGTTGTTTTCTTCTGGTTCAGCCTTGTTATTCTGTATGTGGAGTAATTAAAGTCAAGTAGTCAAGAAATGTATTTTTAGGATGACTTTAATTGCTGCACACAGGCTGCATTGAAAAATTATGCCTGGAAGGTCATTTGTGCAGTCAGTTATTGATCATTCTACACATTGTTTTAAGCTTTTTTTCCCCTCCGCGAACTCCTTTTAAAAATGAGTTGAAGAAAGAAGACTAAATTATGCACCTTAAAGTAGAGTTGCAAGCCCTTGCCCATCAACGCAGTGTCATGTGTATAAATATTTCCTCTTTGTTTTTGAGCCACTTGGGTGAAGAACAAGGTCAAAAGTGCAGGATGCATTTGGGATTCAAAGCATGCTCAATAAGTGAATTAAGGAGTAAAAGCTAATTTATACCTAGCTTGGTTTTAAAATCCTTTAAGTTGTAAGAGGAATTAAAGATTGAGGGAGGACTACAATTTGAGATCCTGAACATAATGAGATAGAGTAGGAGGTGAAGCTACAAGGCCAGGGTGTTAGTTTGGCTCTGTCTGCAATACTTTTGCAGATTATCATTTCAAACTTCCATGCGTTTGCCTCCCAGAGAACTTGATTTTTTTTCAAATGACACAATCAGAAACAAATATATTGGTAATTTCACTTTTCTCTCATTACCGACTGTGGGATCTTGCTGTGTGCAAATTGGGCTCTGTTTTTGATTGCATAAGGGCAGTCACTGTGCTTGTACATAATTCATTGGGCAGAATTTCCCAAGTATTTTCAGTGTCAGTTCTGACTGAAAACAAGTGTGTGGCTGTCCAAGTGGACAGCCGAGTTTTTAATCCAGATTTATCAAAACTCGGAGGAAACAACATAACTGGGCAGGGTTTTTGCCATCAGTCTGATGGGGTAGGGCCTGATAGAATGGGCAAGGCTGGTTCCACAAAGATCAGGGCACTATTTTCAAAGGATGCCCCAATTTGTGTGGAAGTGGGACTCTTTCCCCACCCTTGCCTCTCCCCACCAGGAAGGGATCAGGGTCTCTTCTTGCTTGCCATCCCTGCACACCACCCAACCCACTCCCTGCAGAATCAGTGACTCATGCTCTCTGCCCCCCCACCTGTGCCTGCAAGTTCCCCTCTCATTGCCCACTCCCACCCCCATATCTGCAAGATCTCAACACCCCCCCCCCCCTCCCCCCCCCCACCATGGCCTTGTCACTCTCCCTCCCACTGCACTTAACAGGAAACCTTCCCCCACCCTGAATTGGGCCCCCCAGAGGGCCTGCTCTGGCACTGTCTTTTTGGCAGAGGTTGGCACTTTTTGTTTCCCACCTTAGAAGAAATCTCCTAGCTGTCACCCAGATATGCCACCAGTGGACCCTCTTGTTATCTACTATACCATGAACTCTTATTTTGTGTAACCTTATTACATGCCTTTTGGAAATCTAAATATACCATTTCTACAGTTCCCCTTCCTCCATCTTTGTTGCTTCTTCAAAGAACTCAAATAAATTAGTCAAACATGATTTCCTTTTCACAAAAACATGTTAACTCTGCTTGATTGCATGGAGATTTTCTAATTGCTTTGCTATAATCTCCTTAATAATAGATTCCTGCATTTTTCCAATGATAGATATTTGCTTAACTGGCCAGTTGTTTCCTGCAGAAACAGAAAATCTTCCTCCTTTCTTGAATAGAAAAGTTACCTTTGCTACTTCAAATCTGATGGGACCTTTCCAGAATGTTTAACTTCCTTAATGATGCATCCTTCTCCTCGTGCTTTTTTTTCTTTTTCCACTGGAATGTATCTTTGCTGAATATCATGAAATACTCCTTAAATGCCTGCCACTGCACTTCTATTGACTTCTCTTTAACCTATTTATTAGTTCACTTTAACCAGCTCTGTCTTTATTCTCTTGAGGTTGCCTTTATTTAAGCTTAAAATACTAGTCTTAAATCCACTCTTCCTTAAACTGAATGTGAGATTCAATGATGTTATGATCACTGCTACCTAGAAGCTTCTTTACCATGAGGTTGTTAAGTAATCCTGCTCCATTGCACACTACTAGGTGCAGTCTTTGACTCTATAATGTAGTGTTCATAGAAATTACCCTGAAAACACTGTATAAACTCATCTTCCAGGCTACCTTTGCCAATTTATTCATCCAAAATAAATATAGTTTGAGATATCAATTATTATCGGCATACCTTTCTTACAAGACCCCTTTATTATTTTCCTGTATAACCCATTCTATAGCGTCATTACCATTAGGCCTATAAGGTACTCCAACAATTGACTTCTTCTCATTGCTATTTTATATATCTACCCAAAATGAAACTGCATCTCAATCTTTAGAACTAAGGTCATCTCTCACTCTTGTACTAATGTCTTCCTTAATTAACAGAGAAATCCCATTACCCTTTCCTAACTTTCTGTCCATCTGAACTGTTATGTACCTCTGAATATTCAGATACCAGCATTTGCGACCTTGTCTCTGAAATGGCTATTAGATCATTTATTTATTTCTACTTGAGCAAACGATGTATCTGTTTTATTATGAAATTTATGGGCATTTAGATACAGAGACTTTAGTTATGCCTTTTTACTGTTTTTGTAAACTATGGTCTTATTTGCTGTAAGAAGTCTCACAACACCGGGTTAAAGTCCAACAAGTTTATTTGGTAGCACAAGCCACTAGCTTTCGGAGTGCTGCCTCCTCTTCAGATGAGTGGGAGTCTGTTCACAAACAGGGCATATAAAGGCATAAACTTACAAAATAATGGTTGGAACGTGAGTCTTTACAGATAATCAAATCTTAAAGGTACAGACAATGTGAGTGGAAAGAGGGTTAAGCACAGGTTAAAGAGATGGGTATTGTCTCCAGCCAGGACAGTTAGTGAGATTTTGCAAGCCCAGGCAAGTTGTGGGGGTTATAGAGAGTGTGACATGAACCCAAAATCACGGTTGAGGCCGTCCTCGTATGCAGAACTTGGCTATCGTTCTCTGCTCAGTGACTCTGCGCTGTTGTGTGTCTTGAAGGCCACTTTGGAGAATGCTTACCTGAAGATCAGAGGCCGAATGCCCATCACAGCTTATCTGCTGTCACTGTCTTAAGTTTGTGTGTTCTGTCCCTTTCTGTCAGTCTCTGATTGTCATTACCCTTTTTGCCCCCTGACTCTCTTGCTTTGTCTTTTTTCCTTTAATTTCCAAACGTGATCCCTTCCCCACATTATTTAGTTTAAAGCCCACACTACCGCCTTAGTTACATGACTCACTGGAACACTGGCCCCAGTACAGTTCAGGTGAAAACAATCCAAATGTACAATTCACCCTTTCCCAAGCACTGGCTCCAGTGTCCCAGGAATTGAAGTTAATTTCTCCCACATCACTTCTTAAGACACTTATTAATCTTATTTATCCTATATCAATTTGCTCAAGCCTCAGGTAATGGTTATTATCTTTGAGGTTCTGCTTTTTTCAATTTAGCCTCTAGCTACTTTTTGAAGACCCTTTTTCCTAGTCTTATTTGTGTAATTGGTGCCAAATGTGGGACATGACAACCGGATCTTCCCTCTCTTGGAATGCTAACCATCAAAGATTGATCTGGAGTCTCCAGGAATTGAAGATTAATTGCCACTACTATGTGTATCCTTGGAGAAAATTCATTAGCACATTTTAAAAAAATATATATTTTTGCCATTTCTCTTGAACATTTTTCTTTACCAGATATAAAAGTTTGACAATAGGGGAAAAATGGCTGTTTGGCTGGCAGTCAAGCATAATCCAATTGGTAATAAGTTTTTCTTTCCAACTAACATAGGCAATAAGTTAATAAGATAGATGTGTTGGTTGACTAATGGCTGGCATGTGGGAAGGTCCTGTGATGAAGCCTCCAGAAATACATTAGGTCATCGTATCTTGCCCTCATTGCAACTCCCCAGCCCTGAGCAGATGGCCCAAATCAAGGCACCAGGTAAGCAACACAGCCGCCTGGACTCTATTCTCCCTGACTATACAAGTAACCAGAGCCTTGTTCCTGTTGGACAAGTGCAAGGACTGACGTTCACCTACTTTTACCTTGTGTCCCCATACTTCCCTCACTCGCGGTCACACCCTGCTGTCCCCGATCAAGGATCAAATCAAGTGATGTGACTGCCTCAGACCATGTGTAATCAAACTATTTGTGGTTCTTAGATCAGCTATCTCAGCAGAGATCGAGAATAAAATTCACTTTGACCTACAACAAAGCTAAAATCAATGTATTTTGATGTACTAGCACATTACAACTTCCTGCTGAGGATGTTTATAAAAATAACGATACTTTGACACGTTGATATTTTCAAGTTATGCTCAGGCAGATCAGACTTATCACATGTGGGAATGCCTTTAGGTAGCTTGTGAAATGTTGGAGCAAAAAGTATTGTTCCCAGACAGAGAGAATTTAATCAGCCTAGTGAGATAAACATTGGAGTATACTATCAAAATTCTTCTTGTGAATAAAATAAAACGAGTTAGCTAAATCCCCATGGTGGCTTTTTCTTGTATATGTGGCATCATTTTTGATGGTAACAGTTTAGAATCAGTAAGAATTTCTTTCAGTTCAAAAGGTGATTCCATATTCCTGATGCTACCCAGTGAAGTATCTAGAATCTTTCATCTGCTGTTAACTGCAAACCTATCAAGAAAGTTCTCCAAACTGAATTTGAGAATTGGATTCACAGAGGCTATTTTTGCTCTCAGCACTAATTCTTTTGCCAGTGAAAAATTAACCTGCTGTAAATATTTAGTTCCATAACTTCATAAAAATTCACACAAAAAATCTTACTCAATTTCACTGTACAGAAAGAAGAGATACACAAGTCTTCAGTTCCACAGAGCAAGCTGCGCAATATATCTTTAATTGGACAACTGAGCTGAAGACCTGTAAAGCAATGGAGCCGTTATAATTTCTAAAGTTACTTTTTGATTTAAGCCTTTGGTCGATTTTTTTTTCAATGATATTCATTTGCATTTTATGAAGCTATCGAACTGCTACCTCCCATGATTTGCCCCCTCGAACTGAATTTTAACCCCAGTGTCTTCAGTGAATGAAGGTTATTGTTTAATTCCAGGGTCTTTCCTTCATATTTTCTTGGGTACAGCAGAGCTGGTCAGGCCAATTATTTGTTTATTACTTCCAACTTATAGGGAAACAGCACCTCTGGGTCAATCTTATTCCATCTGAGAGCTAGCACATACACGATGAGCCAAATTGCATCTCTTTATGTTGCATCCATTATGGAATTCTGTAATTCTATGATCCGTTTGCTGGCTTGGGCTTCAGATGCGACTTAGGCTTTCAGAGCTGCAGCACCTCCCTACTGTGTGTGCATATGTGAGATCTATGAATATATAAAAGAATAACATTTTTACAAAGTAATTTTAGAAACACATTTTCAAATATGTATGATGTACAGTTACGGTGTCTCAATGTGGCCATCCAAATACATAAATACAGGACAATTTGGGTGCTCATCCTGGAATTGAGGAAGTGTGTGAATGAAGAACCCATTCTTGGGCTGATCTGAGGGCAGAATCATCAAGAGTTGTGCGTACACACAACCTGATTCCACTGCAGCGCTTTGATAACCGCAGTCCCACTCTCAAAGAACAAAGAAAATTACAGTACAGCCCTCCAAGCCTGCGCCGACCATGCTGCCTGCCTTAACTAAAACCCCCTACGCTTCCAGGAACCATATCCCTCCATTCCCATCTCATTCATATACTTTCAAGACGCTCCTTAAAAGTCACTACTGTATCTGCTTTCATTACCTCTCCCGGCAATGAGTTCCAGGCACTCGCCATTCTCTGTTTTTTTTTAAAAAAAAAATCTGCCTCGTACAATCCTTTCCATTCACTTTGTCCCCATTACTGCAGTCCAAGCAAATGCTCTCTTCCTGCAAAAGTCACCCCAATATCAAATTAATGGTGGTTTTTAAAAAAACTTGTCCTGTCAAACTTTTAAATCTTCAATGTTTCTGATCATAATGATTCTGGGGATTTGGGACACGCAAACATTCCTTGTCCTATAATCTACAACCTAGTTACTTTTGACATCGATCGGTGCAGAATGTGCCTATGTGAACAAGTTGGTTCTGAAATCCAGCATGGTCTTGGTCCAAGGTGCTGGATTTGGGGCGGAGAGGGGTTGGGGGAGGGGGGCGGTTGCATGGTGGTGGTGCTGTACCTGTATTATATGTTGGCCTAGAATACACAAATTTTAATATAATGTACTGAATGTTATTACGCTGCTTTCTTTGCTGTTTTGTTTGTGTTGGTGTCTGGGGCTTTGTTAATCTTCAATTGTTAGAATTTGTTCAAGTTGAAAAATAGTTTGGGAACCACTGCTTTAAACATTTTTTTTCCCAGTGATCAAAAATGTCCTGCAATGCAAAGATTTTCTATCAGCATTTTGCTTAATTCAAAGAACCACAAGAGGTTAAAACTTATGAAATTTGGGGCTGAATAGGGAATTATGGAAAGTAAGTCTGACTAGATTAAATGGTTGGATGATTTGACAGGGAGGAGGGTACTTTCATAACCTTTCACCTGTCTATTGAAGATACATTCCCTATTGGTTCAGTCTTACCTTCCTAGACTGCATAAACAAGCTGCTGAACATTAAGACCAGTCTGCCAAAGATTAATAGAGATGAACAGAATGCTTAAACAGTGCTGGTTTTATTTTGGTACAAGAAATAAATTCATATTAGAAATTAGGTTGCAGTTGAATTTGCATTGAAGAGAATCAGGAGCTGATGGCAATGCGGTAATTTTGAATTCCAGATTAAAGGCCTCGAAGATTTCATTTTTTTTTACTTGCAGCAGCACAAAAAAACACACACAACCTTGTTCAGGGAAAACCAGTGTTGACAGCAATTGAGAATTGCTGAATAAATCCTGTTAGGGGATTAGGGTTGCCATTCGATTTGTTGTTAACATCAACCTAGCAAAAAGGCTTTTCAAGGACAATTTCAGCAATACAGAACCTTCCAGCGCACTGAAGTTTGAAAGGGAGCCCGTTGCAAGTAAATTTCCATCCACTTTATGTATTGGCTCACTTGAGTGGTTGTAAGCAAAAGTCCTCCAGCTTCCACAGGTTTGGTACTTGTGGCTTACTTTGGGGGCAGTGGTGCCCTGAGAGTCCAACAGAATTGCTGCTTCTAGGGCTGGAGGGTGTCATTGCCTGCAGTTGCTGGGCAGGTAAAAGCTGCCCCATCCCTGCATGCCCACAATGTAAAAAGATTAAAGCCCAGGTTTTCACTTCCAGGTCAGGTGGGCAGAGACAGGAGAATCCCCAGATAGATAAAAGGAATTGAGGGTTATGGTGAGTGGGCACGTAAATGGAGCTGAGTCCATGAAAAGGTCAGCCATGATCCTATTGAATGGCAGAGCAGGCTCGAGGGGCCAGATGGCCTACTTCTCCTAGATCTTATGTTCCTGACTCTGTGATGCCAATCTTTTTTAAAATTGGCTATCCACAGTTGGGATGTTCATTCCAGGGACAGTAGGCTGGATTGGAAATCGGGCTCCCTGTCCCGGAAGGAGTGCAGAGGCTATTGGGTGTGCAGGCAGACTGGGAAGAAATCTTCTGTGTCTGACACTATACTGAATTAAATTTTAAGGAAGATTAAAATGAAAAGCAGCCTTCTAGCCTTCACCACCTACATACTATCAATGCCAACATATGCCACCTGAATTGCCACCCACTACCATAGCCCCTCATAATCCTTATTCCAACCACTGATGGCCCTTCATACACCCATGGCCCAGTATAGCCCCATATTGACTTAATGTCAACTCATGCCAACCTATGCCCACCACCCATTTCATTGCCACTCCCATGAGAACTCACCTAGTATCCTTTGACAGTTCTTTGACAGCTTTGACTGCTCCTTGACAATTTCAACGATTCTTTGCCATCTTGGCTGTTCCCTAACAGCTTAATAATTCTATCACAGTTCTTCACAGCTTGACAGCTCCTTGATGGCTTGACACTTCTTTGAAAATTCCTTGCGGGTTTTTTGAAAATTTTGTTCAGAGCTTCAATGACTTAATGCACTTTTTATGCACAATTCTGTTTAGCTTTAATAATTCCAAAGGATGCCTTAACTTTCCTTGAGTGTACTTTTAACTTTCCTAAAGGTATTCTGGGACCATATCCAAAGGGATACCGTAGCATCCAAAGGGATACCGTAGCTTCCAAATGAATCTATTAAGATTGGAGGACTCCTAATTGGTCTAATCTGCACATTTTGGGTTTCATGCACTTTGCTTACCAAAACCTTACTTTGTAAAATGAGTCTGCATGAATTCTGACCTGACTCTGTACCCACCCCTGCAGAAATCAGAACTGCCATCTTTGGGGCAAGATTTTAATTTTATGGGATTTCTGTTGTGACGGAAACCCCTCCATCCATCTCTCTCAAATGTCTCTTCCCCATCCAACTCCCAGCAATCCCCATTCAACCATCCCCCACAAACTGCCCCGTCCACCCACCTCATGCTACACACTTGCAGCCCAAGATCACTTTCCCAATGGTTGTTGCACTAATGCTGATCTTGGGGCAACTTTGGTTTCTGGTGGCTTTAAAACAAATCAGAGTCACAGCGCTGCCCAAAGGCTGGAAACAGCAACTGATGGAACTGATCTGATAGATCGGCTGTTTAAAAAAAAAAATCCAAACCTTCAGTCTGGCAGTTCCAGTTTTTAAAAGTTGGCTTTTCAGGTCCAAAGCTCTGGCTAGATGACTCTCAAAATCCATTTAAGACACTGAGTCCAGCCCCCCACCCCACATTCCAGCCTGTGGGCCCCACTGCATGGCACCATCTTCATTACCCTTTCCTTGTGCCTAACTCAGAGCAATGTAAGGATTCTGCCAACCACCATTTTGGATCCACATGGGTGCACATTTAGAGAGTACTGACCCCAGCCTTTAGTGACCCCATTTTCTTACCTTAACTGACTTATCCTATCATTAAAAAAAAACAAAGTGAAACTGTTTCCAATGGTAGAAGTCTCCGTTTCGAGGGAACACAGTTTTGATATAATTGGATAAACAGATATAATAATGGCTTTCAAAAGGGAAATGGATGACCACTTACAAAGGAAAAGTTTTGGCAAAGAACAAAGGGAGTGGGACTACCTGGGTTGCACTTTGAGTCAATACAGGTGCAATAGCCTGAATGGCCTCCTCCTGTGTGGTATTATTCTATATTCTATGACCAGGGACAGAACTGCGCAGATGGTACATGGTTGCTAGTCACATGGGCAGTGTTAGGTTGAGCCCCTGTTTTGTGCAACAGCTGATGTTCAGTTCCATTGCAAACAATAGCATCAAACATCATTATCCCTTAATTCAGAGTAGGTGAAGGGATGGATACATTGGATAAAGCTTTTGCTCGCGGGGGTTAAAGCATGAACATGGGCTAGTTAAGCTGAATGACCTTTTTTTTCCCTGTTGCAATTTTCATTTAATTCTATGTAACCAAGCACAAAGACAGGAGGATGTTTAGTTTATTTGCTCAATGATGCTTTATAGATATGAACCAGTGTGTTAAATTATATTTCACAAGGGGATAGATTGCTAAAATTGGCATCCCTTACAATGTGCCCTGTTGCTTTGAAGTTACTGCTACAACTAATCTGTCACAGCAGGAAGAATTTTGGTAGTCAGTACATAATCCGATAATGCCACCACATGTGGCATGCGTAATTTCACAATGCAGCAAACCTCTGTCTTGACTAACAGTTGCAGTCAGTTTATTAATCTCAATTCCAAATCAAAATATTATGACGGATTTTTAAGACATGCACGCACATATCTGCAAACAGCTTGTTTTGAAGTTATCACTTGTGCCTGCCTGCCTGCTGAATTGCAAATGTTAAGTGATATGTTTCCTCACATAGTTTGTATGGAGCAATCTGTAGCTAAAAATGTCAACACAGTACTGCACTCCTCAGAGGGACAAAATGGTTTTTCTCCTTCAGATGCATGTAAGCATTTTCCACTGCGTGTAAAATTTAAGTAAGAAGTCTCTCAACGCCAGGTTAAAGTCCAACAGGTTTACTTGGTAATAAATGCCACTAGCTTTCGGAGCGCTGCTCCTTTGTCAGGTGAGTGGGGAGTTCTGATCACAAACAGGGCATATAAAGGCACACAAGGTTTACAGAATACTGATTTATAACAAGAGTCTTTACAGCTAATCAAGTCTTCCAGGTGCAGACAGTGAGTGGAGATTGCATTAAGCATACATTAGAGATGTGTATTTCTCCAGACAGGACAGTAAGTGAGATGTTGCAAGCCCGCAAGTCATGGGGGTTACAGATAGCGTGAGATGAACCCAGATCCTGGTGAAGGCTATCTTCGTGTGTGGAACTTGGCTATATTGTCGTATGTCGTGAAGGCCGCCTTGGAGAAAGTTTTTACCTGTAGATCAGAGGCTGAATGCACGTGTCCACTGAAGTGCTCGCCAACAGGAAGAAAACAGTCTTGCTTGGTGATTGTTGAGCAGTGTTCATTCATCCATTGTTGTGGCATCTGCATTGTCTCCCCACTGTACCAGGCCTCGGGACATCCTTTCCTGCAGCTGTAAAGACTTGCGTTCTAATCAGTATTCTGTAAACTGTGTGTGCCTTTATATGCCCTGTTTGTGATCAGAACTCCCCACTCATCTGACGAAGGAGCAATGCTCCAAAAGCTAGTGGTGTTTACTACCAAATAAACGTGTTGGACTTTAACCTGGTGTTGTGAGAGTTCTTACTGTGTTTACCCCAGTGCAACGCCAGCATCTCCACATATAAAATTTAAGTACAGAGGGAAATATTTATAAATTAAGGGCAATGGACGACATTAGGAAGTGCAGGAGGAACTTCCTTTTACTAAAGATGTGAGCCTGAGAGCCAGATAACTGGCCTGGGTGAAGAAACTGGACAGGTTTGTGTTAACAACTTGGAATGCATCATTGCTATTGGGAGGATAAATAGACCAAAAGTCTTCTCCTTCTCATCTGATATAATGGGCTTAAATTTCTGCCTTCCCTGCTGGGTTTTGAGGTTAGGTAGGGTGGGGGGGAGATGAAATTGCATAGACAGGATTTTCTTTGAATCCTGCAAGCCAAACCTGGATGTGAGTCTATGGTGAGGCAGGCAGGATCTTGGATGGGAAGTCCACCTTCATCCCAGTTAGAGCCCTTAAGTAGCTGCTTAAGGATTTTCTCCTGCTCAGCCTCAAATTTCAGGCACTGGAAAACAATGGGTGAGAAATAGAAAAATTCACCATCCTCAATCTCAGGGAAATGTGAGGAGTGGAGGAAGATGGGGAAGGGATGGCATGTCCAATGGAATCCTCCTCAAAGACTCTATACCTCTGATCTTCCTCTCTGCCAGTAATCCAATGCCCCATCCTCACTTGCCATGAGGCAGCCCCTACCTTCCCCTCCCTGCCTGTACCTTCACACCGGCTCCCTGCTTTTTGTCCCAGACATGGTACTACAGCACTACTTTTTTAAATTTGTTCAGGAGATGTGGGCCTCACTAGCTGGGCCAGCATTTATCGCCAATTTCCAATTGGCCTTGAACTGCGCATCTTACTAGGCCATTTGAGGGCAATTTTAAAAGTCGACCACATTGTTGTGGATCTGGAGTCGCATGTAGGCCAGATGAGGTAAAGGTAGCAGATTTCCTTCCCTAACGGACATTACTGAACCAGATGGGTTTTGATAACAATCGACAGTGTTTTCATGGTCATCAGTAGACTTTTTTATTGTAGCTCTTTTCATTGAATTTAAATTTCAACATCTGCCATGGTTGAGATTCAAACCCTGGTGCCCAGATCACTTACCCTAGGTCTCTGGATTACTAGTCTCGTGACAATACCACTAAAAATTCAGGCTAATGTATCTTGCAAAGTCAGACTATGGGTCTTTATTAGTAGCCTTTAATGACTATTCTCGTTCCATTAAAGGTGCAAAAATATGATTCCACTTGCCCTTCATCCGAGAAATATTTAATTGGGTGGAATTTTCTCTCTTTTTTTGCAGAGTGACAAAGATGGCAAGAGAGCCCAAGTGGCTTTCCCCACCAGGTCCCATGATGTCCAGCAACTTATGTTCTAAAAGATCGGGTGTCTTTTTTAAAGGGTGCCCTGCTATAAAAATCTAAAAATAGGACTTCCCCCACTCATGAACACCAGCCATCGAACACTCACAGAACAACTCCCACGGAACATTCCTTCCCACTCATGGAACACCCATCCATGCAACATTTTCCCCTCAAGGAATACCCCTCAAACCCGCCTTGTGTCACTCCCTCCAAGCACTTCCGCCAGCACTGTGCAAGTAAGCAGCTCCCAGATAGCGCCAGGGCACTGCTTGAACTTGACCATTTTGCCCTGGGGGATATACTCACTTGTGTGCCCCTAGCAGCTTCTGCTTGCTGGGGTGGAACAATCAACACTAGAAATCCCACCAGGAGTTTTAGCAGTCCTGCAAGATTTCCTGCTCCTGCTGCTAATTCCTCCCCCCACAGATCATAGAATTCTACAGTGCAGAAGGAGGTCATTTGGCCCATCAAGTTTGCACCAACCGCAATCCCACCCAAGCCTTATTCCTGTAACCCCAAGCATTTAACCTAGCTAGTCCCCCTGACACTAAGAGGCAGTTTAGCATGGCCAATCCACCTAACCTGCACATCTTTGGACTGTGGAAGGAAACTGGAACACTAGGAGTACATGCAAACTCCACACAGACAGTGACCCAAGCTGGAAATTGAACCAGGCGCTGTGAGGCAGGAGTGCTTAGTACTGTGCCACTATGTCACTCCAAATAGGAACAGAAAATTTCCCTCCATCGTCTGTGAGGTGTTTTGAGATGCTTGGCAGTTGTGAAAGGTGCCACAAAAGTAAATCTTCCTTTCTCTGGCCTCAAAACCGAGGAGTTGTTCCCCTAGCTCGGATTTCACTTCCACCTATAGCCAAGAGACTGTCAAAATCCAAATTGTTGTTCTTTGAGCAATATTACTTGATTTAATTAAATGTCTCTTTTCTTCTTCTCCATCTTGGTTGCACAATGCATGAATCCTGGTCTCTCACCAATTTTGTATAACTGTAGTTGTCACTTCAGTCTCTTTTTGTCTCCTTCTGTTTTCTCCTTCTCTCTTCCCATCTGTATGACTGTCATATAAATGCTTGCTGCCATGAATAAAGATGCAGAACACATATAGTTCAGATGAATTGCTGAAAATAACTCAACCTTCACCAGTACAGCCTGTACTTAGTACCTTCCTGCAGCTCTTACACTTGCTTCTGACCTCTGATGATTAGACCATGCTGGTTTCAAAACTTGAAATGAATCAATACATGACATCTCGTGTCAGATACAAAACATGGAATGGATCAATTTATGGCATCATGTATTGGATGCCAAGCATAGAATGGGTCAATGTGGGACATTTGTGCCAATCTTTCGGTCAGCGGAAACGCTGGCTGCATTACCGCTGTCTGCAAGGCTTTCTGCAAACTGTCCATTTTCAGTGAAGGTCCCTGATCCAAGATGAAGCCGAAATCGACCAGAAATGCCTCAAGGGCCAGGGGCATGAGAGTCAAAGGAAGGGAGGGACACACTCCCTTTTTATGGCACTAGCTGCCATATTCAGGTAAGTTTACAAAGGTCTCAGTCTTTTAATGAATATGTGTGGGTTAGAGAGAGGGCAGGTGGATGATGCCTTCTACCCCATTGAAGCCAGACTCCTCCCTGCTCCTTGACAGTGACATGTGGCTCTTTGACAATCCTGCCAATGCACCTTTGTGTCTTGGTGTGCAATTACATTTCTTATACGCTGCCTTCTGAGTCCTCATGTGTGTCCTCTGCAGCAGAACTTTAGCGTGACCTCATCTTCTGAGAAGTTGGCACATAAGCTATTGTTTCCCTCTGGCTTGGGATCATGTACAGATCCCAACTCTATTCTACCACCTGAGGTACGTACAGTGATAGTATCTGAGCAGCTGCGACTGTCTGACTAAGTGATGAGTCTTATCTGAGAACCGTGGAGGGATTTTTTTTGCATCTCTGCGGGTTTTGCAATGGTGAAAGCAGCCCCCTATTGGCCAGTGGCGGGATCTTCTGGTCCCACTATTGAAAGCAGGGTTTCTCTTTGAATACACCCCTCATCACCAGGAAACCGCAGTGGGGGTGCACCATCAGCAGGGCTGGAAGATCCTGCTAGTGTTAATGGGCAGAAAGTTCCAGCCCTGTTGACGATTTTGCCTTTTATGATGAGCCTGCACTCGTTGCTGAGATGACAAATTTTGGATATCTTATCTTAAAAATGCAGAAGAGGGTTGGGATGTGAGTAAGGGGTTGGAGTGGAACAAGAGGTCCATGGTCACATCAGTTTGCAATTCATGCCTTTTAACAAGATTTCAGTGAAATGGGATTTGAGACAAGGAATGAAGCAGGAGCGTACTATTATGTCTCAGTCCAGCTGACCCCATAATGTAGAGTAGTGGCTCCCTGGGAGGGGTCCAGGTGAAACAGATGTGACTGTTCCCCACTGGTTCTCTACAATCCCTCCTGTTATTGGGCACCTGGTCCTTGAAGAAAGAGGGAAGAGCATCAATGGTCATGTTACAATGTCTCTGCGTGGTGTACTTGCCATGGATCAATAACATGTAGAAGCTGCGCAATTTGAGTGTGAGACTTAGAGCATTGCTAAATGTGTCAGAATGAATGTGAAACATGAATCCTGATTGCTGATGAACCAGTAATGAGTGTGTGCTGCTTTGAGCAGTTTGAGAGGCTGACGGTGCAGTGGATAGAGAAATCCTGTGCAGATTTATTCACTGACCTTGACCATCCATGTGAGATCATTGAACATTTTCTGGCATTGCAGCAGGTCCCTACGGCCAGACTCTGAGAACTGATGGCACGTTCGACCTCTTCCAAATCTTCCACTGGGTTTGCCTGGTGGGCCTCTCAATCCTCTGTGGAAACATAACCTTTTGATCTCCGTCAAAAAGTCCTCCAATGCCGTGCCTGATATTCTGGGATCCCTCTGTCCTATTATTCCATTTGAGGTCCCAATATTTCTACCAAAACCTTCCTGAGTTCATTCCAGCAGCTTGTGTACCCTGAATGCACTGCCTCATCCCTTGTTTTTAAGAAGTGCAGGCTAGCTATGCCTCGTGCAAGCTAGCCACGTACCCCAGCCACCCACTTGCATCTAACCAGCAGCACATTCCACACTGAGCTGCTTGACGTGTTGCTGAGAAGGCAGCATGGATTTAACATGCTGACCAAATTAAATTCCTCCCCCAAGTTACAAATATATTGCCAGCTGTGGCTCAGTTGGTGGTACTGTCAGCTCTGAGTCATAAAGTTCAGTGTTCAAGTCCCACTCCAGAGCTCAAGCACAAAATTCAATTCTGACACCCCAGTGCAGTACTGAAGGGTACTGCATTGCTGGAGGTGCCACCTCTCAGATGAGATATTATAAATTGAGGCACCATCTGTCAGCTTGGGTAGAAGTACAATATTCTATGACACTATATTGAAGAAGAGCAAGGGAGTTATCTCTGGCGTGCTAGCCAATGTTTATCCATTATTTGTTGACACTATTTGATGCCACACTTGGTCACTCTTGCAATACTGTCATGGACATTTGCATTTGAGGACGAGTCCAAGTATGTTTTTCCCTCCTGTTGGTGTTCTCACTTGCTGTCAAAGACCTAGCCTAGCAGTTATGTTCTTTAGGATTCAGTCAGCTCAGTCAGTGGTGGTGCTACAAAGCCATTCTTGGTAATGGACGTGGAAGCCCCAACATTCTGCGCATTTATTACCTCAGTGCTTCTTCTAAGTGGTGCTCAATATGGAGTCACCAGCTAAGGTGGGATAGCAAGTGATGACAAGCAGGAGTTTTTCTTGCCCATGATTTGATGGGGTCGAGAGTCAATGTTGAGGACTCCCAGGGCAACTCCTTTCCTGATTGCCTACTGCTGTTCCACTTCCTTGATGTAGCTATCCTATATATTTCCTCTGTTACTACAATAACTACACATCAAAAGCACTTGACTGGCTGTAAAGCACTTTGAGGAAGTCATGAAAAATGTTATATAATTTCAAGATCTTTCTTCTATGTGTCAAATATTAAATCCAGAATGGATCAATGCATTACCTCAGCATGGAGAACCACTTGCCTTCAGAGCAAGTTGCTAGGTCACCTGCACACAGCAGCAACATGGGTTCATTTCAATGAATTGTCTTCACCTCATTGGCAAGTCTTCATACCCAGAAACAAACATTTTTAGATCAAATGGACAAGCAATTGTGATCTTACTTTCAGCATTTCATGTTTACACTCAAATGAAACTATGGAAAACTCAGGACACCATACTGTGAAAACACTGGAATATAAATAGAATATGGAATGTAAATATATTAAATAGAAAATAGTAAATAAAAAAATAAGTGGAAAGCAAAGAAGATGGCTATGTGTCAGTTATGAGACGTTCCCCTTGCAGGAATGTTTGAAAGGAGGGTAATATTTATTAATCAGTTGGAATGGCCAAAGCCTCAATCTTATTTTTAAGGAGAAGTCACCTGTTTAATATGCAAGGCAATCATGCAGTGTCTGGCTGCTTGTACTGAACTATACACTATAGAGACTCATATCCTAATGGTAATCAATTAGCAGCTATGGGACTGGTCTGACCTGATGGAAAATCTCTCTTCTTTGGACATCTCATTTATCTTTCCCTCCACTGAAATCAAGAAAAAGGTTATACTGTATACAAGCAGGGAATAGAGCTTCCATAAATATCATTATTTAGAATGAGATGGCTCATTTAGAATCGGTGAGGCACATCAGAAAGCTGATCCTTTACACAATCGAATGCCAATTTCTAAACCTTGGGGTCAGATTATTGGTGATCACTAATCTTTAAATATTTTCAGCAGTATTTCTCATTTCATTCCAGTATTTGACCTTTTTGACGCCAATTTTGCTTTTCTGAAACGCACATTCCTCTACTTCCAGTCAAATACCTGAATTATTCTCCTTTGCCTGGAAGAAGAGTAAGATGATCTAGTACATGGCAAGGATATTGTATAATGACACTCTTTGGCCTACTGTTGGGTATATGTTTGATACCAGCATAGGCTGAGTTGATAACGCTGTAACTCTGAGTCATAGAATCATAGGAACAAGAATTCAGTTGCACCAGTGTTCTGCCATTCAGTTAGATAATGGACAATCTATATCTTAACCCCATCTATCCAACTTGGTTTTACAGCCTTTAAGACCCATGCATTATAGAAATCTAACAGTCTAAGTGTTGACATTTTCAATTGAGCTAACCTGAGCAATTGAAATGTTTTGTATTTGATTCCTACTTCAGACACTTGGTGGTGAGGGATGGTGGGATGGCAAGGTTGAAAAGGGGCTGCAAGGAAAGGTACAAAATTCAACAACTATCCAAAATGGGTGTGATGTGCTCTTAACCTGTGCCCACTCCTCCTGATACAGGCAGCATGTAAACTGTGTTGTCTGCATATTTACATGATAGCTGCAAGCAGCCCAGCAACTAATGTGCTATTGAGTGGCTGCACACCAACTAAGTGCACAAGTTTATGCAAAGCTAGTTCCACTTAGAGCCTGCCGGTATACTTAAAAAGGAAGGCACCTTCTGGTTGCCTGCCTGGGGAAATGGCTGGGAAGAACATCTAATCTGCAAGAGTACTGACTGATGCATCAGAGCAGAGATTGTGCTCCAAGATACTCAGAAGCAGTACTGGATACCTTGGTACAAGAAATGGACAGGAAGAGATACCCTTGATCCATAGGGAATCAGGCAGATGTCCAGTCAAACTCTAAGAAGACAGTGGGAGCAGACAATCATCACAGTTAATGGAAGCAATGCAACCTCAAGGAAGTGTACACAGTGCCACAAGAAGTTAAATGAACTTATGCTAGTGATCAAAGAGTGAAATTTTCAAACACAATATCATTGCAACTGAGCTTTTAACCTCATCCACTAATCAATTCAGCATAACTCTTCATTGATTTGGTTTATTGGTAGGTCAATCACAACACAGATCACTGTCATCTCATCCTCACACATCTACCACTGCTGTAAGCCTCATACACACAGCTCACACTTTGCACACACTGCCAGCTATTCAAACATGACAGCCATCACCCAGGTGGGTACCACCACACTAACAGAAGGAGATTGATCTCTCTTACAAGGCAAGGTGCCACATAACTAGAGGTGGCAGCACCCAACAGGAGAGGGATAGACAGGCCTGCATGCTCTCACCCTGCTGGAGGTGGTTATCCCTAGTATTGAAGCAGCCATGAATGAGGCCATGGAGCTATGACCACTGCAAATTATGGCATGTGCGTACCTTTATACCCTTTCGCACATCCCCCTTCACACAACTTCTTCTGAATTACAAGCTCAAGATGGTGTAATCATTATGCATCCTGCTTTGCCCCTGGCATCACAACGTTACCTTTTTGAGCCTTTCAGACACCCAAGAGCTGCCACCTGATCAGGCCATTGTGGAATAATAGATGGAACAACAGGAAAGTAGTGATGAAGAAACAGCATCATTCACTCTCATACTTAGAACCACCAACTCACCACTGTCACTGCATATAATTTAGAGAATAGCTTAGAGACAGGATCTGCATATGGAGATACCAGGCACCTGTGATGTGTGAGACTGACTCTTTGATGGAGTTCTGGGGCTCTTCACTAAAATGCTTGGTGCATTGAACACAGGCAGCCCAGCAGATCTAACAATGTCAAGGAGCATGGAGGTACCATAGGACTAAAGAGATGATGCGCCATATTCTTGAATTACTGTCCTGTGGTGTAGGTATACCCACAGTGCTGTTAGGGAGAGAGATCCAAAGTTTTGACCAGCGACAGATATATTTCCAGTCAATGTGGTGTGTGGCTTGTAGGGATACTTGCAGATGGTAGCATTCCTATGCATCTACTACCCTTGTCCTTCTGTTTGGGAGGTGCTGTTGAAAGCAGTGGGTTGCTGCAGTACATCTTGTAGATGGTACACAGTTTGGCGGAGGGAGTGGATATTTAATGTGATGGATGGAGTGCTGATCAAGTGAGCTATTTTGTCCTGGAAAATTTCCAGCTTCTTGAACCTTGTCGGAGCTGCGCTCATTTAGGTAAGTGGAAAGTACTCCATCACACTTGTGACTTACAGATGGTGGACAAGTTTTGTAAAGTCAGGAGGTGAGTTACCAACAGCAGAATTCCCAATCTCTGACCCGTTGTTATAGCCACAGCATTTATGTGGATCATCCAGTTCCATTTCTGGTTAATGGTAACCCCTAAGATGTTCATGGAGGCGGAATTCAGTGATAGTAATGCCATTGAATATCAAGGAGAGATGATTAGATTTTCTTGTTGCTCATGGTCATTGACTGACAGTGTGGCACATGTTGCACTTGCTACTTTCAGCCCAAACCTGAATGATAGGCCTTGCTGTATGTGGTCAGGGATTAATTCAGTTTCGGAGGAGTCATGAATGGTGCTGAATATTTTGCAATCGCTAACGGACATTGTCACTTCTGATCTTGTAATGGAGGGAAAAGTCATTAATGGAGCAGTTATAGATGGCTGAGCTTAGGACCCTACCGCAAGGAAATCCTCAGGTGATGTCCTGGGACTGAGATGATGGACCTCCAATTAACACGACCATCTTCCTTTTGTGCTAGGTATGAAACCAACCAGTGGAGAGTTTTCCCTCAATTCACATTGATTTTAGCTTTGCTAGGATTCCTTGATGCCATATACAATCAAATGTTGCCTTGATGTCAATGGCAGTCATTCTCACCTCATTTCTTGAATTCATTATTTGCAGCCTTGGTCCAAACAAGGGGAAATGAGGTCACTTGGCAGTTTGGTGCATATTTTGTGGTGTCTTCTTTACTTTTTTACTGACATTCCAAATGTCACACAAACTCTCAAACTATCTCTTAACAATTCCAGTGAGACCTACCTTATTTTTTTGTATGCAGAATGGTTAGTGATGAAGTAAAGTCTGAGGGGTTCACTTTCCATTTTAATTAGCTGTATATTCAAAATGATGCTGTTGAAGCCTCAGGCTTTTGCCAGTCACATTAGATTTGAATAAAGCATCAGCAGGATATATCGATGTTTTACTATTGGTGGTATCACAGACTGGACAAGTGACAGAGAACCAATATGGTAGAAGTTAATAGGACTTTTTGCAGGCGTTTTCCTGACCTGCCATCATAAGCCTGAGAAACCCTGGAGAAATAACCCATTTCCACCACTATCTTGATGTTACTGCTGATGCTTTGTTGAACTTATGGTGTAACGTTGGAAATTCTGCTCTCCACTTACAAGGAATCCACCATAACCCCGCTCAGCGAGGAAATGCAACCCTCAGTGTTTAAAACAACTTAATATTTCTATTAATGCATTTCCTGGAATCTCCCCCCAATTCCACCCATTCTAATGTTGTAATTACAGTGCACTGTTAAGTGTGTAAATGGGTTTCACTTAACCCTTGCTGAAATTATAAGAGAAGAATGGGAAGAAGTTCACCCTATATTCCTCAGTAATAAATGCAAGGGGACTTTAAATTAAAAATTGCTGTCTTTGACTTTCTTTCCCTTTTCACCTTTTTAATAAAAGAAATTCCAATTGCTTTTGATGCTTTGCATCATCCATTTTTGTTGCAATAGTTTGTTAAATGTCTAGAATTCACATCTGTCCAATTCCTCACATTGAGCTGAGAGACTAAAACATTCTGAAAATAATTCCTCATTTTCATTTCTTTGACATTGATCAATGACATCATCCTGTTCCCTTATATGCTGAAACCCCATTATCACAGAGTTGGATGTCATAATCTGCTGATCATAGATTTCTAAAACACTCAATTATTGCCTGTTCAGACCTACATAAATTTATTCTATTCAAGGTCATCCATTTTTCAGCTTTGTCCTCTTGTATTCCTGAATGCATTGTCACTGCTGATATATACTTTCACAAAACAGCACCTTGAACACTCAACAATACGTTCAGCAGAAGATCTGTTCACCTCTCCTTTTGTCCTCTGCCCATGCTCCCCCCTTTCTCCCCTTCTCCCCATGCATCCACCCACCCAGCTCTCCTTCATATTCTCTGAAGAGTCATCAGTGCCACAAATATTGATCCACATTGTGGGGTGTTGCTATACAAAATAGCTGGCTACGTAACAAGTGTCAACTGCACTTCAGAGTCATTCATTGTATGTGATGCACTTTGAGACATGTGATGTGAGATAATGAGTGGGATTTTCTGGTTCCCTCAACACTGTGATCCCTCCCACCCTTCCTCATCATGGATCCTCAGTGGCTGAAGGTGCAAACAATGGAAAAATCCGTTGTCAGCGGTGGGGTTGGAAGATCCCAGCTAATGGCGGCTGCCTCCACTGCTGCAAGACACCCTGCAAGTGGCATGGAAAATCCCACCCAATTTTAATGTACAAGCTACTCTTTCATTTGTTCTCCATGCATACCCCTGAATTGTACCTGGATTGGCATCGCACACCATTCACCAATTAAGCATTGGAAGGGGTTTTTTTTTGTAAAGTTGGTAGAGGGGTAAACATTGTGTGCGTGGCCTCAGAGTGAATATCCCCCCACTGTTGTTCAGATGGTGCCATGAAAACAAGTTTGTATTGGTTTAATATCTCATCTTAAAGACAGCACTGCTGACATCAGTATTGCACTGGAGTGTTAACCGAGGTTGCTGCCTCAGATTGGGCCATATCAGGTTTGCATTACTTACTGGGGCTGATCCCCACATTGGGGGGAATGATGTGACAATGGCAAAGCTTTCCCTCTCTCCCACCTTTCCAAAGTTTTGCAAATGACTCAGCAGCACAATTCGAGCTTCATTATGCTTCTAACAAAAACTATTTTGGGTTGTCTCTGCCCCTTCTCCCACCCCGAGCTGCCTCCCCACTCTCTTAATTTCCTCTTTTTTGTAGAACTGCTGAATTTTTCCAACTTTCCTTCTGTGGCGGAAACACCACTGGTCAAGTATATTGCTAATTAGACACACCAGGAAAATGATGTGGATCATAGTGGGAGCAGGTTGGTGGGTAGGAGTCCCATCCTTTCTCACTTTGGGTATTAAACTGTCACAGTGGTAAATGTAAAGATCACATGGTTCAATTCAAAGAGGTGCAGGGACTTGCCCTGTTCAATATTCCTCCCTAAGATAACACAAAATAAGGCAGCAGAGCGTACAATTCATTAACTTTTGTGATTTGTTTTCATAGCAAGAGGATTCAACTATTGGGATAGGGATGTTTTGCTGCAATTGTATAGGGAGTTGGTGAGGCCACACCTGGAGTATTGTGTGCAGTTTTGGCGTCGTTATCTGAGGAAGAGTAACAGTGAAGGTTTACCAGGCTGATTGCTGGGATGGCAGGCCTCTCATATGAGGAGAGATTAAGTTGGTTAGGATTATATTTGTTGGAGTTTAGAAGAGTGGGAGGGAATCTCATAGAAACTTATAAAATTCTAACAATGCTAGATACTGTAGATTCAGAAAGAATGTTCCCAATAGTGGGGAAATCCAGAACTAGGGCTCATAGTTTGGGGGTAAGGAGTAAACCTTTTAGAACTGAGATGAGGAACAATTTCTTCACCCAGACGGTGACAAATATATGGAATTTGCTACCACAATGTAGTTGAGGCCAAAACATTGTCTGATTTCAAGAAGAAACTATATATAGCTCTTGGGGCTAAAGGGATCAAGGGATATGAGAGGAAGGGGGGATCAGAATATTGAATTTGATAATCAGCCATAATCCAGATGAATGTCAGAGTAGATTTGAAAGACTAGTTGACCTACTCCTGCTGCTAGTTTCTGTGTGCGCCATTTGGTGTGTTTTGCATGGTCTTTTCAGAGACTAGGTATCACCAAAATCATCAGCTAATACAAAGACTCTCAAAGTTAGTGTTAAACATATCTTTATTTGACCTAACGATCAAAAGAAGAGATTAGCATTGGACAGTCCTATGCCTCTCTAGAATAAAAGGCCCTGAGCGTTCCAGTACCACTCTGAGGTTATATACATCTGTCAAAACGATTGTACATTTCTCAAGTTTGATTTTCCCGCCTCCCAAGTAATTACGAAACAGTCATCATTAGTACAAATCAATCATTGTTAACAATTGTCATATACGTTCGCCAATTACATTCTAACCTCTGACATCATGGGATTTCATTGGTCTGTAGAATATGGATGCTTCTTCCTCCTGTTGCTCAGCAACCCCAGATGCTTAGCTACAAAGGTCAAAGTTACTGTTCCCACCAGCTCTCAATTATGTCAATGGCCTAACTAGATGGTTGAAATTCTCATGTCTAAGGAACGCCATCTTATCAGTACAACTTGAGCAGCCCTATTAATAGTGTGGCTTTGGGATCTCTACTGTTCATAACTTTTGCTCGTAAAACTACTCACATTGTGTGGTTTTGTTGTTCTAAAGAATGTGGTTTATCTCATTAAGTCTTTTTCCCATCATGCTGCCTGCTTTTGGCTAAATAAACCTGTTGGACTTTAGCCTGGTGTTGTGAGACTTCTTACTGTGTTTGGCTAAAGTGCACAGACCATTTTGAAAATACATCTGGAATACATTTTAAAACCCAAAATACATGTTTAGATCAGAATTACTTGTTCAAATCACTTTCTTGTTTTTAATCTCACTTTGTTCATGCAGACAGTTCTGTTATATTGTGAATCTGATGTGAGGTCATTTCATTCTGAGCTGGTAATTTATTAGTGTTTTAAATCCCTGCCTATTTGAAATTTCTCTGACTTATTATGAATTTCTCCAACAGTATCTTAGCCAACAGTAATGAGAAACTGCAGGACTGTAACAGGAAGAGCAGGGGAAGAAACTAATTGGATGGCTCTTGCAAATTCAAAGGTTGTAATGAAACTGTGAAAGTGAAGGCTCTCGCCTGATTTTAATGTGTAATGGGGGCGATTACATTCAGTGCATTTTCCTTTCATATATTTATGAGCTTTCCTTTTTTCTCCCTTTAACTTTGGGCCCTGTTGACACCCACCGAAAGCTGTCTCTTGTTATTGAACCTTTCCATTGATGCTCACTGACATCCCGTTACTTTGTTCAGGCTGCCAACTTTTGTGCCTGACCCTGAAGAGTGGCACTGTTAGCTCAAGGCAGGTATCTCTGCCGAACCTATTTCTGACCTCAACCAACGTGGTTACGTGTTAACACAACAGTGGCAACACTTCAAAAATACCTTTTAGGGTTCAAGTGTTTTGTGCTATCCTGAAAGCTGAAGTGACTGTTGGGTTCCTACCACATAACGGGTGGCATAGTGGTTAGCACTGCTGTCTTCCAGAGACCTGTGTTTGATTCTATCCTTGGGTGACTTTCGGGTGGAGTTTGCACATTCTCCCTGTCTGTGTGTGTTTCCTCTGGGTGTTCTGGTTTCCTCCCACAGTCCAAAGATATATAGAATAGATAGATTGGCCATGTTAAATTGTCCTTTTGTGTCCCAAGATCTGAAGCTTAGGGGGATTTAAATATGTAGGGTTACGGGGATGGGGCAGGTTGGGCCTGGGTAAGATTCCCTTCAGAGAGTTGGTGGAAACTTGATGGGCCAGAGGCCCCTCCTCCACTAGGGATTCCGTGATAACCCCACACCACCTTGTCTGGGTTCAGAGCCTGATTCTGGGGCTGTAACTGTCTTCTCATCTTATATTAAAATTTCATTTTAAATTTAGCTTCCCTGTACTCCTCTGACCATGTAAATAGAAGCAAATCTGAGTTGATTTGAGCTTTAATGTCCCATTGCACCATTAGTAATGACGCAATCACGTTGAAGTGAAACCAAATTCTTGACCTTTTTTTCTGTAAAAGTTCAACATCGTGTCAATTATTAGAATTTTCCAATGTATAAATCAATGGTGTTTCCTGGGGCTCCAATGTGTTCTCTGCTTGAAATGACCCACATACAAGTGTCATGACAATCAATGGCATTTTGTCAATTTCACGTCAGTTTCTCTGCCAAGCTGCGTTTTGAGTGATATCATCATTTGACATCTTGAATAACCTCCCAGGGCCCACTCCACCATGAGATCGCACACTTGTCCCATCTCCTCCATGACTTGCATTCATTGGAATTCAAGCTCAGAGCTCATGCAGAACTAGAACTATTTTTAACATTCTTTTCAGCCTGAGGTTACAAAAAACTCTCTCTAGTTGAAAATAAACGGTATATAAAAAAGAAGTCTTGAATTTAGATGGCACCTTTCACAATGTCAGGAAGGGCCAAAACTCTTTACAGGTGATGAAACAATTATTATCACTGTAACGTAGCTAACACAGCAGCCGGTTTACACACAGCATGCTTCCACATACAGCAAGTGAATAATGGCCAGATCCCCTGTTTTAGTGAAACTGAAGAGCAAATATTGGCCAGGATACCAGGGAGACCTTGTCCACTCTTCTTCCAATAGTGCCATGGAAGAAAAGGGTGGAATTTTCCTATCCTGCCCGCCACAGGAATTGTAGTGGGTAGGGGCAGACCATGCAAAGATCTGTTGACCTCTGGTGGGAATTTCCACCTTGGGGTGAGCATGGCCAGAAAAGCCCACCTAACACTCTGAGAACATAAGATTCACATCCCATCACGGCAACTAGTGGAATTTAAATTCCATTGATAAATCTGGAATTGAAAGCTAATCTGAGTAATCGTGACCATGAACTATCAACGATTGTTGTGAAAGACTATCTGATTTGATAATATCCTTTAGGGATCAAAATCTGCCTATCTGGTCTGGCTGAAATATGATTCCAGATATGGTAATGTGGTTAACTCTTAACTGAGCCCTGAAATGGCCAAGCCTGACACTCAGTTCAAGGGCCATTAGGAATGGACAACAAATGCTGGCCTTCTCAGTGATCCCCACATCTCACGAAAGAATAAAGAAAAAACCCTTTTATGTCTCAGAAGCAGATGAGCCAAAAGGAGTTGTTATTTCTAGCACAGTGGAATGATGTACAAATGACACACACTATGTTCCACTTCTACGTGATTTCTTGTTGTTCTTACACATTGATCTTTGCATCACAGCCTTCCATTCATCCCCAGTGAAACATAATGATTCTGGTTATTGCTCCCAGCCAAGACCATGCCCGCGCACTCAGCAATCCCATTCTCCTGCTCTATTGCTATAGTTCTTCTAGTTTATTTCTCTCAAGTGCCTCTGATTTCCTTTTGAAATCATTGATCATCTCCAATTCCACCGCACTTGTAGGCAGTGAGTTCCAGATCATTACCACCCACTGTGTAAAAATGCTACTCCTCACATCTCTCCTGCATCTCTTGCCTAAAATCTTGTGTCCCTGGCTCTTGTACCATCAGCTAATGAGTCTTGATTCTCTGGCTTCCCCTCCAAACACAGTAAGAAGTCTCTCAACACCATGTTTATGCCGGCATTTCCACATGATTCCCCTCCAAACTGCAGATTTCTCTCCTCCCTGCAGCTGAGGCACATTAGAAAGTAATACACATTCATTCCAAACAAACCAACTCACTCTTTGCAGGACCACAAAATAGTGAGCCACCTCACTTCCTTCATTTTCCCTTCTTCATCCATTCGACTCACTTTAAAACCCCAAACTCGGTGCTGCTACTTAGAATCCCTATAGTGCAGAAGGAGGCCATTTGGCCCATCAAGTCTGCAATGATCACAATTCCGCCAGGGCCCTAGTCCCATAACCCCACATTTACCCTGCTAATCCCCTGTCACTAGGGTCAATTTAACATGACCAATTAACCTAACCTGCACATCTTTGGAGCGTGGAACAAAACCAGAGCAACCAGAGGAAATGCATGCAGACACAGGGCGAATGTGCAAACTCATAGAGACAGTGACCCGAGGCCAGAATTGAACTTGGGTTCCTGGCACTGTAAGGCAGCAGTGTTAACCACTGTGCCACCATGCCATAATGTCTTCAATTGATTTCTTTTCCCTCCAGCTGTGTTCAACATTGTGGATAGCCAAGCTGCTGGCCTTATTTTCATCTACATTTTTACATCCCTTTTTGAGAAAGGGAACTCAGGATAACCTTGCTACAGAAAGCAGTTCAGGCAGAGATCATGGCACATTTTAGAAAGGCAAACTGGATAAATATCTGAAGTAGAGGAAGGTATGAAGCTATGAGGAAAGTGCAGAGCATAAGGACCCATTTTGAATTATGCTGAGAAACAAGCAGCATAGATGGAATGAACAAAATATTTCTGTGCTATAACCTTTGTCTTCAGGAAAGAATATTTTGGAAAAGCCAGGACCGTTGAACATTTAAGAAAATACATTTGAGAATAAGTGTGTTAAAAGAACTGTCAACTAGAAAGGCTCATTTTGATCAGTTCATTTATGGGACAGAGGGTTTTATTTTCTGTGTTCTCTTTATTGGGACTTGGGTCTACATCACTAATTGTGTGCAAAGCCCATGGTTCCAATTAAAGCTGACTCCAACACTGCTGAAGATCATCAGTTAATTCAGCTCATTTCATTCTGAAATATATAATCCTGTTATTGGACTGTGGAGCTGGAATGCTGAGTTAAAGGATTATTGGCAAGTGAGGAGATGGAGTACAGAGGGTGGGATTATGGGAGGATATGGGGAGAGCAGGAAAGTGTTGGAGGGATCTATTAAGTGGAGAAGAGGGCTCTAGTGGGGGAGAGGGGAGGGAAAAAATTTACAAGACGTAGTGGTGAAGGAGGAGAGGATGGTGGATGGGTGAGGGAGACAGTACGTGAAACATGCAACCTGTAGGACGGGGCTGTGGACAGCAACGGGAAGGGGGAGATGGGACGAAGGGAAGGGGTGAGGGGAAAGAGGCCAGGATTTCATCCCTGCAGCAAGGCCAAACATTTAAATGTCAGTAGTGGCTTTCCCACAGTATTGTCCCCTCCCATACTCGGATTTCCCACCTTGCTGGTGGCAAGGTTTACAAGTCTGGAGCAACATGAGCCAGATGAAGAAACCCCATTGTCAGTGAACAGGTAAGTGCAGCCCCCAAGGAGGAGATGGATATGTCTGGCAGTGCCCTGGCACTGCCCACTGCAGTGGGTGGCATCAGCAGTGGTGACCTTGGTGCGCATGGCATGAGCTCCATGGTAGAGGGACTCAACTGCATTGTGCAAGCACTAGTCGGAATCTATGCGTTTCAGCAGCAGAAGAGAATTGGGCTTCTGGATCCCGCTGCAGCTGCCCCCCCATCCCATGGAGATGCAGAGAGGCCCCTGGGCCACCTAAGGGGAGAGGGCTGGTGGGAATGCACTGAACTATATGAAATGATGAAACCTCATCCCCCGCCCCCCCCATGTCTGCCAGCTTTTGGGAGGCTAAGGCCTGTCCAGGTGTGGGAGCTGGCCTGCCTCGGTTGTAAGATGCATGTGAACACCATGACCCCTGACCTCAAGTGCCTGTAATATCTGAGGTTAGTCATCCCACGTTTCTGAGCCACGTCATAATAAGGTCATTCATTGGCAGGACACGTTCAACCATCTGTCAGGCAGGAATTAGATACATCAATGAGAGAAGCATCATTCTGTCCTCAATGCAAATCATCATTACTCCCCTGCCAATGGATTTAGTGCCCTCCCCATGAAATCTGGCAACATCCTGATAACATGCTGTTGGCACCACATTTACTGGTTAGATGTTACCACTGACTCCACCGCCCTCCCCTCCACCCTATGGTGGGAGAGGTCTTCTCATCCCTGAACGGAGGGACTGTGAGGATACCCCATAGCTCTTTGGCCCATTCAGGCCCTATCCATCACTTGGGGCTCGCCTCAGCCTCAGCCGTAGTCGTCGTCGAGATGTGGAGACTCCCTTTCTCCTTCAAGTCCAGGTAGTGTCCCCACACAACCTGGAGAGTGTAGTGTGGAGAGCACAGCAGACCACTGTGATATGGGACACTCTCTGGGTCTGGGGGTTTGTTGAATGGCACTCCGACTGCTGCAGGCACCAGAACCACATTTTGAACAGTTCTATCGCTTATTCGACCAACATGCAGAAGTGTCTTAGCAGGTGTTTACGGTCCCCACACTGGCATCATCAGCTATGACCTGAAGGGGTAACCCCATATCCCTAAGGAGTCATCCCTGCAGCCACTGCTCTCCCTCAAAGATGGCTGGAACCATCCCTGTGAAACAGGCACACAACTGTATGATGTGCATTGTGTGGTTGCAGACAAGTTGGACATTGAGGGAGGGGTATCCCTTGCAGTTCATGAATGGGGTGGCATGTTGTCATGGAGACTGCAGGACAACATGGGTCTAGACAACCTGGGGCAAGATTGCCAAGCGGGCAAATCCATGGCTCTGGTCCATTGCTTGGTCAATGTTCCAACTTTATTTACATGTGAGCCCTTGCATCTATAACTCCCCTGAGACATTTGTATGTAGCTGACTGGGAGAAGCACCACAGGTCACCCATGCTGCCCTGAAAGAAGCCACTTGCATTAAAGTTCAGAACAGTGATAACTTTAAGGGCCAGAAGCAGTGGGTATCCTCCACTGCAGGATCTGGCAGAGGTGATTCACTCTCCTCTTGGATGCAGTCTTTTATGGTCCTGGAGCTCTAACATCTGAAGGTAGGGTGACCAATGTTGGATGATCCTTGGCCAATACTATCTCCTCCAAGGCTGTAGCATCTGTGGTGTTGCTCCCGGAACAGAAACAGGTCCAGCCTTTCCTTCCTAGAAACATGGAAATTAGAAGCAGAAGTAGGCCATTCGGCCCTTTGAACCTGCTCCACCGTTCATTTTTATCATGACTGATCATCAAATTCAATACTCTGATCCCACCTTCACCCTCATACCTTGATCTCTTTAGCCCCAAGAGCTATATCTACTTCCTTCTTGAAATCGCACAACATTTTGAGGTAAATGCCTCATGCCTCAACCTCTCGGAATTATCACCCAAGCACACCTACTTAGTAAATGCCTCATCGCTATCCCTCACACCCTCCTCCCTCACACTATAACCATATCCCCCATTGGTGCCTCTCAACTCCACCAGGAGGAAGCCCCACTCACCAGTGGAGTAACACAAAAAACAGGTTGTGGGAGCTTGGCACTCGCTCCAGAACTACCCCCATCCCCTCACTGCATATTCAGCAGGCACTGGTGTGATGTCATGATGGCACCACTTACCTCAGGTCAATCTAAAGGTGAACCTGGCAACCTCACCTCCAAGTGGAATTTTGAGATGAGCCCACCACCACCCCCCTTCCCCCACCCTAGACCAAAAGCTGCATAACATGAAAGGGCAGATAGGTAGGAATGATTGAGACCAGCATCTGTGTCCTGATGGGGTTCCTCTAAGATGGCCCCCCCTCACGACATGGATGAGGGATGACAGCCTTGCATAAGGATTCACATCTCGATGCTTCGGCCCAGGGTTCCAAATGTTTCAGAGCAAAACTTCAATCAGTGGCGTTAATGGTTAGCTCGAGATTGAATTGGCAGGATTGATTCAAGGAAGGATAAAGCCATTGTTCTGGTAATTGACTTCTTCTTACGAATGATGAGGCACAGTTGATACTACAGGGGACTGCAGTTAACATACCAAACACATCCTTTGAGGGCACTCCTTAGAACATAAGAACATAAGAAATAGGAGCAGGAGTAGGCCATCTGGCCCTTCGAGCCTGCCCCGCCATTCAATAAGATCATGGCTGATCTGTCGTGGCTCAGTTCCACTTTCCCGCCCTCTCCCCATAACCCTTAATCCCCTCTCTTATCAAAAACCCATCAACCCGCTTCTTAAAAATATTTAGCGATGCAGCCTCCACCACTTCAACGGGCAGAGAATTCCAGAGATTCACCACCCTTTGAGTGAAGAAGTTCCTCCTCAACTCCGTTCTAAACCGCCCCCCCTTTATCTTGAGGCTGTGCCCCCTAGTCCTACTGTCTTTTTTGAGCGGGAAGAGTCTCTCCACCTCTATCCTATCCATCCCATTCATCATCTTATACGTCTCAATGAGAGCTCCCCTCATTCTTCTAAACTCTAACGAGTACAAGCCTAGTTTATTCAGCCTCTCCTCATAGCTCAACCCCCTCAACTCCGGTATCAGCCTAGTAAACCTCCTCTGCACTCCCTCCAAGGCCAAAATATCCTTGCGCAGGTGCGGTGCCCAAAACTGCACACAGTACTCCAGCTGCGGCCTCACCAATGCCCTATACAGCTGCAGCAAGACCTCCCTCCTTCCCCCAGGCCACAAGGGCTGTAGAGCTGAGTAGCTTTCCATTAGCTCCAGACATACACACCAATACTTGTTCCTGATACTCAAGCTTCCTTGAGAAGTTTGAACTTCCATGCTGCTTTATCCCTTTGACCTCACACTGGCCCCTGACTGCGGCGTTTAGAACATATTGCAGTTTCCCTCCCCCAAGGGTTGGGGGAAATTCCCTCCCCCAAGGCCTTCATGCCTCATGAGGCAGATAGCTCCCCATTTGTGAGACCCCCACTCTGCCTTTGCAGCCTGTCCCCTCACAGATCCACACTCAGCGACCTTTTTATAGTTGACCCCCATATTGACCGTCTGCATTAACCTCCTTCCAGGCACTTTCAAATCCCAATCAAAGAAGGGCACTCAGTGATGATTTAGACACAAGCCCAGCAAGGAGGGCATGGGAAATGCTGTCTGTGTGCCAACAACTATAGCCTCTCAAAACAAAGAGCACCCACGCATGAGGGGAAGCGAAGGCCTGGATGGGACCCCTTCCTCTGATTTCACAGCAGTGAACCCCATCCCCAGCCCTGAGGTCAACATATCTGTGTCCCCCCACGTGCTCTCTGGTGTTCCTAAGCAGTGAGCACCCTGAAGCGTGGTGGCAGCCTGGGTGCTCACCTCAAAATTCCACTCGGAGGTGAGGTTGCCAGATTCACCTTTAGATTGACCTGTTGTAAGTGGTGCTGACGTGACATCACACCAATGCCCACTGAATATACGGTGAGGGGGGTGGGGGTAGTTCTGGAGTGAATGCCAGGCTCCCACAACCTGTTTTGTGTTACTCCACTGGCAAGTGGGGATGAAAATCAGAAATTGCAATTTTGCTGGCGTGAAACATGTTTTCCAATTCCTTCCAGACTTTGTACCCGCACCCACGATCCAGCACATGAACAGTTAGCCTCAAAATCACGCCTCTCATCTGAAAGTCAGCACATCCAATTGTGCTCAAGCCCTGGAGCAGAAGCTGAACCCAGACATTTTGGATTCCAGTGCAAGACTGCAACCAATTGAGCCACATTTGACACAAAAGGTTATGAAAGGGTTATAGGGAGGAACAAAGAAGGCAGAGAATAGGGTGGAGATGTGCGAAGGGGACATCAGTTGGGTGCAGATGTGGGAGATGATTAGCAGCAAGACAAACGTAGGAATGGTATCTTTGACAGAAAAAGTGAACTTGCAGGAATTAGAATAAGATTCAAATGCCTCGCTGGATTCTTCTTGAATCAGTAGTTTCATTTCCCCAGTTGCCCTGTTTTATGGCCTGCATAATTCTTGATTTCATTCTACTTACAGAAACCTTGTCGCCATGGTGAAGACTGAGTATTGGGTAAAATAACAGGTATTTTTTGTGCTGTGAGTGGTTCAGGGTTTTGAGCAATAACTCACCAAGTTGTCCTGGAGTCTTCAGGTATTTTAAGATTAATCTCCAGCTGTGTGAAACGCAATGAGAAAACGAAAGATCATTAAAAATTGTGTTTTATATAAAGCAACTTGGTGATAAAACTATTCAAGTTGAGGAAGGGTTATGGGGTGGGAACAGTCAAGAATTATTTACTCAATGCAAGAAGGCAATGATGCTGCGCAATGATGGACATGTCAGAGGCCAATGGGATGAGTTCGGAGTGGTAAGAAATAAGGGCGAGATTCTCTGGCCTTTCCTCAATGTTCTTCTCGGAAGTGGAAGGTGGTGCACTGTTCACTGGGATCTTCAGGCCCTGTCACTGTCAGTGGGAAGTCCCATTGAATCCATCCCATGCTGTTGGAAACCTGTGACGGGGGTGGGCTGCCAGTAGGACCAGAGGATCTCACCAGCGTGAACGGCTGGAGAATTCCGGCCAAGATATTATGTGATGATTTTTCTTTGCTCTCTGCCCGAAAGCAGATCTGACGCACAGCATTGTGACATTCACAACGGATAGGGCAGGAAGTAGGTCCTGAATCTACCCCAGGGATCAAACTCAGTGCTGTTGGCACCAATCTGATCCACACCAATTCTCCAGCACCCCCCAGTTACTATGGCAATATGCACTTTTACAAACATGTTGCAGCCAGGAGCTACGGATTGTGATGGAGGCTCTAATTTCTTTCCATGGAATCTCTTATCACTTGTCATATGTTGGAAGGATTGACAAGTTAATACTCAACCTTGTTTGGCCATGTTATGAACTCACTTTCACAAAATCATAGAATCCTATAGCGCAGAAGAGGCCTTTCAGCCTATTGAGTCTGCACTAACCACAATCCCATCCAGGCCTTATCCCCATAACCCCATGTATTTATCCTGCTGATCCCTCTGACACAAAGAGACAATTCAGCGTGGCCAATCAACCTAACCTGCACATCTTTGGACTGGAATTTTCCCTGGATCAAGTCCTGAAGTGGGACTTGAATCCAGAGTTTCTGGATCAGAGGTGGGAACGTTACCCACTGTGCGACAAGACCTCCATCGTGTAATAGTGCCAGCAGGAATATGGCCAACCGTTGTTGGCAATCCTAACTTCGGTTCAGACATAAAATCTGGTTATTCGAGCAATGTCAATGTTGACAAATTATTTAATCCATGGCCAGGGGGATGGCAGAGGAGGGGAAAAGCATCCTGATTCTGCCTTTAACACACACACGTGCATGCACACAGACGTGTGTACATGCACACAAAAATATGCACAGACGTACATACACAGAACCATGCACACTGCCACGTGCACGTACATACAGATGCTCACACATTTGGAACAATGGTCTCCAGGTCCACTGATGCCAATTGTCATGACTCCATTACCCTGGTTACCAGAGAAAACAACACAGTGGCCCCATTCAGCAGCTGTAGTAAAAGAGCAATACAAACCTTATTTAAATGGAGAAAAGTAATTTCCTCTGGATTATCAGTCAACCACAGCTGTCGGTTCTTGTAGTATTTGGGCCTTGTGTTTGATGTTCTTTGTGGGCTTTCTCCACAATTTTCCCACAACTGAGGGAGTTGATAAGTAGGAGAAAGTGTTTTGCTCCAAGTGTTTGACGGTTTTTAAATCGAGCTCAAGCCAAAAAAAGGTTTACCGTGGCTTAAGTCATGCAGAAATGCTAAATAGATGGACTGGATTTATTATCCTCTTGTCGAAACCTAAACAATAATATAAGCAGTGACCTTTTCAAAAATGAATTATTTGACCTTTTCAGTAATTACAAGACTGTGTACATTATTTCAATCTAATACATATACTGTCTGTATACAGTTCTGGAATATACATAAACTTATCCATAAATTAAAGCATAAAGAACAATTTCTTAACAGTTGTTTACGCTGTAACTGTTTCAGTACCAAGATGCAGGGCAGATTCTCCCATGGCCCTGCCAGCAGCTTCAAGGAAGAAAATTTGGCAGAAGACTGGAAAATTGGTTTTATTGCAATCTGAATTTCCCGTGGGCTTTTCTGCTGGTACCCATCACGGGCAGATCGGGAAACCCACTGGAGGCTGGCATGTAATTAATTTGCATACCACTAATACAACACGGTGGAAAGCCTGACCACCCAGCCTGATTCTCAGTACCAGTGGGAAATTACATTGGTGTGAAACACATCTGGAACAACCTGGCATGCAAATAACGGAACTCACCTGAACAACGACTATGGACTCTGGAGGTACCTACAATGTTCCTGGACCCCAGAACACCACAGTGGGTGGGGGCAGCATCAGCAGGTGGACCTTCCAAGTACAATGTCCAGTGGAGGTCCATCTTCCAGCCTTATATTGTTCCTGAAGATCCATCTTCTTTCTCAAGAGGTCCATTGTCTGACAGAGTGCTTCTGGAAGTCCATCTTCATTTTCAGGAAGTCTATCTTCTTTCTTCAATTGTGGGTCTGTGGGAGGAAACCAGAAGGCCCTGAGGAAACCCACACCGGCACGAGGAGAATGGGTAACTGTCTGTGTATTACACAAAGTGCCTTTTCAATGTAGCACTGGATAGGACTGTAGACTTTGTGCCATTGTCTTGCCATGGAAAATGGTGCAAAACACCTGGTTACGTAATTAATGTGGTTGGGGGGAGTCAGAAGATGTGGCATGTTTTCCTGCTGATCTTCACAGTGAGAACACACCACATTCTCACCCCTGCTATGGGTGCACTATTCAGGGCAACCCACTAAAGGAAGGACGTGGATGCATTAGAGAGAGTGCAGAGGAGATTTTGCAAGAATGGTTCCAGGAATGAGAAACTTCAGTTGTAGAGGTAGATTGGAGAGTTTGGGACTGTTCTCCTTGGAGAAAAGAAGAAGATTTGATAATGTTCAAAATTATGATGGGGCTGGACAGAGTAGATAGAGGAAAAAAAAGTTCCTCTCGTTCTCAACGAGAGAGCACAGATTGAAAGTGATTCGCAAAAGAAGCGAATGCGATGTGAGGAGAAAGCTTTTCCATACAGCGAGCGGTTGGGGTCTGGAATGCACTGACTGGGACTGTGGTGGAGGCAGGTTCAATTGAGGCATTCAGGAGGACGTTAGATGATTGTTTCTATTCAAGTAATGTACAGGAGAAAAGACAGGGGAATGGCACTAAGTCATGATGCTCGTTTGGAGAGCCAATGCAGACATGATGGGCCTGATTCTGAACTTCTCCCCCAGATGGGAGAATTCTGCTTCAGTTTTAGCTTTTGAGATCTTTCTCATAGAATGCTTTGGTCTGATTAAAGGATATTACTCATAAATCACACTGCCGAATTCTAATGTGTTGGTTTCATAAGTGTTTAACAGAATCAACTTCCCCATATCTAATTCCATAAAGCACTCCAAGATCAAGTAGAGAATGAGTTATAGTTAAGTTAATTTGGGGGTGCACAGTGGTTAGCATTGCTGTGCCTCAATGCCAGGAATGTGTGGCATTACAAGGATGGGGCGGGCCTAGGTAAGATACCCTTTCAGAGAGTTTGTGCAGACTTGAAGAGCTGATCACTCCTGCACTGTGGGGATCCTATGGTTAAGAGTTTCATATGCCCTATCCAAACAATGGACATTATACCCAATCTCAGAATCATGTGCCCACTGAAACAGTGTCACTTTTCCATTTTTTTTTGTAGCAGTTTCCCTGCAGATCATTTACTATCACAGCAGCAACTTGGCACGCTGGGATTTATCTTTAGTCGGGACAAATTTCGTACAGAGAATGGAGGCTTTCACCATGTCAGTCAGATACCAGATGTGAATAATAATTCTGTCATTTATATTATCATTTGACCTAAGAAGCGTTATGCTGTTAGCAATATTCTCTAATTCTTTTTTCGAACGTGTGCCCCTTTTAAGTTTCTTTCCAAGGTTGCGTATGAGCAGTAATTTCAAATGGCTGATTTGTGTGTGGTCTCACAGGTTGTGCAAACACACAGCTTAGAAAGAACATTGGCCACAACACAAGAAAATGTGGGTACTTCAGTGAAATCAATAATGATGCACACATTTAATATGTGAAGTGTCTTGGGTATAGTGAATATTTTTGGGGCACAGTTACTTGTATCCCCATCATTATAAAACAATATATTACCTTGGGTGCTGTTACCAACTCCACGAGTGATCTGTCAGTGCCTGATAGATTTTCAGAAAGCATATAGAGTGGAATCAGAGATGTGGCTCTTTAGTTATTTGAAGAGAATGTCGTAAATTTGTTCTTAGAACATAAGTTAAGCGGAGATTTGATGGAGGTGTTAAAAATCTTGAATGGTTTCAAGTAGTTATAAAGACCAATCATTGGCAGAAAGAAACTAAAAGAGATCAGATTCCAGATAATTGGCAAAATAGCCAGGGGGAGTTGAGAAAACCTTTTTATTTAACATTGAATTTTTGTAATGTAGAATCCTCTTTTTGAAAAGATGGTGGAAGCAGATTTAATAATAATTTGTAAAAGGGAATTGGATATATATTGAAGATAAAAATGGCTATGGGGAAATAGCAGGGGAATGGAACTAATTGGATTTCACCTTCAAAAAGCTGGTGAAGGTGCAAGAGGCCAAATGGTCTCCTTCCATGCTATACGATTCTTTGAATGTATTTTGATGATCAAAAAAGTCTTTGTTGGCAACAAAATCGGCATACCTTCAGATTCAATGAGCAAATGTTAAAAGTGTGAAGTCATGAGGTCGTTTTGTGAGGACTCAGTATTTTCTTTACTGCATTTTATCTATTCATCTCTGAGCTTGGGAATCCATCCCAGTGCTTTGGCTTGCTCTGGAAGTCCAACATTAAAACAAATCTTAACAGATACATTAGCTACAGCTTGGAATTATCTTCTGGGGAGGAAAATCATTGTAATATATTTCTAACACAATTGTATGAAAGATTTGCATTTGTACAACACATTACCACATTTCTTAGACCTGCCTCAAATAACTACATATAGAATATATCACTTGGAAATGTATTGATGTTGTTATGTATTCAAATGCAGAAGGCAAATTGCATCTTACCAAATCCCCATAAGTGATGAAGGGAATTTTTTAAATTTTTAATGGGATGTGGGCATTACTGGCTGGCCAGCATTTATTGCTCATCCCTAATTGCCCTCGAGAAGGTGGTGGTGAACGGCCCTCTTGAACTGCTGCAATCTGTGAAATAAAGGTACGCCCACAGTGCTGTTAGGAAGGGAATTCCAGGATTTTGACCTAGCGACAGAGAATAAACAGCGATATATCTCCAAATCTGGAGGGAAGCTTCAAGATGGTGTTTTAAAGTATCTATTGCCTTTGTCCTTCTAGATGTTTATGAAACCTTGGTGAGTTCCTGCAGTGCATCTTAAGAACATAAGAAATAGGAGCAGGAGTAGGCCATCTAGCCCTCCGAGCTTGCCCCGCCATTCAATAGATCATGGCTGATCTGAAGTGGATCAGTTCCACTTTCCTGCTTTCTCCCCATAACCCTTAATTCCCCTGTCTATCAGAAACCTATCTATCTGTGACTTAAATATATTTAGCGAAGTAGCTTCCGCCACTTCAACGGGCAGAGAATTCCAGAGATTCACCACCCTTTTGAGTGAAGAAGTTCCTCCTCAACTCTGTTCTAAACTGCGCCCTCCCCAGCCCCCCCGCCACCCCCCCCCCCCCCCCCCCACCCCGAGGCTGTGTCCTCTGCTATCCTTTCTAAGCAGGAAGAATCTCTCTACCTCTACCCTATCCATCCCCTTCGTTATCTTATACATCTCTAAGATCCCCCCCACCTCCCCGCTCATCCTTCTAAACTCCAACGAGTACAGACCCAGTCTATTTAGTCTCGCTTCATAGGCCAACCCCCTCATCTCCAGTATCAGCCTAGTGAACCTCCTCTGCATGCCCTCCAAGGACAACATATCCTTGCGCAAGTGCGGCGACCAAAACTGCGCACACACTTGTAGATCTGCACACTATCTTGTAGATTGTACGCACCACTGCTACTGTTCATTGGTGGTGAGGCAGTGAATGTTTGTGGAAGGGATAGCAATCAAGTGGGCTGCTTTGACCTGAATGACGTTGAGCTTCTTGAGTTATTGGAGATGCACTCATCCAGGCAAATGGAAACTACACACTTCTGACTTGTGCTTTGTAGAAGGCAGTGTTAAATACCATGCAGACCCACAACTAATGCCAGATAATGACATGAAGAAGTAACAACAGTGACTAGACTTCAAAAGTAAATCATTGACTGTAAAGTGCTTTGAGGTATTCTAATGCCATGAAAGATGTAATAAAGTGCAAGTTTCTTTCTTTCCATGAGTAGTCAACCCCGCAGAGATGACTGATTTGAAGCAGGAACTTCTCTCTTCACTGCATGGTTCAGTTCCACACTGACTTTACCAACTGAGCCTTAACTTGAATTTCGTAAACTTGAGCTCAGGTGCCACCCACATCCTGATGCTGTTCACACACCAGCCCGCAGCTCTCTGACCTACACTGCCTCATGAGTTTTAAAATTTTCCAGTTTTAAAATTCTCAACCCTAATGTGGTCTGCCCCACCTGATCTCTGTAACTTTCTCCAGCCCTACCAGCTTCCAAAATAAATATGCTCACCTCTTGCACATCTTCAGTTTTAATCGCTTCACCATTCAGTTGCCAAAGCCTTAAGCTCTGAGAAGCCCTTCCTACACTTCTATGTCACTCTAGGTCTCCTTTTTCTTCCTTTAATACATTCCTTTGACCAGATTTTTGGTTACTTGTCTAACTATCTCCTCACGTTGCTCAATGTCAGATTAGCCCTGTGAAGCACCATGGGAGCTTTACTCTGCAAGGGTGCTGTATAAATTCAAGTTGTTGTTGCTTTTGTTATCATTCTGCCCTTGCTACAGTGGTTGAGCTCCATCTGGCAGGTCTTCAATCCACCTCAAAGCCAGGCTTCAATCTTCACACACGAGTTTTTCAATTACTTGACATAGATTCACCAAAAGAGTATTTATAAACAGTGAAACCATGCAGATTAACAAGTCATATCAGTTAACATTCACCTGATTTCCCTGTCTGATGTGTCAGTTTGTTGTTAAGTATTTTGTCAGAGGATGTACATTCTTTGACATTCTGCTGAACAATCTGGCTGGGAACTTCACCCAGTGCCTCAGTAAGTAGCTGTGCTGCCGTATAAACTATGGTGGCAGACAGGCCAGTAGAGTCTAGCTTTGATCCTCAATATGTGGTGAGTTAATTCACCTTAGATGTTGCTGTGTAGAATCATAGAAATTTACGGTATGGAATGATGCTATTCAGCCCATTGTGACCGTCGACAAATAGCCATCCAGTCTTATCCCATTTTCAGGTCCTGATCTGTAGCCTTGTAGGTTGCAACATTTTGGGGGGAATTTTCTCATCCCACCCACCATAGGAATCATAACAGGTGGGGGTGGGGGGCAGTGCAGACCATGCCAAGGTCCATTGACTTTGGGTGGGATTTTCTGATTTTGAGATGAGTGTGGCTGGAAAATCCCACCCTTCAAGTGTATATCCTAGTACTTATTAAATGTTGAGGGTTCCTACTTCTACCACTCTTTCAGGCAATGACAAAGAACAAAGAAAATTACACAGAAGCAAGCCTTTCAGCCCTCCAAGCCTGCACCGACCATGCTGCCCGACTTAACTACCCTTTCGGGGATCATATCTCTCCATTCCCATCCTATTCATGTACTTGTCAAGATGCCTCTTAAAAGGCACTACTGTATCCGTTTCCGCTACCTCCCCCAGCAGCGAGTTCCCGGCACTCACTACTGTGTAAAATACTTGCCTCGTACATCTCCTTTAAACATTGCTCCTCGCACCTTAAACCTAGTAATTGACTCGTCCACCCTGGGAAAAAGCTTCTGACTATCCACTCTGTCCATGCCTTTCATAATCTAGTAGACTTCTATCGGTCTCCCCTCAATCAGTGAGACCAAACCAAGTTTCTCCAACCTCTCCTCATAGCTAATGCCCTCCATACCAGGCAACTTCCTTGTAAATCTTTTCTGTACCCTCTCCAAAACCTCCCCATCCTTCTGGTAGTGTGGCAACCAGAATTGAACACACTGTTTCAAGTGCGCCTAACTAAGGTTCTATAAAGCTGCAACATGACTTGCCAGTTTTTAAACTCAATATCCCAGCTGACGAAGGCAAGCATGCCGTATGCCTTCTCCACCTGTATTGCCACTTTCAGTGACCTCTGTACCTGTACACACAGATCCCTTTGCCTATCGATACTCTTAAGGGTTCTGCCATTTACTGTATATTTCCTATTTTGTATTAGAGCTTCCAAAATGCACTACCTCACATTTGTCTGGATTAAACTCCATCTGCCATTTCCCTGCCCAAGTCTCCAACTAATCTATATCCTGCTGTATCCTCTGGTCCTCATTGCTATCCTCAAATCCACCAACCTTTGTGTCATCTGCAAACTCACTAATCAATTAAGTTTCCTTCAAACAACAAAGGTCCCAGCACTGATCCCTGAGGAACACCACTTGTCACGGCCCTCCATTCAGAAAGGCTGCTACCGTCTGTCTTTGAGCGAGCCAGATTTGTATTCACTTTGCCAGCTCACTTCTGATCCCGTGCGACTTCACCTCCTGCACCAGTCTGCCATGAAGGACCTTGTCAAAGGCCTTACTGAAGTCCATGTAGACAACATTCACTGCCCTACCCTCGTCAATCATCTTTGTCACTTCCTTGAAAAACTTGATTAAGTTTGTGAGACACGACCTCCCCTTCATGAAACCATGTTGCCTCTCACTAATACGCCCACTTATTTTCAAGGGGAATATATCCTGTCTTGAAGAATCCTCTCCAATAATTTCTCTACCATTTGATGTAAGGTTCACTGGGGTCTAATTACCTGGATTATTCTTGCTACTCTTCTTAAACAAAGGAATGATATTGGCTCCAGGGGAGGTCCCAGATGATTGAAGAGTCACCAATGAGGAAACAAAGATTTCTGACAAGGCCCCAGCAATTTCCTCCCTTGTCTCTCTTGGTATTCTGGGATACATCCCATCAGGCCTTGGGAATTTGTCTACCTTTAATGTTTCTCAAGAACCCCAATAACACTATCTTTTTGATCTCAACATGACTCAAACTATCTACACATCCTTTCCCAGACTCATCATCCATCAATTCCTTCTCTTTGGTGAATACTGACTCATTTAATACCTTGCCCATGTCCTCTGGCTCCACGCATAGATTCCCTCCCTTGTCCTTGAATAGGCCAACCCTCTCCCTGGCTACCCTCTTGCTCTTTATGTATGTATAAAAAGCCTTGGGATTTTCCTTAATCAAGCTGGCCAATGCTTTTTCATGATGCCTTTTAACCCTTCTTATCCTTGCTTAATTTTCTTTCTTCTTTCCTTGTTTTCCACATTGCTTTGTGTGTTTCCAGCCTCCTAGCTTTGACAAATGCTTCCTCCTTCTCTTTGACTAGACTCACAATATCTCTTGTTATCCAAAACTTGCCACATTTATCCGTCATCCTTACAGGAATGTGCCAGTCCTGAATCCCTATCAACTTACACTTGAAAGCTTCCCACGTGCCAGATGTTGACATCCAGATCCTGACTAATCTCCTGTAAACCTTTCAGCTCTTAACCTTAAATTTATGCTCCCTGGTTACATACCCCTCAACTAAGGAGAATATAAATTGCCTATCTAATCTATCTAGACCCCTCAATTTAATACACTTCGGTGAGGTCTCCCTTTAGCCACCTCTGTTCCAAAGAAAACCATATGAGCTACCCAACCTGTTCTCATAACTAAAATTCTCCAGCCACCCGTACCCTCTCTAGCTCAATCACAATTTTCCTCTAGTGCAATGATCAAAATTGCATGCAGCACTCTAGCTGTGACCTAACTAATGTTATATTTAGTTTACACAGTAGATGAGGGTTAGAGTTGATATCGTTGATCGAGCTGGGAGGGACGTGGGAGAACAACTGAGAAAACAGCCGAAAGACTCTGTCCTGCTCACCAAAAAGAATGCATGGGACAGGGTCAGATTTGGCTTAAAGATTGCACAGTCTGTAGATGATCATTACCTAGTCTCAGGCATGTAGAATGGCCACTTGAGTAAGGTGCCAGAGTCCTTCCTGTGCCCATGGAACGGCACTTCAGTGATAGTCACCACCTTCAGGAAGAGAAGGGGGAAAAAACCCAATGCAATTGAAATGAAGTGAACAGCTCCCTGCACAAGGCTGGGTGGTAGCGTCAATTATAATGGAACATTTTTGGATAATTAGGGCATGCCACCATTGCAATTTATTCTAGTGCAGTGCTGTGGGAGTGCTGCACTGTTGGAGTTCCCATCTTTCAAGTGGGACACTACACTGAGATCTTGTGAATTCGCTTGGGTGGGTGTAAATATCGATTGATAGTTCTGACGCGTCATAGCAAAAAACCACACCGACCTCCTCAGGAGACAAACACGGGACACTGGAGACAGAATACCCTTCATTGTCCAGTACTTCCCAGGAGCAGAGAAGCTACGACGTCTTCTCCAGAGCCTTCAACCTGTCATTGTTGAAGACGAACGTCTCGCCAGGGCCATCCCCACACCCCCACTTCTTGCCTTCAAACAACCACATAACCTCAAACAGACCATTGTCTGCAGCAAATTACTCAGCCTTTAGGAGAACAGTGACCACAACATTACACAGCCCTGCCACAGCAACCTCTGCAAAATGCAATGGATCATTGACATGGGTGCCATCACATCACGTGAGAACACCATCCACCAGATACACAGTACATACTCTTGCAACTTGGCCAATGTTGTCTACCTGATACGCTGTAAGAAAGGATGTCCTGAGGCAGGGTATGTTGGGGAGACCGTGCAGACGCTATGACAATGGATGAATGAACACTGCTCAACAATCACCAGGCAATAGTGTTCTCTTCCTGTTGGGGAACACTTCAGCGGTCATAGGCATTCAGCCTCTGATCTTCGGGTAGGTGTTCTCCAAGGCAGCCTTCACAATGCAGAATTGCAGAGCAGAGACTGATAGTCAAGTTCCGCACACATGAGGACGGCCTCAACCGGGATCTTGGGTTCATGTCACAATATCTGTTACCCCCACAACTTGACTTGCAAAATCTCTTAACTGTCCTGGCTGCAGGCAATACACATCTCTTTAACTGTGCTTAACCCTCTCTCCACTCACGTTGTCTGTACCTTTTTAAGACTTGATCACCTGTAAAAACTCATGTTCCAACCATTATTTTGTAAATTGAGTTTGTGTCTTTATATGCCCTGTTTGTGAACAAAACTCCCACTCATCTGATGTAGGGGAAGCAGTCTGAAAGCTAGTGGTTTGTGCTACCAAATAAACCTGTTGGCCTTTAACCTGGTTTTATGAGACTTCTTCCTGTTTAAATATCCCCATAGAAACTAGAAGCAGGTGTAGGCCATTTGGCCCTTCGCGTTTGCTCTGTCATTCATTTATGATCATGGCTGATCATCAAATGCAATACGCTGATTTCCCCCCACCCTTTTCCCTCATTTCCCTTGATCCCTTTAACCCCAAAAGCGATTTTTAAGAACCCACACCTATTGAGATGCAGAGCAGAGAAAATGTCCCCAGTGCCCTGTTAACATTTACCTTTTCAAACAACATCTAAAGAAAGATTACCTGGTCTTAACACTTTGCAATCTGTGGAACCTTGTTGTGTTCAAATTAGCTGCCAGATTTTGTACATTACAACAGTGAATATACTTCAAAAGGAGTTGGTAAGATGGAAAAAGCCTGGACATTGTGTGATTGTGAAAAGCACTAAAGAAATGCAAGTCTTTTTTTCCCTGATTATGCAACAAAGCAACAGATAATCAGTACAAGGCTACAACATGTGAATAGTATAAGATTGAACAAACTTGTCCAATTACACAGAGATGGACCTAAGATAATAGATTGGTGCAAAGGACATGCTATTAAAACTAAGGAAGGAAAGTTTGGTACCAGTGACAGACTCATCCTGTGCCAATACTCTGATTATTTTTGCTCCACTTATTTTTGCATGAATATTAATTTGCTATTAGTCATATAATTATAGAGAATCGTTATAATTTTACATTATGCATTGACTGGATGCATTCCAAAAATTTAAAGCGGTATTTTATGTTTGAAAATAACTGTTTTGATTGCATTAGATGATGCACTTGTTTGAAACTAGCCTGGATTATCATAATTAGACTTTTCACACTGGGCAACATTTCTTCTTTATGATTTAATTGGCACCAAGAAGCTGCTTCTCACCCGCATAAATTAACCAAATTGTAGCCCAGAGGAGGATAATTCACCATGAGATAGGTCTTCGAAATGGAAAACACAGGAATTGCAGGGAGAAATTTGTCCACTGAACAGCTTCCAATTTTTTGATAAATTCTTCTTCAACATTAAAATGTTGAGGTTGACATGAAAAGGCACTATTTATTTGAAGAATGAGGTATAAAATGGCATGTAGGCGGAAAACTTATTTATATCCGGTCTTCCATATCCTCAGGACATTCCAGAGTACTTTTTACTTTTGAGGAGCTGTCACTGTTATTTAGGTGACTGCAGCAACCAATTTTCATACGCAAGATGGATAACCTAATTTTTTGTTTGTTTGTATTAGCTGGGGATGGAATGTCAGCCAGGACACGCCAAGAGCTCTTCCTTCGAATAGGATGTGGGATCTCTCCTGTTTAGCTGAGTAGACAGACAGGACCTTGGTTTAATAGCTTTCTACATCACAACAGTGGCTACACGCTGAGAAGACTTTCACTGGCATCATGAAAGACACAGTACGTATGCAAATATCCTTTCTCTTTTTGTCCAAGAAACTTCACCTTCGACGTTGCAGTACTCTGTTGATACTGCACTGAAGCAGCAAATTAGATTGTGTTGAAATCCAGAGGCGAGATTTTCAGAACTCTATCAGATTCAAGTAAGGGTTTGAAGACTGACTGGGGAACAGTCATTCACTTGTGATTTATTTCCTGAATTGGCCAATTGATAGACTTCTAGCTCAGAGTGAGCAGTCATTCCTCCCTTGGAGGAAGAGGGTGCCCCAAGGTGGAGACACACACCCCCATCTCTCCTCTAACATTTTAAAATTGAAGTTATAAATAGGCTGAGCAAGTAGGTTGCAGTCATGGGAAGAGGTGCCCTAGGGAGACCTGAGATTTTAACTGTGACTGAAGAGATGGGGATGGCTGCCACCCTCAACACATCCAGTCTGCTTCCAGGATCCGAGAAGTCAACTGGAATCGAGCACTTGACCTCTAACAATAGGCCTTAATTGGCCCTTAACAAAGTTAAGCTGGTTTACCCATTGCTTGCAGATGTCCCTAAAAGCTTTACTATTCTAGCTCCTGGAAGATACCTGGAACTGAGATGGAGCCAGTGAACCAACACGCTAGCAGGAAGCATGGAATTTTTCCTCCGTCTGTCTCCATATCCACTATTTGGAGATGCCGGTGTTGGACTGGGATAAACATAGGAAGAAATCTCAACACCAGGTTAAAGTCCAGCAGATTTATTTGGTAGCAAAAGCCACTAGCTTTTGGAGTGTTGCCCCTTCGTCAGGTGAGTGGGAGGTCTATTCACAAACAGGGCATATAAGGCACAAACTCAATTTACAAAATAATGATTGGAAGGTGAGTCTTTACAGGTAATCAAGTCTGTAAAGGTACAGCCAATGTGATTGGAGAGTCACATTGTATCTTTAAGACTTGATTACCTGTAAAGACTCACCTTCCAATCATTATTTTGTAAATTGAGTTTGTGCCTTTTATATGCCCTGTTTGTGAATAGAACTCCCACTCACCTGACGAAGGGGCAACACTCCGAAAGCTAGTGGCTTTTGCTACCAAATAATAATACCAGTTGAGACAAGTTTACTCAAGCTTGTATTTATACAACATCTTTTATGACCTTAGGATTTTTAAAAGTACTTTAGAACCATATGACATGGAAAGATTACATGCAGAAAGAGCCCATTCAGCCCACCACGTTGGTACCAGCCAAAGAAGAAAAGAAAAAGAAACTAGCCGCTCATTTTAATCCCATTCTCTAGCTCCTGGCCTTACAGGTTCCAGCAGTTCAGAATCAAACCCACGTACCTTTTAAATGAGTTTCAGCTTCAACCATTAATTCACGCAGTGAATTCCAGATGTTAACTTTTTGGGTATAAAAGGCTTTCCTTGTGTCCCTTCTAATCCTTCTACCAACCACCTGAAATCAATGCCTTTTGGTGATTTACCCCTCAGTGGGGGGAAACACATTTTTCCTGGCTAGGCCCCTCAGGATTTTGTACATCTCAATTAGGTTACCCCTCAGCCTCCTCTGGTCTAAGGAAAAAAACCCTAGCCTATCCAATCTTTTTTCATCGTACACCTCAAGTCCTGGCAATATTCTTATAAATCTCTTCTGTACTCTCTCCAGAGCAATTAAGTCCTTTCTGTAATGTGGTGACCAGAACTGAACACACAACTCCAGCCTTAACACTGAGCCCTGTGGAATGCCACTGAAGACTGCTTTCCATCCGCAAAAACATCCATTAACCTGTTGGTAAGCCAATTTTGGATCCAACTCGCCACTTCTCCTGTCTCCCATAGGATCTTACTTTTCTGAGCAATCTGCCATGTAGAATCATAGAAACCCTACAGTGCAGAAAGAGGCCATTTGGCCCATCGAGCCTGTAATGACCATAATCCCACCCAGGCCCTACCCCCATATTCCTACATGTTTACCCGTTAATCCCTTAACCTGCACATCTCAGGACACTAAGGGGCATTATTTTAGCATGGCCAATAAACCTAATCCGTATATCTTTGGACTCTTGTTAAATGCCTTATTAAAATCCACATACTAACATCAACTGTAAAACCCTCATCAATCTTCCTTGTTAAGGCAATTAAGTTAGTAAAACATAATCTTCCCTTAAGAAAACCATGCTGACTATCCCTGATCTGTTTTTGCCTTTCTAAGTGACAATTTATACTGTCTCAGTATTGATTCCAATAATTTTCCCACCACTATATCAGACTGATAAGCCTATCATTTTCTGGCCTAACCGTCACAGCCTTTTTAAATAATGGTTTAACATTTGGAGATGTCCAATCCTCTGGTACCTCACCTGCACCTAGTGAGGATTGGAAAATAATCCTCAGCGTATCTGCTATTTCCTCCCTGGGATACAATCCATCTGGCCCTGGTGATTTATTTACCATTAAGGATGTTAGTCACTCCAGTACTTCCCCTCTCATTATGTCTATTGTACCTGATATTTCACATATCTCCTCTTTAATTAGAATGCCTTTTGGATGAAAAAAGAATGGCTACAGCAATGTTTTAACAACAATAATGGCAATAGTGGCTTTAAAATGGCTATTCTGGCTGAGAATGAAGAATGCTGGCAATTTACAGATTAAAATCAGATGCAGGTGGTAAAGAGGCTCTGGTTTAGGAGCTGTGATCTGAAGCTTTCTTCGTTGGCCCAGATAGGGGGAAGTTGTTTATGCTGACCGAGATAACCTGGCTTCAATTCATGGCTGCTAAGTATGGGACATGTAAAATGAGCTAAATCTCATGGCATCATTCAGAAGTAATTTCACTGGATGTTCGAGCCACGTGATCAGTTTCTGGTGACACAATTGACTGGATGACAGAGAATCTTCCGGAAGCAAGTGGAGAATTGTGGATAAAAGACATGAGTTCTTTGTTTGGCAGTGGTATCTCCAAGCAAACAACCATTGCAGCAAAGCTTGTACCTTGAATAATGCTTGAGAGCGCGGAAGATTGATTCTACAGCAAGGATATTTCTTGGCCAAGGTTTTCCCAAACTCGATAGGTCTACTTGCAGTTAAATAGTTAGAGTTAAAATGTAGTTTGAGTTGAAGCTCAGTAAAGAGTTAATGAGTTGCAACTGTTTGTTTGAGTTGGTACGAGAAGTGTTAAATAAAGAAATAATTGAATTACTTTTCTCATTAAATTGGAATTCTTTGGAAGATGTTTAAATTAAAGCTGTATAACAGTGCATCATTCCTCTCCTTAGTGAAGACAGAGGCAAAATACTCATTGAGAGCCCTGGTCATATCTTCAGGCTCAATCAAAAGTAACAACACACATCACCAATAGCCCCTTTTTATATCTAATAGTATTTTTGAGTTGTCATTTTTGTCACAATCTCGCCTCTGAGGGCAAAAGATTCTGGGTTCAAGTCCCACTCCAGGACTTGAGCACAAAAACTAAGGTGGATACTCCAGTACAGGATTGAGGGCCTTCTGCACTGTCAGAGCCGTTATTAGGGTTTATGCTCGACTAATGCCTTGTAACATTTGCCATTCTGATAGTGCCTGTAACCATACACCAATTCCAAAAAGTTCAAATATAGTCAAAAGACCAATAACTTGCCCTTTTTAACTTTCCCTGTCTCTGAGCCTATACTGAGCAAATACTTCATATTGAACAAGAGATTCAACAAAGATGTATTTACCAATGTTAATAAACTGTGAATGTGGGAGTTTAGATTCTGCAATATTTGTTTGACTATCATATTATATCTTGAGGACATTCCAAGAACATATGAATAAAATTCTCTCCTTCCAATTTTCATTGCTGGCAGTTGTTACCAGTATTATTAAGTAGACAGTGCAATGTATATTCAGATGAGGGCACAATGATTTTGAGCTTTGAAGGTCAATTTTAATGAAATCATTAAATCAACCTGGACTGTAATAGTTGAAATAAACTTTATGGGGAGAATTTTATTCTCCTGGGTTCCCTGCTTTGAAATGCATTGTGCATCTGGAGAATTGTTACTTGTTAACCTGATCTCTGATCTGAATTTCTTTGGAATGTGGAATCTCCCTGCATATCTTGTGTGGTCTCGATTTTAACCCCTCTTGGCCTCAGGGTGGCACAGTTGTTAGCACTGCTGCCTCACAGCGCCAGGAGCCTGGGTTTGATTTCCAGTTCCCAGCTTGGGTCATTGTCTGTGTAGAGTTTGCACATTCTTCCCATGTCTGCGTGGGTTTCCTCCCACAGTCCAAAAATATGTGGGTTAGATGGCTTGGCCATTCTAAATTGCCCTTTAGTGTCAGGGTGACTAGCTAGGGTAAATGGGTTATGGGGATAGGACCTGGTCAGTGCAGACTCAATGGGCTGAGTGGCCTCCTTCTGCACTGTAGGATTCTATGATTCTTGGCCATTAACAGTATTATACCTCAAAATAACCCTTTGTCAAGATGCACGCAAAATTCAGGTGGGGGTGACTTAACATTGAAATATATTTTTGTTGATGTTGCTTAAGGGAGGAAAGAAAGAATGTTACACAATTCCAATTTCAGGGCGACACGGTGGTTAGCACTGCTGCCTGTCAATGCCAGGGACCCAGGGTTAATTCCTGGCTTGAATCACTGTATGGAGCCTGCACATTCTCCCCAGGTCTGCGTGGGTTTCCTTCAGGTGCTTCGGTTTCCTCCCACAGCCTGAAAGAGATATACTGGTTAGGTGCATTGGCTATGCTAAATTCTCCCTCAGTAGTACCCAAACAGGCACCGAAGTGAGGCGACAAGGGGATTTTCACAGTAACTTCATTGCAGTGTTAATGTAAGCCTATTTGTAACACTAATAAATAAACTTCAAACTTTTCATGAGGTCCAGAAAAGCTTTGCAGCTAACAAAATAGCTTTTGACATATAATCACTGTTGCCATGTTGAACCCACAATCTTCTGATTCTGAGAGGAGACAGTTACATTTGGAGTTTTCGCTAAAATCTAAGTCTCGCTCCATTGCAATGCCCGTGGAAGCAGCGGCCCTCCTCTATCTTTTCCACGTGGCCATTCTTCTTGTAGCGGGCTAGGCTGTGAGCATTGGTTGGCTATTCCAACATGGAAGGCACCACAACCAAACCCTATCATGTGTCCATTTTCCTGCACAAATCAGTGGATAGCAATAAGGAGGAGAAACAGCTTTTCCTCTATCTAGCCAAGGGCCACTGAAATTCAACTTCCCATACAGCTAATACTGCACAGATGAGGGCTTAACTTTGGGACATCTGGGCCCTGAGCACAGACTTGAGGGGATTGGTAACCATCTGCCTTCCTTGGCACTCAGCTCACCCTTCATTACTGGTTGAAGGCATTTGCAAATTGAAGAGGCTGTGATCCAAACTGCTTGAACTAGGTGAACAATAAACACCGCTGTGTGCTTCGCTTAGTTTCAAAGGCTCCAGCTACACCAAGCAAACCAGCTGCAGTGTATGAATTCAGTACCTTGTTCGAGACGCCTGTGTATTAGCCACAAGGGTTCCATTGCCTAAGCATGGATTTGGCAGTTTGCAATGTGCACTAAAACCAGATCACTTTTATAATTACAGCTTGTTTGCCAAGATCAAACATCCCAACAGCGAAAGGATTGGCAATTGGAAGTTGCCGAGTTGAATTGACACAGGTACTTTGAGTAAAGAGCTAGATTGAGAGGCTAAGCGTGCTAAATATGTTCATCAAGTTGGTCAGGTTTGAGGCAAGACTGGTTCACAGTTGAGATACAATGCTCCCAAATTCCCTATGGTCCTGCTGAGATCCTACAGCCATGATGGGGAAGGATTCCCTTTTTCTGACAGGCAGGATGTGATGAGGGGAGCCTTCAGTGGATTGAGCAGACTGTCTTAGTAGGAAAGGCAGGACTTGTTTCCACTTGAGTTTAGAAGAGTGAGAGGTGATTAAAGTATGAGATCCTGAATAGCTTCAACAAGGTGTTGAAGTCTGACAACTCCTTCACTTTGGCACAGGTGAAGGTCCGACAACGGACATATCTGTTTATATCCATGGCTTAGATGAGGAGCGGGAAAGGCATGTTAGCTCAATTTGCAGAAGGCACAAAGATAGGTAAGAAAATGTGTTGTGAAGAGGACATAAGGAGGCTGCTGACAAATATAGGTTGAATGAGTGGACAAAAATCTGGCAGACGTGTGAAAATAGTAGGAATAATAAAGTAGAGTATTTAAATGGAGAATGACTTCAGAATTCTGAGGTGTAGACAGATCTAAGTGTTCTGGTGCATGAGTAATATGAAGTTAGTGTGCAGGTTTAGTATGTAATTAGGAAGGTTTATGGAATGCTATCCTTTATTATGAGAAGAATTGTACACAATAAAAAGATTCATTTTAGTTATAGTTATATAGGATTCCTCATATACTGTGTGTAGTTTTGTCCTCCTTAGTTAAGGGAGGATATAATTGTGTTTGAGGTCGAGAGGAGTTCTATTAGAATGTTACCTTGAATGAGCAGACTGTCTTTGTCGGAAAGGCTGGACTTGTTTCCGCTTGAGTTTAGAAGAGTGACAGGTGATTGAAGTATATGAGATCCTGAATGGTCTCAACAAGGTGTTGAATTCAGACAACTCCTTCACCTCTGCATGGGCAAGGGCCAAACAACGAATATACCCATTGACCTCAGGTGGGAATTTCTGGTCTTGCCCGAGCTTATCTGTAAAATCCCGCCCAATGTTTTGGCCTCAACTACATTCTGTGGTAGTGAATTCCACACATTCACCACCCCAGAGCGGCTTGAAACTCGCAGGAATAGAAATGAATATGAATGAATCATAAGATTCAGCCTGAAAACATGCTGAAAAACTCTTTGATGCTGCACCCAATACTACCATTTTTCAGTAAGATTTTGCCCAAAGTATCGCAAAGCTACTTAAGACCGTTCAAGGTAACACGAACACAGTTGGCCTGAATCAGGTTAAGTGACAATATTCCTGTTTTTGATGTTGTACTTGCCAATGTTAAAATTAATTGGAAATTTGTATAGCTGGTGCAAGTAGGTACACTCAACTCAACTCCACCGTGTTCAGATTCTTCTGTGGTCACAATCTCACAGTCACAGAAATTCAACTTCAATTTCTTCAGAATTGAATAGTTGGCTCAGAGTGAGAATGAAAACAGTGTGCTGTAAATTTTAAAGAATTATGAATACAGTTTTGTAGACAAGGTTATTGGAGCTGTGGGAATGTGGAGTTATGGCTTTTTCTACCCTGCTCTGTCTATAACTTTCCCTCGAGTTATCTGGTGCTGAATGTGGGTTTTCTCAGTACGTGGGTTTACATTGCAGGCATCACCATTCATCAACATTGCCATAGCTGACCTGGAGAGCTTCCTTGTGATTGATAAGGATGGGCCTGAGCAGGTCCTTAGACCAAGAGGTGGGTAAAAGAGGAAACGATGTGTTTTGCACATCTTTTGAAACATTTCATACACTGAATCACAGCAGCTGCAGGCCAAATGCAGCAATGGTTTTGCACACAGCAAGATCGTGTATTTGGAGGATGGCCAGTTGAAAGTAGTTTTACTGGTGTTGGTAAATGGAGGAAGGAAATAAGGAAGAGAAACATTGAACTTTTAAATGTTCGCCAGAACTTTCAGGACAGAGGTGGCAGGGTGGCACAGTAGTTAGTACTTCTGCCCCACAACACCAGAAACCTGGGTTCAATTCCCGGCTTGGGCCACTTTCTGTGTGGACTTTGTACGTTCTCATGTTTTCGTGGGTTTCCTCTGGGTGGTCCGATTTCTTCCCACAGTTCAAAAACTTGCGGGTTAGGTTGATTAGCCATGCTGAATTGTCCCTTAGCGCCAGGAGGATTAGCAGAGCAAATATTTGGGGTTATGGGTATAGGGCCTGGGTTGGATTGTTGTTGGTGCAGGTTCGATGGGCTGAATGACCTCCTGCATGGCAGTGATTCTATGTTTACACCAGTGGGATCATCTGGTCCCACCGGCAATGCACCTCCTGCCACAGGTTTCATGGTGACGAAGGATGCATACCAGGAACCCTAGTTGACACCAGTGGGACCAGAAGATCCCACCACCAACCAATGGCACAGCACCTTTGCTGCAATGCAACACACGGCAGGTTGCACAGAAAATCCTGCCCATTGCCTTCCTTGTGACAGGGCATCCTAAAATGCACCCCTGAAATGTATAAGAAGTAAATGTATAAAAAATAAGAATATATAATATAGAAAACATGGCAATCAACTTGTTTTCAGCTATATCCCACAATCAGCAATGTGGGGTGTTAGCTGAGAGATAAGTATCGGTCAAAAACAAGGAGAATTCTCCTGTTTGTTTTCAAAATAATACCAGGGCATCTTTCACATTCATCTCTGGTGGGGTTAATGTTATGTTCCAAAAACATCACATCTAACAACATGACACTCCTTTAGTAATGCACTGACATGGCAGCTTTGATTTCGTCCTCATGCCTATGGAGCAGGCTTGAACACAATAAAGCTTGAATAGAGTTGTCCAGGCATCAGGTCAGCCCCTTGAACTCTTCAACTTGTGCAAGAGGTTCTTTATGCCCAAGGTGAATAAGCATACATGGTTTTGGTTTGGAATCTTCGTCTAAAGGATGGAACTTTCAAAGCAGCACTTGGTGCTCACCATTAGAGAATTAATTCAGATTGGGTATCCAAAACCTGGGATGGAGTTCAAACCCACAAATATCTCAGAATCAACTAAAAATGATTCTTAAAATTGTGCGGAGGGTGTGGAGAGTCTGCAGAAGGATCTAGATAGGCTGGGCGAATGGGCCAGGAAATGGCAAATGGAATTTAATGTTGGCAAGTGTGAGGTGGTCCACTTTGGTAGGAAGAATGGTAGGAAGGACTATTACTTACGTGGCGAAAAACTGCAGCAGGCGACGGTGCAGAGGGACCTCGAGGTCCTTGTGCATGAGTCGCAAAAACCCAGCTTGCAGGTGCAGCAGGTGGTCAGGAAGGCAAATGGGATGCTGGCCTTCATAGCGAAGGGGATTGAATATAAAAGTAGGGAGGTCTTGCTGCAGCTGTATAGGGCATTGGTGAGGCCGCAGCTGGAGTACTGTGTGCAGTTTTGGGCGCCGCACCTGCGCAAAGATATTTTGGCCTTGGAGGGAGTGCAGAGGAGGTTTACTAGGCTGATACCGGAGTTGAGGGGGTTGAGCTACGAGGAGAGGCTGAATAAACTAGGCTTGTACTCGTTAGAGTTTAGAAGAATGAGGGGAGATCTCATTGAGACGTATAAGATGATGAATGGGATGGATAGGATAGAGGTGGAGAGACTCTTCCCGCTCAAAAAAGACAGTAGGACTAGGGGGCACAGCCTCAAGATAAAGGGGAGGCGTTTTAGAACGGAGTTGAGGAGGAACTTCTTCACTCAAAGGGTGGTGAATCTCTGGAATTCTCTACCCGTTGAAGTGGTGGAGGCTGCCTCGCTAAATATTTTCAAGAAGCGGGTTGATGGGTTTTTGATAAGAGAGGGGATTAAAGGTTATGGGGAGAGGGCCGGAAAGTGGAACTGAGCCACGACAGATCAGCCATGATCTTATTGAATGGCGGGGTAGGCTCGAAGGGCCAGATGGCCTACTCCTCCTATTTCTGATGTTCTTATGTTCTTAGCTCCTGAAGGTTTACTTCTGGTCTTTTGCTTTCCAAGACCTGTAACTTCTAATCCTAGAACTGTCCTTCACAGTGACAGTGTTACTCGAGACTCTCCCTCTAGCTCAAGCTAGGCTAATCTTCTAGCTTTGTTTTAACACCTCACAAATATAGACTCTTCAATTCAAGATCAAACTATCATCCCCATTTTGGTGTAGAGAACCATTTGGACTTCCAGCAACTAGCTTCACTCTCCTCTCCTCTCCTCTCTCCCCCTATAACAGCTCCCCCCCCTCCCCCAGACTCTCTCTTTCTCATAGAAAACTAACTTCAGGGATATATTCAGGAATAGAAACTATTCTCCTCTTAAAGCCCAATTCCATAGCAGTATGAATCACATAGACATTGTATAGAAACTAAAAGCATGAGTAGACCATTTGGCCCTTCAAGCCTGCTTCACCATTCACCTTGATCATAGCTAATCATCAAATTTAATATCCTGATCCTGCCTTCCTCCCAAAACCCTTGATCTCTTTAGTCCCAAGAGTTATATCTAATTTCTTCTTGAAATCAGATAATGTTTTGGCCTCAACTACAATAGGAACATCCAGATAGAAATCCTGATTAGCTGTCCTTGAGAGTGCTGTTCTCTTTTGTCTTGGAACTAATGGACAGTTTGAAGCACAAATGTTTACAAGCTAACATTCTCAATACTTTTCTGGCATTTTGGAGTCTCTGCCTATCCACTATTAGCACATAGGCTGCTACCATTGTCTCCACACATAAACGCTTGCACCTTCTTTTACAATGAAACAATCTGCGTCTCTTTAATCTACAACAATCAAAACAGCCAGGCTTTCTGTCAGGCAGATTTCAGAGCAGGCCACATCATCTCCTTCGGTTTATCTTAATTTGAAGACAAAGTCCCAAAACATTACAAATTTATTAACCTCATGTTTGGAACATTTGTGAAAAGCACAAACACAGCATAGATTATGATCGACTGACTGATTTATTCTGTGCTGCATTTTCTACAAAAGTTAACAAGTTTAAGTTTAAAGTTTATTTATTTATGTCACCAGTAGGCTTACACTGCAATGAAGTCACTGTGAAAATCCCCTTTTGATTTGAAGGATTTGTTGCCTGTATTTGAGTTCAAAGGGAAACTAGCCTGCTGCCTACTCACTGCTTCTGCCCCCACTACAGTTATACCAGCAGCAGAGGTGGCGTTGGGCAGGTGGCCTACCACTGAACATAAGAAATAGGAGCAGGAGTAGGCCATCTAGCCCTTCGAGCCTGCCCCGCCATTCAATAAGATCATGGCTGATCTGAAGTGGCTCAGTTCCACTTTCCCACTTTCTCCCCATAAACCTTAATTCCCTTGCCTACCAAAAACCTATCTACCCGTGTCTTAAATATATTTAGTGAGGGAGCCTCCACCACTTCAACGGGCAGAGAATTCCAGAGATTCACCACCCTTTGAGTGAAGAAATTCCTCCTCAACTCCGTTCTAAATTGCTCCCCCCTTATCTTGAGGCTGTGCCCTCTAGTCCTGCTGTCCTTTCTGAGCGAGAAGAATCTCTCTACCTCTACCCTATCCATCCCCTTCATTATCTTATACGTCTCTAAGATCCCCCCCTCATCCTTCTAAACTCTGAGTACAGACCCAGTGTATTCAGCCTCTCTTCATAGTCCAACCCCCTCATCTCCGGTATCAGCCTAGTGAACCACCTCTGCACTCCCTCCAAGACCAAGATATCCTTGCGCAAGTGCAGCGACCAAAACTGCACACAGTACTCCAGTTGCGGCCTCACCAGTGCCCTGTACAGTTGCAGCAAGACCTCCCTGCTTTTATATTCTATCCCCCTCGCTATAAAGGCCAGCATCCCATTCGCCGCCTTGATCACCTGCTGCACCTGCAGACTGGGTTTTTGCGACTCGTGCACAAGGACCCCTAGGTCCCTCTGCACCGTAGCGTGCTGCAGCTTTTCGCCCTTTAAATAGTAATCCCTCCTACTATTATTCCTGCCAAAGTGGATAACCTCACACTTGTAAACATTGTACTCCATCTGCCAGGTCCTCGCCCACTCGCTCAGCCTATAGATCCCTCTGCAGACTTTCCACACCCTCCGCACAATTTGCTTTTCCACTTCGTGTCATCAGCAAATTTTGACACCCTACACTCAGCCCCCTCTTCCAGATCATCTATACAAATGGTAAATAGCTGAGGCCCTAGCACCGATCCCTGCGGCACTCCTAGTCACCAACCGCCGATCAGAATAGTACCCATTGATACCAACTCTCTGCGTCCTATTAGACAACCAATCCTCTATCCACGCTAACACCTTACCCCCAACTCCATCCTCCCTAACCTTCTGAAGCAACCTTTTGTGCGGCACCTTATCAAACGCCTTTTGAAAATCAAGAAACACTGCATCCACCGGTTCCCCTCTGTCTACCACACTAGTCACATCCTCATAGAATTCCAATAAATTTGTCAGACACGACTTCCCCGTAACGAATCCATGCTGCGTCTGCTCTATCAAACAATTCTTCTCAAGGTGCCTCGCTATTTCTTCTTTGACGGATTCAAGCATTTTTCCAACAACAGACATTAAACTAACCGGCCTATAATTCCCTGCCTTTTGCCTGCTACCTTTTTTAAACAGCAGCGTAACATTAGTCGTTTTCCTAATTCTACCTGCCTCATTACATAACACCAGATCTAAGATAGCTCGCTCCCTTGTTGGTTCCATCACACACTGTTCAAGGAAACTATCCCGGCAGCATTCCAAGAACTCTTCCTCAAGACCACCGCGTCTGACATGGGTCAACCAATCAATATGTAGATTGAAATCCCCCATAATTATCGCCGTTCCATTTCTGCACGCATCATTTATTTGCTTGTTTGGGCCAGTTGAGGTCATTAAATGAGCAATATTTCCTATTTAAAGGTTTCATCTCATGCCTGTTGGGATTTAATTGATGGCAGGTGAGGCCCAGAGCAAATGACTAGCCTGGCAGATATTCGTATGTGGACTTTTCCATTTTCTGCACAGAGTGCTGGCTGAGGCAAGAAGAAAACACAGGAACGACCACCCACGCCACCCACCATCCCCCCAGCCCCACCCACCCACCCAACCACACGAACAAGGGGAAAATAGCCCTCCTCACCTACACAGACATGGGGGAAGCTCCTCGCCATGCACACAAGGGAAACCCCTCCAAGCCAAAAAGGGGAGCCCCCACCCCACAATGGAGTGCCCCAGACACCCTCAACCCCTGCTTGCAGATCATCTGGACACAAAAATCACAGCGCCTGTATGGTCTGGTGATGGGAAAATAGGAGGTCCCTCTTTAATATGTCCCCTAGAGCTGTTAGGGAATCTCGCCAAGGTTTTACCCCCAAGTTGCTCTCCCCCATTGGCCTCTCAAACCCTATCTTACATCCCATTGGGCCTGCCAGCTGCGGGCCCTGCGAGACCCCCTTATACTTACCCAAATCTCGATCCAAAACAGGCGCCTATATTCCAAAGTGCTGGAGAGCTGCCAGCCTTTGGCTGGTTGCTCTCTGATGCAGGGTTTCCTGTTCCTAAAGGATAGAAATCCCATCTTGAGTTTATTATTTGCCAACTGGCCATTAAGTGGGCATAGGGTAGTCAGTGTTCCCCCTTGTGAGCTGTTTTCTTGGCTTTCCTGATGGGGTGACATTTTATGTTTGTTTAAATAAATTTACTCAAAGGAATTATTAAGCACAGCTAGTGATAATATTTCTGTTGCAGGGGGCAAGAGAATTTTTCCAATGTGACTGTGATGTTATTGCTCATTGTAACTCCTAGCCTGTTTGTATTAGTACAGGAAAGATGGGGAACAGAGGGGAATGAGTAATAAGGACAAGAGCAACATGCATTTATGTAGCACCTTAATGTAATAAATTATTTTGGTGCAATGAATCAATTGAGCCATTGTGCTATTGTTATAATAAGATTCCAGAAATGCTACAAGCTTTTATCTGATGCTAAAACCTTGCAGAGTAAATGGACTGTTAAGGCCCATTCTGATTGTGAAGTGATTGTGAACCCCTCCTCCAACAATTCTCAGTCTGATTTGTGGCAGTGTCCAATGAGACGTGGTCTATGAATTCAGGCAGCATTTGTATTCTAACTGCAGAGTCAGTGGGAAATAAAATTGCTTTATACCAGTGCTGCACTTGTCCAAATGTATGATAGCTTTGTGGTTGCATAATGATATAAAACTTTTACAACACCAGAAATATATATATTTTGTTGGTGCTGTGCAGTAATCAAAATTTTTCTCATTTATGTCGCACTTCTCACAACCTTGAGGCACTCCCAGTGCATTTCATTTTAAAATGCTCTATGTCACTGTTACAATGTAGTGGCTGCTGTTTTCTGCAATGTAATAATGGCCAGGTTATCAGCTTTGAGAACTCAGTTGAGTGGTAAATATTGGGCAGGACATCAGAGTGAACTCCCCTGTTCATCTTTAAACATCTTTCATGCCCATCTGCGAGGGCAGGCGGGACCTCTGTTTAATGGCTCATCCAAAATATAGACTTCTGCCAATGTTGTTTTACATTTATAAACAATTGCATTAAATAAAATTAAGAATATTCTGTTTTTCTTTAAGTGCTTTAGGACATCCTGAAGACCTCAAAAAACATTATTGTTCCATGTATAATAATCAATTGATAAAGTTGTAAAAAAAAAACATAAGGCATTACCATGCATCTAGAATATTGTGCTCAGGTTTGGGTGCCATACTTTGGCAAGAATGTCATGCCTATAGGGAGGGATATGTTATGGATAAGAGGTTTTAGTTATGTGGAAGAAAGTGTTCTCCCTGGAGCTGAAAAGATTGGGGGAGATTTATTAGATGCGTTCAAGATCATGGAGGGATGTGATCAAAGAAAATCTGTTTCCAGTGAAAGATAGATGAGGAAATGGAGGATTCAGACTTCAGTGTGTTGGTAGAAAGTTGAAAAGCTGTTCCACAAACAATGGTGAAAGCAGAATCTTTACTAATTTTTAACTGAGAACTGAATAAGAATTTGAAAAAGGATGTGTGTAGAGGGCGGGATTGGGATGAAGTACTGAACATTTTCAGAGGACCAATACAGGTGCAAATCAGATGATGGGCTGAATTGTTCCCCTCTGTGTTGTCAAATTCTGTTAAGTTGGCTTGTCAAAAATTTATTACAACTTATCATGGCTACTTATTAGGATAATTCTTAAAAAGGAACCATCTGGGTAAGATTATAATTTATTGCACGCTATTATTTTCCATAATTCATGGTTGATGAGTGGGAAACCTGTTTCTGATGATTTATTGCCGAGCACAGCTCTAACCTTTTGTTGGAGTGAACATGTCCTGGCTGCCCAGTAGTTTTTGTGATCAGATCTGAAGGTTTATGATGGTATAGTTCTATGCCCATTCCCTCTAACTGTAATTCTATTTTTTTGTTGGTATTTTAGTCTGCAGTTCTGGTATCTAGTGTCCCTGACACAGTTAGTTCTTCACTGTTTCTTGCTGTTCTGTTCTGATACAACTCAGCTGCTTTTATTTCTCCTTTGAGCTTATTTGTAAAGAATAAATTTGCCATCTTGCCAAAGCTAGGATTTATATAAACACAAACCTTTGTCCTTCCAGAATAACATGGCAGCTACACACAGGAAAACTTCCAATCCTCACACAATAGAATCGGTTTTCATAAAAAGAAGCTTTGCAGCAGCTCAGAGATACAGCAGGAGTTTTTTTTTTAATGAACTGAATCAAATAAACAGAACTGCAGAGACCCACAATCTATCTGCTGGTAAATAAGTTATAGGATCTTTCACGTGGTATTGCAAATCTGACTTTCTTTGTCCTGTGTTTTGAGCAACTGCTTTCATTTTTTTAACTCTTTTGAAATGTCTGAAAAAGAATTCAGTACCATATTTTCCTCAAACAAGTTTTTCAGATTGCCACATATTAAACTAATGAATAATGCAGCGTCAGGGAAGAAGTAACAGAATGGATACCATCTGGTTTCAAGATAGAAAAGAGAGAGTAGGGTAAAGGGTATCTATTCAGTGGCAAAATTGGGGAGTGAAGCCTCGCAAGGATTTGCCCTGGTTCGACAGTTGTTCATGATAAATATATATTAATGATTTTGGACTTTGGAATCAAACAGTAATTCCAAGTTTGTGGATGGGACCAATTTGGGAGTGGGGTAGGGGGATGTGCCATGATTGTGCTAGAGGGCAACTGCAACAAATTGCAAGATATTAATTGCAGAATTAGCATTTAGTTGGCAACAGAATTTCAACACATTAAATGTAAGCTATGAAAAGTAAGGAGTCACACTTGCCAAGTAAGGAGTAGAGGAGCAAAGGAACCTGAGAACAACTATTCAAACCACAAAGTAGTGAAACGGGTTAACAATGTCATTTAAGAGAAAACAAAAGCGTGAGAGTTTCCTTCTCAAGGGATAACATTGAAAAATATAGATTCTTGAAAAGAGAAGCATGCTGAAGTGATCCTTGGTTAGACCATATTGTGTACGGTTCTGGTCATCATTTTATGAAAGGATATGGAGGCACTGGAAAGGGTACAAAGTTTTATAAAGGTTGCCATCTGAAATGCAGGATTGTACCAAATCAGGTGGGGATGGACAGGATGAATCTCTTGTCTCTCAGGAGAAAGTTCAAGGTTGACATTGTAGAGGTGTTTAAAATTATGAAAAATTTTGACAGCATGTGTAAGGAATGTTTCAACTTGTCAGAAAGAATAAAACTAAAGGCCGATAAAGATAATCGTGGGTGGCATGGTGGCATAGTAGTTAGCTCTGCACCCTCACAGTGCTAGGGACCTGGTTTCAATTCCTGGCTTGGGTCACTGTCTTGTGTGGAGTTGCACATTCTCTCTGTCTGTGTGGGTTTCTTCCTACAGACTGAAAGATGTGCTGGTTAGGTGCATTGACCTGAACAGGTGCTGGACTGTGGCAACTAGAGGAATTTCACAGCAACTTTGCATCAGCGTTAGTGTAAGCCTTACTTATGACTAATAAATAAACTTTAATTAATCATCTAGAAGTCAAATCAGAAATTTAGAATAAACAGAATAAACTTTTAGAGTGGTGAAAATGTGGAATTTTTGATCATCGGAATGGTTGAGGTGAATAGTTTAGATACATTGAAGGGGAAGCTCTATAAACATTAAGGGTATAGAGGGGAAAGCTGATAGAATTAGATGAGATAGGAGGAGGGTCTTGTGTAGCATGGACTAGTTTTCCCGAATGGCCTTTTTCTGTGCTGAATATCCGCTGTAAACAGGTTTTTAAATGGATTCCTACCATACTGTTACCCAGTAGTATCACCACTTCCCACAATGTATGTTTTTAAGGCATTGTAAATTTGGTTTATCACATCTGATACCTAAGATGGGATTTTAACCCTGTATCCCTGATAGAAATTGGATAAGTATGCAGTTAAAATCATCTGGTGCAGGTCAAACATAGACAAGGAAACCCCCTGTGATTATCATGCACAATCCCCCCTCAACCAATGAATCAGTACTCCTCTACTTTGAAATCACTTGGAGAAAGTACTGAGGGTGGAAAGAGCATAGAATGTACTCTGCGTGGTGACCGCAACAGCCATCACTAAGAGTGGCTCTGTAGTACCACCACAGATCGAGTTGGCTGGGTCCTGAAGGATGTAGCTACTTGACCAGGACTGTGGCAGGTGATAAGGGAACCAACAAGAGGGAAAAACATACTTGGCCTCACCTTCACCAACTTACCTGCCACATATGTTTCTGTCCTTGACAAAATCGCAAGATGTGATCAATGCATAGTCCTTGTGAAGACAAAGCTCCATCTTTCCATTGTGTGTGGCACTATCACTGTGCTAAATGACATAAACTTAGAACAGATCTAACAACTCAAAACTGGGCATCCATGAGGTGCAGTGGGCTATCAGCAGCAGAATTGTACTTAACCACAACTGTCACCTCCTAGCCCACCATATTCCCCACTCTACCATTACCACTAAGACATGGTATCATCCCTGGTTCAATGAACGGTGCAGGAATGCATGCTAAGAGCAACACTAGGCATACCTAAAAATCAGATGTCAACCTGGTGAAGCTACAACACAGGATTTACTTGTGTGCCAAACAGCAGCACATCATAGACAGACCTAAGCAATTCCACAACCAACAGATCATATCCAAGCTTTGCAGTCCTGTCACATTCAGTCATGAATCATAGTGGACAATGAAACAACTCAAAGGAGGAGAATTCTCCACAAATATCTCTATCCTCAGTGATGGAGGAAGCCAGTATATTAGTACCAAAGATGAGGCTGAAACAGTTGCAACAATCTTGAGCAAGAAATGCCAAGTAGTTAATCCGTTTTGGCCTCCTCTGGATGTCCCCAGCATCACAAATGCCAGTCTTCATCCAGTTCATCTCACTCCATGTGACATCAAGAAATGGCTGAAAGCACTGGATACTACAAAGACTGAGCCCTGACAATATTCCAGTCGTAGTACTGAAGACTTGTGCTCCGGAATTTGCAAGGCCCATAGCCAAACTGTTCCAGTGCAGCTACATCACTGGCATCTACCCAACAATGTGGAATATTCTGTATACAAGAACAGATCAAATCCAACCCGGCCAATTACTGCTTCATTAGTCTACTCTTAGTCATCAGTAAAGTGATGGATGGGGCCATCAACAGTGCTATTAAGTGGCATTTACTCAGCAATAACCTGTTCACTGATGCTTAGTTTGGATCCTGCCAAGGTTATTCAGCTCCTGACCTCATTACAGCCTTGGTTCAAACATGAACAAAAGAGCTGAATTCCAGAGGTGAAGTGACAGTGACAGCAAAGACCCCTAGCAAAACTGGAGTCAATGAAAATCAAGGGGAAAAACCCTCTGCTGGTTACAATCATACGTAGCACAAATGATAGATGGTTGTGGTAGTTGGTGTCAATCATCCTGGTTCCAAGACATCACTGCAGGAGGTCCTCAGGGTAGTGTTCAAAGCCCAATCATCTTCAGCTGTTTCATCAATGACCTTCCTTTCATCATAATGCCAGGATAAGTGAGGATGGTTGTAGATGAGCAATGTTCAGCACCATTCATGAGTCCTTGGTCACTGAAGCAATTCATGTCCAAATGCAGCAAGAACTGGATAATGTCCAGACTTGGGCTGACAAATGGCAAGTAACATTTGCACCACACAAATGCCAGGCAATGATATCTCCAATAAGGGAGCATGTAACCTTTACCCTTTGGCATTACCATCGCTGTATCTCCCACTACCAATATCCTGGAGTTTACCATTGACCATAAACTGAATGAGACCAGCTGTATAAATACTAGAAATCCTGTACTAGGTAATCATCTCTTGACTCCTCAAAGCCTGTCCACCATCTACAAGGCACAAGTCATGAGTGTGATGGAATATTCTCCCCTTTCCTGGGTAAGCGCAGCTCCAACAACAATGAAGAAGCTCGACACGATCCAAGAGAAAGCAGTTCACTTGATTGGTACCCCTTCCACAAACATTCACTCCACTGCCACCATCGACGCACGATGGAAGTATATATCATCCAGAAGATGCACAGCAGCAAGTTTAATGCACATATGTAAGATGTTCATCTGAAACCCCTCCCTCTAGTACTGTGGCTGAGACAATTGACTTTTTAAAACAGCTGTCTAGCATTACTAAAATAGCAGAGAGAGAGAGAGGGCCTTCAGACAAAAGCAGCAGGATTTCATATAATGACATTTGTATGCTGACAAAGCAGGACTATAATTTAGGACTTAAGTTCCTTCTTCTGCCTCCCCTGAGAGACATCAGGTAGTGATATTAATAGTCAACCGTTCCTGCCGATAAACCACTCCCATGCAGAACTAAGCTTTGCTTTTCCCTCAGACATGCCAAGAGACATTTATTACTAGTGATAATTACTCATTTTGGGTTAAATATATAATTTATTTTGCGGAAACTATTCTGGATTTAAAAGAAACATTCTCATGGGTGTTGCCTATTTTCAAGTATATCCCCTGCTTTTCTTTTTTGCTGAGACACAATTCCACAGACGGCTGCTCTCCCCACGCTTTGATAAATGGGACCATGTTTCAAGGCTAGAAAGCAGGGTTCAGCAGTTTATACTCAAGTCACAAATGGAGGCAGAGTGAGCCAAGAAGACTAATCCATCTTTTGAGTGAAATAAGAGTGACTGACGAGCCTCAACCAAATCAGGCAAGAATGTTGGTGACTCCGGCATAGTTTCCATCATGAATCCTAGCCTCAATATTAACCCTGCCAAATGGGGATGAGAGGATCATGGGAGGGTATTAAAGAGTAACATACTAGGAATATATTCCTATGTACTGATTCTTTGGATCAGATATTGGAGTGCCCAAGTGTCTCATGGTAGAGAGGTGGAGCACTTAATTAACCTTTTTAAACTGAACCTCCTCTAGTGCATGTAGGAGCTTGATTTAAAATTCACTTGAAGAGGAGAGCTGGGCCTAATCCAGGGGACCAACAAATACACCCTGCTGCTAGCAACAGAACCAGGAATACCTGCAGCCTTTGTGGAGGCAAGGTAGCCTCCTACTTTGATAGTCAAGGAGGAAGAAGCCACTGGGGAAAGCTCCAACCCTGAGCTGATGAGTTTACCTTGTGCTTCTGAGGGACTGGATTCATTGCTTGCTGAAGAACATGTGTTGACTTGTGGCATTCCACAAGAGTCTGCAAGTTGAACTGATTGACTTTTGTTTGGACTTTACTTTGATATCCCTAATGTGTTAGTATGCCTATATGCTATGTATAATGAAGTTTCTCTTTTGTTTTCACTCATAGGTGGATTCAAGAGCAGCAATGTTGTAATATGATCCCTTTTAGGGATGATCCTTATGATCCTTTGTAGGCCAAATGAACAGGCCAGACCCTAGGGATTCGATGTCTGGCCTCTTTTAAGGTCAAACCAAATAAACGAACTCGAGTTATATCAGGACAAAGTAAAAGGGGCAGCTCCCCAAAAGGAGGGATTGGATGTCTAGAAAACTGGGCCAATTGGGAGTGAGGCCGCACATTCTGGGCCTCTGGGGAAGACCTTCAGTTGGAGTCAGGAAGGAGGGGAGAGTAGATATGTGTATGTGTTCTGTCAGATCGTTATCTTGTACATTGTTATACTAGTTTAATAAATACTTTGTTGGAGCCACATAGTACTATGCCCACAAGTTGCTTTTCTTTCAATTCAGTTGTATACTTATTTTATAGCTACTCCCAATCCACATGACACTGGTCTGTCTTACTTTAAACTATGAGATCAAAGGTTTATATACCCCATTGTCCAGATTATATTCACAAAACTGAATCTTCCATTTGTCCCCAGCCTTGTCCTGCGATCTCTTTGACTCACAGAAAAAACTGATCTTTCGCTCAGGTATTCTGTCTTAAACTCTACTACAGAAAAACTGGCCACTCCCTTTCAATTTTCCAATTTAACTCAATCAGGAGACTGAAGAATCACATGTTCCCTGAATGATACTCACATGCCAGCCCAAACAACACTTAGCTCTGTTGGTCCTTTCTAGTCTCTATTAACACCTGGGCCTCTGATCAGATGCACAGGGGAAAAGATGTAACTTCTGATGCATTGGCCAATGTCTGGGTGCACAGTGAAGATGTGGGTATGCCGGCGTTGGACTGGCGTAAACACAGTAAAAAGTCTGACAACACCAGGTTTTAGTCCAACCTATTTATTTGATAATATACTCACAAGCTTTCGAGGGGACTGCCTCTTCGTCAGGTGAATGGAGAGTTCTGGCCTCAGACAGAGCATATAAAGCACAGACAGTTTAGAGATGACTGATTAAAATGCGAATCCTTACACCTAACCTGCTGTTCAAGACCTGAAGTGGCTGATAATGTGAGTGGAAGGAGCACTGATCACAGTTTAAAGAGATGTGTATTGTCTCCAGACAGTACAGTAAGTGAGGTTTTGCAAACCCAGGCAAGTCACAGGGGTTACAGATAGTGCGACATGAACCCAAGATCCCTGTTGAGACCGTCCTCATGTGTGCGGAACTTGGCTACCAGTCTCTGTTCAGCGACTCTGCGCTGTCGTGTGTCGTGAAGGCTGCCTTGGAGAATGCTTACCCGAAGGTCAGAGGCTGAATGCCCGTGACCACTGAAGTGTTCGCCAACAGGAAGGGAACAGTCTTGCCTGGTGACTGTCGAGCGATGTTCATTCATCCGTTGTCGTAGCGTCTGCATGGTCTCCCCAATGTACCATGCTTCGGGACATCCTTTCTTGCAACGTATCGGGTAGACAATGTTGGCCGAGTTGCAAGAGTATTTACCATGTACCTGGTGGATGGTATTCTCACGTGTGATGATGGTATCCGTGTCGATGATCCGGCATGTCTTGCAGAGGTTGCTGTGACAGGGTTGTGTGGTATTGTGGTCACTGTTCTCCTGAAGGCTGGGTAGTTTGCTGCGAACAATGGTCTGTTGAGGTTGTGTGGTTGTCTGAAAGCAAGAAGTGGGGGTGTGGGGATAGCCCTGGCGAGATGTTCGTCTTCATCAATGATATGTTGAAGACTCCGGAGAAGATGTCGTAGCTTCTCCGCTCCGGGGAAGTACTGGACGACGAAGGGTACTCTGTCCACTGTGTCCTGTGTTTGCCTTCTGAGGAGATCGGTGCGGTTTTTCGCTGTGGCGCATCGGAACTGCCGATCTATGAGTCGAGCACCATATCCTGTTCTTACGAGGGCATCTTTCAGGGTCTGGAGGTGTCTGTCACGATCCTCCTCATCTGAGCAAATCCTGTGTATACGGAGGGCTTGTCCATAGGGAATGGCTTCTTTAACATGTTTAGGGTGGAAACTGGAGAAGTGGAGCATTGTGAGATTGTCTGTGGGCTTGCGGTACAGTGAGGTGCTGAGGTGACCGTCCTTAATGGAGATGCGTGTGTCCAAGAATGCAACTGATTCTGGGGAATAGTCCATGGTGAGTCTGATGGTGGGGTGGAATTTGTTGATATCATCATATAGTTGTTTCAGTGATTGTTCACCATGAGGCCAAAGGAAGAAAATGTCATCGATGTATCTAGTGTACAGCATCGGTTGAAGATTCTGTGCAGTGAAGAAGTCTTGTTCGAACCTGTGCATGAAGATGTTGGCATATTGAGGTGCAAATTTGGTCCCCATGGCTGTTCCGTGTGTCTGGATGAAAAACTGGTTGTTGAAGGTGAAGACATTGTGGTCCAGGATAAAGCGGATGAGTTGTAAAATTGCATCTGGAAACTGGCAGTTGTCAGCATTGAGTACTGAGGCAGTCGCAGCAATGCCATCGTTGTGGGGGATGTTGGTGTAGAGCGCTGAGACATCCATTGTGATGAGGAGTGTCCCTGGTTCAACTGCTCCATGTGTGCTGAGTGCAATGGGACCCTGTGCGAGAACCTCTCCAGCTACATCGAGGGCGAGAGGGTTTCTCTGTGCGAGAGGGTTTCAGGATGCCCTTGATGCAGCTGGAGAGGTTCTCGCACAGGGTCCCATTGCACTCAGCACACATGGAGCAGTTGAACCAGGGACACTCCTCATCACAATGGATGTCTCAGCGCTCTACACCAACATCCCCCACAACGATGGCATTGCTGCGACTGCCTCAGTACTCAATGCTGACAACTGCCAGTTTCCAGATGCAATTTTACAACTCATCCGCTTTATCCTGGACCACAATGTCTTCACCTTCAACAACCAGTTTTTCATCCAGACACACGGAACAGCCATGGGGACCAAATTTGCACCTCAATATGCCAACATCTTCATGCACAGGTTCGAACAAGACTTCTTCACTGCACAGAATCTTCAACCGATGCTGTACACTAGATACATCGATGACATTTTCTTCCTTTGGCCTCATGGTGAACAATCACTGAAACAACTATATGATGATATCAACAAATTCCACCCCACCATCAGACTCACCATGGACTATTCCCCAGAATCAGTTGCATTCTTGGACACACGCATCTCCATTAAGGACGGTCACCTCAGCACCTCACTGTACCGCAAGCCCACAGACAATCTCACAATGCTCCACTTCTCCAGTTTCCACCCTAAACATGTTAAAGAAGCCATTCCCTATGGACAAGCCCTCCGTATACACAGGATTTGCTCAGATGAGGAGGATCGTGACAGACACCTCCAGACCCTGAAAGATGCCCTCGTAAGAACAGGATATGGTGCTCGACTCATAGATCGGCAGTTCCGATGCGCCACAGCGAAAAACCGCACCGATCTCCTCAGAAGGCAAACACAGGACACAGTGGACAGAGTACCCTTCGTCGTCCAGTACTTCCCCGGAGCGGAGAAGCTACGACATCTTCTCCGGAGTCTTCAACATATCATTGATGAAGACGAACATCTCGCCAGGGCTATCCCCACACCCCCACTTCTTGCTTTCAGACAACCACACAACCTCAAACAGACCATTGTTCGCAGCAAACTACCCAGCCTTCAGGAGAACAGTGACCACAATACCACACAACCCTGTCACAGCAACCTCTGCAAGACATGCCGGATCATCGACACGGATACCATCATCACACGTGAGAATACCATCCACCAGGTACATGGTAAATACTCTTGCAACTCGGCCAACATTGTCTACCCGATACGTTGCAAGAAAGGATGTCCCGAAGCATGGTACATTGGGGAGACCATGCAGACGCTACGACAACGGATGAATGAACATCGCTCGACAGTCACCAGGCAAGACTGTTCCCTTCCTGTTGGCGAACACTTCAGTGGTCACGGGCATTCAGCCTCTGACCTTCGGGTAAGCATTCTCCAAGGTGGCCTTCACGACACACGACAGCGCAGAGTCGCTGAACAGAGACTGGTAGCCAAGTTCCGCACACATGAGGACGGTCTCAACAGGGATCTTGGGTTCATGTCGCACTATCTGTAACCCCCGTGACTTGCCTGGGTTTGCAAAACCTCACTTACTGTACTGTCTGGAGACAATACACATCTCTTTAAACTGTGATCAGTGCTCCTTCCACTCACATTATCAGCCACTTCAGGTCTTGAACAGCAGGTTAGGTGTAAGGATTCGCATTTTAATCAGTAATCTCTAAACTGTCTGTGCTTTATATGCTCTGTCTGAGGCCAGAACTCTCCATTCACCTGACGAAGAGGCAGTCCCCTCGAAAGCTTGTGAGTATATTATCAAATAAATAGGTTGGACTAAAACCTGGTGTTGTCAGACTTTTTACTGTGCACAGTGAAAAGCAAAGGAAGGTACACCGTACATGTGTTCAAAACCTGTGGTGATCAGGGATTGATTACTCCCTGTATGGGCCAGCTCTTTGAGTGGCCCAGGGTAATGTCACCCCTGATGGACAGAATCCCTATTCCCTGTTTGACTTTACAAGACTCACAAAGAGGCCTAGCGTTTACATGTTTGCTAAGTAACACATACGTACATCCTGCAAGATGTTTCAGGGTGCTTTACTTTCCTAACTGTAATGATAAGAAAAATTAGAAGTTTCAGGATTACCTGAATGAGACTTGTCCTGCTGGTGTTTTGATAAGTGTAGGCATTTGTCATTGGATTGTTTGCAAATACGATAAACCCCAATTACAGGTTTTGGGTCACAGTGGCAAAGCAGTTAGCACTGCTGCCTCACAATGGGAGGAACCCAGTTCGATTCTGGCCTTGGATGACTGTGTGGAGTTTGCATGTTCTCGCCACGTCTGCATGGGTTTCCTCCGGGCTCCTTGTACAGTCTAGTTAGGTGGTTTGGCCATGCTAAATTGCCTTTGGTCTAGAGATGTGTAAATTAGGTGGGCTAGCCATGGTAAATGTGCAGAGCTACATGAATAGGGTGGGCCTGGGTAAAATGCTCTTTCAGAGACATGATGCAGACTCAATGGACCAAATGGCCTCCTTCTGCACTATAGCAATTCTATGGTCACCTTATTGCTGATATCCTGTCTTAGAAATGCAGGTGAGTTGAGCAGGGTTTCACTCCCTTAACCCTTGCATTCCCACGAAGTTTAAGCTACAAACTCAACAGTGACCAATCCAACTTAATTTATCATACCTTACGTATAAGCCCACAGCATACCAGGCATATCTGTTGTCATAATATGCAGGCAAAAACTGATCAAAAATGTGATCATTTCACTTGTTTCAGGAGGGGTTGCAGTTGCTGGTACGGAGCTTCCCTAGAGTGAGCTGAGTTTGATATTGGCCCACAATGTTGCACCTAATTATATGCCCGACATTTAGTTACATTGTGAGCTATCTGAACAGCCTTTTAAGTATCAGCAAGAGCTGCAGATGAGCTCATACACAATCTTACTTGATGTCAGTGTGTATATGTTCTCCAGAAGAGAGTGCTCAGTAGTGCGATCCCTGATTCCTTTCTTTCTCACAACACCAGGTTTAAGTCCAACCAGTTTATTTGATGGTAAACCCACAAGCTTTCGGAAACGCTGTTCCTTCATCAGGTGTGTGGAAAGTTCTGATCAGAGAAGGGCATATTAAGGCACACACAGTTTACAGAATACTGATTAGAATGTGAGTCTTTATAGCTAACCTGCTGTAAAGCTGTAAGGATTCACATTCTAATCAGTATTCTGTAAGTTGTATGTGACTTTATATGCCCTTCTCTAATCAGGACTTTCCACACACCTGATGTAGGAACAGCGTTTCCAAAAGCTTGTGGGTTTACTGTCAAATAAACCGATTGGACTTTAACCTGGTGTTGTGAGACTTCTTACTGTGTTGACCCGAGTCCAACACTGGCATCTCCACATCCTTTCCTTCTACCATGGTCAATAGTTGTGGTGGCCCACCACTAGGCTTTGCTGAAACTAGTAACTCGGAGCGTAGTAGAATTGAAGCTGGGGCCTTCTAGTCAGTGTAGCTTATACTACACCAGCAATGGCATCGGTGGGGAAGTGGCTGTCTTTCTCTATGATATCTATTGGAAGTTAAACCCAAACTCATCCTGTAATCAACTGGCTTGAAGCTAGTCCAGAAAGAATCCAATAATCTTACCTTAAGCCACATTAGTTAACTTTTAAAAATTGCAGACTGAATTCAGTCAGGAGTGAACATATTGTAAATAGGACATTAATAAATGATGCCCAAAGTGTCTGTGTATAGTTCTCATCAGCACCGGCAGTCTGGCTCTGGCTCAAATGTAATTGAAATCTGCCCCTCTGACTATCATTTATGTATGTTCCCGAGAGAAACATTGCTGCAGTGAATGAGTGACCTTGATGTAAAACAACTCCGCTATTTAATAACATAACGCTTCATTCACTCTGAAAATGATGCACTGCTTAAATAACAGAACAAAATTCACACAAAAAAAATCAATGTGATCGTGTCAAACTAGTGTGATGACCCAAAAGGACAATTTTTTTTTGATCACATTGTTAGCAGATTTATGGGATTGGCATTGCCAACTGCATGATATCATGCTAATTTAGCAAAGTAATTTTGTACAGACGTAATAATCATTCATCCATTGTGTTCATTCACTAGTGTTATAAAGCTCAGATTCCAAAATGTATTTTTTTTTAAGAGAAAGAAAAGGTTTGCATTACTGCCTTACATGTGAATAAAAATGGGAACAATGAGAAAGCACAGCAGGCTGCATCGGAAATTGTGAAGAGAAACGCAAAGTGGATTAACCCATTTGGTGCGAGAACTGTCAGCATTCAGCCCAACTTTAAGAATAAAAGGATAGTTATGTGAATTAATTGACCAATGCACAATAAAATGTCATGTAATTAAATGGCATGAATGTAAAGATATTCTTTAGAGAACTAACTAAGAGACTGTACTGATATTGGAGTGATCTGCATCTCCTTGTCTTTGAAATAGTGCCAAGAGATTTCGTACATCCACTAGAGAGGACAGAAGAGGCCACAGCTTAACCTCTCATCCAAAAGACAGTGTTTATGGCAGTGTAGCACTCAGTGCAGGAATGAGGTATCAATTTAAATTTTGAGTTCAAGTCTTTGTTGGACTTAAATGCCTAACCTTCCGACTCAGAAGCAAAAGTATTAGCGACTGAGCGACAGCTGACATCAAATCAGAAAGCTTGTTCGCAATTGGTAACATGAGGGAAAGAAAGTGAGAGAAAGGAAAGGAGAATTATATCACAAACTGGGGGAGAAAGAATATTAGGTTGATTGGGGGAGAGGAATTAATTAGCAGGTTGAAGGGATGTTTAAGGAAGAAAAGTATCAGTATAGTGGAGTCTTCTGTAGTAGGTGGCGATGGCGGGGGAGCATTAAGCTTCCCATTTGGCCCATCCCTGAAGGGAACAGTGTCCTTGGCAAGTGAGGGGAAAATCCAAATGCTGTGAAGTGAGGGAGCTAGGATAAGCCTGGGATTTGTGGGTTGCCATGTGTCAGGAGTCAAAGCCATGCATGAGGTAGCTTGAAGCCTCTGGTGGTGACTACAGAGTAAGAAGTCTTACAACACCAGGTTAATGTCCAACAGGTTTATTTGGCAAATAAACTCTAACCTGGTGTTGTGAGACGGCTTCTTTGCTTATCCCAGTCCAATGCTGGCATCTCCACATCATGGTGGCTACAGAACCGGGAAAGGGAATTCGAGCAGGCATGCAGCAAGGAGCTGGAGCTGCACTTTAAGACTGGTTAGTAACTGCAGAGATCTGGAGTATCAGCCATGAATATTCACTGTAAATAGTTTTTCCCCTTGAAGTTAAGTTTGCCATTGGGAGTTTATACAGTTTTGACGCTGATGGAATAAAGGAACCCTGTTTTATAACCTTCATGCAGTGAGTGTGCTTTAATCACACATAATGTCTGCATGGACTGTAAAGGTTGGAAGGTTAAAAAAATCCATGAGTTGTTTCAGGGTGGAGTGCAATGATTGGGGTTAGAAGGTAGATGAATTTAAATTAAAAGCAGTAGATTGTGATTACAATTAAAGTTAGGGATGTTTCACTCAGTTGGGATTAATTTTCTGTTTGGTCAGTGAGCAGATTGAAGGGTCAAACCCCAGTGCAGGGTTTTAGCAGGTAATCCAAGACAACACGTCAATGCAGCATTGAGCAAATGTTCCAATTTTGGGGGAAACATTCAGATTAAATGTTAAATTAATCAGATGGGTGTAAATGATTCTGTGGCATTATTTGAAGAACAGGAAATGCTCTTCAGCTGGAACCTTATCACCATTCACACCAGTGGGGGTTTCCCATCCCGTGACAGTGAACAGGGATTTGGCTGGCTGCCAAATTCTCTGACCTTGCTACAGCAGATACATGGCATGAACGGCAGTTAAGATCTCGCTCTTTGTGTCTTAGTGAAGTCAACTGAGTTTTGGCTATGTAAAAAAAAAACAAATTAGCTGGTCGTTTATCTCACTGGATGTCTGTGGAACTTGGCTGCTGTGTTTGCCTGGAATTCATTGGTTATAATGTGCAGAAGATATGATAGATGTTATGTCAATACAAGTTTTTTTTTCCCTGCTTTCAAGCCAAGCCTCCTGCCTATTTATTCAAACCAGTAATTTTTTCTTTGCATTGGCACCCCGTTTCAGAAGAGATTTCCAATGTAAAGGAGTAAATGCTGGAAGGCCCTGCCACCAATGGAAGAATGACAACAGAAGGATAGATGAATGCTTAGCTGAGGTGGCCAAGATAGATATTAAAGAGAAAATGCTGGAAAATCTCAGCAGGTTTGGCAGCATCTGTAAGGAGAAAAAGGAGCTGACATTTGTCAAAGGGTCGTCTGGACTCAACGTCAGCTCTTTTCTCTCTTCACAGATGCTGTCTGACCTGCTGAGATTTTCCAGCATTTTCTCTTCCGGTTTCAGATTCCAGCATCCGCAGTAATTGCTTTTATATAGATATTAAAGAGGCTTTTGATGATGAGTAGGATGTCATGATGAAGATGTTTAGGGAAAGAGCTCCAGCGTAAAGAGGCAGGATGGCAATGGAGCAGGTGAAGGATGAAGATGTACAACAAGTTGTATTTTGTAGCACATTTGACATGTTCAAATATTACAAGACAATTCACAGAATCATTATAAAGCAAAGATTTGATCACAAGCCCCGTAAGACAATATTAGGGAAGGTGGCTCAAAAAGAGATTCAAAGGGGTACAGAGAGAGAGAGATTTTGGGTGGGAATTCAAGAGCTTTGGGCCTGCACAGATGAAGACATGGCCATTAATTAAAATTGAGGATGGTCAAGAGGCTGTAATTAGATATGCGTAGATACATTAAGGATTGTGGAGATGGAGGAGATTACAAAGATCGTGATGAAGAGGCCACAGGAGGATTTGAAAACAAATTTTAAACTTGAGGCATTGCTTAATGGATCAGAGAGCACAGAGGTGATGGGTGAATAATGACACTTGGGATGGAATTTTCTCAAAAAAGCAATGGGCAGAATTTTCTCCATGGCCACGATTCACCGGACTTGAAATAAATGCTATATTAAAACCATGGGGCTGAGTGAGCCGCTGGGGATGAGGGAACTCACCTCCTTTTGAAAGTGAGTGACTTCTGTCAGTCAGAGGACTTTAAAGGGATCTTCTCACACCTGTAGCTTCTGAGGCAGAGAAATGAGAATCCCTTCTGCTGAATGGAGGGCTGTGGTAATTTGGAAGTCTTTCATTCTGAGATCTCCCCAGTGCAAGTTCCATAATGGCCCTCTCCCCTGGCCTTGGTTTGAGTTAGACCCCACAAAGGAGAATTTTGGAAGACCCTGAACGTTACAAAAAATAAAATTTGGGGACCTTACTTGGAGTGCATTGAAATAGTTTAGTCCAGATGTAACACTGGCATGGATCAGGGTTTCAGCAGCAGATGAGCTGAAGCAGTGGTATATGTGGTTAATGTTCTGGAGGTATGAAATAGGCATTTAGTGTAGATATATAGTCAGAAGCTCATCTTAGGGTCAATGATGACACTAAGTTTGTAAACAAGCTGGTTCTGTCTTGGCAATTTTCCAGGGAGAGAAATGGAGTTGATATCAAAGGAATAGAGTTTGTAGCACAATGGCTTCAGGTTTCCCATTTAACTGGAGGGAATTTCTGTTCATTCAGTACTAGATACTGGACAAGTAGCCTGATCATTTAGCAACAGTGGGAGAGTCAAGAGGTGGCAGAGGATTACAGCCTAGTGTCATCAGTGTACGCATGCAAACTAATGCTGTGTTTTTGAATGATAGCACCAAGAGCCAGGATGTAGAGAAGAAATAGGAGGGGTCACAGGGCTAGGCCCTTGGGGGAAGGGGGGTAACAATGCAGGAATGGAAAGAGAACCCTTGCAGGTGATTCACTGACTGTGATTAGATAGATGAGAACAAGGCAGCACCATCCAGCAGAATGACAGTGGAGAATGATGTGGTCAACTGTGTCAAACTGTAGCCAATCAAGGAGGATGAAGAAGGTCAGTTTATTCATTTTGCTTGTACCATCCCAGAACTGAACTACATAATAAATGTGATGAAGAGTTTTTCAAGGAGCCAAAGCTGCACATGAGATTTGAGAGATTTTTATTTTAAATTGTACCATCTACTTTAGATATCTGTATCTGAATAAGTAATGTGCAACTCCAGACTGGCAATCCATCCATTATTTCAGTAAAAACAACCTTTTAGACACATCCATCAATACAGGGAAGGCAATGGTTTAATTGGATTAGCAAAAAATTGTTTTTTTTTAAATATCAGTATTTGGTGTTACAGGTGTTACACACAACCTATTTTAATGACATCATTAGCTAACATCTTTTTAATAGACTTTACAAATATGTGGGCATTATACATCTATCAGTGCATAAATAGACAATGAAATAAGGATCGACTTTGGCAGCCCATTAATATAACAAAAGAAATATGAGCGATTCGGCTACAAAGCCCAGAGGGACAACAATGCCTATCATGTTTGTGCTAGGCAGGAAGCCATTAAAACAGCTCATTGACTGTATAAGAGATAAGAATGAAGCTATTTCATTTACATTATTTGAAAATCCAATCTCTTATCGCTTGTTCCTCAATTCAGTAGTGTTAAAATAGCCAAATAAAGTTAAAGCCGCTAAATGTTATTCTATCTTAAGGTTACCAATGTTATGTTGCTGTAAATGTAGCTGGTAAATCTGTATGGTATTCATGTGCTTTTTAGCTGCAGTCTTTCTCCACTTATACAGTTGCATTGTTCTGTCCTCATGCAGCCTGTTAGGACTGGCTTAGGGGAGCTTGGAGTATTTTCTGATTGGGAAAAGACAGACATAGAACATAGAACATTACAGCGCAGAACAGGCCCTTCGGCCCATGATGTTGCGCCAACCAGTTAAAAAACAATGACCCACTAATCTAAACCAATCCCTTTTCGTCCATAAACCTATCCACGGATCTCTTAAACGCCCCCAAACTAGGCGCATTTACAACTGCAGCAGGCAGGGCATTCCAATCCCTCACCACCCTCTGGGTAAAGAACCTACCCCTGACATCCGTCCTATAACTACCCCCCCCTTAATTTAAAGCTATGCCCCCTCGTGCTAGCTTTCTCCATCCGAGGAAAAAGGCTATCACTATCCACCCTATCTAAACCTCTAATCATCTTATATGTTTCAATAAGATCCCCTCTTAGCTGCCGCCTTTCTAGCGAAAACAACCCCAAATCCCTCAGTCTCTCCTCATAGGACCTCCCCTCCATACCAGGCAACATCCTGGTAAACCTCCTCTGCACCCTCTCCAAAGCCTCCACATCCTTCCTGTAATGTGGGGACCAGAACTGCGCACAGTACTCCAAGTGTGGCCGCACCAGAGTTGTGTACAGTTGCAACATGACGCTGCGACTCCTAAATTCAATCCCCCTACCAATAAACGCCAAGACACCGTATGCCTTCTTAACAACCTTATCTACTTGATTCCCAACTTTCAGGGATCTATGTACACATACACCTAGATCCCTCTGCTCATCCACACTATTCAAAGTCCTCCCGTTAGCCCTATACTCAACACATCTGTTATTCCTGCCAAAGTGAATTACCTCACACTTCTCCGCATTAAGCTCCATCCGCCACCTCTCGGCCCAGCTCTGCAACCTGTCTAAGTCTCCCTGCAAACTATGACACCCTTCCTCACAATCTACCACACCTCCGACTTTGGTGTCATCAGCAAATTTACTAATCCACCCAACTATACCCTGATCATTAATAAAAATTACAAACAGCAGTGGCCCCAAAACAGATCCCTGAGGCACACCACTCGTAACCGAACTCCATGACGAATATTTACCATCAACCACCACCCTCTGTCTCCTATCTGCTAGCCAATTCCTGATCCAATTTCCTAGACTACCCTCAATCCCATACATCTACATTTTCTGCAGAAGCCTACCATGGTGAACCTTATCAAACGCCTTACTAAAATCCATATATACCACGTCAACTGCCTTTCCCCCATCCACCTCTTTGGTCACTTTCTCAAAAAACTCAATAAGGTTAGTAAGGCACGACCTACCCGCTACAAAACCATGCTGACTATCTCCAATCAATTCATTACTCTCCAAATAACTATAAATCCTATCCCTAATAATTTTTTCTAAAACCTTGCCCACAACAGAAGTAAGACTCACCGGTCTATAATTCCCGGGGAAGTCTCTGTTCCCCTTCTTAAACAATGGGACAACATTCGCTCATGCAACATGACACTCATGCAAAGATCAGAGACGGACAGACTTAATGAAGAATTGAGAGCTGAAGGATCAGAGATATAGGGTACAACATACGAACAGAAGAAGTAGGAGCATCATTTGATCACCGCTGTCCCTTGAGCCTGAACCATAGAGCCATACAGCATGAAAACAAGCCCTTCGGCCCAACTTGTCCATGCCTCCCAGCTTTTAATCATTAAACTGGTCCCAGTTGCCTGTGTTTGGCTCATATCCCTGTATACCCATCTTACCCATGTAACTGTCTAAATGCTTTTTAAAAAACACAAAATTGTACCCATCTCTGTTACCACTGGCAGCTCATTCCAGACACTCGCCACTCTATGTGGAAAAAATTGTCCGTCTGCACCCTTTTGTATCTCTCCCCTCTTGCCTTAAACCCGTGCCCTCTAGTTTTAGACTCCGCTACCTTTGGGAAAAGCTGTTGACTATCTATTTTATCTATGCCCCTCATTATTTTATAAACCTCCATAAGCCTCCTATGCTCCAGGGAAAAAAGTCCCACTCTATCTGGCCTCTCCTCATAACTCAAGTCATAAAAGTAGGGAGGTCTTGCTGCAGCTGTATAGGGCATTGGTGAGGCCGCAGCTGGAGTACTGTGTGCAGTTTTGGGCGCCGCACCTGCGCAAGGATATTTTGGCCCTGGAGGGAGTGCAGAGGAGGTTTACTAGGCTGATACCGGAGTTGAGGGGATTGAGCTATGAGGAGAGGCTGAATAAACTAGGCTTGTACTCGTTAGAGTTTAGAAGAATGAGGGGAGATCTCATTGAGACGTATAAGATGATGAATGGGATGGATAGGATAGAGGTGGAGAGACTCTTCCCGCTCAAAAAAGACAGTAGGACTAGGGGGCACAGCCTCAAGATAAAGGGGAGGCGTTTTAGAACGGAGTTGAGGAGGAACTTCTTCACTCAAAGGGTGGTGAATCTCTGGAATTCTCTGCCCGTTGAAGTGGTGGAGGCTGCCTCGCTAAATATTTTTAAGAAGCGGGTTGATGGGTTCTTGATAAGAGAGGGGATTAAGGGTTATGGGGAGAGGGCGGGAAAGTGGAACTGAGCCACAACAGATCAGCCATGATCTTATTGAATGGCGGGGCAGGCTCGAAGGGCTAGATGGCCTACTCCTGCTCCTATTTCTTATGTTCTTATGTTAAATCTTATCTGTACACTTTCTAGTTTAATAATATTCCTCCTACAATAGGGTGACCAGAACTATACACAGTATTCCAAGTTGTGTGGCCTTACCAGTACCTTGTACAACTTCGATAAGACATTCCAACACCTGTATTCAATGATCTGACCAATGAAACCAAGCATGCTGAATGACTTCACCACCACCCTATTCTACTTTCAAGGAGATATGTACCTATAGCTCAGGATCTCTTTTGTTCTATAACTCTCCCTGACACCTTACCATTAACTGGTGCCTTGCCCTGGTCCGGTCTATCAAAATGCATCACCTCATATTTATCTAAATTAAGTTCCACCTGCCATTCATCAACCCACTGGCCCAATTGAACAAATCCGGTTGCAATTCTATTTAACATTCTTGACTGTTCACTATGTCACTAATCTTGGTATCGATTGCAAATTTTCTAACCATGCTTTCTAAATTCTCTTTCAAATCATTAATATAAATTACAAATAACAGTGGACTGAGCACTGATCCCTGAGGCACACCACTGGTCATAGGTCTCCAGTTTAAAAAAACAACTCACTACAATCATCCTCTGGCTTCTGTCATCAAGTCAATTTTGTATCCAATTGGCTATCAAACCCTGGATCCTGTGAGACAACCTATCATGCGGTATCTTGTCAAAAGCCTTGCTAAAGCTCATGTAGACAACGTCGACTGCACTGCCCTCATATAACTTTTTGGTTACCCCTTCAAAAAACTCAAATCAAATTTGTGAGACATGATGTTTCACTTACGAAGCCTGTGCTGACTATCCCTAATCAGTACTTGTCTCTCTAAGTGCCTGTAGATTCTGTCTCTCAGAATACCTTCTAACAACTTACCTACTACAGAGGTTAGGCTCATAGGCCTGTAGTTGTTAAGCTTTACCCTGTAATCTTTTTGAACATCGGCACAACATTTACCATCCTCCAGTCTTCAGACACCTCACTTGTGGCTGTTGATGATTCAAATACCTCTGCTAGGGGACCTGTAATTTCCTCCCTAGCTTCCCACAACAACTTGGGATACACTTCATTAGGGATTCATTTACCTTAATGCACATTGCATTAACACTGAGTGAGTGTTGCACAGATGGAGATGGTGTCTTGCCAAGGCAATGTTAAATTGAGGTCCCATCTGTCCTTGTAAATCAATTTAAAAGATTCATATGACTGGTCAAAGAAGACTTCCAGCACCACCACCTCTGTAATATGAATACTCCTCAAGACGTCACTAAAAATGTTAGTGACTTAACTTTCATATTAATCCCTCTTTAACATCCTAGCCCTATGTATTATGATCCTAGCCTTGAGGCCATTTCAGCGTCCAGAACCATGTTGTGCAAAGAATTCCAAAAATTCACAACAGTTAACTCTTCTCTTGAGACTATAAGCCCATTTTAAAAGTTCCTCAGAGAAAGGTTAATGAAGGATCAGAGATAGAGGAAGACATTCACTGAGGGAGAGACTCATTGATGGAGATGGTGAGAGGAGTTATTAAAGATGCTGGATTTGTGAACAGTGCTTTGTGGAGTGGGATAGTGTTTGTTGAGGTTATTGATCCACTGAAACTTGCCATCAGTGGAACTAATGTTCTAATTTCTAATCCATCTGGTATAAGGCACCTGGTGTAAGGAAATGAATGGTGCTCTATTTAAAGATCAGTCTTGTCTCAGTGGTAGAAAATTGCCTTGAAGTCAGAAGGTTATGGTTCGAGCGCCACACTAGATACTCATAACCAAAAGTTAACACTGAGTGAGTGCTGCACAGATGGAGATGGTGTCTTGCCAAGGAGATGTTAAATTGAGGTCCCATCTGTCCTTGTAAATCAATTTAAAAGATTCATATGACTGGTCAAAGAAGAGTAAAGGAATTCTCCTGGTGCCTTGGCCAACTTTTGTCCATCAATCAAAATCACTAAAAGAGCTTAGTAAGTCACATTAAGATTACCTGAAAACCTCATTAGCATAAACTGGAATGAAAACATGATTCAGACACCAGAAGAACTCCTGACTTTTCTTTGAACAAGTACCATGGAATCTTTATCGTAGAGATTATAGAAGACCCACAGTGCAGAAAGAGGCCATTTGGCCATTGGGTCTGCACTGATTCTCTGAAAGAGCTTCCCCTCGCCTTACTCCCATAACCTTGCACATTTATCCCAGCGAATCCATCTAACCTACTCATCTTAGGACACTAAGGGGCAATGTAGTATGGCCAATCCACCTAACCCGCACATCTTTGAACTACAAGAAAACCTGGAGCACCCAGAGGAAACTCGTGCAGATATGGGGTGAACACACAAACTCCATACAGTCACTGAAGACTGTGCAAGGACACTTCTGACCAGCATCTGGCCCACAATCTGAACTGCATGTATTGGTTTGGCACATTATCAGCTAGGAAAACCAGATGTCCATAGAGTCACATATCTGATGAGCCTCATCAGTCGTTGTTATTCGTTGAGGACTAACAATTGAGAAATCATCTATCATTCATTTTCAAATAAAAAATTACACACATCTCCCTGACAACACACATGAGTACAGTACCAATGCACTGAAGCTGGTATCACATGAATATTAATCATAAAAGGACACACTCTTGAGTATGAAAGAGGTTGAACCTCGGAATAAGAGGATGCAAATATCCAAACCAAAATGCTTTCATTTGGCCATTATATTCACATGTCTGTGGAATAGTTTCCAAAGTGCAATTTATTCACAGTAATGAAGCACCTCTGATCCTGTGGTGACGTCAAAATCTTTGAACTTTCCTAACTTTGTCATTACACCTTGGTGCAGCCCCAATATCCATACCAGTGATGGAGGCAACCTGCTGACTGCTACGTCCTGATTTTTGTGATGACCTTGGCAAACACCCTCTGGGTAGCCTGAGCCCTTGAGGGCCTGATCTCATGAGCATCTCCTGCTCGTGAGGGTCCCTTGGCAGTTTGTGCTGCTGGAGTTGGTGTGGGCACAGGCACAGGGGACTGTGAGCAGCTGCACTGCTTCGGTTTTCTGACTGTCTGGCTGATGTTCATCCTCCCTATGGATGCCAGAGGATCCCAGCATCACTTCTGGAGGAGATAAGATGCGTCAAGAGGCAATTTAATTTGCACCTTCTGCACTTTGGGAGCAGTGAATACAGTAGACCAATGTGGTTCTCCTCTTCACTGGGGAGACTAAATGCAGTCTGGGGACTGCTTTGTGGAATACCTTTGCTCAGTCCACAAGCATGCCCCCAATCTTCTTATCATTCGTCATCTCACTCTCCTGCCCACATGTCCATCCTTGGCCTGCTGCAATTTTTCAGTGAAGTCCAACACAAACTGAAGGAGCAGTACCTCATCTTCTGATTAGGCATGTTACAACCTTCAGAACTCCACACTGAGTTCAACAACTTCAAACTGTGACCTTTCTCCTCCCCTTTTTTATTTCAAATTTTGTCCCAATGCAAACCACCGCCCCCCCCTGCCACTGGGCCATCTGTCACTTGTTCTTAAATTTTGCTTTCACTGAGCATTGCCCTTTGCTATCCTATTAACACATTCTGATATCTTTATGCCACCATTAGCACTGTCCATAGTCCTTCATTAACACTTCCTCTGTCTTGTGCTCTGCATACCTTTGCTGTAATCTCTCTGAGCTCTCATCTATTCCTAATCTTGCACTTTGCTCCCAATTCTCCACCTCTATCTATTACATTTCTCAATAAAAGCAAAATTATTGGGAATGCTGGAATCTGTTGGACTTCAGCCTGGTGTTGTGAGACTTCTTACTATATATGTAGGAGGCACTGGGGCTAAGTGAGTATGTGCACTCTGTTTAAAGCACAAGTGAAATAAGACTGGATAGCATGACGTACTTCCCTTCTAGTGATGTCATGCTGATATCCCTTAAAAGCACACAGCAACAAAAAATCCAGAATAGGGTTACCCCCACCAGCAACACAATCTATCATTGGTCCCTATCTGTTTTCTAACTGCTGCAGACTGAATAGCCAACTAATCACAGACAAGAAAAACTTGCTGTACCCTTAATTTTCTCTGATTATGCTTCTGTGGGATGGTTTAATATGCTAAAGGTGTTATATAAATACAAATTGCCATTGTGGGTTCATGTTGGCCTGTACTGACTTTCACCCAAACTCCAGGGAAAATCTGAAATGTAAGTTTTTCTTGTGTTTGTGGTGAGGCATTCTTCACAATAGGTTGGATGGTGCCACGTCCAAATAGCTGGAGGAACAAGCATGTTGCAAAGTTACTCAATGTGGCTTTCAAAGAACTGCACTGAAGTACACGTATCCTGTGTACACTCCAAACTGTCAGGTATCAATAATTCTTTGCTATGTTGTCAGCAAAGTGCCACTTTCTCAGTTATTTTAAATGTGATGTGTGTTGTGTAGTAATAGATGCTGAGTTCTGTGGAGTCAGCTTTTTGTACAAGAAAAAGCATGAAATCATTTGTTCTATTTCATTAATCTCTTGCCTCTCTGTTTGATTGCTATGCACTGTCATAGGCTCTTTTGCATTTCTCCACTGATGGCTCTCGATGAGCTGCTTCAATGTTTGTCACAAGTTGTGGATATCAATATGGACTCATAGAATCATAAAATAAAACAGCACAGAAACAGGGCTGTTTGACCTGTGTTGGCTCTTTGGAAGAGTTGTCAAATTAATCCCCGGACCCAGCTGTCTTCAGAAGCTTAATTGATCTTTCTTCAATGGTAAGGTCAGAACTGGGGATGTTGGCTGATGATTGTTCAATGCTCAGGACCATTTGTGACTCCTCAGATAATGAAGTAGGCTATGTGTGCATGCAGCAAACGCTTGGGCTATAAGTGGTTAATAACATTCATACCACACAAGTGCCAGCAATGACCACCTCCAACAAGACGGAGTCTAACCATCTCCTCCCTAACATTCAATCGCATTGCCATTGTCGAATCCTCACTATGTTTATCTTGGGGAGTTATCATTGACCAGAAACCAAACTGGACAAGCCCTATAAATAGTGTAACTATAACAGCTGATCAGAGGCTGGGAATTCTGTGGTGAGTCACTCAACTTATCTACCATCTACAAAGAACAGCTCACATTGAATAGCAAAGAAGATTTGATGTGCCAAATGGCCTACTCCTGCTCCTATTTTCTATGTTTCTATTTTTCTAAGTCCACAGTGTCATGGAAAAACTTCCCACTTGCTTGGATTACTACATCTCCATTCAAAAGCCCTGACAATATCCAGGACAAAGCAGCCTGCTTGATTGGTACCCCATGCAGCACTTTAAACATTTGTATTCTCTACCACTGACACAGAGTGAGCCATCTACAAAATGCATTGCTCACCAAGGCTCCTTATACCTTGCAAACCCTGTAACCTTCTCCACCTAGAAGGACAAGGGCAGCAGATACAAGGAACACCGTCAACTGCAATTTGTCCTCTGGTAACATATCCTATTGAGGGAACAAGTTCTTGCGTGGTCATGTGACCCATTCAGCCAGTTGGGCTGGAGCATGCCAATCTGGGGGCTGAGCATGGGTTTTCCTTTGCCAGTTAGGAGTTATGGAGTATGGTGGCCTTAATATCACTCTTTTTACATAGTTACTTGGTAAGCTATTTGTTAATCTGCTTGATGGTTGCCCATCTTTGCAAGATATTACATCCTTCAAGCCATGCACCATCTTGACTTAGAAATAGATCTTTGTTCCTTTATTGTTGCTGAGTCAAAATCCTGGAACATCTTTCTGTTCAGCACATTGTGGATGCACCTACCCACATGATGGTACTAGTTCAAGATGGTAGCTCACCACCACCTTCTCGAGGACAATTACAGACGGGCAATAAACATCCACGCGCCATGAATGAATAAATAATTTCTTAAGTTCTCACTCTTTTCCCATTGCCCTGTACATTTCTACCCATGTAGTATTTATCTAATTCTCTTTTAAGCATTACTCTTGAATCTGCTGGCAGCAGCCTTTCAGGTCATAACAACTAATTGTGTAAAAATGTTTCCTCATCTCACTTTTTTTCAGTCACTTCAATTTGGTCCTTTAATTATCAATTCTTCTGTGACTGGAAACTGTTTCTCCTTATTTTCCCTTTCAAAGTTCTTTGAGAGTTTGTACACCTCTACATTAACCTTTTCTTTGCTCTAAGAGGAACAATCCCATCTTCTCTAAACTCTCCACATAAATATGATTCCAACTGAAGTATTTTACTTGTGTCAGATGCCTGCCTCCCTGTCTAGCTTTGATTCAAACAGTTCATAAATTAAAAGCTGCCTTAGAAAGATGGCACAGTGGTTAGCACTGCTGCCTCACGGCACCAGGGACCTGGGTTCGATTCCCGGCTTGAGTCACAGTCTGTGTGGAGTTTGCATGTTCTCCCCGTGTCTGTGTGGATTTCCTTCGGATGTTCCAGTTTCGTCCTATGGTCTGAAAGATATGCTGGTTAGGTGCATTGACCCGAACAGGCAACGGATTGTGGCGACTAGGGGATTTTCACAGTAACTTCATTGCAATGTAAATGTAAGCCTTACTTGTGACTCATAAACTTAAAAAATATCCTTGACCACAAGATGCTGGCGATGCAGGAAATCCAAAATAAAATTCAAAATGATGGAAATATTGAGCTGATCAGGTAGCATCTGGGGAGAGAGGAAGACTCGTGTTTTACGCCATTGACCTTTTACCCAATTAATTCTGGCAAAAGTCATCAATCTGAAACATCATCCCCAATGTTAACTGCCACCAGTTCCTGGCAGCTGTGTGTTGCCATGGCAGAGAATGCAGGGAAAATAAGTCTGTCACTTGCTCCAATGAGATATGCTGCCTTCTCACTACACTCTAATCAGAACCTCTTTTTGAACAGGTGAACAGGATACCTGCAGTTTCCTCTTTAAATTGCAGCTTAGGGGACTGGGTGGGGGTAGATATTCCAGATTTCCTGCTGCAATTAGGGCAACTTGTCATGAGAATGATCATGGATCAGAATAGATAGAGTAGGTACGTTTTAATGATTTATTTAAGATTTCATTTTTGGGCGGGAAGGGTCAGAGTACTCCTCCAGCCTTAACAAACTCTTGGATCTAACTTGAAGCTGAATATCCCACATCACTGCCCCACCTCTCAGCATTATGTTCAATTATTCAATTGTTCTGTGCTTGATTATATAAGTCTGTTTACTATTGATGCTCACTGTACTTGATTAGTTAAGTCTGGGTATGACCACAGAAAAGTGGACAAAGCTGAAAGTTAGCTGCTCAACATGAGAGAGCAGATATTTTGAAGCATTGTAAAAGTTTCTACATATGTAGAAACTGGTGTGTTATCTCTGCATAGCTCTGCAATGGAGAGAGTGATAGAACAGAGAGATCTAGGGGTAAATGTTCATAGTTCCTTGAAAGTGGAGGCATGGGTGGACAGAGTGGTGAAGAGGGCGGTCAGCATGTGTGGTTTCATCGGTCAGAACATTGAATACAGGAGTTGGGATGTTTTGTTGAAGTTGTACAAGACATTGGTAAGGCCACACTTGGAATACTGTGTACAGTTCTGTTCACCCTATTATGGAAAGGATATTATTAAACCAGAAAGAGTGCAGAAAAGATTTACTAGGATGCTACCGGAACTTGATGGTTTGAGTTATAAGGAGAAGATGGATAGACTGGGACTTTTTTCTCTGGAGCATAAGGGGCTGAGGGATGATCCTATAGAGGTCTATAAAATAATGATAAGGTAGATAATCAATATCTTTTCCCAAAGGTAGGGGAGTCTAAAACTAGAGGGCATAAGTTTAAGGTGAGTGAGAGATACAAAAGTGTCCAGAGGGACAAATTTTTTCACACACAGGGTGATGAATGTCTGGAACAAGCTGCCAGAGGTAGTAGTAGAGGCAGGTACAAATTTTGTCTTTTAAAAAGCATTTAGATAGTTACGTGGATAAGATGGGAATAGAGGGATATGGACCAAATGCAGGCAATTGGGCATTTACAAAAAAAAGCGTGGACAAGTTGGGCCAAAGGGCCTGTTTCCATGCTGTAAACCTCTGTCTCTATATAAAATATACACCTTCCAATCCTGTTTGCATGATTCCCATCTAGCCCCCACTTCTTTTATTTGTATGGCTGGAGAAATGGTTATAGTTTGTCAAGGTTAACATTCCATTCAATGGCTTCAGCTGACATGATGCAAATGGCTATGATTCCACAAAGAATGCATTTCTCAAGGCAGGAGTTCATTATATGGGTGGTGGTCTGACTTGGATGACCTCAATCACAATTTGAGCTGTTCCCCATGTTCCAGTTGTTGAGCAAGTGGCCACATCTTTCCTGCACTATCTTTAAGCTATTGAGGCTTCTCCGGACTTTCCATGGAAACTAGGACTTTACCAGTTGAGTTCATTATCAGGTTGTGTTTGGTGATGTTTTGCAGTCAACCAAGATGTATGCTATTGAGTGGGGCTATTGTCAGTTTGGAGGGTAGGGAGTGAAGTGAACAGGCAGGGAGTAGTGGGATATGGATCACATAGAGAGAACAGATCTTTAGTTTAGGAAGGCTTAATATGTGGGTGCAAGCTTAGTGGGCTGAAGGGCCTGTTCCTCTGTTGTACTGTTCTTTCTTCTTTGACTTGGACCTTGGATTCCTGGGCTAAACCAATTGCAACTGTGGGATTTCCAGAACATAGGCTTTTTCTGAGGTCCTGTATCAAGTGGAGTGGTTTAGGTAGCTGTCAGCTGGTGGTGTTCTTTGGGGAGAATGTTTTCCTTACAGACCTTAGGAGGTTCAGTGAGTGCTGACAAAGAAAGCTACTTGAGCTTTGTTGGTCTCAGTGTCCCAGAAATAATCCTTGGAGATGGATGCCTACCATGTTTGAACAGCAGTACTCTGCAGTTGGGTAGACCAATGAGAGTGAAGCTGTGCTGTGTTGCCCCAGGTGACCTGCCAATTTCCATCTAAGAGTCACCCTATTCATGACCTTGTCTCTGGTGTTCTGGAGATGCTGCCAGACATTCAATGAATAGTCAAGAGTGATACTAAGATACTTTGGTCTTGGGCTGTGGGTGAGTGGTTGACCATAGAACTGGACATAAAGTTCTTCCCTAGTGTTTGAATTGTTTAAGTGGTAGGTGGAAATTTCAGTCATGGCAGTGTTTGATCAAAGTCTTCACATTCTGAACTTCTTTAGCCTGGGAAACCAAGGTCTAAGTCAAAGAAGAAAGAACAGTGTAGCACAGGAACAGGCCCTTCAGCCCACCAAACATACATTGACATATTAAGCCTTCCTAAATTAAAGATTTTTTGCCTTTACGCAGTCCGTATATCTCTATTCCCTGCCTATTCATGTATCTGTCAAGATGCCTCTTAAACGTTGCTATTGTATCTGCTTCTACCATCTCCTCCGGCAGTACATTCCAGGTATTTACCACCCTCTGTGTAAAGAAAACTTGTCCCTCAAATGTCTTTTAAATTTTACCCCAAACCACCTATGCCCCTTAGTAATTTACATTTCTACCCTGGGAAAAAAACTCTAAATATTCATGCCTCTCATAATTTTGTAAACTTCGATCAGGTCACCCCTCAGTCTTCAGCATTCAAGCGAAAACAAACTAAGTTGTCCAATCTCTCCTCATAGCTAATACCCTCCAAACCAGTTGACATCAGATATGACAGGCGGAACGGCTTGGTTCTGTGCCGCAACCATCCTCTGATTCTCGTCAATCTCCCTGATTGATGGGTGGGCCTCTGCATACAATCATAGAAATAAGACCCTGCTGGGAGTTGCAACGATCTGACCATTCATATGGAAATTCTGGATTTGTACCTTTGTCTCCAGCAGGTGTCTCATTTCCATAGCCCCTTGTGGTTCTCCCTATTTCTGAAAATTTTGATTATGGAATAATCTGAGTGTAAATAAACCAAATGTTGCTGATATTCTGCAAGTTTTACAGGCTTATTTATTCCCTTGCTATCATAAAAATTATCTGAAACCTATCCATTATGCATTACTTTGGCACTTGGATTTGTAGCCTGCTGTCTTGACAGCACTTGCGTTTCACACAAAAAGCACTTAATTCCTCTTGATCCTGTCTGCATTTTTGTTAATTATCTCTTCCTTCCCGTTGACGTGAGGTAATAGTTAGTGAGGCCTTCACGGTGGTATAAGAAAACGCTAGCATATAGAAAGCACCTTTCATGACCACAGGCCATCCTCAACTGTTTCCCAGTTAGTGAAGTGCTTTTGAAGTGCAGTTGTTGTTGTAATGTGAGGTGACAGTGACAGTCCTTGACATCAAGGCTGCTTTCGACCGAGTGTGGCATCAAGGAGCCTGAGCAAAACGGGACTCAATGGGTATCAGGGACCAAACTCTCTGCTGGTTGGAGTCATACCTGGCACATAGAAAGAAGGTTGGTTGTGGAGGGTCAGTCATTTCAGTTCCAGGACATCTCTGCAGGAGTCCTCAGGGTAGTGTCCTAGGCCCAACAATGTTCAACTGCTTCATCAGTGACGTTCCCTCTATCATAAGGTCAGAAGTGGGGATGTTCACCAGTGATTGCGCAATGTTCAGTACCATTCATGACTTTATGTACCAAAGCAGACCATGTTCAAATGCAACAAGATTTGGACAATATCCAAGCTTGGGCTGATAAGTGGCAAGTAACATTCATGTCACACAAATGCCAGGCAATGACCATCACCAATAAGATACACTCTAACCACTGTTCCTTGACATTCAATGGTGTTATTATCACTGAATCCCCCACTGTCAACATTCTTGGGGTTACCATTGACCAGAAACTCAACTGGACTTGCCATATAAACACAAGGTAGAGGCTAGGAATACTTTGGCAATTATCTCTCCCCCTAACTCCCCAAAGCCTGCCCACCATTTACAAGGCACTCATCAGGATTGTGATGGAATACTCCCCACTTGTCTGGATGTGTGTAGCTCCAATAACACAAGATGCTTAATACTATCCAAGACAAAGCAACCCCTTTGGTACCACATCCACTCCCTCCACCACCGACGCTCAGTAACAACAGTGTACTATCTACAAGATGCACTGCAGGAATTCACCAAAGATCCTTAGACAGCATCTTCCAAACCCACGACCACTTCCATCTAGAAGGGCAAGGGCAATAGATACATGGGAACACTAGCACCAGCAAGTTCCCCTCCAAGCAACTCACCATCCTGACTTGGAAATATATCACTATTCCTTCGCAGTTGCTGGGTCAAAATCCTGGAATTCCCTCCCAAACTGCATTGTGGGTCAACTCACAGCACGTGGACTGCTGTGATTCAAGCTGGCAAATGTAAGAAGATGGCAGGAGCTTGCTGGCATCATTCACAAATGGGGCTTGTGCCTGGGTACATTCTAGAGAATCTAAACCTAGTTAGATGTGCTCTGCGAAGGAGTTTACATTATATTGCACCCAACTTGGCACACGTTGAGGTGGTGTGTGCTCGATGCAGCACTATGTTTCAAATCTCCTGTGAGAATTCCTCCCCCAGATCTCACTCTCATAAAGATTTAACTACTGGTAGAGAGTTTTGTTGGGACAGAATTTGAGAATAAAAAACAGAAATGATACCATGCGTAGTAATAGAAGGCACTAAGATGTCAATGGAGGCATGAAGTGGGCACATTGGGAATTGGGGGTCAGCCCTACACACAAAATCTTGAATTTGCAAATATCTGAAAAAGTGAGTTGCAGGTAAAGCAAACTTATTCACCACCTACTGGAATGACACAAACTCACCGTCCACGTACAAGTCCTGGAATGTTCCAATCCTGTGCTTGACCCATATGTTGAAGGCACCATCCAAAACAGATGGTGGAAAAAATGGTTAGCCAATACTGGGGATACCAGCGATCAGGCCCGAAACTCAGTCGCGTCTAAATTGCGTCCAAATTCGAAGAGTTGACTTGACAAATGCACTCCTAGTATACTGGGCAGTGGGAAAATTTGCCAGAGAAGATGGAGCACAGGAAGAGGATTCTAACAGCAGCCAACAAGGAACCTCCTGTTGCCTCTCTCGCACCCAACACACTACTGCTCGCATATTGGCTGCCCAATAATAAAACAGAAAATTGGGCAATTCTATACCCTCCTCCTGTTTAGGGCTTTGCAAGATTGTCCTCCGCATTCTTGGGTTTTTCCTATTCCAGACAAAGCTTGAAATGAGCCGATCAAGTCTACGAGAAAAGGACGTGGGGATAACACCGGGATACACTGAAAGGAATGTAAAAACTTGGGTAGTGTGTTCACCTTCACCGCATTGATATGGCCCACTGATGATAAAGGGAGGATGGACCAACGTTTGAGGCCCTATTCTGTCTGCCCCATGAGTGGAGCAAAGTTAGCTCCAAAGGACCCATTAAATTTGCTAATTACTTGCACTCCCAAGTAAGTAAACTGCCTAGTGACAATCTTGAAAGGCAGGATGTGGAGCAGGAGGAAGGAGCTCACTCCTATTCAAGTTAAGTTTGTACCCTGAAACATGACCAAACCCCTCTAGTATAGATAAGACATCAGGAATCGAGTTGGATGGGTCACTGACATACAATGGCAAGTCGTGTGCATCCAGAGAACATTACAGTGTAGTATAGGCCCTTTGGCCCTCGATGTTGTGCCTATCTGTAAAAACCAATCTAAAGCCCATCTAACCTACACTAGTCCAATATCATCCAGATGTTTATCCAATGATCATTTAAATGTCCTTAATGTTTATCCAGTGACCATTTAAATGCCCTTAATGTTGGCGAGTATAGCAATGCTCTCTGCTCAGTTCCCTCCCGACCAATCCCCACAACTCGTTTGCTGTTACGAAAAGCCACAGCAAAAGGTTCAATAGCAATCACAAATAATGCGGGAGAGAATCTCATGTGATTCATTGATCATGCACAGTAGCAGGGGAGCCAACCTATCCATAAATGTTTTGTAGAATTTGATGGGGTACCCATCTGATCCCGGACAGCCCCTGGGACAAAAGGGAATAAAGCTGAATGTACATCGTTTGTCCGGACCGAGGCTAGACGGGCGGAGTACAGTATTTTGATCCAGGAGCTGAATTTTTGGGCTGAACCCAAATCTCCCGAGGGCATAAAATAAGTAATCCCATTCTACCCGATCAAATGCTTTTCCATTGTCAAGTGGGATTCACATCTCTGGGAGCTTGAAGATGGCAGGCGCGTACAAAATATTAAACAACTGCTGAATGTTCGAGTACATATGTCTATTTTTAATGAACCCAGTCTGGTCAGGCCAACTGATAGATGGCAGAATCTTAGAGATCAGTTTGAGATCCACATTCACCAATCAGATCGGTCTATAAGAGCTGCAGATTTACAGGTACTTATTATTATTATGGATAAGCAAAATTGTCGCTTGTCTCAAAGTCTGTGGAGAGTGTGGCTCTCGTGTGATTCATTGATCACGCGCAGTAGCAGGGGAGCCAACCTATCCATAAGTATTTTGTAGAATTTAATGGGGTATCCATCTGATCCTGAACATTTCCCACTTGGCATAATTCTAGCTGTCCTAACAATTTCTTCAACGTCGATTGGTTTCTCCAGTGCCACAGTCTCTCCCCTTTCCACCATGGGGAGATTCAGTGCCCCAGACAACTGCTGAAAGTCTGCCTCATTGGCAGTAGTCCCCAAGCTATACAGGATTGAATAAAAGTCCCTAAACAGTTCATTTATTTGCTGTGGATCAGTAGGGACACCATTTGGAGTCTGCATTTGTGTTATTAGACTTTTAGCTGAAAATTGGTGCAGCTGATGAGCTAGTAGCTTGCTTGCCTTGTCCCCATACTCATAGTGTGTATACTTAGATTTGAACAGCATCTCTCCTGCTTGACATGAGGACAAAGTCTCAAACTCCGCCTGTAGTAGTAAACATTCCTTATATACCTTTGGGGACAGGCCCGCAGCATACACAGCATCAACTTGGGTGGTATGTCCAGCAATTCCCATAACCACCTAATTCTCTGCTTCGCCTCATGTGCTGAATAAGATATGATCTAGCCCCTAAATAGACCTTCAATGTCTCCCATAAGGTAGCTGCTGAAATTCCTACAGCATCATTAAACTCGAAGAGATCATTGATCTGGGTTAACAGAAATCTAACACATTCACCATCAGACAGCAGACAAATACAAAATTGCCAAGGCGTGTGGGGTCCACCCTCCTCCCCACTAGCAAGTCCATTGTCGAGGGAGCAGGGTCCAAGATTATAATGGTTTTGTACACAGCTGGGACCAACTTATTATTGACCAAAAATTAATCTATATGTGAAAACGTGGTGGAAAGGTGAAAAAAAGAATATTCCCTGCTAGTGGGGTAGAGAAACCTCCATGGATCTGGCACCGCGTCTTCTGTGAGAAATAAATTAATAATTTCTGCCAACCGGGAGGATACAGTAGTCCTGGGGAAGGAGGGCCTAGGGATTCAACCAGCAGTTGAAATTTCCGCCCAGTAGCAACCGATGCGAATTCAAATCTAGAAGTAGCGTGAAAAACGACTGGAAAAGGTTTTCAGTCTTGGCTAACACTGGTGGCATCCCATATAATTTACCTGTGATGATGATATATAGGCCATTTGAGTCAAAAATGACATTGGCTACTACCAAGAACAAGCACTTGTGGAAGAAGAGTGCTGGCCCCACCTCTCCACTGCACCTTGATGTGAAAAGTTGAGTGAAAGCATTGATACCCACATTCTCTGCAGAGCCTACAATAGTCCACTGGCCTGAGGTGGATATCCTGGATCCACCTGCGCTTAACCAGATATTTAATCCCTTGACATTCCAGCTAGTGAATTCGATCGCTCCGTGGTCAAAGCGTAAGGGCCTCCTGGCCAGCATCTCACATTCCTAGCAGTAGCCTGATATTCCCCCTCACTGGGGAGTCTCCCCCCAACAGCTGACATCAGCAGACACCACACCCCAGGCCCTCACTCTCCCCACCAGCCACGGTGAACCAACCACGAGAAAGCAATTGGGCTTGAAAGAGGCCAAGCCGCACCCACAAAGAAAAAAAGACATAGCAAAGTCACAAAAACACCCACACAGACCAAACGTGCAAACACAGCATTCCACCCCCCCCCCCCCCCCCCCCCCCAAACAGGGCACTTGTGCCTCCAACACCTCCATATTATGGTGCTGAGGAGCTTCACCGGCTCTGGGCTCTGCCCATAGCACTCTGTGTGCGATCCAGAAGCAACTCATCTTCAAATTCCAGCACATTTTTCAATAGCCGAGCGACAAAGCCTATGATATTTGAGCCCTTGATTTCCTCCAGAAGGCTTATCAGACAGATGTTATTTCATCTTTGGCATCCTCCCATCTCATCACATTTCTCCCTTAGGGACTTAACCTCTGATGTCAAATGAGTAACTTGGCTCTTCAGATCGGAAGAGCCAAAATGTCTCAGAGTCCTCAAGCTCCTTCAAGCAGTTCTCATGGATGACAGTGACATCTTGGAGTGATCTAACAGATAATCCAAGCTCCTCTCTCAACTCGTATATCTTGGCCTGCAACTGAGTGGCTCACCAGCCCAACCTTTGCATGGCCTCCATAATAGGAGGTCCACCTCGTTGTCAAACGAGGGGCATGCACACGGTGGGTCGTGCGTGGGCTACTCTTGGAGGTTCCAGGAGTGGCCTAGTACTTCGTGTCGGTGTGTGTGCTTGATCCTGGACCGGTAGAAGGGCGCCGCAACAGCTCGGTGACTAGCACTGCTGGCTGTGCAGATACATGGATTTGGGCCTGTGTCTGTGGGAGTTTGTGCATTCTCCCTGTGGATGCGTGGGTTTTCTCCGGGCGCTCCGGTTTCCTCCCACACCCCAAAGATGTGCTCTTAGGCTGATTGGTTTTACCAAATTGACACTATTCTCCCCTGAATCTGGCTAAGTCAGGGGTTCTATTCGTAGACACGCAGGGTAGAATAGGTGTAGGGTGATGCGGCGGCGCGGGCTTGTTGGGCCGAAGGGCCTGTTTCCCGTGCTGGGTTGTTCTTTGTTCTTTGTTCTTTTTTTAATAGCTTCCCCTGTCCTTTCGCTCAGCATGCTCTGCTCAGGGATTCCTCCAGGAGAACATGGCGGGAACCTCCCCCCCGCCCCTGTGGTCCCACTCTTCGATTTTGGTTTACCTCCTGCTACTTTGTCAGTGTCAGTGCCAGTGCCTGTGGGCTTATCCGTTTCCTCCAGCCTGGAGTGCTATTTCTTGCTCCACATATCAAGCTATCTCACTGTTTGATCTACCAGAGTTCTTGCATGGATTGCTTTTCACTTTATTTCACCCATAACTAGGCGAACAGAAACAGTAAAGGGTTCCCAGCCGAGCTGCAAGATGCAACTCTTCTCCCTTGATTGAGTGAAAAAAGAAACAGCAATGTCCCCAGGTTGCTCTAACAGTTGCAGTTTTTATGACACAGGAGTTCTTCCCTGGGCTGCACCTCCTCCCCCCTCTCTCTCTCTCTCTCTCTTTCTGTGCCCCCCACCCCACCCCCGCACACACAACCAACTTACACCTGACTGAGTGAAAAAACTACAAGATGTTTCTAGGCTGAACTGCAGGTCCCAACATACCCCCTTGTAGAGCTCTAGCTGCCAAAAAAGCAATCCAAAAGTAGAAATAGCAGCTTGCAATTTGCAGTAGGACCTCAGTGGTTCCAGTCTCCCACGTTAATTCATCCTTTCTTGGGAGAAAAAAGAACAGAGAGTTTACAGACTGAGCTGAGATCCACAGCCCCGTCCCTGCTGAGCACACACAGTAAATTCCAACTGGCAGGAAGGAACCTAAAAGTAATCCTTTCCAGCTAGACTTTCGAAATTCTCTCTTTGCAACTGCACTCCAGGTACGATTAAAGCTTGCTTGATATATATTAACTTCTCCCCAGACCTCAAAAACAGCTTGATTCCAAGAAGAATCTTACCACCTGTGGATCATGCTTCCTCTCACACCAGCGCCATCATTGATTCTCGACACACTTCTCTATGTGTATAGAGAATGGTAATATGGGGAAACGTAGAAGTTGGGCACAGTATAGAAACGGTACTGAGGTAGAGGGATTCTGAAAGTTTACATCAATGCTTGCTCACAGCAAAAGAATAAGATGTTGTAGACTGTGAAAAACTCTTTTCGTGAGAATGGAATGAGAGAGGAAAGACTTATGAGTGAAACTATGAGAAACTATTTTGTGCACTTTGTTATCCAGGTCTTGGCACGGGAGCATGGTCCACATTAAACTGTAAATCACAGGCTAAGTTTGTTGACATAGTTTATCTGAAAACTTAATAAACTTTTCCCTACTTTGATTCAATAAAATTGATTCACAACGAAGATTTTCTGCCAGATCTCTTCCTACCTTAAAGGAGTGCAAAGATCCCAGAATCTTATAGAAATATAAACTAATTGGTAAAATGCTGACAGTGTAGAGGAACAGGGACCTGGGTTAGACATGCACAATTCCACAAATGTGCAAGTGCTGGTGAATAGATAAAAGTTACAATATGGCCAATAACATCTTGTATCATAGGTAGCACAGACCAAGTACCTCATAATAAATTTGAACAAAGCAACATTTAGATCTCCTATGCTGAAACGTTTATGCCCCTATAAGTCATCTTGTTCATTCGAACCTTTCTAGAATCATAGAAACCCTACATACAGAAAGAGGCAATTCAGCCCATTGAGTCTGCACTGACCACAATCCCACCCCCATTTCCCTACATATTTCCCCATTAACCCCTCTAACTTACACATCTCAGAACACTAAGGGCAATTTTTAGCATGACCAATCAACCTAACCCACACATCTTTGGACTGTGGGAGGAAACCAGAGCACCTGGAGGAAACCTGCACAGACATGAGGAGAACATGCAAACTCCACACAGGCAGAGACCCAAGCTGGGAATTGAACCCAGGTCCCTAGAGCTGTGAAGCAGCAATGCCAACCACTGTGCTACCATGCTGCCCTCTGATCCTGTGATCCTGCTAATGCTATACGGTGTATTGACTAGTGAAGAATTCATAAAATTAATCAATGGAAGATAGTCAAGTGTAAATAATTTGAATATGTTGTAAAAGGAAGCTCATAGTCAAGGTGTGCCAAACCTAATATTAATGGAACAATTTCTCAAAGTAAATTAAGAGGGTCCAACAGTAGTAGGAGAAATTAAAAATCTATCAATAGAGGGTGACATTGGGTATTTTGTTGATGCATGACAAGGCTGATGTACTTCAGAAAGTCAAGAAAACAAACCACAGTGTTGTCTGGTCCATATATCAAAAACTATGCAATTACAGACCTGTCAAGTTCCAGAAATGAAAGGCAAAGAGATTACTTGACAAAATAGACCTACTCTGGCTCTTTCCCTCTCTCCTTAATATTTCCTTCAAAATATATGTGGAGATACTGGGTGCCAAGATTGAAGTTTGTTTGGTTCACTGGGGACCATTATTTTGCAGCAAATTGACTGAAACCTTTACCAATGTTGATAGACATCCTGTAATGTCCTTTTGAATACTAATGCATGGTTTGTGCTGCGTGTTTAGAATACTACCATCACTATCAAAAGGTGGGTCTGGCATTGCAAGGGACAAATAACCTCGTTGCACTTGCTCTATCTGGCCACAAAACCTATTCTCATCTTAAGAAAATCAAGCTTGTTAATCTTCAGTTGCTGCCTGCTCTGTTGGTAATAGATATTGGCACTCTTCTCTACACGGCTGCTGGACCAATTTCTATACTTCTAATTGCCCTCCTAGATGGGCATAAACCATCCCATGGCACTATTTGAATAAGAGCTGGTGAGTTTTTGCAATATCCTGACCAATATTGATAACAGAAGAAATAGGAGCAGGAATAGGTCCCTTCGAATCGGTTTCACTAATTGATAATTGGCGGTTTAGAACGGAGTTGAGGAGGAACTTCTTCACTCAAAGGGTGGTGAATCTCTGGAATTCTCTGCCCGTTGAAGTGGTGGAGGCTGCCTCGCTAAATATTTTTAAGAAGCGGGTTGATGGGTTCTTGATAAGAGAGGGGATTAAGGGTTATGGGGAGAGGGCGGGAAAGTGGAACTGAGCCACAACAGATCAGCCATGATCTTATTGAATGGCGGGGCAGGCTCGAAGGGCTAGATGGCCTACTCCTGCTCCTATTTCTTATGTTCTTATGTTCTTATAAAATCACAGCTGACCTTTGATCTTGATTCCACTTACCTGCCCAAACCAAAGGACAAATAGTTTTATTTAATAGTCGTTTGTAGGACCTAGCTGGGTAACAGCCTACTTTTGTGTGGCAAACTTCCAAAAACAGCAATGTGATCATCACTAGATAATCCTGTGACCTCTACCCGCTCGACAGATAAGATGGATGCATGGTAATACCATCATCTATAGGTTCCCAGCCAAGTCTTTCTCTCTCTCTCTCTCTCTCTGTCTCTCTCTCACACTCTCTCACACACACACACACACACACACACACACACACACACACACACACACACACACACACACACACACACACACACACACACCACCCCGCCCCCCCCATCCCAACTTGGATATATTTAATTGTTCCTTTACTATTATAAGAACATAAGTAATAGGAGCAGGAGTAGGCCATCTAGCCCTTCGAGCCTACCCCGCCATTCAACAAGACCATGGCTGATCTGAAGTGGCTCAGTTCCACTTTCCCGCTTTCTCCCCATAACCCTTAATTCCCTTGCCTACCAAAAACCTATCTACCCGTGTCTTAAATATATTTAGCGAGGTAGCCTCCACCACTTCAATGGGCAGAGAATTCCAGAGATTCACCACCCTTTGAGTGAAGAAGTTCCTCCTCAACTCCGTTCTAAACTGCCCCCCCATTATCTTGAGATTGTGCCCTCTAGTCTTGCTGTCCTTTCTGACCGGGAAGAATCTCTTTACCTCTACCCTATCCATCCCCTTCATTATCTTATATGTCTCTATAAGATCCCCCCTCATCCTTCTAAACTCCAATGAGTACAAACCCAGTGTATTCAGTCTCTCTTCATAGTTCAACCCCCTCATCTTTGGTATCAGCCTAGTGAACCTCCTCTGTACTCCTTCCAAGGCCAGAATATCCTTGTGCAAGTGCAGTGACCAAAACTGCACACAGTACTCCAGCTGCAGTCTCACCAGTGCCCTGTACAGTTGCAGCAAGACCTCCCTGCTTTTATATTCTATCCCCCTCGCTATAAAGGCCAGCATCCCATTCACCTTCCTGATCACCTGCTGCACCTGCAGGCTGAGTTTTTGCGACTCATGCACAAGGACCCCCAGGTCCCTCTGCACCGTAGCATGCTGCAGCTTTTCATCCTTTAAACAGTAATCCCTCCTACTATTATTCCTGCCAAAGTGGATAACCTCACACTTGCTAACATTGTACTCCATCTGCCAGGTCCTCGCCTACTCGCTTAGCCTATCTAGATCCCTCTGCACTTTCCGCACCCTCCGCACAATTTGCTTTTCCACTTATCTTCGTGTCATCAGCAAATTTCGACACCCTACACTTAGCCCCCTCCTCCAGATCATCTATATAAATGGTAGATAGTTGGGCCCCCAGCACCGATCCCTGCGGCACTCCACTAGTCACCAACCGCCAATCAGAATAGCACCCATTGATGCCAACTCTCTGCCTCCTATTAGACAACACCCCAACTCCATGCCCCCTAACCTTCTGAAGCAACCTTTTGTGTGGCACCGTATCAAACGCCTCCTGAAAATCAAGAAACACCACATCCACTGGTTCCCCTCTGTCTACCACACTAGTCACATCCTCATAGAATTCCAATAAATTCATCAGACACGATGAATGAATCCGTGCTGCGTCTGCTCTGTCAAACAATTCTTAATTGTTTGATAGATTTTATTGTTTGCAGGTTTTAAATCCAAGGGCTCCTTACCAAATTTGATTTGATTCATTATTGTCATATGTATTAATATACGGTGAAAAGTATCGTTTCTTGCGCCCTATACAGACAAAGCATACTGTTCATAGAGGAGAAAATGAGAGAGTGCCACAGGTAGAGAAAGAGAACTTAATGCAAGGTAGGTCCATTCAAAAGTCTGATGGCAGCAGGGAACAAGCTGTATTTGAGTCTGTTGGTATGTGACATCAGACTTTTATATCTTTTTCCTGATGGAAGAAGGTGGAAGAGAGATTGTCTGGAGTGTGTAGGGTCCTTAATCCTGCTGGCTGCTTTGCCAAGGCAGCAGGAAATGTAGACTGAGTCAACGGATGGGAGGCTGGTTTGCGTGATGGATTGCACTGCATTCACAATCTTTTGTAGTTTCTTGTGGTCTTGGGCAGAGCAGGAACCATACTAAACTGTGGTACAACCAGAAAGAATGCTTTCTAAGGTGTATCTGTAAAAGTTGGTAGAGTTGTAGCAGATATGCTGAATTTCCTTAGTCTTCTGAGAAAGTAGGGCCGTTGGTAGACTTTCTGAATGATAAATGACCCGGATGAAGAAGTGGAGGGATGGGTTGGTAAGTTTGCCTATGACACGATCGTTGGTGGTATTGTGGATAGTCTGGAGGGATGTCACAAGTTGCAGCGTGACACAGATAGGATGCAAGACTGGGCAGAGAAGTGGCAGGTGGACTTCAACCCAGATAAATGTGTAGTGGTCCATTTTCGCAGGTCCAATGGGATGAAGGAGTATAATATCAGGGGTAAGACTCTTAGCAGTGTAGAGGATCAGAAGGACCTTGGGGTCCGGATCCATAGGACTCTTAAATTGGCCTCAATTTAAGGTGGAGGATGTGGTCAAGAAGGTGCATGGTGTACTAGCCTTCATTAATCGAGGGATTGAGTTTAGGAGTCGGGAGGTAATGCTGCAGCTTTATAAGACCCTTGTCAGACCCCACTTGGAGTACTGTGCGCAGTTCTGGTCACCTCACTACAAGAAAGCTATTGAAAGGGTGCAGAGGAGATTTACAAGGATGTTGCCTGGATTGGGTGGCATGCCTTATGAGGATAGGTTGAGGGAGCTAGGTCTTCCTGGAGAGACGTAGGATGAGAGGTGACCTGATAGAGGTTTATAAGATGTTGAGAGGTGTAGATCGGGTGGATTCTCAGAGGCTAATTCTTAGGGCTGAAATGGTGGCTACGAGAGGACATAGGTTTAAGGTGCTGGAGAGTAGGTACAGAGGAGATGTCAGGGGCAAGTTTTTCACTCAGAGGGTGGTGGGTAAGGGGAATCGGCTGCCGTCGGTGGTGGTGGAGGCGAACTCGTTGGGGTCTTTGAAGAGACTTCTGGATGAGTACATGGGATTTAATGGGATTGAGCGTTATAAATAGGCCTAGTAGGTAGGGATATAATCAGTGCAACTTGTAGGCTGAAGGGCCTGTCTGTGCTGTAGCTTTCTATGTCCAATAATGTCGACATGGGGAGACCAGGACAGTTTGGTGATCTGGACACCTAAAAATCTGAAGCTCTCAACTCTTTCTACTTTGTCCCCATTGATGTAGACAAGGACATGTTCTCCTCTATGCTTCCTGAAGTTGATGACAATTTCCTTTGTTTTGTTGGCATTGAGGGAGAGATTATTGTTGCCGTGCTAATTCACTAGATTCTCTATCTCATTCCTGTACTTGTCTCGTCATTGTTTGAGATCTGACCCACTATGGTGGAGTCGTCAGCAACTTTGAAAATCGAGTTGGAGGGGCATTTGGCCGCACAGTCATAGGTGTATAAGGAGTATAGTAGGGGGCTGAACTTCCTACTATACCCTGTGGGGCACCAGTGTTGAGAATGATCATGGCAAAGGTGTTATTGCCTATCCTTATGGATTAGTCTGTGGATTAGGAAGTTCAGGATCCAATTGCAGAGGGAGGTGCTGAGTAATTATAGGACAGATGTCAGAGGAAGGTTCTTTACTCAGAGGGTAGTAAGGGTGTGGAATGCCCTGCCTGCAGCAGTTGTGGACTCGCCAGCTTTAAGGGCATTCAAATGGTCAGTGGATAGGCATATGGATAACATTGGATTAGTTTAGGTTAGAGGGTCATTAGATTCGTTCCACTGGTCGGCGCAACATCAAGGGCCGAAGGGCCTGTACTGCGTGTAATGTTCTATGAGCCCCAGGCCACGGAGTTTGGAGATGAGCTTCATAGGAATAATAGTGTAGAAGGCTGAGCTGTAGTCAATAAACAGGAATCTGACATAGGTGTCTTTGTTATCTCAGTGATCCAGGGTTGAGTGCAGGGCTAGAGCAATGGCATCTGCTGTGGACTTGTTGCAGCGGTAGATGAACTATAGTGGATCTAGGCAGTCTGGGAAGCTGGAATTGATTCATGGCATGACTAACCTTTTGAAGCACTTCATAATGATGGATGTCAGAACAACCGGACGATAGTCATTAAGTCACACAGCTTGGCTTTTCTTTGGTACTGGGATGATGGTTATCGTCTTGAAACAGCTAAGGATCTCAGATTGGTGTAGAGAGAGGTTGAAGGTGTCTGTGAATACCTTTGCCAGCCGATTCACGCAGGATCTGAGTGCTCCTCTAGGTATCCATCTAGGCCAGTCACTTTCCGTGGGTTGACCTTTGAGAAAGCTGTTCTGACACCTGGAATGCTGACCTCAGATACAGGTTCACCCAAGGATTTCAGGGTGGAGGGTGTGCTCTCGTTGACCTCTTGTTCCAAACGAGCATAGAATGCATTGAGCTCATCAGGAAGAGGAGCTTTGAAGTTGGCAATTTCACATGCCTTCATCTTGAAGCCTGTTATTTCTTGCCATAGTCGGTGGGGTCAGTGTGGCTCGCCTGGGACTCCAGCTTGGTCCAGTACTGTCTTTTGGCATCTTTGGTGGATCTCCTTAGATCTTCACCACAGGGACTGTAGGAATAAGGACAAAGCCCGTCTTCATCTTTTCAAAGTCACCTAAGAATAACCAAAAATGCTGGTCTTGTTAGCAGTGCCCTTTCTCTGAGGATGAATTTAAAAATAATCTTACATGATGCTCAATGAGGGATAAATATTGACCAGGGCATTGGAGAGAAATGTTGCTATTCTTTAAATGGTGCCATGGCATCATTTATATCCACTTAAGCGGGTAAATGGAGCCTCAGCTTAATGTGTCACCGGAACAATAGACCCTTTGATTGTGCAGCATTCCCTCAGTGCTGCATACAAGTGTCGACCTAAATAATGTCCTTGCGTTTTCGGAGTGGCTTGAAAGGCCTAAATCACACAGTCCCTGGATTGTTGGAGACCAGAAATATGAATAAATATGCCTGTTAGAAGTCCATGAGCATTCTGATCTGCTGACAAATCTGAGAACTGGGATGTTTCAGCTTCCGATGGACAATTCCCCTGGACTCTCTGCAAATGTCTCTGACTGAGTCGGAGTGAGAGATTTTGAACACTTCAGTGATACTTAACTAGATGGTTACCCATGAAATGTTAGACAGATTAAAATCTAGTCTAACTGCTGGATAACTGCAGAAATAACCCTCAATCACTCACAATTATCTTGACTACCACTTCACTCACCTGCCACTTCATCCACTTTCCTACTCTATCCACCTAGAACCTCACTCACCCTACACACTTACCACTATAGCTACCTGCCATCTCAACTGCCTAAACACTACCCACTTACCCACCCACTCTATCACTTACTTCACACACTCTACCCACTTTTCTACCTATCTGACCATTCGTACAAACGCAATCCCTTTTGACTAAGGGATGACAAAGATAACACCCAAAATATTCCGGAAATAATCAGAGGGTCTGGCAAAATCTGTAGAGAGATAAAAACATGGTTGACATTTCAGGTTAACTACCTTTGATCAGAACTTGTGACAAAAAATGTTTGTTTATTTATAAGTCACAAGTAAGGCTTACATTAACCCTGCAATAAAGTGCTGTGAAATTCCCTAGTCTCCACACTACGGTGCCTGTTTGGGTCAATGCACTTAACTAGCACATCTTTCAAACCATGGGAGGAAACCCACGCAGACACGGGGAGTACGTGCAAACTCCACACAGACAGTGACCCAGCTGAGAATTGATCTGGCTCCCTGGCGCCGTGAGGCAACAATTCTAACCACTGTGTCACTGTGCCGCCCCTTGTCAAGGAGACAAGGTCTCCTTGGTAGTGCATCTTGCACCGATAGTTTCCTGTCACGCAGAAAGCATAAAGAATTATTTGGCAACCATGCCCTAGCACAGAAAGCCTTCCTGAATTTTGGCAGGTATATAAGCAAGTTATTGGTTCTTGAGAAACCAAAATTCTACCCTCCACCTACAAGATAGAGAGCAGGAAATCAATTTGTTTTTTTCACTTATCTTGAAAGTTACCATTCTCTTGGGTGAAGAGTACACGATAAAGGTTAAGAGCAACAATCCTACCATCAGAAAAGCGAGTCCAAAAGGGCTGAAGTCACAAACATCAGAAATTGAAAGGGCTACTTGCTTGCATGAACAGGATACAGGATGAGGGGTGGTGAACCTTGTACTGTCAGAACTGCTGCCTCTTGAGTGAAACATTAAATTGAGGCCTTTCTGTCATCTTGAATGTAAATGATCCCCTGGTCCTAAAAGAAAGTGAGCTGCTTCCCACTGGTCAAAATTTATCCCTCAGTAACATTGCTAAAACAGATTCTCACTATGGGACCTCGTTTGGTGCAAGTTGGATTTTACTATAATACAGCAGCGATGATTTTCAGGGATATTTCCATATACAACCCAAGTCTTGAAAGGTAACATATAAATGCAAGTTCTTTTCTTTCATTTCAGTGAACTGAAAAAGATAAATGTTTTTAAAATCTGGCCAAGTCAAAATCTTTCCATATCTAATTGGATGTGATTTACTTAGTTTCGCCCTTCTATTTCGAGGACATCCTCTGGAATGGTAGGGAGCATCACCCCATTTTTACTTACCCAACACTTGTTCCAGAGTGGCCACTGAGCAATAATCTCTAACCCCATTATTTTGGATCTCTGCTGTTGTTTATGATTCTTCTCTCTCCATTTACATCTCTGCTTAATGGGCTCTATCCTGTGCTCAAATTCAGATCCTTGATGCGCTAGTTGAGAATTCTGCCAGGGTTTTCTCTACCACATTTTACCCAGTGCCCACCTTCACTGATCAATACACTCATTTGAAATTCTTACAGTTTCATGTACTACAAGATTGGCCTTTTTTATAAACCCCATAGTACAGAAGGAAGTCATTCAGCCCATTGAGTCTGTACCAACACAGTTCCACCCAGGCCCCATTCCCATAACCCCACACGTTTACCCTTCCAATCCCCCTGACACTAGGGGCAATTTAGCTCGCCCAATCAACCTAACCCACACATCTTCCTCCTGTAAGAGGAAACTGGAACACCCAGGGGAAACCCATGCAGACATGGAGAGAATATGCCAACTCCACACAGATGGTGACTCGAGGTGGAATTGAACCTGGGTCCCTGGAGCTGTGACGCAGTAGGGCAAACCACTGTGGCACCATGTCTTATTGGCAACCTTGTAAAAAGAGCATATCAATCGCATCCTGTGGGACAATGGTGACCCTGATCAGATCATTTTGTGCAAACTTATAGGCCTAAGGCTCTAACCAGTGCCCACTCTGCCTTGGAATACCCTGAAGGGCAAGGTATCTCAAAAATTTGAACAACAGGTGAAGCTAGCTGTTTCACATTGCTACTATGCAGTAGCAAGACAAATGGTATTCGTCATTAACAGCATGCTGCTGTCAAGCCAAAAAGATGCTCTGCCTATCACACGTGTGTAAGGTGGTTTATGAATTTCAGTGCCCATGTGATGCTAGATACGTAGGCTGTATGTTCCAAAGACTGGTGGATCATAATAAACAGCATGTTCCTTTCACTGTTCACAATGGGCAATGTACAGATTCTGCTAAATAATCCTCAGTGTGCATGTAATTACACCGACAGCCCTTTTAAGATTTTCAGTCAGACTCGCAGTGTGGTGCATTGCATGTACTGGACGTTACATAGGTTAATACATAATGCCCTGTTCTTTGCAGATAGAACATGTACACATGTTGCACCTGCTTAAACTAAACAAAATAAACACTATCATTCCTCAGGGCAATGCCTCGACTAATTGATGCTTTGCTGCCTGGTTTAAACTTTAAAACAATACTTGGAGTTAACTGTCAGCGACTATTACCGGGTGCATTCTCCATGGTAACACCTCTACCAATCAGAGTCCACTTGCCAATCAATCTGTACTTTCTTCCCATAAAATATAAAGCTATTGTTTTCCCTGGTATTTTTGTGATTGTCCTGATGAGTACAAGATGAAAAGCTTCAACAAAATCTCTTTCTTCAGCCCACTCAAATTAGAAACACACGCCCAATGAGGTCGAAGTTGACTGGGCTTTCAGGATAGAATGCAGTCTGTAGTAGTGGATCCATAGAGATAGTAGCTACAGGTCCTTTTGATTCTTGATAGATTCAGAATGCATTTTTCTCCAATGAGAGCTAGCTTAAAACAGTTAATTTGTCTAATGGGGTGATGATCTACAAGGTGAGTGATTTGGTTGAATCTGAGTCTGGTTATTTGAAGCATAGCAAAATAATTACAGGTGCATGGTCCTAGCCATTGTCGACAGACCTGTAGAGCAGTGAGTAAGCCAGCAGTATTGATATTCAAAGCAACAAGTTTATTTGAAACACAGCCCACGTTTGCCTACACAGCAGTGATTACACTTGCAAGGTAAATGCTTTGTGCTGCCCTCAGGGCATGAAAGGCCCCAAATTAATACAAATTCTTTCTCCCTCCTATGAATTTGTTGCATCCATTCACTTAAAAACAGGGGCTGCACTTATACTTTTGCACAAATTATGATTGCAGTGTTAAAAGATATTTACACATCCAAATCTGCTTGCTTTCCTTTCATAATTTAACAACGTTACAGGGTCTTTAAATTCAACTTAAAGCAACTTATTCAAACTTACTGCATTAAATAGAACAGGAAACTTATTATCAGAGAGAGAATTGAACAAGAGGGCAAAGGGAGATGAGTATGGCTCATTCACTGCATCCTCAGCTCTCCAAGTTGGCTGGTGGTGTATACTTATAACTGTGCAGTCAATACTTTTGATGGCTTTATAGCTGGAGTCAGTATCTAAGGAAATTGCCTTATATAGTAATGGAAATGTAATATAGCAGGAATCTTGAAAGAGCTTTTGTAATCATATAAAGAAGAGAGAGCTAAAATAAGCACTGGTTGTTTTGACAGCACAAAGTGTGAATGAGAGATGGGCATAAATATTTTGGGTACGATTTTTCCCGCCTTGCTGCACTGCTCCAGTAATTTCCCAGGCCATTTTAATGGCATAGTCAGCTTCATGAGGAAACACTGCAAGGCTGACTACAGTATTTATATTCAAATTTGAATATCTTTAGTCAACCTGGGACGGTATCGCCTAGGCTCGTTAATGTTTCCTATCTCACTGTGGAAGTTCCCACCAGCAGGGATTAAAGCTGATCCCCCTCAATGGAAACCAGGCATGATGGCCTCACGGGTGGGGGCAGAGGCCATTGAATCACCCCAGGAAGTTAGGGGCAGGGGTTGTGCTCCTTGGGCAGTAACACCCTGGCACTGCCCACCAGGCACACTGACACTGCCTACTAGGTTCCAGGCTGTGCCAAGGGGATGGGGCTAGAATGGGCAGGGCCTTATGGAGTTGGGCTGGACCAGGGTGGGCCCATTGGTGGGGGGGAGACCCCAGCATACTCTGCACAGTGATCAGTGGAGAATGTAGGGAGTGGGGAGGCTGGCGTGCACAGGATGGTCCTCAGTTTGCCAGAGACTTTAAGGTGAAGGCAACATGCAAAGCCTACTTGCCATAATGTTGTGCTGCTCCTGATGCGCTGTACTCCAGCCTGCCAGGGCAAATCAGTTCTCTCCATCTCCGTATCGAGCTGGTCTTCGTGGATGTGGACAGCACCAATCTGCTAGCCCCTGGGATCTTCCTGTGCACCAATATGCATCAGTGCTGTGCCTGGGGCTGGAGAGTGCTGGGGTCCTCCCTCCTCCCTGGTTCCACACTCCACTGGGGCTGAGTAATGAGGAGGCGAGGACAGGGAGTGGGCAGATGAAGACAAGATATAGGGGGCAATATGGAAGGATGGCTGTGCAAAGATTAAGGTGTGGAAGGGAATGGGCTCACAATGGCAGGCAGAAGGGCAAGGAGGTGGAAATAGAGGATGGACACAGAGTCGGGCGTGAACCTGATTTCTCAGCTCTTGCGCGATTTTAACCATCGGTGGGCAGGGTGAGCTGGTAAAATTGCAGCTACAGAGTGCAGACATTCCTGCTGCACAATGGAAAGGAGTCACAGATGATAGGCAGTCCAGGGGCTATGCAGACCTCAGTCTGAAGTTATAAAAAGGAGACATTACAAAGAGCAGTGGCCATGCAGGAGGAGCAATCATTAGAAGCATGGTGTACCCCAGATCAGGGAGGGTCACGGGCTGTGTGTTTTAGAAGAAACAACTTGGTGTTCAGGGCTGCCTGACAGACGATGTCCCTGAGTGTGATGGGCTTTGTATTGGGCTGCAGAGGGAATGGAGATGGTCACAGGGAGGCTCTGCAGCCACTCGGTGGAAACACATAATAAAGTCAGGGAGTATGTGAAGATCTTACAGGGGGCGGGGGGGGCGAACGCCCATAAACTGTAGAGCAGAGACCCAGATTTCAGAAATGACTGGCAACACCATGGGTCTATCGTTCACAAGTCTCCTTTCTACAAATGAGTGAGAGGCAGTGCAGGTCAAGGCTGCAATTGTTCAGAGATTTGGTCTGCCACATATGCCACTTGCTCCGAGAACACTTGCCATCATGTTGGCTTGGAGATGTCCCACTGCCAGTGGCCCTGATGGTGATGGCAGCATTCAGCTTCCTTGTCTCTGGAACAGCTGGATATCTGTGTGGAATTTCACTATCAGCAACGCATCGTTGCGTTCAGGAGGTGACCAATAACCTTTACAGGAGGGCTCATCCAGTTTCCTCCCACAATTCAAAGACATGCAGGTTGATTGGCCATGCTAAATTGCCCCTTAGTGTCAAAAGATATAAAGGCTAGAAGTAGTGGGTAAATGTATGGGGTTTTTAGGGTAAAGTCTGGGTAAGCACCACTGCTGACTCATTTGGGATGAAAGGCCTGCTTCTGCACTGTAGGGAGTCTAATTCAGAGTATATTGCACTCGGTGTAGATTGCAGGATTGGGTGAAGTGATGGAGCTGAGATCCGGATTAGATTGTTGTGGGTGGCCAAGCTCTGTGTCACCACAAGAGCGAAGCCTGTCGTCGCCAGCGAGATCTGCATCAGCCGCCTCAAGTTCAGTGATGCCAGTGATCTCTCCCATCCCTCCCCATTCTGTGCAAATTTGGCCTGCATGGGCACAAAAGAAAGAGCTGTGATCAGAGGGGACAGAGCATAGTTTGGGTGAAATGTATGTCTTCTAAATGTGGTGTGTCTTACCCAAAACGCACAGCGATTCGAGCAGGAGCAACAAGAGAGATGGGCTGGCGGTGTTGTGAAAGTCTTGTTGAGAGAGTGAATGTTGATAGGTGTATCTGTAATGGATGTATAAGGCCCATGAAGAGAGTAACTGTTTTGTACATGCTGCCATGCTAAGAGAGAGGACTTACCCTGACCAGGCGAATGAGAGCATTTATCCTCTTCCTGCACTGGATTGCGCTTTGTGGGTGGGTAATGGTCGTTCTGATCTCCTGGGCATGACCTCCTTGGCCAGAGTGGCGAGGTTGGTATACTTCTTTGAGCCATCCCTGAGGTAAAGGAGTCCACACTCCCCCCTGAATGAGGATCTGAGCTTTCATATTCAGTTCTGCTATTTATAAACCAAATAATCTAGCGCAGGGCCCCAGGATTCTGGCCAATGGGACAGGTGCTGCTGAAATTGACCACCACCACATTTAGTCTGAAAATGATAGAATTCCACTTGATGGATCTGCTGGGCATGATGTTCCAAAATTCCCTAGATTCTAGAATGGTCCCAGCAGTTGGAAGTTAGAAAATGTAACACTGCTATTGAAAAAGGAGAGAGAGGATATGGGGAACTACTGGCCAGTTAACCTGAAGATGCTGGAATCTATAATTCATATCAGCAAATGCACTTAGGAAATCAGAGTATGATCTGACAAAGTCAACATGGTTCTATGAAAGGGATATTATCATAGAATCCCTATAGTGCAGAAGGAGGCCATTAAACCCATCAAGCCTGCACCGACAACAATCCCACCCAGGCCCTATCCTGGTAACCCCACATATTTACCCCATTGATTCCCCTGACACTAAGGGGCAATTTAGCATGGTCAGTTAACCTAACATGCACACCTTTTGGCGTGTGGGAGGAAACTGGAGCACCCTGAGAAAACCTACATGGACATGGAAGAACGTACAAATTCCACACAGGCAGTCAGTCACCTGAGGGTAGTGGATAAAGAGCAACTAGTGGATATAATGAATCTCGATTTTAGAAAGACATTTGATAAGATGCTGCATAAAAATGAATATACAAAATAAGCACTCGTGGAATTGAGGATAACACATGGAGTGTGGATTGGTTGACGTAGGACATAAACTCCAGGATGTTTTCAGGGGGGCAGGCTGTGACTAGTGTAGTGCTAAAAAGATCAGTGCTGGGACCTCAGCGATTTACAATGGATATTAATGACATAGACAAAGACATAGTTACATATCTAAGTTTGCTGATGATACAAAGTGAGGTGAGAATGTGAGCTGTGAGAAGGATGCAAAGAAGCTGCAAAGAGTTAACAGGTTAAATGGATGAGCGTCAAGGTGATAGGGTATAATGTGGGGAGCTGTGATCTTTTGTGCCTGAATACAAAATAACGTAAACCCTTCCAAGTTGTTGTTAATTGCATGACCCTGAGGCTCAAGTGCTGAAGCATTCCAATGGCTATTCAAAATGGAAGGCAAGACTGCATCAGAAAGCTAATATCTGACACAATTACATGCTGAGTATCTGTTATTGGAAATCATGATGTGGAGATGCCCGCGTTGGAGTGGGGTAAACACAGTAAGAAGTCTCAGAACACCAGGTTAAGTCCAACAGGTTTATTTGGCAGTGCTAGCTTTCAGAGCCTCGAGCTCTTTCTTCAGGTGAGTGAGGACGTGCGTTCACAAACAGACATATAAAGACACAAGCTCAATTTACAAGATAATGGTTGGAATGCGAGTCTTTACAGGTAATTAAATCTTAAAGGTACAGACAATATGGATGGAGAAAGAATTAAACATAGATTAAAGAGATGTGCATTGTTTCCAGCCAGGACAGTTAGTGAGATTTTGCAAGCCCAGGCAAGTCATGGGGGTTACAGATAGTGTGACATGAACCCAAGACCCTGGTTGAGACCGTCCTCATGTGTGCAGAACTTGGCTATCAGTTTCTGCTCAGCAATTCTGCGTTGTCATGTCGTGAAGGTCGCCTTGGAGAACGCTTACCCAAAGATCAGAGGCTGAATGCCCATGACTGCTGAAATGTTCCCCAACAGGATGGGAACACTACTGCCTGGTGATTGTTGTGCAGTGTTCATTCACTTATTGTCGCAGTGTCTGCATGGTCTCCCCAATATACCATGCCCCGGGACATCCTTTCCTGCAGCATATCAGGTAGACAACGTTGGCCGAGTTGTAAGAGTATATACCCTGTACCTGGTAGATGGTGCTCTCACATGAGATGATGGCATCTGTGTCGATGATCGGGCATGTCTTGCAGAGGTTGCTGTGGCAGGGTTCTATGATGTCGTGGTCACTGTTCTCCTGAAGGCTGGGTAGTTTGCTGCGAGCAATAGTCTGATTGAGTTTGTGCGGCTGTTTGAAGGCAAAAAGTGGGGGTGTGGGAATGGCCTTGGTGAGATGTTTGACTTCATTGATGACATGTTGAAGGCTCCGGAGGAGATGTCATGGCTTCTCTGCTCCGGGGAAGGACTGAACAATGAAGGGTACTCTGTCTGCCATGTCCCGTATTTATCTTCTGAGGAGGTTGGTGCAGTTTTTCGCTGCGGCACGTCGGAACTGACGATCGATGAGTCGAACGCCATATCCTGCTCTTATGAGGCCTACTTTCAGCATCTGTAGGTGTCTGTTGCAATCCTCCTTATATGAGCAGATCCTGTGTATACATCCTATCCTTGAGGGATGGCTTCTTTAACGTGTTTAGGATAGAAGCTGGAGAAGTGGAGCATCGTGAGGTTATCCGTGGGCTTGCGGTAAAGTGAAGTGCTGAGGTGCCTGTCCTTGATGGAGATGCAACTCATTCCAGGGAGTCTGATGGTGGCATGGAACTTGTTGATGTCATCATATAGTTGTTTCTATGATTGTTCGTCATGAGTCCAAGTCATCGATATATCTTTGTATAGCATCGGTTGAACGTTCTGTGCGATGTTTGAACCTGTGCATAAAGATATTGGCATATTGAGGTGCGAATTTAGTCCCCATGGCTGTTCTGTGTGTCTGGAGAAGAACTGGTTGGTGAAAGTGAAGACATCGTGGTCCAGGATGAAGCAGATGAGTTGTATCTGGAGATTGGTCGTTGTTGGTGTTGAGTACTGAGGCAGTTGCGGCTACATCGAGAGCATTCTGAAACCCATTTTACAAAGGACCCCCAGCTTCTGTCGTGACACTATGGACTTCTTACAGAAACTTAGCACAATGAAGCAGTTGAACCAGGAGCACTGCTCGTCACAATGGATGTCTTGGCACTCTACACCAGCATCCTTCACAACAACGGCATTGCTGCAACTGCCTCAGTACTCAAGCCGCCAACTGCCAATCTCCAGATGCAATTCTACAACCCATCCGTTTCATCCTGGACAGCAATGGCTTCACCTTCAACAATCAGTCCTTCACCCAGTCACACGGAACAGCCATGGGGACCAAATTCACACCTCAATATGCCAACATTTTTATGCACAGGTTCAAACAAGACCTCTTCACCGCACAGAACCTTCAACCGATGCTATACATAGATACATTGATGACATTTTCTCCCTTTGGACTCATGATGGACAATCATTGAAACAACTATATGATGACATCAACAAGTTCCACGCCACCATCAGACTCGCCATGGACTACTCTCCGGAATCAGTTGTATTCTTAGACACATGCATCTTCATCAAGTGTCCCCTTCCAGTCGGGGAACACTTGAGTAGTCACAGGCATTCAGTCTCTGAACTTCGGGTAAGTGTTCTCCAAGGTGGCCTTCACAACACACGCCAATGCAGAATCGCTGAGCAGAGACTGATATGATGTGGGGATGCCAGTGCTGGACTGGGGTAAACACAGTAAGAAGTCTCACAACACCAGGTTAAATTCCAACAGGTTTATTTGATTTGTGTGGCACTAATGAGGTTTACTATCAAATAAACATATTGGACTTTAACCTGCTATTGTGAGATTTCTTACAGAGACTGATAGCCAAGTTCCGCACACATAAGGACAGCCTCAACCGGGATCTTAGGATCATGACACATTATCTGTAACTCCCACGACTTGCCTGGGCTTGCAAAATCTCACTAATTGTCCTGGCTGGAGACAATACACACCTCTTTAACCTGTGCTATCCCTCTCTCACTCACATTGTCTGTACCTTTAAGGCTTGATTACCTGTAAAGACTCGCATTCCAACCATTATCTTGTAAAGTGAGTTTGTGTCTTTATGTGCCCTGTTTGTGAACACAAGTCCTCACTCACCTGAAGAAGGAACTTGAGGCTCCGAAAGCTTGAGATGCCAAATAAACCTGTTGGACTTTTAACCTAGTATTGTGAGACTTCTTATTGGAAATCCTCAGGGCCGGACATGTTCCGGCTTTCAGATCAATTCAATTTTCAAATAATACGCACAGAACAAATCCTACTTACATGTAATAGCCTGCTCCTAGGCTAACCAGAGTCTAAGGTAAATACTAGAGAAATAAAAATATCACTGAACAATAAATGCAATGTACCTGTAATAAGCTCCCAAACGTGGCACCATTCTACTTGTAGGAGAGTGGTGACAAACAACTCAACTTATAGTGCGAAAGGTCGGGTGCGGTCAGTGAGGTTTGCATTGTTGGATAATTCCCCTATTAAATGTCAGATGCAATTGGTAAGGATCAGATGCAATTGGTAAGAATCGTATTGGCTCAGGTCAGAGATTTCCTTGCTGAAGGTTTGGTGCGGTCAGTGAGGTTCATGTTAGCTCGGGTTGTATCAGCTTGGGTCAAGGGTTTCCTGTGCTAAAGGTCGCTGATATCATAAGTGTGGCATTTGGATGAGTTTGACTTTCAGATTTACTGGATATAGGATATGTGACCTGTCTGTCCAGTGATATGCCCTGGTCTGTTTCTGGTGCCACTTCATTTAGGGATTGAAAATCCAGCTCATGGTGTCTCTTTAATTATTCATTCGTGGGGCATTGTGTGTTGCTGGCTGGCCAGCATTTATTGCCCATCCCTAGTTGCTCTTGAGAAGGTGGTGGTGATCTGTCTTCTTGAATCGCTGCAGTCCATATTCTGAGGGTTGACCCACAATGCCATTAGGGAGGGAATTTCAGGATTTTGATCCAGCGACTGCAAAGGAATGATGATATATTTCCAAGTCAGGATGGTGAGTGGCTTGGAGGGGAATTTGCAAGTGGTGGTGTTCCCATGTATCTGCTGCCCTTGTCCTTCTAGATGGAAGTAATTGTGGCTTTGGAAGATGCTGTCTAAGGATCTTTGGTGAACTGCTGCAGTGCATCTTGTAGGTAGTACACACTGCTGCTACTGAGTGTTGGTGGTGGAGGGATTGAATGTTTGTAGATATGGTGCTGATCAAGCGGGCTGCTTTGTCCTGGATGATGTCAAGCTTCTTGAGTGTTATTGGAGCCGCACCCATCCAGGCCAGTGGGGAGCATTCCATCACACTCCTGACTTGTGCCTTGTAGAAGATGGACAGTCTCTGGGGAGTCGGGAGGTGAGTTACTCACCGCAGTTTTCCTAGCATCTGTCCTGTCCTTGTAGTCACAGTGTTTATGTGGTGAGTCCAGTAGAATTTCTGGTCAATGGTAACCCCGAGGATGTTGAAGGGGGGGAGGGGGGATGGATTCAGTAATGGTAACACCATTGAATGTCAAGTTGCAGTGGTTAAAGTGTCTCTTATTGGTGAAGGTCATTGCCTGGCATTTGTGTGGCACGAATATTATTTGCCACTTGTCAGCCCAAGCCTAGATATTGTCCAGATTTTGTTGAATTTGAATATGTACTGTCTTCTGAGATTATAATTAATATAATAAATATGCAGCTCATGTTGTGGGGCTTAGAGGAGTTTGCTCCTGAGCTGAATCTTTCCTGTGAAACTATTGGTAAAATTGAAAGGATATTCCTTAGATAACTATGCACTTTGAAAAACAAATGTCAAATAGTTTATGTATCAATATTTGAATCTGACTGGTGTGAAATGATACAGCTTGCTTGAAATTCAATTTGAAATAATTTATTTAAATTTTGACCTATAGGTTTTTCACATTCTGGGGATGTAATAATTAATCTGCAGCTGAAAAGATCAAAAAATCCAAGAGGAGAAAGTTCAACATGAAAACACGCCATAAAATCTGTTTGTTATCAGAAAGAACAAAACAGCACAAGACACAAATGATTTGTAGATTTTCCCAACAGTTTTGTAATAGGCACAACTGTTTTTTTCACTTTTTTAATCTCTCAACTTTTAAATAATTTATTTGACATCCATTAAAGGTTGGAAGAGAAGACATGGCAAATGGAGATGTAGTTGTCAGGCAAACTTCAGTTCTGCCTTAAAGGCACAGGGATTGTAGGAAGAAAGAAATGGATAGCAAACAGTTTTACAGTTCTGCAATCTTGGGGAAAGAATGAGTTGGAGTATGAGGTGGGCTGGTAACATTTGATTCCTACAGCAAGAGGGAAGAAGAAGACAGATTAGTTGACTTATAGACCAATACTACTTTTGGCAAAATAGGAAAAAGTATCAACAGGGATGGAATTGGAGGCTATAGAAGCACAGGGTGAAATTTTACCGGCAAGTCTGCCTGAGGTTTGTATGATTCTGCCTGAAGCCAATGGAGAATGCTGTTCTCCTAGCCTTGCCTGCCCCTGGAATCGGGGCGGCATGCTGGTAAAATTCTGGGCATGAAAACTAGAAGCAGGAGTAGGCCATTCGAGCCTGCTCCGTCATTCATTTTGATCATGGCTGATTATCAAATTCAGTATCTTGATCCTGTCTTTCCCACGTATCCCTTGGTCCCAAGAGCTACATCTAATTTCTTCTTGAAATGTCACAATGTTTTGGCTTTACCTACTTCCTGTGGAAGTGAATTCCACAGATCCACCACTCTATAGTGGACAGAATGGTTTCCTGCCAGCCAATAAGGCCTCCACTTTTACCTTGTGCAGAAGGAAAATGTAATCAGGGCGGCAATACAACATTTCAGTCACAAAGCAGTTAACGTGCACTTGACTGAGGATTTTCCTCCATCCTTTATCTAATTGTCAAGTATATTGTGCATTCATTGACTGTGCAGACAAATACATAATTTGTTCTTCATAACTTTTAATAAACCTTCCATTTGTGTCATCAGATGTGCCATGAGTACTGCTCAGCATTTGAAATAATTTACTTCTCTCATTGCTGTCTGCACAAGTGAATTGCCACATCATTTATACACTTGTGTAGCCTTGAGTATATTTATCAAGTTGATGAGAAAAGATTTGTGGGAAAGGAAGAATGCAAGCTAGTCATACAAAGGCAAATGTCACTGACATTTACTCGATTACACCCCATTTCACGTAAGTGAATGCAACAATTAAACATGTTTAAAATTCAAGGTCAGGCAATAAACAGAACTCTGCCGAAGATATTTCCCTGAATTCAACTGCATGTTTGCTGTTTAATTTACCCACTTCGCTATGACTGCCTGACAATCTCCAAACGTACAAAGCTTCATTTTATTGTGGTTTCCATGGTCATTTGTTTTGACATCTCCTATGCAATTGCAGCAAATTAAAATAAGAGTTCCATCTCCTTCCTTCCGCCTGCCGTTGTATCTCAATCAGTCGCCTATCTCTCAGCCTGGCAGTAGCAGTAAATTTAATAATGCACCAGTGATCTCCTAGGTAACAGTTTTATTCCAGTCTTTCTTTGCTGGTATCCTAGTAATTCCATCAGTCTATTCCATAATGACAAAATTGAAAGATGCCCAACTATTCCAACCTTAACTCTTATGTAGAACAGATCGGTTTAATCATTTCGTCCCCTGTTTTTGAGAAATGATGGCATCTGTTGGTTGCAAATGCTTCAGCCTTGCCTTCAACACTGATGTACTGGGCTCCCCCTTCATTGAGGTTGGGGATTTTTGTGGATCCTTCTTATCTGTTCAACTGGTCTGTCGCAATGAGGCAGGACTGGCTAACATTGATCTGGTCCATTAGCTGTGGGGTTGCTCAGTTCTGTCCAGCACCACTGTTTCACATGCATGTAATTCTGTCTTGTAGCTTCACCAGGTTCACAGCTCATTTTTAAGTTTATCAGATGCTGCTCCTGGTATGTTCTCCTTCACGCCCCCGTCGAACCAATAAGAAAATGGAAGCCCATAATATTAAGAGAAAGCAGCCTGTATACATTCAAAATTGACTCAGGAAACAATGGTGAATGAATGAAAGCTTTTGTGACCATGATGTGGTTTATGTTGATATTCATCAAGGGTTTTTTTAATAAATGATCTAAACTCAGGTGCAGGGAGTAGTAGTATGAAGTTTGCAGATGGTGCAAACCTGGGTAAAGTGATAGATAGCATGGAGATCGTTACAGACCTGGACAGATGGTAAGATGGGCAGAAGCTTGGCACATGGAGTTCAGTGTGGAGAAGTGTGAAGTGATATACTTTGGGAGAACTAATACAGAGAGACAGAATGCTAAAAATGGCACAACTTTGAAAAGTGTAAATGAGCAAAGAGACCTTGATTCCATTCACGCAATCACTAAAAGTGGCAGGATAAGTTGGAAGAGTGGGTGAAAAAGCATCCATGTTATTTTGGTGTATTAATAGTGGATCTGAATATGAAAGCAAACTAATCAAGTCAGAACATTGTAAATCACTGGTGAAGCCTCAGTTGGAATTTTGTGAACATTTCTGGGCATCACATTTCAGGAAAACTGGAAAGACTTTAAAAAGGTACAGAAGAGGTTTAGTAGGATGAGGATCCTCAGTTATGAGGAGAGGTTAAAAAAATTGGGACTGTTTAGCTTAGAACAGAGAAGGTTAAGAGGTGACATCACAGATGTTTCCAAGGGAATGAGAGGTTTTAATAGAGTAGAGAGAGAAAAATTATTGCCTCAGGTGAGTGTGTTCATAACTAAAGATTAAAGATTTAAAATCATTTGCAAGTTATCAAATGGGGAGATGAGGAGAATTTTTTCACTTGGAGATTTATTGGTATCTGGAATACTCCACCTGAAAAGATCATAGAATCGTAGAGGTTTACAGCATGGAAACAGACCCTTCGGCCCAACTTGTCCATGCCGGCCTTTATTTTTTTTAAACCCCTAAGCTAGTCCCAATTGCCGGCATTTGGCCCATATCCCTCTATATCCATCTTATCCATGTAACTGTCTAAACGCATTTTAAAAGACAAAATTGTACCCAGTTATACTACGACCTCTGGCAGCTTGTTCCAGACACTCACCACCCTCTGGACCTTTTTGTATTTCTCCCCTCTCAACTTAAACTTATGCCCTGTTGTTTTAGATTCCCCTATCTTTGGCAAAAAAATATTGACTATTTAGCTGATCTGTGCCCCCCATTATTTTATAGACCTCTGTAAGATCACCCCTCAGCCTCCTGTTCTCCCTAGGAAGAAGTCCCAGTCTATCCAGCCTCTCCTTATAACTGAAACCATCAAATCCTGATAGCATCCTAGTAATCTTTTCTGCACTATTTTAGTGTAATAATATCCTTTCTATAATAGGGTGACCAGAACTGCACACAGTATTCCAAGTTGTTGTAGCCTTACCACTGTTTTGTACAACTTCAACAAGACGTCCCAACTGCTGTATTCAATGTTCTGGCCAATGAAACCAAGCATGTTGAAAGCCTTCTTCACCACTCTGTCTACCTGTGACTCCACTTTTTCAAGGAGCTATGAACCTGTACCCCTAGATCTTTTTGTTCTGTAATTCTCCCCAACACCCAACCATTAACTGAACCTGCCCTGGTTCAACCTACCAAAATGCATCACCTCGCATTTACCTAAATTAAACTCCATCTGCCATTCATCAGCCCACTGACCCAATTGCTCAAAATCCCATTGCAATCTGAGATAACTTTCTTCACTGTCCACTATGCCACCAATCTGGGTGTCATCTGCAAACTTACTAACCATGCCTCCTATATTCTCATCCAAATCATTAATATAAATGACAAATAACAGTGGACCCAGCACTGATCCCTGAGGCACACTGCTGGTCACAGGCCTCTGGTTTGAAAGCTGATTCCACAAACAATTTTAAGAGGGATTTGGATTGATTTTTGAGGATGTGAAATTACAGGGTTATGGGTGAAAAGCAAGGATGTGAAATTATGTAGATTATTCCTTCGAAGAGCCAACATGACCATGATGGGGCTGAATCTCAGCTTATAAGTTTCTCTCACACTCTTTCATAGAAATAGATTCAATGTGAATAGATTAGCAGGGAGCAAGCATGCATGTGAATCCAAGAGATTTTTTTAAAAAAGAACATATAAATATTAAAAAACCATTCCAACAAAGCGTGGGGCGTATTGGGGATCAAAAGAGATTTCATGGAAGTAAAAGGCATAGGTTAGGTGGGCACAGAGAAACACGAATGAGGAGCAGAAGTAGGCCTTTCAGCCCCTCGAGCCTGCTCACCATTCAATAAAGTGCTAACTAAGTAATAAGTGAGTACATTACATATCATCTTAAAACAAGAGGAGAATATTGCTAGTGTCGTAATAAAGGAAGAGACATTGGAGAAATTGGACAAGGTTAAAGACGGTTAAAGACAGTTAAAGAGGAGGCACTTCAAAGTTTGACAGTGTTCAAAATTGCAAAGTCACCCAATGCAGGTAGGATGTGTCTTCAGTTGCTGAAAGAAGGAAGGATGGGAACTGAGGAGGCAATAGCCAGATTCTTTCAATCCTCCTAGGATAGGGGAATGGTACCAGAGACTGTTCATCCCTGTTCCAAACAGTGGAGAGGTTTAAATCCAGCAAATACAGGCAAGTCAGTGTAACACCAGTGATAGAGAAACTTTGAGGCATTTAAATAGGACAAAATTAATTGACAAGTGGTAAAACATGTGGTGATAAAAGCAAGCACAGAACTGTGAAAGGCAAATTGTGCTTGATTAACTTAATGGGTTTTTTGATAAAGCAACATAACGGGTGGATGAAAGTAATGTGGGTTATATTATATGATGGATTTTCAAAAGGTGTTTAATAATAATCTATAAACTTGTAAGCAAAATTGAACCCTAGGGATTAAAGGGGCAGAGGATTTGTTGCTATTCAATTGGCTAATGGACAGAAAGAGAGTAGTGGTTAACAGTTGTGTACAGAAAGTATACAGTTCTGCCACTAGGGGCTGGTTTTGGAGCCACTGCATTTTCTCGCATAGATTAACCACCTGGACTTGTTATGCAGAACTTCAGTGCTTGCAGATGACACAAATGTCAGAAATGTAGGAAACCATGAGGAAGAGCTTCACAGATTTCAGGGCAACAGATGAAATGGCAGACGAAATCTAATGCAGGGTGTGAAGTGATTAATTTTGGGTAAGAGAAACAAATGGAGGTAATATCAGCTAAGTGATGCAATCTTTAAAGATAACAGGGCAAGTTGCAAAGAACTGTTAAGATGTCACACAGGATCCTTGTCTTTATAAATACTACAAAAGTGTGCAAGTTATATAATATGCAGGCTAGCCCCAGCTCTGTACTAATGCATCCATTTCGGGTGCCACACTTTCAGAAGGATGTCAAGGCCTTTCATGTGGTTCTGATGAGATTTATCTGAGTTATGTGGAGGAAGATGAAAGAATTTGGGGGCATTCTCTTTTGGGCTGAGAAGATCAAGGTGAGATTTAATAGGAATAATTATTTTGGCAAGACCAGATTTAAGGTACTTGACTAAAGAACCAGACATGAAGAAACTTTTCATTATGCAGCGAGTTGCCTTGATCTGGAACGTAATGTCTGAAAGGATGGTTACAGCAGATTCAATTATAACTTTTAAGAGAATATTGAAACAATTCTTGAAGGGGGAGGAATAGCAGGTCAATAACAAAGAGCTGGGAAGTGGGATTGATGTTGAAAGACCCTCTCAAAGCACCAGTGCAGACACAATGATCCAAACCTATGACCACTACTATCTAGAAGACGCATGGTAATACCATCTCTGCTAACCACTCACCATCCTGACTTGGAAATATATCACCATTCCTTCATTATTGCTGAGTGTAAATCCTGGAGCTCCCTCTCTAATAGCACTGTGGGCGTACCCACACCGCAGTGATTGCAGTAGTTCAAGAAGACAGCTCACCACTGCCATCCCCAAGGCAGTTAGGGATAGGCAATAAATTCTTTCTTCGTTAGTGAGGTCCAGATGAGCAAATGACTGAAAAAGAGGTACATGAATGTCTATATTTGTTTGGATCATTCAATGATTGACTCCACTTTTCTGACATTTTATTAGTTAAATAAATCAGTCGGATTCTGACCTTCAAGAGATTAGAAAGGTAAAGGCAAAATACTGCGGATGCTGGAATCTGAAACAAAAACAGAAAATCCCAGCAGGTCTGACAGCATCTGTGGAGAGAGAATAGAGCCAATGTTTCAAGTCTGGATAACTCTTCTTCAGAGATTAGGAAGGTCTCAGCTTCAGCACACAAGCTTTTCTGAGTTGGCGGAGGATAGGTATTTTTGACCTGTGAAAGCAAAAGATGATGGGGATGGAGTGGTTGATGACTTGGAAAGCTTTGAAAGTTGGGTTGATGGTTTGCTGGGGAACCAGCAGCTTTTCCACCAGGAACAACGAGACCTATCTGCTGGGTCACATCATCATGCTTTATTTTATTTGCTCTTGCTATTTAACGCTGAGATCACATTTATTCCTTATCCCTGATTATCTTGAGAAGATGCACCTTCTCTTTGAACTGCTTCCATAATGATATTAACTTGGAAGGCACACAGTACTGATCTTTCAACAATGAAGGGACAGCACTATTGATCCAAGTCACAAGGTTGTGTGACCTGGATGGACATTCGGAGCTTATGGTGTTTCCACAACATTGCTGTGCTTGTCCTTCCCATTGGAGGGTGCAAAGAAGGGAGGTAATGTTAAAGTAACCTTTGTGCGTAGCTATTGCTTCCTGTATTTATGTTATGCTGGTGGTGGAGATGATTAAGATCTATGACAGGCACTCTAATCTTTCTTTCATACAATACTGTGTTGCAGTCGACTAAACTAGGAAAGTGTCAGGCCAAATACGAATGCTAAAAGTATAATGTAAAAATGCTGGTGATCCCCTTATATATTCAGCCTATTGAGAACAAGCTGATAGCTCATAGCAAGCATTTAGCAGAGTTTTCATTGTGATTTATCTCCTCCAGCAGGGAGTTTCGTAACAATCCAGGTACCTATTGATGAAATCCGTACTAGCAGAAAGATGAATGGCACTATCAACATGCCTGGCAATGGCAATAAAATATCACAATGCAACTGGAATAATTAACGCTGAGTTGCAGTGTGATGCCATCTACATCTCGAACAGACCTATCAGGACGGTATAAATGTCATGGCTTCTCTTTTCTCTGTGCTAAGTGCATAAAACAAACTGTCATCAACAATATAAGTGCACAAATGAATACGAGCACAATATCTCTGAGTCATTACGTATCTTAATAGCTTGCACTGCCGTCATATCTTTCTGTGAAGTCCAACACTGTTATAATTTTTTGTTGATCTTTGGTAGCAGTTACCTCCCATTAGGAGGCCAAAGTATATGCAAAAAAACTTGATCTTCAGACTAACCTGACTGAAATCAGCAATAGTCCATAAGCCGTCTTGACAGCCATCATTAGAAATGGAGCCTCATGGTGGCAAAGCAGTCTGATTCTGGAAAAGACCTGGAGGAAGGTTCATAAGAAGTTCTCTCTCACTGAATTTTATCTCTTGCGGACCTGACAATACTAATTTATTGAGGATGATTTCAGAGTTTAATGTAGCCTATCTTATTCTTCAGCTACAGGATGAAGCAGGGCATTAATGGAGTTAAGGAATGGGGGTAGTGGGGGTGGGGGGAGGTAGGGATGTAAGAACAAGTGATACTGCACAACATGTGAAAGAAACACAGAAGCATTTGCCAACCTTTACCGAAATGTCAAATGAAAAATACCAGATGTGGCTGCTTGCTGAATGGGGTACCTGGCTCTGAAATGACTTAGTTCCTTTTGTTAATTGACCTACTCGCAAGCTGTTTCTCTAGCTTAAAACATTTTAGGAACATTAGTAATTTGAATGAGCAGGATCACTGGGGATAAGACCTATTGTCATACTGTTTTTGAGAAATCTGGATCAGGGACACGATGCAAAGAGGCAGATGTGTACTTTCTGATGGATGAAAATCAGAAATGAACATTTATACACACACAATGCATGTACTATTTTTAAAGCAGGCATTAGACGTGTTTACTTGAGGAGACTTACACCTACCTAAAATTAAGACAAAGAGGAATGAGGAACAAGTACACCAAGGGTGGGACTTTTCAACCTGTTCCCCCGCTTCCCAGACAGGATCTTCCAGTCCCACTGTAGATGATACTCCGTGGTGGATTTCCCAGTGGCAGGGTGGATGAGCCATGCAAAATATCATCAATTGGCAGCCAAGAGTGAGCTGTCTCTGCCGCTGGGGAACACACCCCCGGGTGGAAATCCCAGCCTAAGTGTTTGTGATTCAGCAACACGTCATTCACTACAAGAGAGTATGAGATGAAACTAGAAACAGCAATTTATGAGGCATAAAAAGCCAGAGGTTAGAGAAGAAAAGGAAGATTGGATGTAAGGTGGAACTTGTTTCTTTTATATGATGCGGACATCACTGGCAGGGGCCAGCATTCGTTTCCCATCCTTAATTCCCCTTGAACTCTCCTTACAGATGCTGCCAGACCTGTTGAGATTTTCCAGGAGTTTCTCTTTTGGTTTCAGATTCCAGCATCTGCAGTAATTTGCTTTTATCCAGTCTTGAACTGAATGGCTTGCTTGGCCATTTCAGAAGGCAGTTAAAAAAAAACAACCACATTGTTGTTGCCCTGAACTCACATTTTTGTCAAACTGAGCAAGGATGCCGGATTTCCTCTTTTTAAAGGTTATTAATGAACCAAAGGGGTTTTGCGACAGTCGATTGAAAGTTTCAGGGATCATTGTTACTGTGATGACATTCTTTTTATGAACTGAAATCTAAATTCCAGCAACTGGAGTTTTGGAACTTAGTAAGATAGAGGGTTATAGATAAGCCTAATAATCTCTAAAGTAGGGACATGTTCGGCACAACTTTGTGGACCGAAGGGCCTGTATTGTGCTGTAGTTGTTCTATGTTTCCATGTTTCTGTAACTGCTGTGGTAATTCAGGTACCTCAATGATAGTGGATAGCCCCACACTAGAGGCAAGAAGTTCCACATAGGAGGTAAGAAGTTTCACGGGTTTGATGACTTGCGTTGCAAACTCATGGATCAAAAATCGATGAATAAACACTGCTTGATATTTACATTCATGAAGAATTTTCTAAAAGGCACACTAGCTGGTACATAAAGGAACAGCTTATTCTGTAAATTCAGCTACAACCAAATTGTGTCACAGCAGACACTATTACACAGTGCAATTTTCAAAAGAGCATTTCACTCCTTTTATCACTTGGTCTTTTGTTAGAAGCTGAGATTAACGTTAACTCATATGTGCAATGGAGAATGTGATGTTAATATTGGGTTCCAGATCCTGGACATTATGTCGACTTCATTTATAAACAGGGTAAAGTGCCTTGTACTTGCTTTTAGTGCTCTTCAGAAAAAGAGGGAGAAAATTGCTAATCAGAAAAAGATACATAACAGCTTCGCCCTCCACTAAAAATCACGCAAATTTGCCATGGTCGTTTTGACAAGGTACAACAGACATCAGGGTGAGTAAAAATATTCAGTTCTTTCAATTTTATTCGAGCAAACAGCATGAGAGTTAAGAGTCCTGATCCCAATTGACAGTAAATTACCACGTGAGACCTTAGAAACCTCAGTCATTAACCCACATCCGACAACAGCTAGTCTGCATTAGTTTATGTGAGAGTACCGTGTTCCCCAACTGCAGCTCCATAGGACTGGCTTTGTAGTACAGTGATAGCAGGTGTTTATGTAAAATCAACTCAAACAACCATGCAATCAGAGTTTTATCATTGGTTTATGAAAAGCTCAATCACTGTTCATCAGACAGGGTCACAGCGCCTGGGTACCCTGCATACAAATGAATTCAGCAACAGTGTTGATCAGGATTATGGAACAGCAGCTCCCAGACAGAGACCTGCACAGACTGATGTAGTCCCAAGATACGAGGTTAATTCCCACAATTGCTGTCCATCCAGAATTCTGCATAGAAGTGGCATTTCAATAGCAGGACACAGTCAACACATAGTTAGTGTTCAGTTCCTATGCAATTACCTCCCTGCCACTGGGTTGTCACTCTGACCTGCATGTAGCCAGAGCTCAGTGATTATTACTTTCACCATCCACGAGGTTGTATATTCATGTTTGACTGGGGCATGTAATCCAGGCAGGCACTCTGCTGTACCGAGGGAATGCTGCTTTGCCAAAGTTGCCATTGTTTGGATGGGACTTTAAACCAACATCTCATTTATACCCTCGTGTGGGTACAAACCAGTAACATTCTTTTGAAAAAGAGCAGGGACACTGGGCAGCACAGTGGTTAGCACTGCTGTCTCTCAGTGCCAGGGACCTGGGTTCAATTTCCAGCTTGGGTCGCTGTCTGTGTGGAGTTTGCACATTCTCCCCATGTCTGTGTGGGTTTCCTCCGGGTGCTCCGGTTTCCTCCCACTGTCCGAAAATGCATGTGTTTGGTGCATTGGCCATGCTAAATTGACTCTTCGTGTCCCAGGATGCCTAGGGAGGGATTAGTGTGGTAAATAAGTGGGGTTACCTGGGTGGGATTGATGTTGGCACAGTCTCAATGGGCCGAATGGCCACATTCTGCACTGTAAGGATTCTATGACATTGTTTTATCCATTGGCCAACATCAACTAAAACAGATTACTTGTTATTATCACATTGTTGTCTGTGAAAGCTTGCTGTGTGTAAATGAATTGCTACATTTCCTTCATCATGCCAGTCAGGGGTATTGCATTGGTTGTAGAGTGCTTGCGATGTCCTGAGGTCGGAAAAGGTGCTTAATAAATGCAAGTCTTTATTTCCTGACAGAGGAAACCTTAGCTGCTTCTTACGTCATCAGCGATCAGCCACAGGGTTTCTGCAGTTGACCCCGATACCTCATTAACTACACCCAGATTTACAATTCAGTAACTCAGTCCAATGTATGGGGCAATCCAGTAACATTGGGCAAAATCTTTCCAAAAATTGGCAGTGTTTATTCCATTGAGAAAAAAGCCCTGATCAGAACAATGTCCTCCCCCATCACCCACCATGGAGGTCTCAGGAGCTCCCCCTCACATCAGCCCGCTCCTTCCTCCCGCCTCAACCTCAGACATCTTCCCACTGGCCCAATAGTCAGTGCTGGCACTTGCCCCACCTCCCCCCCCCCCCACCTCCCCTCCCCCGCACCTTCCCCCCCCACCGCCTTCCCCCCCACCGCCTTCCCCCCCACCGCCTTCCCCCCCACCGCCTTCCCCCCCACCGCCTTCCCCCCCACCGCCTTCCCCCCCACCGCCTTCCCCCCCACCTTCCCACTCCGTTTCTCCCACCCCATTTCTCCACCCATCTTTCTTGTCTCCACCCCCCAGAGCATTGAACCTCTTTCTCCCCCCAATAATGAGCGCCAGCACTACCCCTCCCCTCTGCACATTCTCCAGTGCCTCTCTGATAATTGTTGTGGAAATTCTCTATGCTTTTTCCAAATTTCCAATTATCACCTGGAGAAAGGCCAAGTTATTAAGGTCAGAAAAACCAGCAGGAACAGATTGCCTGAGTGTTAACACGTTTGAAAAACAATTGCTTTGGGTCTGTAAAAAGTGTTAACACTTGAGGTGTTCCAAATGTGTGTCAAAGGCAAGAAATGTTTAGAAAAAATAATACTGCAAGCTCTGAACCTTGAGTGGTCAGCACTCAGCCTTGGAATGATTTTCACTCAGAGATCAGTGGGCTACTGTTCTGAATGAGCGCCGGGAAATCTAGAGGCGCTTATGGCACCGGACTGCGTTTGAAATTGGCTAAACAACGATATAAAAAGCTAATATAGAATCCCTACAGTGCAGAAGGAGGCCATTTAGCTCATTGAGTCTATACTGAGCACAATCCCACCCAGGTCCCATTCCTGTAACCCTAGATGCTAACCTTGCTAATCCCCTAACACTAGGGTCAATTTAGCACAGTCAATCAACCTAACCTGCACATCTTTGGAGTGTGGGAGGAAACCGGAGTACCCGGAGGAAACCCACAGATGCAAGGAGAATGTGCAAACTCCACACAGAAAGTGACCCGAGGCCGGAATTGAACCTGGGACCCTGGCGCTGTGAAGCAGCAGTGCTAACCACTGTGCCACCGTGTTGCTCCTGGGTTTGCTACTTATAAATAAAACAAATGTCAAGTTAAAATAATCTCGATGGAATTGAGAAATTGCAGGGAAGATGGAGCATGCCATGCAGAAAAAGTATCTAAAACTTTCTGTTAAATTGCTGACATGTAGGTTTTAATACTGCACTGATTTTACAGCTACAGAGCTGATTAACATGAGATTGAACGGATTTCAATCTCATTTACGAGTTTGGCATGCAAATGTCCTCCCTCCCAGAATGTTCCCATCTCTCGGGCAGGACATCATGCAGGCACTACTGGTCCCTTGAAGTGTGGCTCAGGCACAACAGTGGCAAAGCAAAGAGTACTGCTCAGCACCACCTCAAGGGTGCAAAACAGCAAGTCAGCTACTGCCATAATGCAGTGGGGTAGGCGAGGCCTTGAAGGGTGCAGGGGCTTGGAGGGTGCTTGGGCTAGAGCTGATCCAGAGGTCAGGGTTGGGGCTCATGTAGCATGGGCCACTGGGTTGGGGCTCATGTAGCATGCATTCTCTCTGCCTGCTGAAAGACCTCCGAGAGGTTTTATGAGGTTGAGTTCAAATCCCACCAATGTCGCACAGGTTACCTTGTGACCTGTTTACTGGAAAGGGTCTGTGGTTTATTGTGGACATTCCAACCCAGACCCACTGACAGTTACAAGAACCAGGTCTGGCAGCTGTCACTCAAATTGAGGGAACTTGGCAAGTGTCAACATGGCTCTTCACACTGCATGCACACTGAAGTGCTTTCTACTGACACAGTGCACCCTCTTTCCAGCATGGTGGCACAGTGGTTAGCCTCACAGCACCAGGGATCCAAGTTTGATTCTGGCTTGGATCACTGTGTGTAAAGTCTGCACATTCTCCCCTTGTCTATGTGGATTTCCTCCCATAGACTGAAACGTGCTGGTTAGATGCATTGGCAGTGCTAAACTCTCCCTCAGTGTAGCTGAACAGGTGCCGGAGTCTGGCGACTGGGGGAATTTCACAGTAACTTCATTGCAGTGTTAATGTAAGCCTACTTGTGACACTAATAAATAAACTGAGGGTCTCATTAACATCATACCAGGGTGATGGGCCTGGGTTGGCTGTGTCAGCAAATGATTTGCCCAGGCAGGATGGAGATGATGACTCACTGTGACACACGCTGTGATGCTGCCCGGGTGCTGCAGAAGTCTGAATCCTGCCTGTCTTCTGACTACACACATCTGAGTGAGGTTCAGGGGCACCATTGTCCAGCCCGCTGCTCTGGAGGTCAGGGTGGGTGGGAGAGGGGCTGGGCATAGGGTTAAATGTGTAAAGGGGCTGACATTCCAAGTTGTTGGTTCACGTGGGTCACCTTGGCCCTCACTGTTGGGATGGCTTTGGGGCTGGTACAAGATGCTGAGGTCAAAAATAGAGGAATTGTGTCTTTGAGGTGCAATATTCTTTAATGCTGCTGATTTACAGTGTCAATAAGCCCACCCCTAACCATGGTGTCTGCCTTTCCCCTTGTCCACTTGGTGCCCCTACATCTTCTTAACCTTGTGTGGCTGGTGCTACATCTAGGTGACCCCCAGGGTGCACATTGGAGGTGAGGCAGCCTGCTGTGTTCCACATCCTGTGAGCCCATGGCAGGTGTCCTATGGAGTGCTGGGACCTTGTGGGGGGGAGCGCAGCTGGCAGATTTTTGGTGCTACAGGTGTAACACTGCCACCCTGTTAGCCCGCAGCCCGTGAGATAGTACCCATATCAGGAAAGGGGCATTCAGATGGGCTGGGGATGGCCAGAGTCTGTAGTTGGGAGACCTTAGAACAGCCTCCAGCACTTCCTCTTCCCTCGGGATGCCTGTGTGAAGCCCCTGGACACTACATAGGATGGAGAGTAGCTGGACTGAGCTTCAAAGCCTTGGTTCACCTGGTGCTGCCATTCTTGGAGGTCCAAAATTGTTTGCACCATGGTGTGTGAGTCCCAGCAATACCCCTCTGAGTCTGGACTAAGCTCTGCAGACTGTGCAATTGCTCGCTGTGTCTCAAGCATGCTCCTGAGGCTCTCAGCCATGGTCGTCAGTGACTCGGCCTTGATCCCTGCCATCCATGGCTACCAATTCCAAAGTAAGAAGTCTCACAACACCAGGTTAAAGTCCAACAGGTTTATTTGATAGTAAACCCACAATCTGTGGGTTAGCTTGTGGGTTTACTATCAAATAAACTGGTTGGACTTTAACCTGGTGTTGTGAGACTTCTTACTGTTATTACACCAATCCAATGCCGGCATCTCCACATCACAACTACAATTCTACCCCACGCTCTCCACTGTGGCTGCCACCCTTGCAGTGTTGGCCTGGGTGCTATGCAATTCCAGCAATATCTTCTGTGTCTGAAGGCTGTGGGACTCCTCCAAATGGACTCGCAGTTGCCAGAATGTTGCTAACATTCCCTCTGGCGTTTCCCGGCTCTGCCTTTGATTCTCTGACAGCTTTTGAGCGAACCTTTTCCAGCAGCTCAAATCTGGCTGGGGACCAGCTGTCTCTTGACTCTGGTGCCCCTCAGTGACCCTGGAGCCTGTCTGCTAATTCCACCCACCGGGGTGTTGTGTCTCTACGCGGGTGGATGGTGCGGGAGATGCCTGTGATACCAGGTCGGTGTCTTCCTCGGAGCCTGCCACCCAGGTGGCGGCATGTGCTGCGGGGGTTGCAGGGGGGCATTGACTCCTGAGGGCTCGGTCTCATCAGGTGTTGCTCCTACATGACAAGACCCAAAGTTCAGTGCAAGGGAGGGACAAGTGTCTGGGCAGCTTGGAACTTACTTGAGACAGATCCCGTGGACAAAGGTTCTTTGGATCCTCTCTCCTGTGGTGCAGCCCAATCTCACAGGCACTCGCAGCTCTCTCGTAAGAGCTCTCGGGAGACAATCGCGTGTTCCTGGAAGGGGGTCAGGAGACGCTATTCAGGAACTCCCCCACCTGTCTTCTCATGCTGCCTTCTACTATAGGTCATCTTCTCCTACTGGGACAAAAGGGAATAATTAAGAGCCCGAAGGCTGGAGGACTCGGGGGAGTTTTGGGGGAGGGGTGCAAACAGATAACATTTGTCAGTACCGTGCCTCAGCAGGCAGGGGTTGTGACAAGGAGTGCCAGAGGGATGCTGGGAGGCCGTGAGGTGTCAGGAAGTGGATTGATGTCGCCGTTCCCAGTGTGACAGACAGGACTGATGCCAGGGTGTGAGAGATGGACACTCATCCTTGCAGACCAAATGAGGTCATTCATTTTCTTGCAGCACTGGGCGCCAGTTCTCAATGTTAGGTTGTGGGTTGTAACTGCTGCAATCACCGCAGGCCACATTCGCTTCCCTCGATGGCCACTTCTCTGCTGCATCCAGAAACCTTCTGAGATCTGCCTCTATGAAGCATTGAGCTGTTCTCTGTACTGCCATCCTCCTGATGTGACTGGCTGTGAGTGCAGAGGGAGCGTTTAAATGCAGCTCCCCTTTGTTAATAGTGCACAGCTGCAAGCCAGTTCAGGTGAGTCACACGCCTGGGGGCTCCATACCATTCTGTTTCATGTGAGACCTCAGTGTGGGACAAATACTGTCCTTCCACCCCTTCTCCCCGTTATGCGAGGATGGAGAATTTGGCGCTAGCCAAATCTTCCTTCACTGCTGTAGGATTAGAGAATCCTGCTGGTGTGAATGGCCAGAAAATTGTAGGCTTAGTCATATTTTGGAAAAATGGCAGCCAGAGTTTCTTGGTTTCACTAACATGCAAATGCTGTACTCAAAGAATCACATGATTGAAGATTTCCCTCTGTAAAGGGACAGTTCTTCCCAACTCATCTTGTGTCATTCAACTTAGTAAAATAGTATATTTGACTTGGTCCCAAAAAGCATCTACAGTAAGGGAACACAAGCTGTTGGAAAATATATTCTGAGCATACTGTAACATGGCCTTGTTGAAATGTTACGAGCAAGTTCCCGAACAGAACAGCAATGCAGAGGAATAGACGTAAAGCTTCAGGCCCACAGAGGCTCTCCTTTCATCGGAACATAAATCCAGGCACCCAGGAGTAAGTGGAATTTTCATTTCAGAGCGGACAACATCGAAGACTATTGCAGTTACCTTCCACAGCTCTGAAGCATGCACTATGCCCTCCTTGTAAAATGAACTCGAGTGATCCACAGTTTCTGATTGACAAGTGTACCTCAGCAACACAACAGAGTTGCTGTAGTTAATAAAGAAACACCTTTCTGTTATATGGCACCTTACCACATATTTAGAATGGCCCCCAGTGCTTCACAGTCTATGGATTATTTTTGCAACAAAGTTACTGTTTTGAAAAGAAAATCAATTTAAACCAGCATATAAACAAAGGGAATAAGGAGGAGAAGGCCCCTTGTTCCCCTGAACCTACGCTGGCATTCACTAAGATCATGGCTGATCTGATTGGAACCTTAATCTATATTTCTGTTACTCCTGACAATCTTCCACCCCCCTTGTTGATCAAGAATCTATGTAGCTTTCCACAAAATTTTTCGGAGATTTTATTTCCACTGCCTTGAGTTCCAGAGACTCAAGATACTTTCACAGAAGCAATCTCTCCTCATCTCTGTCTTAAATGAGCGACCCCTTATTTTTAAACAATGACCCACACCCACCCCAGTTCTGGATTCTCCAGCAAGAGAACATATCCACTCTACATCCATCCTGTCATCATCCCTTAGAATTTCAATCAAGTTGCCTCTTTCTCTTCTAAACTTGAATGCAGTATTGCACTCCCTCCATTGGGAACTCATCTCCCTTTCTCCAGTGTTGGATTGAGAAAGTAAATGATTGCAAGTTTCTGACGAAACTGTTTCTTCTGCAAAACACAAAATGTGTGAACTTCAGATCCAAACAATGACATCTGATTTTAAAAAGATGACACTGTGGGACCCCGACTGGGTTATTACATTTCCTGCACTCTCTTGGAATGTGTGTGGAATTTGGTTCTTCCATCCTGCCCAGGTTTTCTTATTCAGATGTTCATGTCATCTTCCCTTTCCTAATTTAGTCCTGCACTGGAAAATTTTTCCAAACTCGTTTCTAATCTACAGAAAGTAAAATACCAGCGATGGACTGCTTGAAAACAAAGCAGGGAAAGGGTGGGAACCCCACTGTGTCATCGGGGAAGGGGTGGGGAAAATCTCAGAACGAGATCTCGCCGCCGAGATTCCCATTCCCGTGGTCTCACGGAATTTTTGCCATGTGAACACTCACTGAAAATCACCCCCCATAAAATAATTTGCAGCACAGAAGGAGGCCAATCCACCCAACTAGTACATGCCATCTCCCTGGCAGGAGAAGATTGCAGAGGTATGGTGGACAAGGCCCTGGAGGGATTTGAAAATGAGGATGAGAATTTTAAAATAAAAACTTTGCTTGATGCTGAGCCAATGTAGCTCAGCCAATGATAGCGAAATGGGACTTGTTGCAAGTTAAGCCATGGACAACAGAGCTGTTGATGACCTCAAGTTTTCAGGGAATGTAGAATCATAAAATCCCTACTGTGGGGAAGGAGGCTATTCGGCCCATTGAGTCTGGACTGACTGTCTGATGGAGTATCTTACCCAGGCCCACCACCAGCCCTATCCTCATAATCCTACACATTTATCCTATTAATCCCCCTAACTCACGTCTCTGGATACTAAGGGTTAATTTACCATGGCCAACCTGCCTAACCTGCACAATTTTTGACTGTAGGAGGAAATCGGAGCACCTGGAGGAAACCCATACAAACACAGAGGTGGCAAACTCCACACAGAGTTATCCAATGCCTAGAATTGAACCCTGGTCCCTGACGCTGTGAGGCACTGTGCCACCATACTGCCCTGTAAGAGATAATGTGGGAGATACCTCGGCTTTGTAATTGTCAAGTTTAGAAGCATACCTGAGGTTCTCTATAGCTGCTGAGTTGAGATGGATGAAATTACAGAAGTGGAAATGGGTGGTCTTATTCATGGCACAAATATAATGTTGGAATTTTATCTCAAGGTCAAATGTGACACCATAAATATTTAGAATGGCAGTGACATAGGCTTAAATGGATCAGCTGTATTCCATCTGTCTGCTTGACTTTCTCTTACTGTTCAGGCAAACATTTTTATAAATGATTTGATGGACCTCTTAAATTGATGCATTCTGATAAGCTCCCTCCCACTGACCCCTACACTGATCCAGGACTGCCAAGTTCAACATTCCATCTGTTGGTTCAGGCCCAGATTTGTGTTCTTGTGTTGGGTAGACAGTTAAGAAATTTCTCTGTTTGCAGCACCTGCTTCTGGAGGAAGTCCTAGAATAGCGATTTCTTCATTCTGGGGCAGAAGGTGTGGAATGGTATTGGTTCTGCTGCTCCTGGGGACATGTTGGAGGCAGCCAGAGGGGCTGCCAAGTGCCAAGGCTGACTGGTCAAAAGACCTGCTGTTTCTTTGTCCCAGTTGTTTGCTTATATTTTAGGTTGTCGATCCTTCAAATTCCCACCCATTCGCCATGTCTCATCTATGGCAAATCATGGTCCTCCTCATCCCCAATGGCCCCTCACACACTCCATGCCAGCTTGACGACAACTCATGCCAATCCATATCAACACACTCATCGCCATGATCCTTCATGGTCTCTATGCTAACTCACTCACTATCTCGATCTGGAACAGAATTTAAGTTGAGATTAAATAAAGATGTAAATATCCATTATAAGCTTCACCATAATAAAAATGTTCCAATTCAAGAAAACCCATTCAAAACTTCGGCACCTCCTCAAGTGTTTGAATCTTTATAAAAACAAACAAGCTCTAATCTATAGTCCCACATCAAAGTCAACTAATGCTTTAATAACACCTCTAAACTGTCAATCAAACAGGCAGGCTTTTTTTTATTTTTAAAGGGCTGGGGATTTAAATAACTTCACGTCATGACAGTTTTGCAGATCTTTTCACCCTTCAGCAATACTTACATCTATTCTAACATTGTTCTCACACTGCAGGTTAAGCTCCTTGCAACAATGAAATGAGGCCTGTTTGAACTCGAATACTGAATTCGAATGATCCTGCCACGTTGGGTTTCCTCAGTGTGAGCCACACCTCTCCTAGCACCGAAAATGGGATCTGCTGAAAACGGGGTTGAAATTTCCACACCTAGGTCCTGCCTGTCATTTTGGAAGCTCTGTGGAGTCTCTGCACAAATGGGGGTACCAGTTGAGATCAGTTGACACAGGAAAGACAGAAGGTCAAGTCCACAGCCCTGCAAATGGCCCATTGCCAGAGTAAAGCATTTTGCCAGTTGAGATTCTACTATTGTTGTGCTTTGTTATTGTTGCCTGAGGTGAGACCCCTTCTCCCCTATATTCATCACCTCTTGGGATTTTAGGTTGTGAAAAGATCATTTCAAGGATATGAAGATGTTAGTTGCCCAGCAACAAGGAACAGCCCACATCTACTTACTTGCAACTAGCTGAGGAGCCATCCATGAATGCAATTTCCTTTTTAATAATGAGGAATGTCAACTCATTTAATTAAAATTTCCCTCGTTTACTTTGAACTGGATTCCATGTTAAGTTTTGGCACATAAGTGGCTGTTCCAAGCAGAAAAGCCACGAGGTCTGTCGCTTAGCATAATACTCTGCACCTAGTCAGGTTCTGAAACCAAATCCCTAACAATGAGGATTTCTTTTGAATACCGAGAGCTGATGTAAAGCAGTTCCTATTTGCTGAGCGATCAAAGCAAAATTCAGCAATAGCTTTTGTGTCAGAAATTGGATGTGAGCAACCAGTATATTTTACAGATTCCAACCTCACAGAAGCTATACATTTGCGATTAGTCACTGTTATATATTTGGGCTGGCAAGAAAATTGTCATTCTACTGAGTCCGTGATGCCAGTACAAAACTGGTAATTCATGCAAGAGAATCGGAAAGGATTATTTCGAAGGAGCAAACCCTGCTGATATTTTCCTATCATCGAAGGCTTATTAATGTCTCTGTGCTAAAGTATGGGCAAATTACTTACCTTCCAATGTTAGTGCAGCTCAGTAGGCATAACAAATTCAAAGCCCACTCCAACACTTGAGCAGACAACATTCATTGCAATCCTGAGGATGTGGTGTTTTTGCAGATGTATTTTGACTTGAAATCAAAGCCTCTTACATGGATATTAAATATGTCACTATCTAAAAAAGCAGAGTTGTCCTGGACAACAATTACCCTCAGCTAGGATGTCATTTGTCCATCTCGAGAGATGAGGCACTGTGTCCGGAGTGTATGTCACTTCTGGGTTGGACGTTGTGTGTCATGGCTGTAGAGAGAGATGCATGTGTGGCAATTCCTTCTCACAGCTGGCGCAGATGAAAGGTGTTGGCCCAAGATTGACTTTACTCCTTCTGACAGGTTCTCTTTTCCAGCATCTGGTCACTTCCTTTGTCCTGTGTTAATTCCACACCCTTCCTGACAGCTGGAGTGGGAATTATTGGCCCATCCTGCTGGGGAAATCTTCTGGTTCTGCTGAAGGTGGCTCAGTGGCACAGTCGTTAGCATTGCTGCCTCACAATGCTAGAGACCTGGGTTCAATTCTGAGCTTGGGTCACTGTCTGTGTGGACTTTGCAAATTCTCCCCGTGTCTGCATGAGTTTCCTCCAGGTGCTCCAGTTTGCTCTCGCAGTCTGAAAGATGTGCTGATTAGGTGGATTGACGATGCTAAATTCTCCCTCAGTGTACCCGAACAGACACCGGAATGTGGCGACTCAGGGATTTTGACAGTAACTTCATTGCAGTGTTAATGTAAACCTACTTGTGACTAATAATAAATAAACTTTGAAGTCAACTCCCGCAGCAGGTTCTCCAATGGTGGGGTGTGTGAGCCATGCAAATGCTGTAGACTTTAATAAGACAACCAATGGCCAACAGCAAACCACTTGTCTTGTGGGAAAACCATCAGATCTGCAAGCAGGTAGACAAGCCTCATTTGAGTTGTCAAAAGTGTACTATACCAGCATGGTGGAAAATATACCAAAGGGAGTTGGTGCCCGGGCGCAGACCTGCTTTACCCACGCCTTGACCCTGAAAGCATCTGATATTACTCCAATGTAACTAATTGAACGGTGCATGTTCTCACAGAAAGAAGAGATTACATTTGGCAATTCAGGCCAATAACTTATCTTCCACAGCTGCTTATCTCTGCTAACAAGATCAAAAGCTGTGGTGAGATCTATAAAAACAATACTGTCCACAGCGCTTCTCCTGTGGCAGCCCAAGGGAGAAAATTGTGTCTACTGTTGATCTGTCAGCTTTGAAGCCATACTGAAACTCATTGTAGATGCATGAAACCAGAGTCCGCAATCTGATCAAACTCTTATCCACAACACTTAACAAGGAGAAGCCTCAATAATTACTTCCGTAACTACAATTCCCTTGTTTTTTGTACAAGATGGCTATATTTGCATCACACGCCTTGAGGCATAAGTTTTTCCTTCCAGTAGAGACACAAAAATCAATGGAGGTATCACAGCTGTGCTGGTCTTCCCTCTTTTGATGATTTCAGATAGGAGTCCATTGATTCCTGGGGTTTTAACACCTACAAGATGGTCAGTGACCTTGTTGAACTTTAATGAGTTTGCAATCCAGTTCCTCCATTATAGTAAAGTCTGGAGTGGTGCGGAGAGTTTCTTTAGTGACAATATTCTCCACTGCATAGAACTCAAGGTAATTCTCCAGCTACTTTCCATCTGGGCGTGGGCCCAGTGATAATCATGTTTATCTTTGTCTTCAAAGACTCAGTGTTGCTGGTCCTGTTGCTTTCTTGATTCCTCCATATACCCCTCTAATATCCCTGGATTCAGCAGCAGACTGGATGTTGTCGCACAATTTTAGTAAGTATTGAATGGCGCAGTGCTGAATCTGACAGCACTGAGACCAGATAGATTTTATGGTTGATTGGGACACTCCTCTTGGTTGGCAGTAACTAGCTTCAGTTCAGTCCAGTAAGCCTTGAACCAGTCAGCACTCTTATCTCTTTTCCTGTGTGCAGTGAATGCAGAATGAGAGATGGTGCTAGGCAGGTGACCCCACTTTGACATTGCAGTTTGGCCTTGGCTTTCGCTGTCTGAAAGATCCTGACTGAGGATGCTAAGGAAATCCTGACCCCTTTCTGGGTCACTGGTATGGCAAGTATTGATCTGAGGATGACCTTTTTTCTTGGCGTGGTTTGGCTTCTGTGACTGAAGCCTGACCCTTCTACACAGCAGTAAGCCATCAATCAGAATGTGATATCTGTGAGTGATGAGGAAACTGTTGAGGCGCTATATCTGGTGATGAGAGCTTGTGATGCCAGTGGCGTGATCTCGGATGTCTCCAGGACATGTTGTGGCAAGGCTGTTTGGAAGCAGCTGTTCACCACTGAGCCCACAGTGACAGCATAGCAACTAACAGCACCAAAAAAATGACAACCATTCACTGAAGTGTTGATTACCGAGTAATAATTTTGTACAAAAATGGTTAGCTCATAGAGTTGAATCATAGAAGCTTACAGAGCATAAAGAGGCCATTTGGTCCAATGACCATGCCCTGACAACAATCCTACCCAGGCCTTTTCCCCACAACCCCAGGTAAATACGTGGGGTTATGGGGAAAGGACCTAGGTAGGATTGCTGTCACCCCGCTAGTCTCCCTGACACTAAGGGGCAATTTAGCATGGTCAATCAGTCTAACCTGCACATCTTTGAATTGTGAGAGAAAACAGGAGGAAACCCACGCAGACACGGGGAGAACATGCAAAACTCCACGTTGACAGTCACCCAAGGCTGGAATTGAACCTGGGTCCTTGGCGCTAAGAGGCAGTAGTGCTAAACACCGTGCAAATTCGTCTGTAAAACAAAAGCAATTTGTTATGTCCAAATTGAGATATGTGAGAGTGTTTTTCTTTTATTTATTTATACGACATACGTGTCACTGGTAAGGCCAGCATTTATCGCCCACCCCTAATTGCCTTTCTGAGGACGCTGGTGGGTCCACTGCATGAGTATAACTGAATGACTTCCTCGGCCATTTCAGAAGGCACTTCAGAGTCAACCACATTGCTGTGGATCTGAAAGCACATCGACCAGACCTAATTCCTTCCCCTAAAGGAATGAACCTGATAGCTTTTTACAACTATCCGGGAATTTTATTGTCACCATTTCTGATGCCAGATTTTCTTAAAATTTTTTACTCCTTTCTTAAAGTTACAAAGCTGCTCTGCAGAATGAACCAAGCAAGCCTTAATTCATCTCCTTGCTTGCTCCAAAAAGCAATTCATATTGAATCCGATTCATGGTCCCACAAGAGAGACATACAAGGTCTAAGCTGACAAGAAAAGGCATTGCATCTGACCTTAGACTTGTTTCTAGATCTATTCAACTAATTGAACCTATACTCTTTTTTTAATTATTCATTCGTGGACATGGGCGTCGCTGGCTGGCCAGCATTTATTGCCCATCCCAGTTGCCCTTGAAGGGTGGTTGTGAGCTGTCGTCTTAAATTGCTGCAGTCCATATGCTGTGGGTTGAGCCACAATGCAATTAGGGGGGGTATTTCAGGATTTTGACCCAGCAACTGCAAAGGAACGGCTATATATTTCTAAATCAGGATGGTGAGTGGCTTGAAGGGGAACTTGGCAGATGGTGGGGGGGTGCTCCAATTTATCTGCTTCCAGATAAATTGTCCTTCCAGATGGAAGTGGTCGATGTATTTGTAAGGTGCTGTCTAAAGATTTTTGGTGAATTGCTTTTGGTAAATTGCATTCTGCAATTGGCAAAGTGAGATTTGAACTTGTGTGTCTAAAATTGTAATCCTAGGCTGCGAGTTCAGTAATCACTATGCCACCATACTCTAGCAGATGTGCTTAGGAGCTGTGTCAATACAAGCATATGTATTTTTGCCCTTTAAGTAAAGGGCTTTTGATGTGTATGATTGTGAATGTACTGGCCAGCCTCGAACTGAGTCACACAAAGCAGGAAGATCCCAAGGTCAATGCCCACACCCTTTTGAATGGCTAATTTCAAATTGGTCTGAGACATATTATTGAGGCAGAATAAATGGAGCTCTGTGCTAAAGCTGACTGTCCTTTTCTTGAACTGAAGGAGTTGATGTTGACACTGCATCCATCAGTCTTCCTCTCCCCAGCACTCTCAGCCCTTCCGCACCCAGAAACATGGCTTGAGATATATCCTCTTTATAGAAGACATGTTTGTTTAGCTACACAGCCTGTTAACAGAGGGCCATGTAGCAGAGACAAAGTAGCAGACTGATCCTAAATTTCTGTGCTGAATGAATACCCTCAAAGCCTGATTGATACCAGTTCCCAGCTACCTGCTTGGAGTCATCCTGTTCATGCATTCAAATATCTGCTTGGAACCTTTTAGGAAAAAGAGAAATAAATCCCTAAATAGAACTAAAAAGCTATGGAGAATGTGTGCTCTGTTGGAAGCTGCGGGACAGAGTGAGCTATGCTGAAATTGTCTTCACTCACAATGGAGTAGAAATAGAGGCCTGAAAGGGGAAGTCAGCTGGAACTTCCTGATACCAACTCCTTTTATGGAAATTAAGTGTTTGGGCTGTGATGATATTGTGCTATCGATATATTTTATGCTTAAGGCGACTATTTAAAATTGCTGTAGGCAGTGACTGATAAACATGCAGCTCAGATGCTGGGAAAGCAGGATAATTACTCTCATTTTAGCCATGTGGTGTTTATTTAGGGGAGAGCTAATGGATTTTTGTTTATAGATGAAAACATCCTCTGGGATTTTTTGATTAAAGAAATGGAAGCTAAGCTTTTTGTTAAGGTTTAGGTTCGTGTGATAATATGATTATTGTGAGGAGCTAGGTAGTAGCAGGGAGAGACACAGCTTTCTGTTCAGTTTCTGACTGGGCATGTTTAACAATAGAAATCTGCAAGCTGCTCAGAAAATCAAATCCTCTCTAAAGTTTCAATGCTGTTAATGTAATTTCTAACAAGTATGAGTGGTACTGCTAACTGTATTTAATGAAGCCTGGTGGCACAGTGGTTAGTATTGCTGCCTCACAGTGCCAGAGGTCTGGGTTCGAATCGAACCCAGCTTGGGTCACTATCTGTGCGGAGTCTGCACATTCTCCCCATGTCTACGTGGGTTTCCTCCGCGTACTCTGGTTTCCTCCCACAATCTGAAAGATGTGCTGGTTAGGTGCATCGGCCACGCTAAATTCACCCTTAGTGTACCCAAACAGGTGCCAGAGTGTGGTGACTAGGGAATTTTCACAGTAACTTCTTTGCAATGTTAGTGTAAGCCTACTTGTGACTAATAAATAAACTTTAACTGAGCCTAAGAGGAATGTTGCTTATGGGCAGCATGGTGACTCAGTGGTTAGCTTTGCTGCCTCACAGCGCCAGGGACCCAGGTTCGATACCTGGCTTGCGTCACCATCTGTGTGGAGTTTGCACATTCTTCCCTTGTCTGCATAGATTTCCTCTGGGGTGCTCTGACTTCCTCCCACAGTCCAAAGGTGTGGGTTAGGTGGATTGACAATGCTAAATCACGCCTTCGTGTCGGGGGGGGCTAGCTAGGATAAATGCACGGGGTTATGGGGATAGGGCCTAGGTGGGATTGTGATTGGTGCAGACTCGATGGGCCGAATGGTCTCCTTCTGCACTGTATGATTCTATGTGGAACTGAAATTGTGATAAGTTTGAGTTTTTAACTATTGTCTGACCGTTAAGAGTTGGGCTGCTCCATTTTTTTATGTGTTATATTTAAATTGTGTCATGCAAAAAGCTTGTTTTGATAAAAGATCCCTAATTTGTTAGTAGAACTACTCCTGGAGAGAAGCATCCTATTCTCATATCTATGCAAAAAGTAGAATTGTTGCAGTCTAGTTGGGCTTCATAATATACATTGGGGTTCAGGTCAAGGACCCTAAAACGGCATAGCTTAAAAATGTGATTATGTTCGTCCGTGATGCATCCACAGTCAAATAGGTGGCTGGTGCTCCTTACCTGGACCCATGCCTGGGCCTCATACCCAGGCCTGTGGAACCTTGTCGCAGTATGAGCTTGGAGCAAAAAATCTGACTGTTTCAAAAGGCATACAACACAATGCACATGGTTTGCTGCTTGCACCAGCCTAATAAAGGCGCAGGTACATTATTGATGGGCTGCAAAGTAAAGGAAATTACAGCACATTTTGACAAACTACGTGTAAATAATTTAATTCAGATAATATATTTTAGCATATTTCCCAGACCGTTAATGGGAGAGAGAATTTGGGTGCAATTTCTTTTCTCATCAAGATGAGTGATGATAATGCTCAGGAACTGAATGCAGACCCTGGAGACAATGAACCTGCCTGCTGCTGCTATTCACTCTGCAATTCTTAAAGGAGCACAATAGCTTCTTTAGCTGAATTAGTAGCTTTCAGCTAATAGAGAACTCACTAGTCTGTAATTCACACAGTGGGACGGGTTGCCTGACTGCACGGCATCGCTCTGCACAAATGTTTAATGCGCTCGCATCAAATTCATCCCTGTGGCCATTTTCAGGTTCATGCGTGTGTTAATATATCACTGAGGGGAGTTCAGCATGAATGTGTTAAGTATTTCACAAAGAACAGAGGCAGTTGGAAAACAGACTCCCGCGTTTTCAAATAAGAGAGCGAACTGTCACCATTTCATTTTTCTGTCCATCCAAATTATTTTCTTCTTTTCAGCTCAATCTCCATGCCCAATTGAGTGGACAGCCAGATAATCTATTCCCAGACCTCTTTTCAAAAAAAAGCACACAATCTCCAACAGGGCAACGTTTGTGGATGATGAAAGTGGAGCGGGTGTCACAAATTGAATTATCTGTAAATCCCCCCACCACCTCTTCCCCCACCCGCCCTCCATCCTCGACTCTACCCTGGCATCTCCACCCACATGGTCCAGTTGAGCTCAGGCAGTCAGCTTTGTGACTTTGAGCTCACGTCCTTCTACACTTCGTTCAATGGTTTCTGATGTTCCAGACAGGGGAACGGGGTGCAAACCGAACACTTTTATTTTCCTTTCCGCCTGTCTATAAGCAGATGTGTTTTAGTTTACGAAATAGGCCGTGGCATCATCCCCCAACCTCTCTGTTTGTGAAATCAGTTTTGAAGCAAACCGTCTTCAGGATTAAATCAGCTGAATCGTTTATTCATATATTCAAACCCAGGGGATGGTCATTGCAACTACAAGCATGCACACAAGAAGGACAAAGTCAAGAAAGACAAAGGTTTCATAACTAGGAAAAGCTTGAAACAAAAGTAGGGATATTAATTCACTTGAATGTTAGCGTCCCGAGTGTAAGATTCCAGTGAGACTTCTTTTCATGTAAGAGTCAAAGTTCAGGCAGGTTAAGCTCACTGACAGCAAAAGTTGCTGAAATCCTTCAAAGTTAGTGATGAGGCAGCAAGGGGAGGTACACAGAGGGTTGGTCCACCTGCAGGCAATGGCAGAAATCTTGCACAGAATCAGGCTTTGAGGAGATTTAAACTTGAGACAGGCTTTGTTATCAGCCTGGATTCCTACTTTGGTGTTGACAGGTTGGATGTTAACGATCGATTGACCTGGAGTCCACAAATGTAACATTGAAAATTTACAGAGGTCAAAAGAACTTAGGTCATGTGGTGTTGCCCATTGATGAATCAGTTTCAGTTTAACTCAGTTTCTATGGGAGGAATCGTCCCTTCCTGCTGTCGGGGGTTACATGGTAGCATAGTGGTTAACACTGCTGTCGGACCTGAGTTCGATTTCCAGCTTGCATATCTGCGTGGGTTTCCTTCAGGTGCTTCGATTTCCTCCCAGAGACATGCTAGTTAGGTGCATTGGCCGTGCTAAATTCTTCCTCAGTATACCCAAACAGGTGCCAGAGTGAGGCGACTAGGGGATTTTCACAGCAACTTCATTGCAGTGTTAATGTAAGCCTACTTGTGACTAATGAATAAACCTTTCAGTAGGGTTTGTATTGGACGAAACCAGAATATATGGGGGGGATCAAAAAATCCCTTTCCCAACATTGGGAAATTGAGTCAGGATCTTCCCATCCCGATGTTCATGGTGAGCCAGGTTCTTCGCTGAAGCTCAGTTGGAACCCGTTTTGCATTTTTGTGCTCATTAAAAGCCCGACAGACTGGAATCGTGATAAATCCCTGACCAATCCAGTGGGAATTTTCACCGTTCAGCACATACCGCAGGACTACACCAGGCTAGGGAGAATGTTAAAACACTTAGCTTGCAATAAAAGCTGGTTGCACCATTGGAACTGACTGCAGGTATAGTGCACGCAAAGACACAAAGTGGGGGGAGGTCTGCAGGAGCTGAAGTGAGGCAGTGGAGTAGATTGTACGCAGAAAAGGGAGTGTTGAAAGGAGAAGTGGGGTTGTGTTGGTGGAGTGAATGGGGAGGGAGTGAAGAGGAATGGGAAGGGAGGGGAAGGAGGGGTGAAGGGGAATGGGGAGGGAGAAGTGAAGGGGAATGGGGAGGAGGAAGTGAAGGGGAATAGGGAGGGAGGAGTGAAGAGGAACGGAGAGGAAGGAGTGAAGGGGAGTGAGGAGAGAGGAAGAAGTGAAGGGGATGGGGAGGGAAGAGTAAAGGGAAAGGAGGAAGGAGTGAAAGGGAATGGGGGGAGACGGAGGAGTGAAGGGGAGTAAGCCATTCAGCCCATCGAGCCTGTTCTACCATTCCATATGATGACTGCTCACTTCAATGTCTTTTTTCCACACTATCTCCATATCCCTTTGTGATTGGTATTTAGAAATCTGTCAATCTCTGCTTTAAACATACTCAGCGACTGAGCCTTCATAGCACTCTGTGGTAGAGAATTTCAAAGATTCCCAATTCTCTGATTTAAAAAATTCTCTTTCTTTCACCTTGGCCCTAAGTGGCTTGTCCCTTATTTTGGAATTTTTGTTTGCGGTCCTAGACCTAGGGAAACATACTGGATGAGATTCTTCGGCTTCCCAGCCGCAGGAGGTGGTGCGTTGTTTGCTAACAGCAGGATTCTCTGCTCCCACTATTATCAATGGGAATTCCCATTGACATCACCCCATGTTGGCGGGAAACCCATTGCTGGGGGTGTGCTGCCAGTAGGCCTGGTGAATCCTGCTGGTGTGAACAGCCAGAGAATTCTAGCCCTTACCTCCATTTATTCTGTCTATCCCTTTTATGCATTTGGCAGATTTCAATGAGATCACCTCCTGTTATTCGAAACTCTCGTGATTACAGGCCCAATTTCCCCAATCTCTCTTCATAGGACAGTCCCATTATCCCAGGAAGAAATCTGGTGAATCTTCCTAAGGTAAGACCAAAGCTATACACTATACTCCAAGCACAGGCTAACCAAGCTCCTATACAATTGAAGCATTAATTCGCTATTCCTCTACTCAAATCCTCTTGTGATAAATGCTCACATACCATTAACCTTCTTAATTGCTTGCTGCACCTGCATGTTAGCTTTTGGTGACTAATTGATGAGAACCTCATCCTTTTGTGCATCTATACTCTAATCTCTTACCATTTAAGAACTAATCTGTACATCTGTTCCTCCTACCAAAGTGGAAACACTCACTTTTTTTTAATAATATATTCCATCTGCCTGTTCCTGCCCACTCACTGCCTGGGATTTCCTGCTTTGGGCTGAACTCCTGTGGTGGGGGTGGGGAGTGAGAGTATTCCCTGCTGCTAAGCCCAGTTGGAAATCGTGCCGATTTGCACAATGCTGGGTTCATTAATTATGTAGCGGGTGGGGGGGGGGGGGGGAGTGGGGGGGCTGTTCCTTGCATTTTATGTGGTGAGGCAGGCAGGATGCCTCATACTCTGCTGTCGTATCTGGGCGCCATATTGGAAAGATGCTGGACAGCTGCGGCTTGAGAATCTACGTCCTGGAGCTACCTGAAGCTCGAGAGTCCACATGAGATGCTTCACCTACCCACTGCTACTTGCGATCTTCCAGCGTCCCCCATCTCTTCAACTCTCTGCCATCTGTCCAGATCCATCCAGGTAAATCCTGAATTTGCGCATCATGTTGGGCCGGATTGGTTCGTTGGTGCTGATGTGAAATCGCGGGGGGAGGAGGAGGGGGCTTATGGTTGGACACTGGGGCGAGAATTCCGGTTGGGGATTCATTTCCATCCCAACAGTAGGGTGCAAAAGGTCTTCCTGATGCCATTACCCTGCCGCAACAGTCAGAACCATATGTTCCAGCCATCGATTTCAGCCACTGGGAAGCCAATTTTACGGTTCCCGTGGAATTGACAGACCCCATGCATCATAATGTTCGCTGATAGTGGGAGGAATGATTCTGCCGCACAGTCTGTCCATCGCTGTAGAGGGAGCAAGGCTTTTTGCCTTCTCCTGCTCATCCTCCTTCCATTAGTGAAGGCCTATCTGGGTGCTTCTAACACTTCCATATGTTTAACCAGCTTTAATGGCTCGCTCTTTCTTGGGCATCTGATGAAGGAGAAAGCGCTCTGAAAGCTTGTGATTCCAAATGAACCTTTTGGACTTTGACCTGATGTTTTGAGACGACTTAAAGTGCCCACTCCAGTCCAATGCTGCATCTCCACATCATCTCTCTTTCTTATAAGTCCAGGCTATGGAGACAGATGGTCCACTACTCCCTTTTTTAATTGATGGAAATGGGTCCACACAATGGTAAGTCTGAGATTCCACAAGGTTGAGGGTTGAGCTTTGTGCTGTATTTATTGTTGGAAGTCTTCAGAACTGTAGCCAACTTGCAAATCATGTGACCTGCAATAGCTATGCTTTTGGAACCAGTACCGTCCATTTGAAATAAGCAGAAAGTAAGGTTTGATTTAAACAGATCTTTTTCATGTTTTATGGACATGACAGTGGACAGTGAACATAAACCATAATCCTGAATTCAAGCTGCAACTCAGTGAATTAAATTGTTGTTGTAAGCCATGGGATTTCATATAGCACCTGGACAAGCTTTGTGATGACTCGTGTACATTGTGAGATAACCACAGGCTGTTCAGCTTCTTCCAGTGCCACTCCAGCCATATTGGTATCTAAATAGACTCATCCTAAAATTCCACGTGAATCATCGGGTGGTCATATTTTCTTGGGGGAGATGGGTGGAAGTAGCACTTGGGACACTTTTGCCCACTTGCAGCATTTCAGCCAATTTGCCATTAATCTGCCTGGTTTCCTAGGCACTCATCCCCTTCCCTACCTCAACAGTTTAGCCCTTGGCAAGGGGGGTGCTGATGGAGCAATCCCAGAGCAATCTTTTTTAAAAAAATCCTACCCTCTTGGGACTTGGGAACAAGAAAGCAGGCACCTCCTACAAGGCTGCAGTCTCTCAGTACTGCACTGAAACTAAGATTTTTATACTCAAGCTCTGAGGTGGGCGGCACTCTCTCAACTGTTGGATGCAGAAATACTAATATTTGAAGCCAGCTGGCACATGCCATGTGGATTCAACAGAAGAGGTTGTACTCATCAGCTAATGTCAAAGCTTGGGTTTTAAAGCTTGTAATGTATAAGAAGAAGGATTAAATCAAGACTTTGCATAGTTTGGAGGCCATGGAAACAGGGTGGGTTAAAGCAGCAGATGGAGTGAAGAGCCTTGATTTCCGATGCCAGGTTGACTGAATTAGCAGTCATGAAATTTTCACTTTGCTTGGCCATTGGCCAGCTTAGCTTTCAACTTTACCCAGAACGGTATTGAGAGTAGTGAGTATCTCACAGTTCAGAGTCATTGCAGTGATCTTTTAAAGAGCCAGCTTTTTGTATGAGTTTTAAGTGACCCAGCCATGTGGAAATTCTAATGAGGCGCACACTTCTTTACCAGTGGAATCTGCCATTAGTCAATGGATGTTGGCCATTAGATTTGTGCCCATGCATTTTGAAGAATCATAGACAATGCAAGAGATACAAAGAAAACTACAGCACAGGAGCAGGTCCTTCAGCCCTCCAAGCCCACGATGACCATGCTACTAAACGAGCTAAAATCCCCTATTATTCCATGGACCATATCTCTCCATTTCTATCCTATTCATGGTCTTCCCTCTTTCTTCAATTCAGAGATTGAGAACCACTATTGACACAATCTCACACCGAAACCAGTTAAATTATACAGTTACCCCCTCAGGTGGTCAGTCTGAGATGACTGCAGCTTGCTCAGGAGTAGTCTTTGACCTTTCCCATTCGGTTCACTAGGACTTCTCCCACTCATATGAATCTTCTATCTTCCTTCTTGAGCGCTGCTTGTCAATATCTAGCCTCTATCTTCCTTTCAGAATGCTGTTATGTAGGAATTTTCAAGGGTTTAGATACAGAATCCAGTTTCTGACAGCTTGTGCACAGTCATCTTCTGGATGCAGGCCAGTTAGTTGGGTGCATGATCGACTATTGGTTTGTTAGTATATTGTCAAGCTGGCCCCCACCAACAGCCAGGTAAGGACATGTTCCTGTTCTGTTGTGAGTGTGTGGGAATGTGAGTGGTATTTCTCTTGAGCTGGTAATGAGGGAGATCCCTGTGGGTATGTGATGAGTCTATGAGTTTGTGAGTTGACAGCATTCAGATGAGTGACTTACTCAGGCAGAACAGGGCAGATCATCCATCATCTTCCTGCACTGCGTGGGTAAACAGGATTTTCTCAGAAATTGGCAAAGGCCGATAGTGGGTGGGAAAAGTGGCACTGAGCTCGCTGATGGTAATGGCAACCTTTCACCCCATGTAGTATGGTATGCAATACCAAAAATTTTCATGCTAGGATTCCATACCATATCACTGGCGGGGTGGCCTCTGATTTTCCCATGCCACAATCACCACAGTGCTGTAATCATCAGGGAACTACCTTTAAAGGCAGCCACACTTTGCAGTTGCCTCCACAGTCCTGCCGTGATGTGCTGTATCTGTGCTCAGGAAGGAAAACAGCCAGTAAGGTGAAGAACCCAGCATGGGAGGTAGTTACAGACGTCACGAGCAACAATGTCCTGCAGAAGAGGACAGCTGTCCAGTACAGGAAGAAGATGAATGTTCTGCCAGAGTAAGTCACTCATCTCAATGCTCTCAACTCACACACTCAAAGACTAATCACACACCCACAGGAATCTCACTTACTATCAGCTCAAGAGAAATCACCACTCACATTCCCACACATATTTTGTTGCCTCCCCTGGAGATTGTGTTCTTATGACCTTGCTGCTCCCATTCAGCACCCACACATCAGGTATCCTTACTACCTGCCCCAGCATGCACCCTGCTTATACTCTCTCCATGAAGGAAAAGTTGGCTCACAACATGAAGGCCAAGATCCTAGATGGGTGGGAGAGATTCCAGATCTGAAGGTGTTCATAGACTTTGAGGGTAGAGCCATCCAGCTGGTGGGGAGGATATTGACCACTGAGTCATGTCTCCTGTTTCTCAGACATCTGCCATACACTCATGACCTTTCCTTTCTGTCATATCCCTTTCAGGTTCCCTCCTTTGCCTTTGGAGTGCCAGCAACTGAGACATGACTGAGTCCAGAGGCTTGCCATTTGACTAGGCCCTGTACCCTGGAGTCAAACCCATCAGCCTTCCCATGGTGAATCTTTCAGTACCCTGCAATCAACATACAACTCCTTTGTTCTCACCTGACTAGGTCCTTGTAGCCTGCAGTCAACCTCTCTGTATCCTGGAGTCAAACTGCCAGTCACCCTTGAATCTTGCCCCAGTTTCCATTCGAGTTTTACTCCAGTACCCTCAGAGTCAAGACTGGTGACCTGTGAGTCAGGCCTGGTGTTCCCTGGGTCAATGTCCAGTACCCCCTCTCCAAATATGTGAAACCACTCTGTGAGCGCTGTGTTCACCTCTGAGCTCCCCAGGAGTGTATTCTCCAGGTACACATCTTGTTTCACACTTTTCTGCTGTCATGATGCTGTGGATGGATTTTTTAACAGGGAAGATGTGATTCTGCATATGGGCCTGATAATGAGATGCAAATATATTCCACTGAAGTTCCCAATGTTGAATAACAGGCCTACCACTGATAGGGTGGGGAGGGGATAATGGCAGCTTGTTTTCATGCCAATGTAAAACGTGACATTGCACTTCTCGCCAAGACTGCCCAACACAAACAGGAGCAAAGTGTTCTATTCAATTCAGTGGTTTCACTGCAATTTAACAACAATTGGTGTATTTAGCAAGTATTGCATCCATCCAGTTTCCATACAACAAACAATGTTCTGAACTCATGGCCAGGCTAATAACTCTTTCCTATCAGCAATGTAACTGCTGTTTAGCCAGTATACATTGTCTCTGTGCAAGGCTGAATTGATAAGCCTCACAATATTTACCCAACCATTCTCCCTAGTCTCTGAGATTCTGTACCATCGCTGGCATGGTCTGATAATTGAACTTTTCACCAAATCGTATGTTCAAATACAAAGGTGCAGGGAAAGAACTTCAGAATATGAATTGTGTCGTGGTCTATTGAATATATAGTAAAACCTTACGTAAATTACAATCATAAAGATCCACTAAACCAGTGGTAATGGAATATTGATATAATTACTTCATTAATGAAAATCAATCCATGTTTTGCTGATGATTCAGAAAGTGTATAATAAATATTATAGCCTTTGCAGAGTTCCAGAAATATTGTGATCAGTGTGTTACTTGTTCCTGAATGGGTGTAAATTTATTTATATACAACTGAAGAAATAAAAGAATGAGATCCACAATACAGGACAGCATCTAGGTTAAAACAAGTCTAAAAATAAAAGTTTATCAGGATGTAGTGATTATTTGATTGAAGTAATTACATCGCTGTCCTAAGTGACCTTTTCTGTGGCAAAAAAAATTCAACCTCTTTTTACCTGCAGCCTTCAGGGGATTATTAACCCCCACACTGGTAATATTCTATTTCAATCCTAAGCAATTGATTGGCCCTTTAAACCTTCTCCCTCTATTCATGGCTGCATCCTGTTTTAAAATCACACCTTTATTTTTGGCATCACTGCTGACTGCAGCTTCCCACCCTTACTGTGAACCGTGCCATTTTGCACATTCTGCAGCTTCTGTGTCCACTTCTCAATGCTCTCCAGTGCTGCCTTAAAATTTAAATCTGCTTCTGCTAAATGCTTCTTTTGAAAGGCCTCATTATTTGCCCCGCAACCTGAACGGTCCTGCAGCATATCATTGAGAGTGGTTTTGAAGTTGCAGTGCTCTGACATCTATCTAAACTTGATAACATAAGTTGCAATAATCTCCCCAGGGGCTCTCTTGGTTGAGTTAAACTTAAAGCACTGCAAGATTACCGATGGCTTCGGGTGGTAATGTGTTTTCAGCAATTCAACAGTCTCAGTCAATGACTTGGAGTTGAACGCGTTTGGCATGTGAGGCTGCATATTAAACTGTAAGCCTGGGTTCCACACATACTCAGAGAATTGCCTTTCTGTCCTCTTCTATCCCACTGGCCTGAAAATAGTAGCCCAAATGGTCAATGTATTGTGTCCAATCCTCCATAGAGGCATCTAAAGGATCTATCCATCCAAATGGGGGCACATCTGCAAACACCCTTCTGTTTCGCAACTTGAACTGAACTTTAACATGACTTTATACTCATGATCTTGAGAGCATCTTTTTTTCTTTTATCCTCGTTATGTGGTTAGAGCTGCTGTCTCTCAGCGCTTGGGACCTGGGTTTGATTCCTGGCTTGGATCCAAGATTCCTTCAGATGCTCCGGTTTCCTCCCACAGCCCAAAAGACATGCTGGTTAAGTGGATTAGTCATGTTAAATTGCCCCTTAGTGCCAGGAGACAAGCTAGGATGAATACATGGGATTATAGGGATAGGACCTGGGTGGGATTATGGTCGGTGCCGACTTGATAGCCTAAATGGCCTCCTTCTGTGCTGTATGATTCATCACCAATGTAATAATTCCTGTTTAGCAGTTAGGTAAATAAAAACAGCAACCTTTATTTATATACAGCTATAATATGGTGGCTTGTAGCCTATTGGCTGCCATTTAGCTCCTGAGAAGGTTCTGGAAAAACAACCCCTACTTACCAGAGTGATCCCTCAGCCTGGTCTCCAATTAGTTCCCCCGGTCACATGACCCTTACTCTGCAGTTGGATCCTTAAAGGGACAATCATCGCAGTAAGGCTGTGAGAGGGTACGGAAGCAGTCAGGGATGAGGCCATTGGAAGAACAACAAGGAAGCAAATTTAAAATTCCAGAGGAGCCAATGTAGTTTAATGGCAGGGGAATGGAACTTGGTGCACGTTCAGATGTAGACTGTAGAATTTTTGATGAGCTCAAGTTTATGCAGAGTATAAACTAGTCAGGAGAACATGTTCTAATAAATATGAACTAAATTAAATAAACAAACCTCTGTCCTGGCTCACTGCTCTTTCACAGTGTTGCTGATTATTGCAAATCAGATATACTTTTCTGTTCCAATTCTCCACTCATTGACAAAAAGGTTAACAAATATACCTGGGATTTTCTCTGAAGCTATTGCCTTTTTCTTTTCATGAAAACACTGTTGGAATTGTGGAACATCATCCCCGAACTGCTGGTAAAAATCCTGAAAGTCTGAGTGGAATCTCATTTATTTCAAGCTGTGTGAACCATTGACCATCCCCAGGTATTGACTCCATGCTGCTGTTAGCCAACTCCTGGTAAAAGTAAGTAAGAAAGAGAATAGAGAAGATGCTTGATATACAGTGCACAGCAGTCCAATCAGTACCAGCAGAGAGAGGAAATAGGAACAGCTTCTTCAGAATTGAAGCTTGTAAGTTAATGACTAAAAGCTGATTTGCATGTTGCTCATTTTTCATGAGCTACTTGGATTGCAGTCACATTATGTTGGGCAGGAAGTGTACACACATTTCCAGGTGGGTACAATTTTGTCTTTTAAAAAACATTTAGATGGTTACATGGATACAATGGGCATAGAGGGATATAGGCCAAATGTGGGCAATTGGGATTAGTTTAGGGGTTTTAAAAAAAAGGCAGCATGGGCAAGTTCGGCCAAAGAGCCTGGTTCCATGCTGTAAAACTATGACACTTGTACGTTGCTGCCTCATTGTAATAGGAGCAATAGGAACTATATTTTACCCACATTTGAAGCAAACATTAGCCTGTTTCCATTTGAAGTAGGGCCCCAATACCTGCTTGAGGCCTCCACTCCAGAATTAGCTTTCCTTGAGACAGCAGGTGCCAGCGTCCATTGGCCTCAGGGGAACCTGTCAGCAATAGAGAAAATCAGTAAGCCACTTGCTTTTGACTCCATGCTAAATGACCAATTACAGTCACTAGCAGCAGTTGTGGGCCAAGAACTTTTGTAGAATCATAGAATAGCAACGAGAAAAGCATTCACATCAATCTGGTGAAGCATTAAAAACCAGCAAGCATCTTCCAAACAAAAAAACAACCAACAACTCAGTGATGACCCTGAATAAAGGCCTGTGATTGGAGTCACTTCTTCATAATCTCTAAATGAAATCTGCTTCGTTGGATGGGACTCCAAAATTGTTCCTGGTGGTTTGGGATCACGTCACATTTTCCTAGTGAAACATGAAAGGTAAAGGTCTTGCCAATAATGCAAAAATAACTGGCTGCGCTGTGAGTCTAGGGGGATGTGAGCTTGTTTAAGTGTCAGCTGCAGATCCATCATTTGAATTGCAGGGAGGGATTGAAGTGCACAGAGTGGCAGATCTAGAAATTTGCAAAGGAGGAGTTGAACATTGAAAATGCAAGTTATTTGTAGGAGGGGTCCAGGACATCTTCCTTTGGTGCAATTTCCAGCATTTTAGTCCAGATTGTGTAGCAGCTTCAGCATTATTGGAAAAATGACTGTATGCTTTGTAGTGCTTTGTGAGACACAATTTGTAGAGATGCCACAGTGTGCACTTTGCACAAAACTTTCCTTTTCAAACCACTTCCATTCTTAATTAATTCTGCTTGATAATACGGCCTCCTTTCAATGTGGCAGCTGAGAATGACAGTAACTAAACATACATTTCTTACAACTGACAGCCGCTGGTACATATTTATTCATCTATGGGAGGGTCACAGAATTTAAACCCTGGGTGCTAAACTCATTAACTAGCTTAATTTTAAACTGGATGCAATTAGACAGCTAGATTATCATCAGACATGAAGTGGAGCATTTTGCTGCAACTCCTGAGAGATACGAAAACAATTCACCATCATTATTAACAGCTGGGAGATTCAGCCTTGTTTTCCAGGGATGAAAGGTCAGTATTATAATTCATGCTGTCTCTCGCATCACAAACTGAAACCTTCCATCCCAGCAGCTCCTAGTTCATAAGCACTTGCTAGGGGCATTGAGGATAAAATATTATTCAGCCTGTTTATTGACGTGGGTGACATATCATTTCAAAAAGTTTAGGATGCCTCAGTGTCAGAGGGAATGCAGAATAACTTGGAATTAAAAGGGTAGATTGGATTGAGTAGAGTATAGAGAAGTTAGAGTGCCTGAAAAATACTATTTGCTTAGGGGCAACTGTTAGAGAGTTTAGACATGTATTTTTAAAAACAGTCTGTATTAAAAGTATATACCTTGTTTAATAACACAATGCTTGTAAGGCATAAGACATAGGAGCAGAATTAGGCCACTTGGTCCATCGAGTCTGCTCCGTCATTGAATCATGGCTGATATTTTTCTCATCCCCATTCTCCTAACTTTTCCCCATAACTTCTGATCCCCTTATGAATGAAGAACCTATCTATCTCTGTCTTAAAAACACTCAATGATCTGGCCTCCACAGCCTTCTGTGGCAAAGATTTCCGCAGAATCACCATTCTCTGAAGAAATTCCTCCTCATCTCTGTTTTAATGGAGCTTCGCTTTAGCCTGAGGTTGTGTCCTCTGGTTCTAGTTTTTCCTACTAGTGTAAACATCTCCCAATGTCCACTCTATCCAGGCCTCACAGTAACTTGTAAGTTTCAATAAGTTCTCCCCTCATCCTTCTAAACTCCAACGAGTACAGACCCAAAGTCCTCAACCATTCTTCATATGACAAACTCTTCATTCCAGGGATCATTTTTGTGAACCTCCTCTGGATCCTTTCCAAGGCCAGCACATCCTCCCTTAGATATGGGGCCCAAAACTGCTCACAGTAATTCAAATGGCGACTGATCAGAGCCTTATACAGCCTCAGAAGTACGTCCCTGCTCTTGTATTCCAGCCCTTTCAACATGAATGCTAACATTGCATTTGCCTTTCTGACTGCCATCTGAACCTACATGTTAACCTTAAGAGAATCTTGAACAATGTCTTCCAAGCCCCATTGTATTTCTGATTTCCTCAGTATTTTCCCATTTAGAGTATAGTCTATGCCTCCATTCCTCCTTCCGAAGTGTACAACCTCACACTTTTCTACATTGTATTCCATCTGCCACTTCTTTGCCCATTCTCCTAACCTGTCCAAGTCCTCCTGCAGTCCCCGTGCTTCTTCAATCCTACTTGTCCCTCTACATATCATTGCATCTTCTGCAAACTTAGCCTTCAGTTCCTTCCTCCAAATCATTAATGTATATTATGAAAAGTTGTGGTCCCAGCACTGACCCCTGAGGCACGCCACTGGTCACCGGCTGCCATCCTGAAAAAGATCCCTTTATCCCCACTCTTTGCCTTCTGCCAGTCTGCCAATCCTCTATCCATGCTAGGATCTTACCCACCTTGTCAAAGACCTTCTGGAAATCTAAATAAATCATGTTCATTGGTTCTCCTTTATCTAACTTCATTGTCATTTCCTCAAAGAACTCATGATGGAACATACTTAAGCAAAAAGAACCATGTTCCTCAGAACAATGCAGCTACTAAGCAAAGGAAAGAATAACTCATATCAAGGGCCTTCTAGTCCAAATCAATAAGATACACATTGAACCAAGAACAGACCAAGGGTCCCAAACAATCCTAATGAATGAGATATACATTGCACCAGATAAGAGTGTCTGGAAACGTATCAGGAGACTGTGAGAAAAACCCTTAAGATCCACAAACTGATCATGTAGTCCCATACTGTTAGAGGGTAAATGCTATTGGCCAAAATAAATCTATACTAATAATGACTGGCTCACATCCAGCTGGGGCGAGCAAGGGGTAGGCAAATGTCTTTCAAAAATTGTAGTACTGAGAGTGATATAATCTCAGAGTAGATTTGGAACTGCCTCAAAACTCTCTTCCTTGTATGTTGGCCAAGCTTAGAAAATAAAGAAACATCTTTTGTCAGAGTACTTGTCTCTGTGAATCATAGAATCCTACAGTGCAGAAAGAGGCCCTTTGGCCCATCGAGTCTGCTCCGAACACAAAATCACCCAACCCTACTGCCGTATCCCTACATATTTTACCCACTAATCCCTCTAACCTGTGCATCTCAGGACACTAAGGGGCAATTTTTTTTAGCACAGCCAATCAACCTAACCCACACATCTTTGGACTGTGGGAGGAAACCGGAGCACCCGGAGGAAACCCACGCAGACACGAGGAGAATGTGCAAACTCCATACAGACAGTGACCCAAGCCAGGAATTGAACCGGTCCCTGGAGCTGTGAAGCAGCAGTGCTAACCATTGTGCTACCACGCCACCCAAATCTTTATGTTAGCTGAGCCATAATTAAGAAGGAAAATCCCTCGTGAAAGCCAGCTTAATACATATTCTCTGAACTCATTCCTACATTGAGTAAACAATTCACAGGAAGAATTTAATTCTATTAGGGACAGCTTGTTGTTAAATACCTGACCGTGCTTGTATGCATGTTTTTATAATGACATAATGGCACCAATCATTCATAAAGATTGGGTAAACGTGCTGTGGGCTTCTTTATTTAAAATTGGGAAATGAGAACATCTGCACATAGATAAAGAGCTTTAAGACATCAGCAATGGCACTGTTTGCTGTGTACTCTGCTCACAGACTAGAATGAAACTGAGGCTGGATCACATGACACACTTCCCTTCTCATGATGTCAAGCTGCTTTTTCTTAATGGTATTTTATGACATCTCTCTTTCTTTTTAACAAAACTTTCTGCCTTCCAAAGAAATATAATAATATACAATACATGGTCACATATAGTTACCAATACATAAGTAAATAATGAAACTATGGGTCTTCAAAGTGTGGAGATAATCTACTTGTGTGCCCAGACCTTGTAATGGTCACCTTGTCTTCTGTTTTAATTGCTCATAATGATCAGTGGGATTGTCATTCTTGGACTTTGTTCCTGGTTTCATTTGGATCTTGTCCTAGAGGGGAGGCAGTGATGTAGTGGTATTGTTGCTGGACTAATAATCCAGAGATCCAGGCTAATGTTCTGGGTTTGAATCCCAAATGGCAAATGGTGGAATTTAAATTCAGCTGAAAATATAATGATGACCATGAAACCATTGTTGATTGTTGTAAAAACTCACTTGGTTCACTGAAGAAGGAGCAGACATCCTTTATCTGGTCTGGCTACATCTGACTCTTAAATGCCCTTTGAAACACTCTGTTGGAGATGTTGAATTGAGGCTATGATGGCTGGCTCATGGTGCAAAAGATACCACCACAATATTTGAAGAAGCATAGTTGGGTTCAGCCCTGTCTCCTGGCCAATAGTTATCTCTCAACCAACATTTTGTTAAAACAATTTTTAGGTGGCACAGTAGTTAGCACTGCTGCCTCACAGCACCAGGGATCCAGGTTCAATTCCCAGCTTGGGTCACTGTCTGTGTGGAGTTTGCACGTTCTCCCTGTGTCTGCATGGGTTTCTTCTGGGTGCTCCAGTTTTCTCCCACAGTCTGAAAGATGTGCTGGTTAGCTGCATTGGCCGTGTTAAATTCTCCTTCAGTGTACTCGAACTGGTGCAGGAGTGTGGTGACTAGGCGATTTTCACAGTAACTTCATTGCAGCATGAATGTAAGTCTACTTGTGACTAATAAATAAACTTTACTTTTAAAACAAAATTAACAGCAAATTACCCTATCACTATCTATGGGAGCTTGTTTAGCACAAATTTCCTATTTTACAGTAGTTGCTGTACTCCAAAAGTACTTCATTGACTGTAAAGTACTTTGGGATGTCCTGAGGTAAAGAGAAGTGCTGTATAAATGTGAGTGTTAATTTCTCTAAGCACTTGCTCTAAATGGCTATGTACTCGATTAATATCAAGTTTAACAATTCACTGTGCTACTTAAACAACCTAACTTTACAGATGATGCTGTGAATATGTAAAAACGTGCATAATTTTTCTTTTCCTTTTATCTTCCTGGTTTCAAAAGGAAATGCTGCTGTCAGCTTATGCTTAGTAACACGTATATTAAATTTAGCAGTTAATTCTCCACTTCACAATCAAAGTAATTATAATATAAATAGTCTGTTACATTAAATTGAAATAGTCAGTGCTTTTATTAAACTTATTCCGACCATGTGCTGAGATGTTGGATTTACATGTTTTCAATCGCCCCAGGATGTTATTAATTGTGTGATCTGGGTTTTAAAATGCTGAAGAACTGAGCTGTGTTTACTGGGTATGGGCTCTATCAAGAGCCATGTATCAGAACTATATTAATTCTCCAACATGTGACCATTAAAAGTGATGACAACATTGTTGACATCAGGGCCAGAATTTTACCCGCCTGCCCGCCAGGGGAATCGGAGCGGGTGAAGGACAGATCATGGGACGGTCTGGTGACCTCGGGTGGGATTTACGATTCCGGGACGAGCGAGGCAGTAAAATCCCACCCCGGAGTACTCACTGTATAGGAAGTAAATCGTAGACGTGCGTCAATCCATTTTATTTGGCTGCATGTTGGAGGATCAACTGTTTAGGATTGTGGTTTTTGACAGACTATTGGATGAGCAGCGCTGTCTGTATCTACTGAACAAATTTCTTTTCTTCAGTATTTCCAAACTCGGATCAACAATTATTTTTAATGGTAGTATAAAGCTTGAATATTCCACTCACCAAAACATATAAACACAGAAACTAGAAGCAGGAATAGGCCTTTTGGCCCTTCAAGCCTTCTCTGCCATTCATTACAATCAAAGCTGATCATCGAATTCAATATCCTAATTTCCACCACCCCCCCCGCCCCCCGCACCCACCATACACCTTGATCTCTTTAGCTCTAAGAGCTAACAGGTGCAAGTATGCCAAATTTAAAAGGAAGCAACAAGTTAGACTGCATGAGAAAGGAGTGAATAATCCAGAGTGTACTAATAGCTATGCCAACAGTCAATTTCAGTCGCATTCACCATGTGGTTCACTTACATTTGGAAAAAGCTACCTACATTCATAATCAGGGAATTGTCTTCCAGTATGGAGGATAATTTTGCCTGGTACATTCTCCATGACAATAATCAGCATCCTTTTTGCATGCAGTATACATTGCATGCTCGCTTAGAAATTTGGCATTCTTTCATCTGTCCTGATGAGTGTGAGATGAAAAGCTTTTACAGCATGTTTCTATTTTTTCTCAGCAATAATTAATAACTTCCAGGTGGTGGTGTTACCGTATGTTTATTGGTCCTTTTTTTTCTAGATGGTAGTGGTCGTGGGTTTGGGAGGTGCATTAGTGAGTTCCTGCAGTGCATCTTGTAGATGGTACACTGCTGCTACTGAGCGTCGGTAGTGGAGGGGTTGAATGGATGAGATACGACTCAAGTGGGCTGCTTTGTCATGGATGCTGTCATGCTTCTTGAGTGTTGATGGAGTTGCCTCCATCCAGGCAAGTGGATGAGCAGTGCTGTCTTGGATCTACTGAACACATTTAATTTCTTCAGTATTTCCAAACTTGGATCAACAATTATTAATAATGGTAATACAGAGCTTTAGTATTCCACTCACCAGAACATAGAAACTAGAAGCAGGAGTATTGTAGATGGCAGACAGGCCTTGAGGAGTCAGGAGGTGATTACTCTCCATAGGATTCCTACCCTCTGACCTGCTCTTGTAGTCACAGTATTCATGTAGCTAGTTCAATTCAGTTTCTAGTCGATAGTCATACCCAGGATATTGATAGTAGGGGATTCAGTGATCATAATGCCATTGAATGTCAAGTCGCCATGGTTGGATTCTTTTTTGTTGGAGGTGGTCATTGCCTAGCACCTGTGTAACACAAATGTTATTTGCCACTTGTTAGCCCAAACCTGGGTTTGTCCAGATCTGGCTGAATTTGGACATGGGCTTTTTCAGTATCTGAGGAGCCAGGAATGGCGCTGAACATTGTGTCATCATCAGCAAACATCCCCAATTCTGACCTTATAATGGAAGGAAACTGAAGGTGGTTGGGCCTAGGATACTATGCTGTGGAACTTCAGTTCTGGGACTGAGATGATTCACCCTCAACGACCAAAACCATCTTCCTTTGCGCAAGAACTGTCTTCAACCAGTGGAGAATTTACCATCTGATTCCCATTGACTCCAGTTTTGCTAGAGATTCCACAGTAAGTCAAATACTGCCCTGCTGTCAAGGACAATCACTTTCTGGAGTTCAGCTCTTTTGTCCATGTTTGAACCAAAGTTGCGCTGAGTGGGCCTGGTGGAACACAAATAGAGCATTAGTGAACTAATTGTTAACTGCTATTTGATAGTACAGTTGACAACTTCTTCACTCTACTAATGATCGAGAGTAGACTGAAGGGGTGGTGATTGGCAGAGTTGGATTTGTGCTGCTTTTTGTGTAAACATATCTGGGCAATTTTCAATGTTGCTGGGTAGATACCAGTATTGTAGCTGTGCTGGAACAACTTGGTTGGGGACGCAGCAGGTTTTTGGACTAAAGTCTCCAGACTATTGCTGGAATATTGTCAGGGCTCATAGTCTTTGCAGTATCCAGTGCCTTCAGCCATTTCTTGATATCACATAGAGTGAGTCAAATTGACTGAAGACTGGCATCTGTGATGCTGGGGATCTCAGGAGAAGGCCGTGATAGATTATCTATTTGGCACTTCTAGCTGAAGATTGTTGCAAATACTGCAGCTTTATAAGAACATAAGAACATAAGAAATAGGAGCAGGAGTAGGCCATCTAGCCCTTCGAGCCTGCCCCACCATTCAATAAGATCATGGCTGATCTGAAGTGCATCAGTTCCACTTTCTTGCTTTCTCCCCATAACTCTTAATTCCCCTGTCTATCAGAAATCTATCTACCCATGACTTAAATATATTCAGCGAGGTAGCCTCCGTTACTTCAATGGGCAGAGAATTCCAGAGTCTCACCGCCCTTTGAGTGAAGAAGTTCCTCTTCAACTCTGATCTAAACTGCCCCCCGCCCCCCCCCCCCCCCCCCCCATCTTGAGGCTGTGCCCTCTAGTCCTGTTAGCCTTTCTAAGTGGGAAGAATCTCTCTATCTCTACCCTATCCATCCCCTTCATTATCTTATATGTCTCTATAAGATCCCCCCCTCAGTCTTCTAAATTCTAACGAGTACAGACCCAGTCTATTTAATCTCTCCTCATAGTCTAACCCCCTCATCTCCAGTATCAGCCTAGTGAACCTTCTCTGCACTCCCTCCAAGGCCAATATATCCTTCCACAAATGCGGCGACCAAAACTGCACATACGGAAAGCCGCTGCCAATAGGATGGATCAAATGGCCTCCTTTTGCACCATAACAAATCTGTAATTCAGTACTTTCCTGCTGATAACCACCGCCTGTCTCATCTCATAAGAACGTAAGAAATAGGAGCAGGAGTAGGCCGTCTAGCCCTTCGAGCCTGCCCCGCCATTCAATAAGATCATGGCTGATCTGTCGTGGCTCAGTTCCACTTTCCCGCCTTCTCCCCATAACCCTTAATCCCCTTGCCTATCAAAAACCTATCAACCCACATCTTAAATATATTTAGCGAGGCAGCCTCCACCACTTCAGTGGGCAGAGAATTCCAGAGATTCACCACCCTTTGAGTGAAGAAGTTCCTCCTCAACTCCGTTCTAAACCGCCCCCTCTTTAGTCCTACTGTCCTTTCTGAGCGGGAAGAGCCTCTCCACCTCTATCCTATCCATCCCATTCATCATCTTATATGTCTCAATGAGATCTCCCCTCATTCTTCTAAACTCTAACGAGTACAAGCCTAGTTTATTCAGCCTCTCCTCATAGTTCAACCCCCTCAACTCCGGTATCAGCCTAGTAATCTTTATCTTTTGCACCAATGTGCTGGCCTCTGCCATCATTGAGGATTGGGATATTCACAGAACCTCCTCCTCCAGTGAGTTGTTTAATTGTCCGGCACCATTCTTGACAGGAGGTAGCGGGACTGCAGAGATTAAATTTGATCTATTGGTTGTAGAATTGCTTAGCTCTATCTATCACTTGCTGCTAATGAAGTTTGGCATGCAAGTAGTCCTGTGTTAAAGCTTCACCAGGTTGACACCTAATTTTTAGGTATTCCTGGTGTTACTCCTGTCATGCCCTCCTGCATTCTCCAGTGAGCTAGGGTTGATCCCCTGGTTTGGTGGTAATGGGGATATGCTGGACCATGATGTTACAGATTGTGGTTGTGTGCAATTCTGTTCCTGATGGCCCACAGCGCCCATGGTTTCTCAGTCCTGGGAGTTGCTATATCTACTCTAAATCTATTCCATTTAGTACATTAGCAATGCCATACAATATGATGGAGGCTAATAATGACAACGAATTTCAATTTGCCTAAACACTTGTTGGATATTTTATACCTCCTTTTATTTAAGTAATGACTCTCGATAAGATTATTTAAGGCCACTTGCAAGGAGTAAATTCCATATTGTTTTGAGCATTGTTGCCAGCTGTTGGTGTCTGGGCCTCAGTTCACACCACTGACACAATGGGAAAAACGTAATGTCTTCAACTGAGAAAACTTTGGTGGCATTCATTTAATTGGATAGGAGGGCATCTTAGAATCATAGCAACCCTACAGTGCAGAAGGAGGCCGTTTAGCTCATTGAGCCTGCACTGACCAGAATCCCACCCAGGCCCTATCCTTTAACCCATGTATTTAACCTACTAATCTCCCTGACACTAATAGTCAATTCAGCATGGCCAATCAACCTAATCTGCACATCTTCGGACTGTGGGAGGTAACTGGAGCATCCAGAGGAAACCCACACTGACACAGGGAGAATGTGCAGACTCCACACAGACAGTGACCCGAGGCTGGAATTGAACCTGGGTCCCTGGCGTTGTGAGGCAGCCATGCTAACCACTGTGCCACCGTTACAATTGTTCATTCAAGATTTAAGCCTGCAGGTAAAGCATTATTATGGAGAGACTCCTGAAGCGTCACTCTGCAAGTCACAATTTCCTACTATATTTACACACTGCGAACCACATACACAGAATATTGGAATTTAAAAAATCTTGTCTACATATAGATTAACGTCATACCTTTCACCTGGAGCAGGGGTCATTTTCTCCTCCTAACTAGAGACTAACGGTCTTTCTCTATCTTTCCAGCGGCTGCAATTAATTTGCTCTTCTGTCCTTCTGACAGTAAACAGCCAAGGCACAGCTGGAAAGTTCTGCTTATTCAAGGCCTGGAGGGTGTATAAGGTTTGTCAGACAATTCATGCCACTGATATTCGATTAGCATGTGCTATTACTCTAAGTCAGGGGTGACTCATCTATTTATTTTCCCTAATAGGGATTGTGATGCACAATTAACATGCACCAGTTGGATGGAATGCAGGCAAAACCTACTCAGTGAAAGCATTTCTTAATGCATCTGGAGTTAATGCTGTTGACTGGCTGTGCGCATCAGCTGAGTGCCAAAATCATCACTTGTCTGCATTGTGGCTGCAGCTAGTGCAGGGACTCTCCGCAAGAGCTGATTCTAATTAGGGAAAGACATAAGAATGTCTCAACATGGGAGAGTATCCAAGGTCTTCCAACGCTGCAGTGAAGCTCTGCTGCATGAAGTTCGATGACTATAAAAAATTGGTTAAGGTCAGAGAATGTAGCACCAGCCTCAAATAGCACCTTTTTCCTTTCGTTCACCCAAGAAGTCTAAACCAGTCTGCCAGTGGAGGGAACAGCAAGGGGAAAGTGACAATGAAGATACACAGTCACTTGATTTCGCACTCAGTCAGCAGCAGAAACACACCTCTTACAGGATGTTTACAGAGGGGAGATGAGATACTGAGCTCAAGTGGCCTGTAGCCAGGTCAGGCACCAGGATAGCACAGGTGCCAGTTCCCTGGGTGAATGAAGTTATACATGTGTTCTGCTGCAGGGAGATGACCTTGATGGGCCTGGCTGCAGGAGAAGATATGGCTATGCTCAGTGGGATGCTTGGTGCATTTGAGAAGCCTGCCGGAAATCCTGTGGTCAGTGTTGAGGAGCCTGGTGGAATCCAGTACCAATGTGGCACAGGGTTTTTATACTGTGCTTGGGAACCCATCCTCTGCAGCATGGGAATGATGGGCAATTTCATTAGCACATGTTGACTGAACAATGATGCTGTGTCTGATGGAGCTGTAATGTGCCATCTATGCCATTGGCAGATGCACCATTGAAAGCATTCGTTCTGTGTGTATCATAGCTTGGTACGGCTCCTATTCTGCCCAAGGTTGCAAGAAACAACAAAAAGTTGTGACTGTTGCCCAATCTATCACGCAAACCACCCTCCCATCCGTTGACTCTGTCTATACTTCCCACTGCCTCGGCAAAGCAGCCAGCATAATTAAGAACTCCACGCACTGTGAACGTTCTGTCTTTCACCTTCTTCTGTCAGGAAAATGATACAAAAGTCTGGGGTCACGTAGCAACTGACTCAAGAACAGCTCCTTCCCTGCTGCCGTCAGACTTTTGAATAGACCTACCTTGCATTAAATTGATCTTTTGCTACACCCTAGCTATGACTGTAACACTACATTCTGCACTCTCTCCTTTCCTTCTCTATGAATGGCATGCTTTGTCCGTATAGCATGCAAGAAACAATACTTTCCATTGTATGCTAATACATGTGACAATAATAAATCAAATCAAAATCAAATTGAAGGTGTGGAGTGCACTGGCTGGATCCATCCAGCAGGTTTCTGGTGAATGCAGGGATTTAGCGAGAGGCTGCACATGTTCACAGTGCGATGCAGCACCTTGTGGAGGAGGTCCAGAGAAGGTGGGATCTTCTGTACCCAGGGAGAATGACCTCCTGTGCCTCTCTCCTGCAGAAACTGGTGCTGTTTGGGCTGGCTTTATGTCCTCCTCCCTGCTCTCGGGAAGACCACACAGGACCCCGAGCAAGATGCCGGTGATCTTCTCTCCCGCTGACTCCTAAGGTGTGCAGTAGAGTGGACTGGCACAGCACTCACCCTTTTTAGGTGGTGTCCCCTGAGAGCTTCCAGAATAAATGTTAATTTGTGCGGTGGTGAAATCTTGATAAGTGTTCAAGAAAATCTCTGAATGTATTTCAAAATAACTCCTCAAACGTCCAGCAAAATCCTCAGCAATGTCTAGTTTCACTTGCTTGCTGTTAGGAAATTGGCTTAATTCAAGTACTCGTCACCAAAATGTTGTGCAGCCTTGTTAACAGGAGGCAGCAGATATTTTAAGTAGCAATCAGCCTTATCCCTCGAGAGGCTGTTCCTAACATAAGCTTCTACTCCTTTACCAAGGTAGCATCTTGCACAAAATGTGGACTAAACCCACATTTTAGCAAAAACCCTATCTTGACCCCATGGAGACTCTTTAGTATCCAAACTTTCTAGAAGAAAAGAATTATGCCTGAAATATTTTTATACAATCATAGTTGAGACAAAGCCCATTCAATTTTCAAAGGGAAAGGTAGGTAAGCAAGTAGTTAAAAATATAGGAGAGAAAGCAGGACAGAGAGAGGTTAGTTTTGGGGTTCTCTTGTACCACAGACACAGGGGCTGAATGCCGCTCTGTGCATCTTTGTCCTAACCGTTGATGAGCAAACATGTAATATGTCTTTGTGTTATTCCTCTGTCCAATCTTTTTCCTGGAGGCGTTTTGTTTTAACCAGACTTCCATCTCTGTTTAAAAAAATTCAGACAAAAGAATATCATCTGAGCACACCTAATATTCATTTGTTACCAGTGGCAACGGCAAATTCTGATCTATAATTCTGGAAGATTCAACAACAAGGCAAATCAAAAGGAATAGCTAGCACAGGACTGACAGCCTAATGATGAAAAGCTCAAAGTTATCATTCCTCCCTTTCAAAGTCAGTGTAATCCAATTTATATCTGCTCCTAATGTCAAAAACACACACCAGATAGAATTTGTTTTATTAGATTCTTTTTTAGTAAATGATTTTTAAGGTCAAGGCTGTGCTGTTTCTCCAACATGAAGACATTGCAATGCCATTTATTCAGTGCTGATTCTGTCTGGCAACATATATTTGTCTAATTTGCTGCATTAGACGTATGAAGAAACAGTGTAGTGGCTTATGGATTAAAGCATCATTCTGTGTTTTACAAAAATGATTGTGAAAATCTACAATCGCTGCTTAAACTTTTTTTTTTAAGAACAGGTTTTTTTTTGTTTTTATTCCAATTCAATCCAATCAAGTCCAATTCAGAGCCTCAACAAGTTGAGACATCCCCGATCCAAGCTGACAAGACAGGGCTCTCACCTCCTGTCTTGGGCTTGATCTACATGATCCAAGCTGATTGGAGTAGGCATAGCTCCTCCTCCAAGGTTTGATCTCACTTGCATCTTAGCCAAAAGGCTGAGATGCCGCTTTTAAAAGTTACTTCAAATGAAGCCAAAATGTAACCTAATGACCTCAATCAAGCACAGCAAGTCAATGCTACACTTGATCTTAGCCAAAAGGCCAAGAAGCGATAAGAACAGATACTACACTTGATCTTAGCCAAAAGGCTTCAACTTTATTAAACATGACTATTTTACCATTGATTTATGATTCTAGGCTCTGGTCTTTGGGAGTTGGGGCAGGATTTGAATATAAGTCAAGCACCTTCTCTTTGGGGATGTGGCCCTTACTCATTTAGCACCCCAAGTGTAATCACTTTAGTTAGATTCAGCTCCATTTTAGATAACATGACTCCAATATACAAAACTGGGCAAAATTTGGCACAGAATTGACAATGCCACTCAGTGCACAGATGGGTGCCCTAAGTCAGGAATTGGTCAGGTGGTCAGGTGTTGGTAGTTTTCTTTCCTTGTCTGCCTTCTCTGTTTGAGCAGTGTTGAGTGAGCTATATTTTGAAACCGGCCATGTTACTAACCCGTATCGGTAGCCAGAGCTAAATGTCTTCACTTCTTCACTTTGATAACTTCAAGAATTCATCTTCTCAAAATCAAGACACTCTCTCATATGTCATTGACAACCCTTCCACTCCCAGCTGCTGCTCCTGCGCACAGTTCTGAAGCAGTGCTGCAGTGTCAGATGTGCCAAGTCAAAGGTTGGATATTAAACTGAAGTCCTTTCATATGGACATGCAAGATCCTATGACTTATTGAACGAAAAGCAGTTGGACTCTTCAATCTATTCCTTCAATCAGTAAAATAGATCATTTGGTTGTTAACTCATACTGTTTGCAAAGTTTGACTTCTAGGTTTCTCTGTGTTACCCATGATGTGGAGATGCTGGTGTTGGACGGGGGTGGGTACAGTAAGTCTCACAACACCAGGTTAAAGTCCTACAGGTTTATTTGGAATCACGAGTTTTCATCTGATGAAGGAGCATTGCCCAAAAACTCATAGTTCCATATACACCTGGTGGACTTTAACCTGGTGTTGTGAGATTTCTCTGTTACAACATTTCAAACATACTTGGCTATAAAACATTTGGGTTAACCTGCCGTCATGAAAGGTGCTATATAAATCCCAGTCTTTTAAAAAAAACAGTAGGAACAACATCTGCTAAGACCAGAAAGGAACAGGTAGACAAGATACAACCAGTCAAGAAAGCAGAGCATTTTCATTCAGGGTACCGTACCATCAACTTAAATGTAACTTGGGTGAATTCACACTTGCAGTACTCCATCACAAATGAAAACCAAACCCAGTTTATATAATCATAAAGCTGGTAGTGGTACTGGTCTGATAACTTCTCACCAGTTTGCACTGAATATATGAACTCCCCCTATTCAAATATGAACTGCAGAATCCTAGAAGTTGACCATGGGGAGAGACGCATGCTTTACTGACTCTTCCAACCAGCGAATCCAGCATGTTTACATTGCAGTTTCCATCAGACTAGTTGCTCTACTTGGAGAAAATTATGATCCTGATACCACAGAGACTGCAACGGTTCAAAAAGTCAGCTTTCCAACACCACCTCAAAGGCAATTAAGAATGTGCAATAAATGTGGCCGCACCAGCGAAGTCGACATCCCTTGAATGAATTTTTTAAAAATCTCTGGGATCCTGGAATTTTAGCCTCTTGCACATCCCCATTTTTTTTCACCCCAATTGGCACCCAAGCTCTGGAAATACAAGGGTGACTTGAATAAACAAAGGCTTTACTGCCAAATATAGAATAATATATACAAGGTCAAACTAGATTACAATCGACAACTCTGCTCGATTCCTTGACACTGACTGAGTCCCTCCCAGACCTGTGGTACACGCCCTCCTGCTGATTGGCTTATCTTCTGCCGGGATGATCCATAGAGTCCTCACAGATCACGTGATCCTTGAGAAACACCCCCATCCCCCTTTAAAGGACAATGCTGCTACACTTCCCTAAACCTCCAGATCTGTCCAGCTTTCTCTCTTTTAAGATACTTATTGGAATCGACCACTTTGGCCAAAATAGAAACATAGAAGATAGGAGAAGGAGGAGCCCATTTGGACCTTTGAGCCTGCTCCACCATTCACTAAGATCATGGCTAATCATACAACTCAAAGCCTAATCCAGCTTTTTCCCCATAACTTTTGATTTAATTTGCCCCAAATGCTATATCCAGCTGTCTCTTGAATACATTCAATGTTTTGGCATCAACAACGTCCTGTGGTAATGAATTTTACAGGCTCACCACTCTTTGGGTGAAAAAATGTCTCCTCATCTCTGTCCTCAATGGTCTACCCTGAATCCTCAGACTGTGACCCCTCACTTAAAAACTTGATCATCTCTCCTAAGGTGGGCACAATGGTTAGCACTGCTATCTCATAGCGCCAGGGTCCCAGGTTCGATTCCTGGCTTGGGTCACTGCCTGTGTGAAGTTTGCATATTCCCCCCTTGTCTGCATGGGTTTCCTCCAGGTGCTTCAGTTTCCTCCCACAGCCTGAAAGAAGTGCAGGTTAGGTGGATTGACCCAAACAGGCGCTGGAATGTGACAATTAGGGGAATTTCACAGTAACTTCATTGCAGTGTTAATGTAAGCGTTACATTAACACCGCAATAAATAACAACTTTAAAAATGTAATAGCCGCTTAAGTCATTCGGTGCTGGGTTTTGTCTGATAAATGTGCTCGTGGAGTAGGTGGGAACCTATTACAATGTTGAAGGTGCTAAACTAAGGCAAGTTGTTTGTTGACATACACTTTCCCGATTCACCCACCTTAATATACTGTCCTTCCCAAGCAGCTCAATTCAGTCAAGTGTTGAGGAAAGTAGCATGTGAGAGGAGAGCAGGATTAGAAGTTTACATGATTAACTGGCTTTCATTATGCATGAGTGGCAATTCTCAAGCGATCATTCCTGCAACATAATTTCCATGTTAATTATTTTTGGACCTATAACCTTTAGTCAGGCTCATTTTTCAAGCATATGGTTCTGGCAATCCCCTGGCAGCAACAAGCCTGTGATATCTCGATACTGCATGTGCAAACAACTCCTAAACCCTCTATCTACCTATAGGTATTCAGGAAGCGAAAATGAAGCATTTTACTTCTTTTGGGTTGATTTTGAGTCATCAGATGGCGAGCACGACAAGCATTTGTGCATGAGCAGTGTGAGGAGAACCCTCCACTATCTTATCACACGACTCACCACAATGATAGAAGGCAAACTGAATGGACTGGGGCCCTATATTTTTGCCTTTCAATGTCAACACTCTGAATTGAAAGCTAGCTTTCAACTTTTTGCTAGGAAACTATAAATAAAGCTCAGTCACGCACCAACAGATCATCAGTCAAGGCTGGGTCTGCATGTATATTTGAGATGTTAGCTTGACGAGCATAACAGCAAAAATCCAAGCAAGCTGGCTTGAAATATCTGACACGAATATTGCTGTCCACCTAAGGCTGGAAGCAGGAATACAATGCATTCCACTGAAATTCATTACTTTAGTAACTGCTCCTCCATTGCTAAATTCCACTGCCTAGTGTTCTTAGAGTTGTTGTTGTGTATGTTGAGAGATTCCAGAATTCTTGCAACAAATAGGTTTGAGTCAGTGATGGCACAGGAACCTAGACTACCTCACGAAAATCGCCCACATTTTCCTGACTAATTCTTCCTTCTTTCTGTTGTTGTCTCACTTGTGCTCAGTGCCAATCTTGCCTGGATAAAACAGGCATCTGGTGTTGTGAGGCACTCTGGAAGAGCTACAAGTGAATTTGATGGGACCAGCAGGCACTGTGTCAAGATTCACAGAAAACTTCATTCTCAGTTGAATTCCTGGTCACTGTCACTGCAACACTTCAAAAAGGGGGTTCAATGGTAACTCCCATCCATTGACTCTGTTTACGCTACCCGCTGTCTCAGCAAAACAGCCAGCATAATCAAGGACCCATGCACCCTGCACATTCTCTCTTCCACCTTCTTCCTTCGGGAAAAAGATACAAAAGTCGGAGGTCACCAACCGACTTGAGAACAGCTTCTTCCCTGCTGCTGTCAGACTTTTAAATGGACCTACTTGCATTAAGCTGATCTTTCTCCACACCCTAGTTATGACTGTAACACTACATTCTGCACTCTCTCCTGTCCTTCTCCATGAACAGTATACTTTGTATAGCTCGCAAAAAGACAATACTTTTCGCTGCATGTTAATACATGTGACAATAATAAATCAAATCAAATCAAACTCAGGAAGAGCAAGAAGTATCAGCATTGCTCATGACACAAAACATATTGGCCCAAATTTCTCTTGATTGTCAGAGACAAGAGTGCGCTCCAGGAATACATGTCACAACCCTGTGGAAGTCCTAAGTTACAGAGTCACTTGCACTGATCCCAATGACTATCCCCAACTTACCTCTCAACCCTCAGACTACCACCCAGACAATCCAACTACCCCATCTGAACCCCTGATTGTCCCATTACCCTCTACCCTGCAACTATCCCCTTTCAACCAAGTTAACCCTTCGTGTCACTTCACTCACCCGCCATCCTATCCATTGAACACTACCCCAAACTCAGCTGCCACCCTTACCACCTACCACTGCATCTAACTGCCAACTCACCCACCTGCCACTCTACTAATTTATCGGCTCACCTGTCTACAACCTTACTTGTCAACTTGCCCATCTGCTGCCTCACTCACTTGCCCACTTACCCACCTATCCTCCCTGCCATCCTGCCCATTCACTCATTCATCTGCTCACCCATTCGTACAGCACCAGCATTAAAACTGGAGCTTTAAACTTACGATGTGGAGATGCCGGCGTTGGACTGGGGTAAGCACAGTAAGAAATCTCACAACACCAGGTTAAAGTCCAACAGATTTATTTGGTAACGCAAACTTTCAGAGCGCTGCTCCTTCATTAGATGAGTGAGGACTTGTGTTCACAAGCGGGGCATTTAAAGACACAAACTCAATTTACAAGATAATGGTTGGAATGCGAGTCTTTACAGGAACAAAGTCTTAAAGGTACAGACAATGTGAGTGGAGAGAGGGCCAAGCACAAGTTAAAGAGGTGTGTATTGTCTCCAGCCAGGACAGTTAGTGAGATTTTGCAAGCCCAGGCAAGTCGTGGGGCTTACAGATAATGTGACATGAACCCAAGATTCCGGCTAAGGCCCACCTCATATGCGGAACTTGGCTCTCAGTTTCTATTCAGCGATTCAGTGTTGTGTGTTGTGAAGGCCACCTTGGAGAACGCCTAACGGAAGATCAGAGGTTGAATGCCCGTGACTGTTGAAGTGTTCCCTGAACTGGAAGGGAACACTCCTGCCTGATGTGGGGATGGCCTTGGCCATCAGTAGACAAGCACAGGACACAGCGGACAGAGGACCCTTTGTCGTCTAGTACTTTCCCGGAGCGGAGAAGCTACAACATCTTCTCCGGACCTTCAACATGTCATTGATGAAGACGAACATCTCGCCAAGGCCATCCCCACTTCTTGCCTTCAAACAACCGCACAGTCTTAAACAGACCATTGTCCGCAGCAAACTACCCAGCCTTCAGGAGAACAGTGACAACAACACCACACAACCCTGCCACAGCAACCTCTGCAAGACATGCCGGATCATCGACAAGGACGCCATCATCTCACATGAGAACACCGTCCACCAGATACACAGTACATATTCTTGCAACTCGGCCAACATTGTCTACCTGACAAGCTGCAGGAAAGGATGTCCCCATGCATGGTAGACTGGGAAGACCATGCAGATGCTCTGACAATGGATGAATGAACACTGCTTGACAATCACCAGGCGGGAGTGTTCCCTTCCAGTCAGGGAACACTTCAACGGTCACGGGCATTTGACCTTTGGTCTTTGGGTAAGCGTTCTCCAAGGCGGCCTTCACGACGCATGTTAACGCAGAATCGCTGAGCAGAGACTTACAGCCAAGTTCTGCACACATGAAGATGGCCTCAACCGGGATCTTGGATTCATGTCACACTATCTGTAACCCCCACAACTTGCCTAGGCTTGCAAAATCTCACTAACTGTTCTGGCTGGAGAGAATACACATCTCTAACCTGTGCTTGGCCCTCCCTCCACTCACATTGTCTGCACATAAGAAGACTTGATTGCCTGTAAAGACTCGCATTCCAACCATTATCTTGTAAATTAAGTTTGTGTCTGTATATGTCCTGATTGTGAACACAAGTCCTCACTGACCTGATGAGGGAGCAGTGCTCCGAAAGCTTGTGCTGCCAAATAAACCTGTTGGACTTTAACCTGGTGTTGTGAGACTTCCTACTGCACTTTAAACTTACCGCATAGTAGCTAGTGCCGATACAGGAGGTGTGTCCTGTTTCCCCCACCCCCAACTCTCCATTGAAGCTCTTGGGGGCAAGAGGGTGGGCAGCAGGGTGAGGAAGTGGCAGAATGCAATGATCTGCATTTCTGTTAAAGCTCGGGTTTGGAAGACCAGGCAAGAAATGTGGAGCAGCATTGAGTAATGGGAAGATTCAAGAGGAGTGGCGTTCTGACGATGATTGACACCTCTTGGAAGATCCTGGCTAACTGACATATTTTGTAAGAAGTCTTACAACACCAGGTTAATGTTCAACATAACAATAAACAGTTATTTGGTAGCAAAAGCCACTAGCTTTCGGGCCTCTGACCCTTCGTCAGGTGAGCGAAGAGTTCTGATCACAAACAGGGGATGTGAAGACACACACTTAGTTTACAGAGTACTGATTAGAATGCGAGTTTTTACAGCTAATCAAGTCTTAAAGGCGCAGACAATGCGAGTGGAGATAGCATTAAGCACAGGTTAAAGAGATGTGTTGTGCCTCCAGACAGGACAGTAAGTGAGATGTTGCAAGCCCAGGCAAGTCATGGGGGTTACAGATAGTGTGACATGAACCCAAGATCCCGGTTGAGGCCGTCCTTCTGTGCGCGGATCTTGGCTATCAGTTTCTGCTCAAGACTGAAACTAAGGAGAAACTGATAGCCAAGTTTCACACACAGAACTTGGCTATCAGTTTCTGCTCAAGACTGAAACTAAGGAGAAACTGATAGCCAAGTTTCACACACAGGAGGACGGCCTCACCCGGGATCTTGGGTTCATGTCACACTATCTGTAACCCCCATGACTTGCCTGGGCTTGCAAAATCTCACTTAGTCTCCTGTCTGGAGACAATACACATCTCTTTAACCTGTGCTTAATGCTATCTCCACTCACATTGTCTGCACCTTTAAGACTTGATTAGCTGTAAAAACTCGCATTCTAATCAGTATTCTGTAAATTGAGCGTGTGTCTTTACAGCCCCTGTTTGTGATCAGAACTCTCCACTCACTTGAGAAAGGGTCAAAGGTCTGAAAGCTAATGGTGTTTGCTACCACATAAACTTGTTAGACTTTAACCTGGGGTTGTGAGACTTCTTACTGTGTTTACCTCAGTTCAATGCCGGCATCTCCACATCTTGACATATTTTGTTCCAGTGAAAGGAGACCCAGAGGTTCAAAAATCGGCCTTTTCCACACACGAATGGTTAGGAGGCTTCGAATGGTACTTGGGTTGCATCATGAATGTTGCTTTATGCAAATTGTACAATTGAGCAAATACAATTACAGGTACCTGTAATCATCCTGATTGTCAGTGTCATGCCACTCAGTTACCAATTCTATCAGCAGCAGCTTGGTTGCTGAATTGTTAAACATCATGCTGCCTCAAGCATTGCTTTTGTCCTTTAATGCGGAGGTGTGGCGTGCCAGCAGAATAAAGTAATAACCCGACTAAGATTGAATTTAGTGCTCTCCTCATTGTCTTGGCGTGTTTCCAGAGGGATAATGTGAAAATGGCCTCCAGCAGCAAATGATGTGACTCTTTTCACCCCGTGTTTAGAACAGCAAAGATCTAATTTAAAACAAAAGCAAAACCCATTTATTGTGGCCATGAATCCCCAGCACATAATTTGGCAATCCCACTCATTGAAGGAGGGAGTTGTGTTTTAGTACTGGAGTTTGTGTGTGGTATGCTGCTTCAAGATGGATATCATGCTTCGCTCAATTAACAAGGAGTACCAGGATGCCATTTATACTGAGCGCCTAAGCAACTTCAAATGTTGGTTCTGCAACCTTACGTCAGATATTTTTGTATTTGTTGATGGAATGTGAGGCCAGTATTTATTGCCTGTGATAAGGTGGTGTGAGCTGCCTTCTTGAACCGCTGCAGTCTATATGTTGTAGGTACACCCACAATGCCGATAGGTAAGGCGTTTCAGGATTTTAACCTAGCAACTGTGAAGGTGTACAATTTCAAGTCCGGATGGTGTGTGGCTTGAAAGGGAACTTTGAAGTGATGGTGTTCCCATGCATCTACTGTCCTTGTCCTTTTAGGTGCCAGAGATAGCAGGTTTAGAAGGTGCTGTTGAGGAAGCCTTGGTGAATTGGTGCATCTTGCAGATGGTACCCACTGCTGCCACTATGTATTAATGGTTGAGGGTGTGAATGTTGATGTAGTGGATGGGCTGCCAATCGAGTGGGCAGCTTTGTCCCAGGTGGTGTTGAGCATTTTGAGTGTTGTTGGAGCTGTATTCACACAGGCATGCAAATATTCCATTACCTCCTAATTTGTGCTTTGTAGATGATGGACAAGCTTTGGGGAGGCAGATGGTAAATGACTTGCCACAGAATTCTCAGCCTCTGCCCTGCTTTTGTAACCATACTACTTAAATGGATAGTCCAGTTCAGTTTCTGGTCAATGGTAACCATAAGGTGTTGATGGTGGAGAGTTCAGTGATGGTAATGTCATTGAAAGTCAATGGGAGATTGTTTGATTCTCTTTTGTTGGAGATGATCACTGCTGGCGTGAATGTCACTTGTCACTTATCAAACTTCATTGTTGTCTAGATCTCGTTGTGTGATGACTGAGTGCTCCAGTACCTGAGGAGTTGTGAATGGTACTGAACATTGTGCTTTCACCAGTGAGTATCATAGATCATAGAATCCCCACAGTGCAGAATGAGGCCATTCACCCATTGAGTCTGTACCAACCACAATCCCACCTATTCCTGCAATCTCTCATGTTTACCCTGCTAATCCCCTCTGACACTAGGGTCAATTTAGCATAGCCAATCAACCTAACCCACACATCTTTGGACTGTGTGAGGAAATTGTAGCACTCAGAGGAAATCCGTGCAGACACAGGGAGAATGTGCAAACTCCACACAGACAGTGACCCGAGGATGGAATTGAATCCAGGTCCCTGGCGATGAAGCAGCCGTGCCAACTATTGTGCCACCATAACACTTCTGACCTCATGATGGGCAGAAGGTCATTGCAGAAACAGTGAAGATATTTGGGTCCAGGTTACTGGCCTGAGGAACTCCTGCAGAGATGTTCTGAAGCTGACCTTACTGTCCTCCAACAATGGCAACCACTTCCTTTTTATTAAGTATGACTCCAACCAGTGGATTCATGTTGGCATCAATTTTGTCAGGGTTCCTTGATGCCGCTGTCAAATACTATCTTGGTGTTAAGGACAGCGACTTACACCTCGTGTCTTGAATTCAACTCTTTTGGATGAAGATTGTATTCAGGTTTGGAGCCAAATGCTCTGACAGAACCCAAAGTGAACATCGGTGCACAGGTTATTGCTGAGTAAGTGCTGCGTGATACCACTGTTAATGACACCTTCCATCATTTTGCTGATGATTGACACTGATGAAGAAGCAATTGGCCAGACCAGATTGATCCCACTTTTAGAGGATAGGACATACTTGGTCATTTATCCACAGTGTTGGGTAGATGCCATTGTGGTAGTTGTACACGGACAGCTTGGATAGAGGCACAGTTAGTTCTGGAGCACAGGTCTTCAATACTACAACCAGGATGTTGTGTGTGCCCATAGCCTTAGTTGTATCCAGTGCCTCCAGCCATTTGTATCTGAGTTGTTACCTGGACTCCGGGTGGAATTTTAACTGGTGTTAGCCTGAGCTATGAAAATAGTCTTGGCAGCATTCAGATTTGCAGTGATGTAATTCAGCCCTGAGGTAATCTCCTATTTGATCTAAACAGAGAACTAATCTCATCTGAATAATTTTTGGATTGAGTTTAAAGGGAATAAGAGTTCAAACACATTCAGTGTTGTATACTGTACACTCTTGACTAATGGAAAGTAAATTGAGAATCATATTTGAGAAGAAATTGAAGAGCTATGTTTGGCAATATAGTTCCAATAGCCAAAGCTTTCAATTATCCAAAAACAGAGAATGATTGTAGAAATATTTGTGGTGTGAGAGGTTTTGTTGGACTATTTTCAGGATTGTTCAATCATTCATGGTATTACTAGTCTTACAAAGGAAGCGGTGCTACTTAACCTGCTTTTCAGTCATGAATTGAAGCAAATAGGCAGCCTAAAAATAGAAAGAATATGGAAAGTGGCAAACATATTATAATGAGATTCAATGCATGAACAGAACAGGAAATAGAAAAGTGAAGGACAAAGGTATCTGGCTGAAAAAGAAATACAAATGGATGGAAGATACAAAGGAATCTAATTGACCCAGATCAAATGGGGAAAAAAAAGTCTGTCAAATAAATTAGAAAACCAGAATATTCCAATATTGATATCAAAGGATGTGATCCCATGATGAACAGTGAGATTGAGGGAAAATTGGAAAATAAAAGCATGTGATGAACAAAAGCAGTTAATAAACAGGTTGGCAGGGTGGCACAGTGGTTAGCACTGCTACCTCATTGTGCCAGGGCCTCTGGTTCAATGCCGACCTTGGATGACTGTCTGTGTGGAGTTTGCATGTTCTCCCTGTGTTTCTATGGGTTTCTTCCCACAGTCCAAAGATGTGCAGGTTAGATGGATTAACCATGATAAATGCGCAGGGTTACGGGGATGGGAGGGACACGAAGGATGGGTAAGATGAATGCTCAGGGAGTCGGTGCTGACTTGATGAGCTGAATGGCCTCCTTCTGTACTGCAGGGATGCTTTCCTATTCTGTGGGGTTCTATGTGATTTGAAAATAATAAACAATTAAGAGCCTCCCAAGTAGAGAGCGGTAAAGAGAAAAATGGGAAGACATCATAAAGGAAAATAAAAAATCTCAGAACAGGTACATTCATTATGAGAAGGTTAGGGGAGGGCTGCATATATCAGGAGGTGAAGGCAAGTTTGTGCTAATAAATGTGAGAATGGGCAGAGACACTGAGTAATTATTATTTCTGTTTACACATAGGAGCTGGATTGAGATTGTAAAACAATTTAAGATGGGTATAGAACACTTAGTAGAGATTATTATTTAAAGAAATATGACACTTTAGAAATTGATCAAAGTTAAGATAGAACATAAGAACATAGTTAAATTACTTAAATCTGATGGCTGGCATTCAAAAACCCTGAGGAAGCCGGTGGAAGAAAAGTGGAAACTTTGACACTAATTTTTAATCTTTTTTCTCTTCATTATCGCTGCCTGACCTGCTGAGTATTTCAAGCATTTTGTTTTTCTTTTCTATTTTTCTAAAATTCAGTGGAAAGAATTCATGACACAGGTCAAAAAACATTGAACATTTTAGATGTGTTACCAGATGGCACAACATGTGAATAAGTTAAATTGACATTGGTTTCCCCCCCGCCCCTGCCAAAAAAGTGTTAACATTTCTAAATTCATGGAGGCACATGACATTGGGGAATCATGGACACTAGACTACTCGCATTCACAGGGTAATTGGTTTAGCTGGCAATTTTCACCAAATGACTTGCTGATATCTCTCTCAACATCAGTCCAGATCACTATTACCATGCCACTTAGGAGCAGGTATGCCTACTGAGCACTATGTTGGAGCAGAAGAAACATAACCAGCTTATCTGATGAAGACCTCCAAGACCTGTTTCATTAGGAAGAGGACAAGTGTCTCCCTCACTTCATGAATGATGTATTGATGCCATTGCGATCCCAGCCTGAGCTATGTTAAACTGAATTTAATGGACACTGAACTTGTTTTGTCCCCGTCACTGTGTTGGAACATAAATGCAAAAGAGGTATGCGTTGGCAAAAACAAAAATAGTTATGGAATCATGAAATGATACAGTACAGGGAGAGGCCATTCAGTCCATATACCTGTGCCATACAGCTCCAATCCCATTTCCCTGCAAACCTGTGAATTTTTCCCTTTATTTAGTTTGGGTCAGGACAGAATGAATTGTTACCACAAGATAATAAAGTTGACTGAAGGGAGCTCTACGAAGCTCAGGAATGTAGGACAACTTAGGCAGCTGTCTTAAAGAGCTAGCACAGGTACAATAGGCCAAATGGCTGACTCCTGTGACCTATGATTCTATGTCTATATGCAGAGGTTTCATAGAGTGCAGGAGGTGATCATTCGGTCCATCGAGGCTGCATCAACCACAATCCCACCCAGACCCTATCCCTGTAACCTCCATGCATTTGCCCTGCTAATCCCCCTGACACTAAGGGGGAAAATTTAGCATGGCTAATCAATCCAACTTGCACTGTGGGAGGAAACCAGAACATCTTGAGGAAACCCATACAGACACGGGGAGAATGTGCAAACTCCAAACAATCACCTGAGGTCAAAATTGAACCCAGGTCCCTTGTGCTGTGCGGCAGCAGTGCTAACTACTGTGCTGTTCTGGCAATGCCTTGTGCTCCATGAATTGAATCAGCGGCAATTGTATTTTTTTGGTCTTGGTTTAAACATAATAGAATTAACGCTTGCTTGAGTTTGTTAGAAATATAATGAAGGGTAATGTAGGTGAATAGAATAAATCATTTTGATTTAATATAAGCAAGCAATTTCTGGGGATCTGCAGGAGACTGGGGCAAGAGAGCTAAGGGTTATTTGAAATAATTAGAAAGCCAGGAATATTTTTGTAAGGGATATAAGGACTTGAAGATTTTTTTTCCTCTGAGGGTTGGGCTTGTGGTTGTGGATAATTAAAATAATAAGGATATGTGAAACACAGAAGGCAAAGGATAGGAATTCACCTGCAGCAACTGCTCCACAGTAACAGTTAAAGGAGTGGGGCAGCTCTGAAAAGGCTTCTGGTCGATGGAATTTGCGAAACAGATACAATTCCCCTAAGTACTTAAGACAAAAATACTTCCATTCTTATAGCACTTTTCATGACCACCAGACATCTCGAAACACTTTGCAGCCGATGAAGTACTTTCAAAAGTGTAGTCATTGTTACAATGCAGGAAACCTAGGAGCAATCAGTTTAAGATTAGCAAATTGCAATTTTTCTGTGTTAGAATGTAACCAATGATATCACTGGATCTGTGGTAATGTGACCAATGGTACAAGCTGTAAGGGTCAGCTGACCCAGTAAACCAATGACAGAATGATGTGATGATCATCTGACTCAGTATAAATTGCTGGGAATTGTGGGGAACTTGGAATGGCCCAGGGTGAGGCCTCAAGCTTGGAGTAATGAAGTTTCTTTACTAAACTTTTTCTTTGATTTGTAAGTTGGAGTAAGTTTTGTTATGTTTTTATTGTCTGCATTAGAAGAGTTTCTTTTGGATCAATGTTCTGCACTGTAGGGTTTCTATGATTCTATGATACTGAATATATATAGATGAAAACTTGTTTACTTCTGGCCAAATATAGAGCAGGGTTAATCACCTTGCTTGCAGTAAAATGGGGATTGGGGTCCTGAGTTTGAGAAGATTGTCTCTCATCTCCCACCATAACTTTGGAGGGCTTCTGGAGAAGGCTATGAAGTTACATGTAAAGTGTTGCTCCCTGGGCTCAGCCAATCATCGAGTGAAACTACTTCAGGAGGTAAGGGGATTCCTGCAAAAAATTCAGGGGTGGGCTGTCTGAAGCTTGAAATTCTCCCACAGAAGCAGAAAAGGAACAGAAAAGCACTTATTGGCTATCAGCATTTCACATCCCACGGGCTATAAATCATGCCTGGTGGCTGTGCACAGCAAGGAGAACAAAAGAAGATTGGCTGATTATTCAACCTGGCCCAGAGCCTCATTGATTGGATGATTAAGATCCTCTTGGTACCTGGCCTATGGTGTGCCCCCTTGGAGAGATGCTATGTTTATATCCACTCACAATTCTGGAGGATTTACAAAAGGGATTGATGGTGATTGTTGCAGCAAATAGATTGGGTTAAGCTGTAAATATCATACTGCCAGAACACTTGCTGAATTTTAATGCAGAGCTATTGCACTTTACAAGAACTAATCAGAACCTTTTTTTTTAGCCTCCGTGATGAAGTATCTTGTCCTGTGACCCTGAGAGAGATCATTTTCAGACCTTCAGAGATTTTGACAGGAAATTTCTGCTATTAAAATTTGGAAATTACATTGAGTGATATTATTGAACACATGTTAATCTGTTCACGTCAAATTCCTTGGTTTATTATTTTAATGGAGTTGTTAATGTAATAGATTGAGGGCAACTTGATGTGGCTTTAAACAATAAAAGACTTTTATTGCCAAAAGAAGAAATTAGTAACACCCACAATAGGCTCTAGATAAAAAGGGTAACAGGAAAAATTACTGGAAAACTCAAAGGTTTAATCAGTCTGGAGACTTCCAGGCTCTGGTAGAACACTTCAGTTTAGTGTTAGGCTCTTCTAAATTTAAACGGCCAGACTGGGCGGATGAGAAAGGCAGACTCATTAATCCAGGATCCGGTGGCTCTTAAGCAACTTCTGGCTCCTTAGTCTCCACAATCATTGGTTGCTCTGGTTCCATATTCTCAACCAAAATTCCAATAATCAGCCTTCCAGCTTCCCACCAGGACAACCCATAGGGTCCTTATCGATCATATGTCCCACAGCAAATGCCCCACCAAATAGGCCACACTATTACAGTTAACCTGTCTGTCAGAGCTTCCATTACAATGAACTATAGGTCTCCACAACTGCAACAGTACTGAAACAGCTCCTCTCAAAGTCACAGATAATATCCTATATGACTGTGCAAATTAAACATGTCCCTCTTTATCCTCCTCAACCAAACACTGTTCCTGCCATTGATTCCACCTTTCTCCCTAATGACTGTCTGAGACTGATGCAGACTGTTTGCGACTTTGGTGTCATATTTTACATTAAGATGAGTATCAAACCTACATCACCATTAAACCTGCCTGCTTCCACCTCCCCAACACTGCACAACTCTTACTCTGCTTCAGCTCATTTGCTACTGAAACTTTCCTCCAGACTTAACTATTCTGACATGCCATCGGTCCCTCTCCCTAGTTCTGCCCTATGTAAATGTGAGATAATCTAGAACTCTGTTGGCCACATCCTAACTCGAACCAAGTCCCATTAACTAATTGCTCTGCGTTTGCTGACCAGTTTTAGCTCTTGTCTAGCAGCACCTGGACTTAAAAAAAATCTCATTCTGTTTCCAAACCTTCCCCAAGGCCTCACTCCTCCCTTTCTCTGTAATCACCTCCAGCTCCATAAACATCTCGGATATCTGCTTGCCCCCCTCTAATCCAAACCATTCCTGCTTGTAATTGTTCCACTTTGGAAGTGACTTTAGCTGCTAGGTGCTCTCTAGAATTTGCTCCCTAAACCTCTCTGCCTCTCAACCTAATTTTTCTGCTTTAAAATGTTCCTTAAAGCCGAACCGTTTCATCAAGCTTTTCATCATCTGTCCTAATCTCCTTATGTGGTTTGATGTTTAATTTTTGTCCAACAACATTCCTATGAAGAAGCTTTGGATGTTTTAGTGCATTCAAGGTGCTATAAGTAAAAGTATTTGTTGTTGGATATAAATGTGTTAATTCTTTCTGCATGTGACACTTGTATTAATTGACTAAATTCCCCACATCTGCATGGTTTTCTCTGGGTGCTCCAGTTTCCTCCCACAGCCCAAAGATGTGCCAGTTATGTGGATTGGCCATGCTAAATTGCCCCTTACCCTTAGAGCTAGGGTAAATACGTGGGCTATGGGTATAGGGCCTGGATGGGATTGTTGTCGGTGCAGGCTCGATGGGTTGAATAGAGTCCTTTTGCACTGTAGGGATTTTACGATTAATTACAAAAAATAAGTAACTAAGCAATTTTTTTTAACTTGTGGTTTAATTTCCTTCCCTCTTCTCTCCTGATGCTGACATATGTTCCAATCCTCCCCCATGGTATGACACTTTCCTGTACCTCACTTAGGTGCACATTCGCATAGGTTGGCTCTGAGGATAGTGTGAAGCTCACTCCTACAGAGCACATATTGTTAACCCTTGTGCAGTACAGACACTCAATCTACTGAAACCTACAAACTGTGCATTGCCTCACGTACTCTTTTTCTGCGTTCATGCCTTTGAGGTGTCCACCACCTTGTTATGTGCCATTTATGTGTGAGTTGTGTAGACAACATTTATTTGACGTTCCATTGTTAGGACAAGAGCTCATAATGAAGGCATGTACGCCTGTCAATCATGTTTAAGATGCAAGAAAGGTTACATGAATGCATGCAATGGCAATGATGGAATGGAGTTGGAGCCTCGTGGGATACGATATTGAGCCGCAATATCTGATAGCAGAACACTGGGTGAAAGGTCAAGCAGAAGAAAGGCCTATTTAGCTTAATCATTCTGAATTTACTCTTCCGTTTGTGTAACTTTAAGAATCATAATGCTAAAAGCTTCTGAACAATATCCTTCTGAATCTGAATTTAATATAGAGAAAAGTATATACAGTAGTACGAAGGCCGACTATCAGCATAATATTGACAAACAACGTAGAGAGGAATTTTATGGCCCTGTTGCGGCGAGCCATTCTAAAGTCAATTGACTTTGGGACTGGAAAATCCTGTGGGCAGCAGGGGCTGGAAAATTCCGCCCACAATACATAACCCGTATCAATTAATGAGCATCAAGTAAATCTTTTCCCCATCCCAAGCATCATACTTCTTCCTAAACTGTGTACAATGGAAAATTGGGATTTGCCATTTGAGTGTCCAGAACAATTAAATTAATTTAACTTTGAATAAACATACAAACACACATCCCTTCAGCAGAAGGGTCATACGGGCTCAAAGTTATCTCTGTTTCTCTCTCCACAGAAGCTGCCAGACCTGCTGGGTTTATTCAGGATTTTCTCTTTTTACCCTAGTCAAATATGTGTTCTTTGTTAATCAAACCACAGTACAACACTGAACAATGTATAAACTCAAGCTTGACAGAGTCATCAAAATGTCAGATTAAGAAATGCTTTAAGTATCATTATTTAACGGAACATGATTAAAGCTCCATAAGGCTAAGCATCATTGATTATGGTGAAGTAATTGAAATCTCAATTATTATAGTCACAGTGGTAATTTAAGTGGAGTTAAAACATGCCGCACTGGTATATTGCAGTGACCCAGTACAAAATGTGTTTGAACCCACATTCCCCACCACAACATTTCTACTCAGACAGTGGTGAGAATGTGGAACTTGTTATCACAGGGAGTGGTTGAAGCGAGAATATAAATGTATTTCAGGGGAAGTTGGACAAACATGAGGGCGAAGAGAATGGATGGTTACATCGGTAGATTTAGTTGAGGCTTAAGTAGAACATAACCACTGGCAGTGATTGGTTAGGCTGAATGGCCTGTTCCTGCATCATATGTCCTTACAATCATATATGCAATCTTTATGCTATAACACTTTGTATTGTGTCTGGAACAGAACATGCCTGGTCCCTCTGGCACATATTGAAAAAAATGCTAGCACTCCCTATACTGGACTATGTCGGGGCTGGGTGGTTGGCACTATTGCCTCACAACGGCAGGGAGCTAGATTCAATCTAGCCTTGGGTAACTGTGTGGAGCTTGCATATTCTCCCTATGTCTGCGTGGGTTTCCTCCGGGTGCTCCGGTTTCCTCCCACAGTCCAAAGATGCGCAGATGAAGTGGAATGGCCAAGTTAAATTGCTCCTTAGTGTCCTAAGATGTGCATGTTAGGTGGATTAGCCATGGTATGTGAGCAGGGTTACAGTGATGTGGGGTGAGATGCTCTTTCTGAAAATTGGTGCACACTTGATGGGCCGAATGGCCTCCTGCACTGTGGTGATCCTATGGCTCTTTAAAGAGCTGGTGTTTCAACCCTTTGCAAGGACAGTGGCAAAGAAGGAAAGGAGCCTTTGTACATTAGTAGCCTCTCCAGCCACAGAACATTTGGAGCTACAGTGGAGGCTGGTGTGGCTTGTGAGAAGATATTGGCCTCCTCACTAGCAGTTGCGAGATTGACTGATCCCTGAGGAACCCATTCAGTCACCTCCTTCCATTCAGCTCCTTGATAAAGATATTGGCTGAAATTCTCCCACCCACAGGAATTCTAGAGGGGAGGGGGGGTGTGAATTGGACCATGCAAAGGTCCATTGATCTCAGACAGGATTTTTTGGTTTTGAGGCAAGCGTGGCCAGAAAATCCCATCCATTATCTGTTTCTTTCAGGGAAACCAACTTGGATTGACCTCTAAAGCAGCCCCTTGCTTAGTACTGTCATTTTCACACGGGAAAGGAGATGGTTCACTCCCTACTCTTCTGAAGCATTTGCTGGTGACCAGTGGTTGGTCAGCATTTTCAAAATAGGTCAGAATGCAGGGGTGGTTCATGGGTGCCAAGGAACGAACACAGAGTAAATGAATAAGATACTATTTAGCAATGACTAATTGCCAGAAGTAGAATTTACATTTTTATGTAAAGTCATCCACTCCCTTGCAAAGTGTCAAAGCATTTCTCAAACAATGATTTACTTTAGAAATGAAGACCTATTATGTAGGCAAACATAGCAGCTAATTTGCAAACAGCAAAATCCCACAACCATCTAATGAGAAGAATATCACCCCATTCATCTGATTCTGATGTGTTAGTTAAAAAAAAAGGAATGAATTCATATAGTGTCTTTATATAACATCTCATGCTGACAACCTCATGATGTCCCAGAGTGCTTTAACAGATATTTGAGAAATAAATGTCACTCAGAACAGCCCAAGAAGTCTCCTGCTCGTGGAGAGAATAACAATGCAAATACAAACCATGTGGCTGTTGTTCGTGTTCATCTAACACTTAATCCTATTCTCATGTGCCCCCCAATCTTCCCATTTCCAGCAACAACAATACTGGCACCTCTGGCAGTGCAGTGACCCCCTCAGTACTGCACTCCTATCTATCGCCATTTGACTAGCATTTGAAGGACTCTATTAACACAGATGAGTATAGTGGTCTCCTTCATTGACACTGACAGCACATAACTGCGAGAAGCCTTAGTCCAAATCCCCAAATCCTTTTGTAAGTCAAGACACAAACCCTGGGTTATATAGACTTTTGCTTATTAAACTTAAATTTCCAAAAGCAGCACGTGTCAGACGAATCAATAAAACTAATGTTACATTTGCACATCTCGAGGGAAGTCTCTCGCTCAGTGCCTGCAACGCAGATGCTGCTATGCCCTTGTGCAAGAGGCAGAATGATGAAGGAATGCCAGCCGTTCATACTGTGTATTGACACTTAGCACACTGTGGAGCAGAGCAGATGACAAAGAAATCAGACCTATTTGAGCAAGGATTTTTGTGCTGTGCATCGAACTGCCTCATTTCAGTCTGATACATTACGCGGTTACACGCTGCAATCAGCATTACTATATGACCCAGAATACACAATGCACTGGTTTGTTTTCTGTGCGGAATTCAATCCATGTGCTCTATTTCCATTCCAACTTTGTTAATGACTGTATGGTCTCCAGCCGGTAAAAGGGCAGGGCAGACTAGGAGGTGGCTTGTCTGTGGTCTGTGTTTATGCTATTACAAGCATTCAAGTTTCACTCACACAGACCATGCCAGCCTCATCTCGTTGATGTGGAGATGCCAGCATTGGACTGGGATGGGCAGATTAAGAAGTCTCATAATGCCAAGGTTAAAGTCCAACAGGTTTCTTTGGAATCACGAGCTTTTGGAGCACTGCTCCTTCACCAGGTGAGAGACTCATAAAGGAGCAGTGCTCCGAAAGCTCGTGATTCCAGATAAACCTGTTGAATTTTAACCTGGTGTTGTGAAACTTCTTACTGTGCCCATCTCACTTTTTTAGAGGTACACAGCCAAGTGTTGGCTGCCTTATTTGCCCTACTTAACAGTGTGCTTCAAGTGTGTTATGTTTTTTGGGATGCTTCAGAGGCATGAGTTGTGGTGTTTTATTAAATGTGAGCTTGTATTTCCGCAATTTATTTGACATTCTCTTTTCAAAAGTTTGTGGGTTCAAGCTCCATACCAGGAGTTCAATTGCATAATCTAAGATGATGTTCCTGTCTAGTCCTAGGGGAGTGTTCCATTATCAGAGGCACTGTCCATCCAATGAGACATTAACCTGAGGTGGTTAACGATCTCATGACCCTATTCAAAGGAGAGCAAGCAGTTGACTCAATGACTGGGCCAATATTCTGCCCTCAACTGTAACACAAGTAAGAGACGTCATATAGCCCAGTCATTCTTGTAGCTGCTTGAAGGATTTAGCTATATAAAAAGTGATTGTTGTGTTAACGTTCATACTGATAGTTCCAAAAGAATATATTGATCTCAAGATAGCAAACGAGAGACAGGCGACTTCTTGCAAGCTGTGCGCAGCATACCTTCTAATTTTATCTTTTACTCTCGTTCTATGCTTCTAACATTCTGCACTCTCTTGTTTCCTTCTCTATGAATGATATGCTTTGTCTGTATAGCATGCATGAAACAATATTTTTCACTATGTTAATACATATGACAATAATAAATCAAATCAAAGCAAAAGTACTGCACTATGAGGCACTCTGAAATGCTGATCTTTCTCTCCCGCATTTTTTGACTGTTTTCAGTAATTAGAAATTGACATTTGGGCTGTACAGAGTTACAACCTTGTTACACTGAAGACAGTTGCTTCACCATCCTAGTTACTCATCCCTGTCAACAAGGCTCCCAAATAATCTGGTGGCAAATATCATTAGTTACAACTTTTAAAAAGAAAATCACTATAAAAAGGGACATGTCACTGAAGCTTTTCTTCTTGCACTCATCAGGACAAACACAAAAACGTCAAATTTCAAATGATTGCAAGAATTATGCTACAGAAGAAAAGGAGTGCTGATTGGTTGGAAGGTCAATTCTGACTGGTCAAGGTGTTGCTCTGGAAAAAACATTGGGGAACTATAGGCTTCCCAAACTCCCAGGTAGTTAAAAGAAGGCAGAATTAAAGGGCGATGTTCCTTTTGTTTGCAGGGAATGAGTCCCTGCGTATGAATATATGTCATTTCTAGTAACTGTAAAAATTGAGCTCGACTGATTATCTTAAATTGGTCAGCTTTGATCATATTGAATGGTGGAGCAGGTTCGAAGAGCCTAATGGCCTACTCCTGCACCTATTTTCTATTCTTCTGCCTTACTGTAGCTCTTCACACACTCAGGATTGTTCAACAAGTGCTGCCCAATTACAGAATCAGATCTAACCCTTTTGTTTTGGGCTTTGCAAGTGCAGCTGGTTGAGTACGATTCATGCTCTGACTATTAAGAACAACCAAAGGAACTTGTTGTTTGATTTGATTAGCCAATTGCTGCACTTAAATACTTGACAATGCACCAGCACTGAAATTCATAAACTATGTTTGTAGAGTAGACAGAACTTTTTGTTTTATTTATACAGACATGGGACAAGCCTTTGAACCAAAACGATGCCCCTAACCCTTCCTCCTCCTTTAAACCTTGGCTCTTTGAAAGAAAATGCCGCCCAGAATATTGTAATGGATGAAATGATTTGGGGAAATCATGCCAATCCCAAAGACAGGTATTAGAAAGAAAAATCCATTGTTGTTTATATAGACTACCTGTCCCAGATGGAATTGAAATGCTGGCAGATACACAATCGTTTCCACAAAAGACCAAGCTGTACCTTGTCAAATCCCATTCATATGGATTTATGTTGTGATAGACTATATAAAAAAAAATTCTAATTCATAGTCAAATAAAAGAGGCTCTGAAAGCAGTCTGTACTATCAATCATTTAAACTGTATGATGGATTTATTTCCTAGACACACTGTCCCACTCCCCCATAAATACACACAAGCCATCTAATTGAAGGTAGCTTATCAGAGCAATAATTGAAAAAGAATTATTATAACTTGACAGTATAACTTTACTAAAATATTTACAAATGAGTAATGTCTAATACTTCTTGTCAATGAAGAATATTTGATTTTCTTCAGTGTTCAGTTTTGAGGGAGGGTGTCTTCACCTGACAATGCAGCATTTAGAAAATCCTCATGGTGTGATCATCCATTTCTGTCACTCCAGGAGCTCAAAATTCAATTTGATCAGTTTGAGGACACTGGGATCATGGTGCATTAGGTGTTAGAATTTGCTCTGTAAGTATTTCACACAAGGAAGGAAGAGGAGGAATTGAACAGCTGATCAAAGAAAGAGTTTCCAGGTTCTTCAATGCAATGCTAGATTCCTTAGTGTAGACGGATGGCAGAAGTCTTGAGATGGCTGAGGTGATTTCCCCCATCCTGCTGTGCTACATTTTTAGCACGGCCACCTGGGAGACTCGGGTAGGGGCTGTTTTGTGGACTCCCTGCTGGGCACCATTGCCTCCACACTTTTCCTGGTGCAGTGCCAGCCTGGGCCCCCTTGGCACCGCCTAAGACACAAAGTGCCAATACCCAGGGGGCACCTTGGCACTCCCCATAGGGCATCAGGCAGTGTCAAAGCAGTGGGATAAAATAGTGGGAGCTAAATGGGATGGGACCTGATTGGCGGGGGGGAGGTGTTCAGTGGGGGCAGGGGGGTTCTCACCGCCACCCTGCATTTGGGCTGAGAGATGGAGCGAGGCCATCAATTGAGGGGCGGGGGGGGGGGAGGGGTGGGCAGCCTGTTGGGGGGATCAGGGCTGCAAGGAACAGACGGTAGCACAGCAGTTAGCACTGCTGCTTCACAGCACCAGGGACCTGGGTTCAATTCCCGGCTTGGGTCACTGTCTGTGTGGAGTTTGCACATTCTCCCTGTTTCTGCGTCGGTTTCCTCTGGGTGCCCCAGTTTCCTCCCACAGTCCAAAGATGTGGGGGTTTGGTTGATTGGCCATGCTAAAAATTGCCCCTTACTGTCCTGAGATGCGTTGGTTAGAAGGATTAATGGTTAAATATGTAGGGATGTGGGGGTAGGGCCTGGGCGGGTTTGTGGTCGGTGCAGACTCGATGGGCCAAATTGTCTCTTTCTGTGCTGTAGGGTTTCTATAATTTCTATGACGGGACTGCTGGTGTGGTGGGGGAGATCGGGGCTGTGAGGAGGGGGACTTGGGAGGGCCAGTGATTGGGCCATGGCGGGGGCTTTTGAGGGGTCATAATACCGACGATGCAGGAGTTGCTGTGCTGGCCAGCGATTGGGCTGGCCAACAATTGGCGGTGTACATAGAACATAGAACATTACAGCGCAGAACAGGCCCTTTGGCCCACGATGTTGCGCCGACCAGTTAAAAAACAATGACCCTCTAACCTAAACCAAACCCTTTCCATCCATAAACCTATCCACGGATCTCCTAAATGCCCCCAAACTAGGCGCATTTACAACTGCAGCAGGCAGGGCATTCCAATTCCTCACCACCCTCTGGATAAAGAACCTACCCCTGACATCCATCCTATAACTACCACCCCTTAATTTAAAGCTATGCCCCCTTGTGCTAGCTTTCTCCATCCGAGGAAAAAGGCTATCACTGTCCACCCTATCCAAACCTCTAATCATCTTATATGTTTCAATAAGGTCCCCTCGCAGCCGCCTTCTTTCTAACGAAAACAACCTCAAATCCCTCAGTCTCTCCTCATGTGTGGTAGGGGTGGGGGGGCTGACAGACAAGCCACTGCGCATGTGCCGATCTCAGCACTAACAATGGGTGCATGCGCAGTGGCCCACTCAGCGCTATACTGCCAGCTTTTCCAGTGGGAATAGGCTGTCCCCCCCAGTAATCTTTAGACTAATTCACCCTAGTGCTCACTGCAGTGCACAGAATGTAGGAGAATCATTTTGAAATACCCGCTGAAAAATAAGCAGCATGATTTACTCCAGTTTTCATGCAAATTTGACACTTCAAATTTTTTGGGAAGAATCACCCCTGTGACATTTTTTCAGGGGGTCAGGAGGGCAGACCGGAAAATAATCTGAAGGAAATGGAAGCTGGAGCCAGGGATGTTAATGTAATGAGTCAAGCCCCAATCATCTGAATGTAGTACTGTAAAAGTTCAAAGACTTCCTGAGTGATCAAGATCAGTGAACGTATCTTCAAATGTCATATCAAGCTGAATGTACTACTAGCCTCAGCCACTGTTAATCACCGAAACACCACCATTCACCCATCCACATCTCTAGAAATCAGGGCTCAAAGCTAACATTCATAAACACCACTTCATCATCGCACACTTATCATTGCTGCAAACCTCACACCACCCATTTCACAGCTTCCACATACCTCCAGCTGTTCAGCCATGTCAGGTAATCATCCAAATACATTGCAACACACTTACAGACACTCCTTCCTCTCTAGGCAGTCCATACCAGGAGGAAAGAGCAGAGAATCAGCCAGATAAAGGCTCAGCTTCATCTCCTGAGCCCCTTTGTAGACACAATGCTATGAATTATTGATGTGGCAGTGACTGAGGCTGGCGTAAGCAAAGCCATGCATGATAACGATATTTTCGTGCCTTATGCACCTTCTTAAATCTCACATCAACCTCATCCCACTATCTGTCAAGAAATGCAAGCTGCAGATGGCATGATCATGTTGTACCTCTTGCAGTTCCACTCAGTTCCCTGTCTCACCCTAACCCTCGCTTTCACATTTATGCTTTCTGATATCCACAAATTGCTATGTGGCCAACAAGTTCAGCCCAACATTCAAGCATGAGAACTCCAGCATACATCTGATGAAAAAGCACTATCTAGGTCATTAGACTCATACTTGTTCTGCAAGTCCAGTTTGCATACCGGCTCAGACTGCTGCCATTGTGGCTGCAGGTTACAACACGACTCTGACACAAATACAGTCATGTAGTGAAGGGGAATCATATGTCACATCTGGAAGAGATAGTCCTTGTCACCAAGCAGCCACACTCCAGCTCATTGTGGTAGCTTGAAGATCTTGGGTAAGGTTGACTAGCATTGTAGTTGCTGAAAGGATGGTGGCCATTCAGCAACATGATACTCAGTACATGGCTATACATCATGTGCATGTTCAGGGAGTGAAAGCCATTGCTGTTCTGCTACATCATGTGTGCAGTCGCCAGCACTCTGCTCAATGGGAATTGTACCTTGACAAATCCAAGAGTTTGTCCTTTGGCTTCTCTCTGCTCATTCTTTCACAGGTCCTCAAAATGATGCAATTCCTCACCTTTCTGGAATTTTCATTCTCTCTTACAATCCACAACCTCTTAAAAATTGGAGCTTCATGTTCCACAGTGGTTAGCACTGCTGCCTTACAACACCAGGGCCCTGGTTCAATTCTGGCTTTGGTTGACTATGCAGATCTGCACATTCCCCCCCATGTCTGCATGGGTTTCGTTTGGGTGCTCTGGTTTCCGCCCACAGTCAGAAAGATGCGCTGGTTAAGTGCATTGGTCAAGCTAAATTCTCCCTCAGTGTACCCGAACAAGCAGTCAGGTGTGGCGACGAAGGAATTTTTGCGATGTCAATGTAAACCTACTTGTGACACTAGTAAAATTAAAAATTTTGAACTGAATCAATTGCTGGACCCAACCTGACATGATCGGACTCCCCCATCCTCCGCCCCTCACCAATGTCCAACTTCCCCCACACTCCCTGATATCCAATCCCCCCATAATCCCATGAATGAAGCCCTCTCCCACCCCACCAATCCCATCCCATTTACCTTAGTCACATCTCCCTGGCTTGTTATTTTCAATGGGATTTGTCCTACGGCAACTAGCTAGAGGGTGTCTCATCCTTCACTCTGATTCTTGTAGACTTTGACCCTGGACCTGGACATACACTGCACTGCCCGGATCATGGCTGGCCCGAGTCAGGGAGGTCAGGTGAGATACACACAAATAGAACTTGGTGCGGGCAAATGGATATGGATTGGCAATCCAACACCAATTGTTATTCCAAGGAAATTAAAGCCCAATATGACCCCCCCCCCGCCCCCCCCGATCCATTCCTTCTCTCCTAATTTTTCCAGCCTGGCTCCTCCACCTGGATTTCTTGAGAATAATTATCTTCTCAAGATTTGCTTTGATATATGCGGAGATTGTCACTATTTTTGCTTATGGAAGAAGTTGAATTATTTTATCCAGCGGTGAAATGCTATTATTAGGCCACATTTTAGCTGCGTTATAATCACGCTCTCCTATGGCTTAAAGCATGGTGATAACAAATAACAGTCAGTTATAGCTGCCAAGGCCTCAGCTGCCGCCAGATTCTGTGTGGCTTCATGCTTCAGGGACCTAAATTCACTAACTGACAGAATGCCCCTCGACAGTGTTTAGGGAAGCATGCTGCGTCACTTCATGGACCAAAGCAGCTAGCAAAGCTTCAACAGTCCAGGCACTTTCAGGGATGCTTTTAATAGTTTGGGTGATTTTACTTGGAAGGCAATACAAGTGTCAATAATTTTATTTTCAATATAGTAGAATGCTATGAACGAATTACTTTTTTTAAGCTTTGTTTTATACATTCTGTTGTCACCATATGCTTTAGTGATTCTATACAGCGTACAGTGGCTCAATGAGCATGGAAATGGTATGGGGAGCATGAGACACCATTGGGGTGGGAAGAAGGGCAGAGTTTGGCAAAAGGGGCATGAGATGACAAGAATGGGGCATAAAGTTTTTGGAGGGTAAGTGAGTGTGAATGATGAGGGCTAAAGAATTTGTATTTTTAATATATAGTATTTATATTTTTGTTTTAATTGGGATGAAGTCCCATTGCACTGAGGTGGGCCTTTTGAACAGCCCTTCTCAGCACCCGATAGTCCAAACTTTTTCCCAGGTTGGCTAACCTGACTCCAAGCCACAAATGCCTGAGCAATGAAGATCCCATCTTTCTCACCGAGTGAGCAGAAAAAGCCAGTCATTTTCCCAATTTTCCCAATCTCGGATGAAAATCCAGGCTTGGGGGGTGGGGTGGGGTGGGGGGGCATGGGGGTAGTAGGTGGGGTGGTGAGGTGGCAGCCATTGTGTCTCTCTCACCTTTTAAGAATTTTGGATCAACCTGAAATATTAGCTGTGTATCTCTCCACAGATGTTGCCTGATCTGCTGACTATTTCCTGCATTTCTTTCTGTTTCTCTCTCCTTGATTTACTCTGCTGTAAGGAGACCAATTGCACATCCCGAAAGGAATAACATTCTAAAGCCTTCACACTTGCACCACATACCAAATATTTTCTAGTTATAAAAACAAGGAGCAGAAGTAGGCCTGCTTCGCCATTCAATGAGATCATGGCTTCCATCTTTAAACAGAGTAGATGTGGCATGCCTTACAGTTTAATGAGATTTTTTGCAAGAAGACTTGTTTCCTGATGTCACGAATTTTGGTGTTGGAAGTGGCCGGTTACATGAGGTGAGTTATATACGTGAGATGAGCTTGGCAGTGCCAGGGAACAGCCACAGAATAAGCCCAGGGTTTCTTACACTTGATTTAGAACCTCCAAAAATGGCTGAGTCAGAGTGGATGTGAAGATTTTAACAATCTCAAACCCCCACCTCTAACCTGGCTATGCCAGGTTTAACAGAGTAAGAAGTCTCACAATGCCAGGTTAAAGCCCAACAGGTTTATTTGATAATAAACGCCGCAAGCTTTCAGAACGCTGTTCCTTCGTCAGGTGACCTTGTGGCGTTTACTATCAAATAAATCTGTTGGACTTTAACCTGGTGTTATGAGACTTCTTACTGTGTTTACCCCAGTCCAACGCCAGCATCACCACATCAAATTTAATAGAACCAGGAGGGAAGCCAACCCTCTCCCAGGAGGCATGACAGGATGTTCAGTATTTAAATACGGCTAGGAGCCTCTGATTTAACCTGCTTTGCAGGTTTTACCCTGGCTGATTGGGTTTCCTGCTTCTGTGGCCAGGTTCAGATTCCTCTTCCATGAAAAAACCTGTCTGAACTCCACCTTCCCTTCAAATGTCCCCCATCAATATCAGATCCTTAGGGCCAGATTTATATGTATTTAGCTGACTTTGGAAGCCTTTACAAGTGGCAGTTTGAACTCAGATGTAGAAGTCCTGCCCCAATTTCCAACAGATCCCTTGTTTGCCAACGGGAAGAATCACACAGGGAGGGAACCTAAACTCAGCAGACCTTATTGAGATTAGTGCTGAGCTGCAACAGACCTTGTATGGGATTTTCTGGCCATGCATGCCCTAAGTCCAAAAAATCACGCCCAAAATCAGCGGACCTTTGCATGGTCCATGTCCCACCCACTACAATTCCTATGGTCAGTGGGACGAGAAAATTCCACCCCTTATTTTGGTTGTTCTAAGTGCATTAATCAATAGTGTGGGAGTCACAAATTGCTGCAGACTCATAAATTCTACACTGCATCGTGATCCAAAGTTATTTAAACCCCAGCCTTTAAACATGTAAACAAAACAAGCTGTAGCTGTCAGAGTATAAAAAAAACCCACTGCTGAAACACATCAATTGATAGGTCATATGCTACAGCTTAAAATATAAATATCCCATCTGTTCCTGCAGTTTCAATAGACTTCATTGCTGACATTTCCCAAGATTTGTTGTTCCAGCTGAGTCAATTATGAATGCTAGGCTGAGACTCAAAAACTCTAAAACCACTTTTCTCAATGGGGCAAGGGGAATGTGGAGTGGCGGGGTGGAGACTGTTTTTCGAACAGATTGACCCTTTTAGGGGATTGAAAATCTTTGAATAGGTTTCATGATTGAGATTTATTTTTCTGTATAAGGTATGCATGAGAGTTCTCCTGGAGTGTTGGAAGTTTATTTTTTTCATCTTGAGGCCTGGTCATAATAGATACTTGATGAGTGGCTCTGAAGATGATGGAGGGATGGGGGCGGAGGCAGGGGGAGGTGGTGATCTTACCATTCAGCTCTGCTGACCGATGGGCAGGGCAAGCTGGTAAAATCGTGCGAAAGACAAGAAATCCATTTCATAGCCGATTTCACGGGCTCTTGTAATCTTACTGGCACTGTTATGTTGCATAGATTTAATGAGCCCGAGAGATTACCGTCTGGACTCACTTGCCTCTGCAGCCTTGCCAGGAGAGATTCTCTTTGGCGAGGATCACAGTTAGTCCCCAGCAAGGGATGATTCAGGCTGGCCATGGGGTCGGGGGTCGGGCAGCCGATCACAGGGATTGCTGTGGTGGTTGGGCAACTGATCGCAGCAGGTGGAGGGAGGAGTGGATGGGTTCAGGCGGGTGGGGGCTTATGATAGGCCACGGGCCCCCGTGGTAGCTATAGGGGGTTGGTGTGCTTTAGGACAGGTGGCAAGCTGAGAGCAACAGAGGCTGATAGATGACCATCTGCTGCTGGAGACCTGTGCATGCGCAATGGCGCCGCCTGCTGCTCTCAGCCAACGTTCAGGCAACTTGAGCTTCGCCTGCTCCTCCTACAGGCAAGAAACAATTTCTGTTTTTTTTACTATAAATAGACACGATAGCAGACTTGAGCCAGCCTAAAAATGGATCAGAAACTCAACGTTTTCACACCTGTCCTGGACTTAAAATTGTTTTGGTAAGATTGCCCCAACTGGGTGTATGAGGTGGCAAAGAGATATGGGTTGTATGTAGGTGGCATATGGATGAGATATGAGGCTAAACTGCTTCATATAAAACTGGTCTCCAAACAGAGTCTTGGAGAACTGAGGCGGGCCTTCTGACCAGCCTGCCTTGATGCTCACTTGCGTTCATAGCTGCCTTGAAACTGTTCAATTAGATACATTTCCTCCCCATCCCCAAACAAAAATCTGCATGTGTGGGGGTTATTTTAATGGAGATGGACCAGTTAAATTGGGAGATTTCCTGACTTGAGCTTCCTACCTCCAACACAAAAATCTGGTCCTTATTGTCTCTGATTAGGTGCCACAGGTTGGTGCAGGTAATCTTTTGTTCTTTGCATTATTTTTCAGTGAGAATTTGTATAGTGACAGTTGAAAATGCTGGTACAGACCACTGTAAGGCCTAGACACACAGGCTTTGTTTGGGTCATGGTCCTGTGACATTCAGGAGTATGCTAATTGGTTTCTTTAGGTGGAAATAGCTGGAAACTATAATTTTGGAACTTGAGTTAAGTCTATATCAATTGCAATCATCTTGAATATGCCAGCTTTTGTCGGATTGTAATGCCAGACTGATGTTGCGTAAAGAAATAACTTGCGTTTATGTAATTTTTATCATGACCTCCAAGCAGGTTAAAGCCAATGAATTATGTTATAGTGTAGTCACTGTTGCAATGTAGAGAAACGTGGCAGACAGTGTGCACACAACAAGATCTCGCCGACAGCAGCGTGAAAATGACCGGGTAATATCTTCAAGAGTAAATGCCGGTCAAACAGATTGCTTTGAACGATTGGAAGATGAGTAAGGGTCTGGATATAATGGTATGTCCACCCATTAGGAAGGTGGATGAGTCTGAATAAGTTATAGAATATAATAATTAGAGGAATGTTGTATTACATTACTAGGCATTATCTTTTTCACTTTAATCCTTGAAACAATGTTTTATCTATATGTAAAACATATGCAATTTGAATCTCAGAATCAAACATGAACCAATTATGTTAGACTTCCCCTCAGGGGCCTGCTAATACCAGAAAGTAAAAATAGAACAAAGTGGCCTTATTTATAGCATGAAATTGCATAATTTTTCTTGTAATGCATGCTTTCATTCCGCCTCCTGCTGCAAGCATCTGAACAAGCCCCCTGGAAACACTTACTGTAATTTTCTTACTTATTCTTCAGAGATACTTTTACAGAGTTAATCCTGCGTCTCTTCCTTTTGAAATTGAGTCTTTCAAGAGGACAGCTCACAGTGTGCAATTTAGCTGTCGTCTTCCGATCAAGAAACTCAAGAATAAGTTTGTTGGAATAAGATGCGGGGGGTGGAGGGGAAAGAGTAAGGTATTGATGCTAATTATCTCTCTTGTGGCTGACCAGAGACACATTGCGTAATATATTAAAAAAAATTCTCAATGCTTGGAACAGAGAAAATGCAAACTTCAATGTCCATTACCAAGACTGACTTGGTAACACCAGTACCAGCAACGTCCTAGCTCCAGAACTAGAATCATAGAATCCCTATAGTGCAGAAGGCCATTCAGCCCATCGAGTCTGCACCAACAACATTCCCACCCAGGCCCTATCCCTGCAACCTCTCATATTTACCCTGCTAATCCTTTCAACGCACACATCCCGGGACACTAAGGCACAATTTAGCACGGCCAATGCACCTAATTCGCACATCTTTGGACTGTGGGAGGAAACCAGAGCACCTGGAGGAAATCCACATGGACATGTGGCTATGCTATTCTGACAAAGGGTCATCCAGACTCACCGTTGGCTCTATTCTCTCCCCACAGTCAGACCTGCCAAGACTTTCCAGCCTTTTGCTTTTGTTGTAGCTGTGCTAATAGTTAGCTACAACATTAGCATCGACCCAACAATATAGAAAATTTCATATTGCGAACTCTGATTCCTGCAGTTTGTTTCCGTTTTTTGCATGTGCCAGTCTTAACCTTGTTTCTCTTGTTTCTATTTTTAAATGCGGCTGTTCGTTATTCTGCCATACACACTCACTCTGGACACTCTTTACTGCAGACATTACCACTTCCTTTGCCTTTTGTACCAAGAAATATTTTACTACTTAATTCTTCCTACTCCCTGCCCTAAACAGTATTCAATATTGTCTTGTCTTCTCGCCCCCCCACATTCACTTGCTGAAAGTCTATCTTCTTTCAGTCTGAAGAAAGGCCATTGATCCAAGACATTGGGCAGATTTAATGCCCTACCTGGGGTGAGTTTGGTGGCTGAAGGACATTTTAATCAGGCACAAACAAGAGTGATAGATGGGGATCCCGTTACCTTCTCATCTCCATCCCGATTTAATCCATCAAGGAAAGGCCGATGGACAGTTGGTGCAGCGTGTTGGCGCTCTTCCCGCATCACTGGTATTAATCCAGTGGTTGGCAGGACAGGATGCCACAGAGAGAGCACAACAAGCAATCCTTGCTACTTACATATTATATAAGCAAATCATTGATGGTTTGCATGCAGGTTTCCTGGGGGTAGGGTCCTTTGGCACAGTGGCACAGCAGTTAGCCCCGCTGCCTCGCAACACCAGAGACCTAGGTTTGATTCTTGGCTTGGGTCACTGTCTGTGTGGAGTTTGCATGTTTTCCCTGCGTTGGTGTGGGTTTCCATCGGGTGCTCCAATTTCCTCCCACAGTACAAAAGACGTGCTGGTTAGGTGCATTGGCCATGCTAAATTTTCTCTGTGTACCCAAACAGGCATTGGAGAGTGGCGACTAGAGGATTTTCACAGTAACTTCATTGCAATGTTAATGTAAGCCATAGAACCTATTTGTGACACTAATGAATAAACTTTAAAATTTTAAACTTTGTTCAGAATCATAATGTGAGCAGGAAGGGGAACCTGCTGAGTGTCGCCAACCCCCCCACCCCCCAACCCCCCCGACTGCCGACTTCCCATCGCAGTTTCCTCCCTGTAGCTGGGTCAAAACCCTGGAACTCCCTCTCTAAAGTGTGTTTGTGTGTGTGTATTGAGGGTCATCATCCCCTTCTCAAGGGCTATTAGGGATGGGCAACAAATCACTACTTTGTTCACAATGCTTGCATCCCATGGATGAATTAAAAGAAAAAGATCTACTTGTATTTCCAGAATATCTGATTTCACATTAGACTCATACTTCTTTCTTTTTCAACTTCTTGCAGAGACATTTTATGAGCTCGCCCCTTCAATTATATGAATCCAAGTTTCAGGCCAAAACAAACTGAAATCAATTAGGTCTAAGTAGTGAATTTAGTCTTTTGAATGTGCCAAATTGTTCATGACTGTCCCAGAGCTTCATAACTCAAGACTAATGAATGAGCCAAGTATTCTGCATGTACGAGTCAATCCCTTGTAGGATTGCTGATGGACACAAAATTAGAAACAATTGTCTCTCTCTCTCTCTCTCTCGCTGAATAATTGGCTGCCCGTCCTGCATTCCTCACTTCGTCTGTATTTTCTTTTATTTGTTTTTCACCCTTTCTACTAAAGACACAAATCATTCTATTATATAGATGAATGGACTCCTGTTTAACTGCAGTAATTACCATGCTGCATAAAATATAAGAACTCCATTTCAGGGTTGTAGATTTTAAATTACTGTATAATTAGTGTTATATGCTTAATTCTTTGCAATGTTTCAAGGTGTTCCATTTAAAAAATTGAAATATTCGAAACAACGGTGTTTAAATTATAGCACAGTATAAGATTTACATACAGTAAGTTTTTTTTTCATTTTATAATGCACATTTGCTGTATTTCTTTTGCTGCATACTTATGCACTCCAATTAGGTGAGGTGATGAATAAATATTAAACCATATTTAATATGCAGTACAAATATGATTAGCTGTAATTACTGCTCTGTGAGCGTTATTATGTTTAGTGGAATCGTTGAGCAGATGCTTAGGATATTTTGCTGCATTTGTTATGCTCAATTTCTTTCAAGCCTTGCAGGTAGCCCTCTGAATTCAAGGTTAGGTCCAAGCCAGGCAGAACATTTAACTCCATTTTATCACCCTGTTGTTTCCAAGTTAAAGGGCAGTTGGCCCAGGGACTGGTGGCCCCATGAGAATCAGCAGAGAAGGAGAGAGACAGAGGAACATAAAAAAGAGAAGCAGGAGTAGGCCATTCAGCCCTTTGAGTCTGCTCTGTCATTCACTTTGATCATGGTTGATCATTGAAATCAATATCTGACCCATTTTCTCCCCCAAATCCCTTCATTTCTTTAACACCCAAGAGCTATATCTAATTTATTCTTGAAATCACACAATGCTTTGGCCTCAACTACTTTCTGTGGCGGTGAATTCCATTCACCTCTCTCTGGGTGAAGAAGTTTATCCTCCCCTCAGTCAAAGCTTTGACAAAGGGCCATTTGGACTCGGAACAGCAGCTCTTAACTGTCATTACAGATGCTGCCAACCTGCTGAGATTTAGCAGCATTTTCTCTTCTGGTTTCAGATTCCAGCCTCCGCAGTAATTTGCTTTTAACTCTGACTGCTCCTTGGTCAGATGTGAAAGGTCCATAGCAGATCAGTGAATGGCAAGCCACAGCACTGTTCGTGCACCAATAAAACAAGTGAGTCTCATGACCAACTGAAATAGCAGCCAGTCATCATCTTGGAGACAACTAGAAAAAGACAAGAGTAATTGGGGAGTGCGGTGATCCAACTCGGCACACACCCACCCAGGTGCATCTATTCTACTCAGGCAAGAAAACGTATCTAAAGTTGGCATCACCAGCATAGAAAACAAAGAACATGGGCCAGAATTTATAACGGCAGAACTTACTTCATCCGGAAGAAAGATTTGCTGAAACAGTCCACCAAAGGAAGGACATTTGAAATCTAGAGTAACAAATAATAAGAAATGGGGGTAGGGTTCTTTGGTACAGTGGTTAGCACTGCTGCCTCACAGCGTCAGGGACCCAGATTCAATTCTCAGTTTGGGTCACTACCTGTGTGGAGTTCGCACATTTTCTCTGTGTCTGCATGGGTTTTCTCCAGGTGCTCCAGTTTCCACCCACACTCCAAAGATGTGCAGGTTAGGTTGATTGACCATGCTAAATTGCTCCTTAGTGTCAGAGGGATTAGCAGGGTAAATATGTGGGCTTAGGGAAATAGGATGGGATTATTGTCAGTGTAGTCTTGATGGTCTCCTTCTGTCCTGTAGGGATTCTATCAAAATGACAATGCTTCCAGTTACGCTTAAGGTTCAAATCACAATGCATGGAAACCCAATGCAGTGACTCATTTTGCTGCCTTGCAGTCCCTGCCCAGAGGCACAGGAAACAAGGCAGAGAGACAGAATGTCTGAGACAAACAAAGGTGTCAAGAAGAATTCAATTTGATTGAGAGGGGCAAAATGGGATACTAAAAAAAGCTCAGGAAGATGAATGGAACTAATATTGACATTCAAGTTCATTCTAAGACAACTGAACACAACTCCCATTTCCCCTCCAAGTGAGCTACTATATAGGAGCAACAAGCAATGTTGTAATAAAGGATTTTAGGAACTACCCCTTACTGAAATTTGAAATAAACTGGAGAAGGAATTCCAAAATGTACCAGATAAGGTTGCACTAGTCAACTTTTTTCAGGTCCTAGACTCCTAACGTCCACTCCCTGGCCCAAAAGGTTGAGAACGAATTCTCCCAAAATTCCACTCTCCAGAGAAACACCATTGTCAGACATTTTTAATTACTCCAGCCTGGTACTGCTGTCAGTTTTTTGCACATCACGTGAGGCCCAGCCTGGTACAGGTCTCACTCCCCATTTTCTGCCCATCGTTTGGGACCTGGTACCGGTGTCACTCAGAATAAACAGTTCAGACCAGGATTCTTATTTCCCCGTTTATACTGTTTTTTACCTTCTGCTGCCCACAACCTGGAACCTGGTACAGGTCTCATTTCCCCCTCTCTTAACCACGACGTGGGACCTACTACTGGTCTTATTCCCAAATTCTGCCCATACCATGGGGCCTAGTCCCTCTGGCTTGGTGGATTCCAATTACAGAGTAAAGGTTTGCCTCTCTACCTCCAGGCACCACATAAGAACATAAGAAATAGGAGCAGGAGTAGGCCATCTAGCCCTTCGAGCCTGCCCCGCCATTCAATAAGATCATGGCTGATCTGAAGTGGCTCAGTTCCACTTTCCCGCTTTCTCCCCATAACCCTTAATTCCCTTGCCTACCAAAAACCTATCTACCCGTGTCTTAAATATATTTAGCAAGGTAGCCTCGACCACATCAACGGGCAGAGAGTTCCAGAGATTCACCACCCTTTGAGTGAAGAAGTTCCTCCTCAACTCCGTTCTAAACTGCCCACCCCTTATTTTGAGGCTGTGCCCTCTAGTCCTGCTGTCCTTTCTGAGCAGGAAGAATCTCTCTACCTCTACCCTATCCATCCCCTTCATTATCTTATACGTCTCTACAAGATCCCCCCTCATCTTCTAAACTCCAACAAGTACAAACCCAGTCTATTCAGCCAGTCTTCATAGTTCAACCCCCTTATCTCCGGTATCAGCCTAGTGAACCTCCTCTGCACTCCCTCCAAGGCCAAAATATCCTTGCGCAAGTGCGGCGAGCGAAACTGCACACAGTACTCCAGCTGCGGCCTCACCAGTGCCCTGTACTGTTGCAGCAAGACCTCCCTGCTTTTATATTCAATCCCCCTCGCTATAAAGGCCAGCATCCCATTTGCCTTCCTGATCACCTGCAGGCTGGGTTTTTGCGACTCATGCACAAGGACCCCAGGTCCCTCTGCACCGTAGCATGCTGCAGCTTTTCGCCCTTTAAATAGTAATCCCTCCTACTATTATTCCTGCCAAAGTGGATAATCTCACACTTGCTAACATTGTACTCCATCTGCCAAGTCCTCGCCCACTCGCTTAGCCTATCTAGATCCCCCTGCAGACTTTCCACACCCTCCGCACAATTTGCTTTCCCACTTATCTTCGTGTCATCAGCAAATTTCGACACCCTACACTCAGCCCCCTCCTCCAGATCATCTATATAAATGGTAAATAGTTGAGGCCCCAGCACCGTTCCCTGGGGCATTCCACTAGTCACCAACTGCCAATCAGAATAGCACCCATTGATACCAACTCTCTGCCTCCTATTAGACAACCAATCCTCTATCCACGCTAACACCTTACCCCCAACTCCATGCCCCCTGACCTTCTGAAGCAACCTTTTGTGCGGCACCTTATCAAACGCCTTCTGAAAATCGAGAAACACCACATCCATCGGTTCCCCTCTGTCTACCGCACTAGTCACATCCTCATAGAATTCCAATAAATTCATCAGACACGACTTCCCCTTAACGAATCCGTGCTGCGTCTGCTCTATCAAACAATTCTTCTCGAGGTGCCTCGCTATTTCTTCTTTGATGACGGATTCAAGCATTTTTCCCACAACAGATGTTGAACTAACCGGCCTATAATTACCAGCCTTTTGCCTGCTACCCTTTTTAAACAGCGGCGTAACATTAGCCATTTTCCAATCTTCCAGTGCTTCCCCGGAATCCAGCGAGGTTTGGTAAATAATCACTAAGGCATCTACTATCACCTCTGCCATTTCCTTCAGAACCCTGGGATGCATTCCATCCAGTCCTGGGGACTTGTCCACCATCAATCCCGCTAGTCGATCAAGCACTGCCTCTCTAGCGACAGTGATCGCGTTCAGGCCCTCAACTCCTACCATCCTTCTATCTTTAATACCCGGCAAACTATTCGCGTCTTCCTCCATGAAAACCGAGGCAAAAAACTTATTTAAGGCCTCAGCCATTTCCTCATCCCCCACCACTAAATCCCCCCTCTCATCCTCAAAGGGTCCAACATTCCAACAGATTGCATATGGGATTGATCCAAAGGGTTATAATGCACCAACAAAGATTATTTGTGGAAGGGAAAAGGGAGTTTCAGCCCTCGATCCCAAGAATAGGGAACAAAAACCTTTCTGGTGGCCGTGCATTGTGTCATTCAAAATACGACCTCTTGTGTGTTGCCCAGTAACCAGGCAGTGTGTAGCAACTATTGTCCTCTTGTCAGGCAAGAACACATAATTGAAATTCCACAGTTTCTGAGCAGTCTAAATTAAGTAATTAAGATTTTCATTAATGTGATAAACATACACACAAACATGCACAAAAGATCGTGGGTCTATCTGGGCATCTGGAATATTGCTTTGCTCCATCTCCTTAGTATTATAGCATTGAGTGGTATACAATCTGTCCCCGTTGGTCACTGAATAATAGGATAATTAAAACTTGCAGAAAGGATGGCATTCAGCAATCATTCTACTCAATCAATATTCTATCCTCACCTGTCCAGTATAAATTTCAATTACGTTGAAGGAAACCATTCTATGGCAAAGTTACATGTTCCTCTCACACGCAGGATCTTGCACAATGAAATGTGGAATGAAAAGCCTTAGAGTTTTGTGTTGTCTCCTCTCGAAAGGGCAGTGAGGCAGATGGCAAAGTTATTTCAGCTTTTTCAAAAAAAAAACCTTTGGCACATTTTATATTTTGTGAAATGCTTAATGCGCTTCTGGTGTTGGACAATTATGTGGAGGGGCAAAAAGGCAGCTACTCAGTTTCAGACTTAAATACAGTTGTGAAGTATGATTTTGATAATGATCAGATGAGGAAGGGGGTGAATGATCCCCTTCTTTGTCCTCTTTTCGCTTGCCCGTTACAGATGTGTTTGCCATTTCAATGAGAAGTTTAACTATTTATGTGCAATGATCATAAAAGAGCCAATAGTACAGGCTTTCTTGATTTTAACAGCGAAAGTGATGAGCTTTATTATAGATTTGATTTGTTATTGTCACATGTATTACCTTACAAGGAAAAGACGTGACCATAATAAATCAAAACTAAATCAAAGATTCATAGAGTCCCTGCAGACAGAAGGAGAACGTTTGACCCATCAAATCTGTCCCAACCACATTCCTTCCCTGGGCTTATCCTCGTAACCCCACACATTTACCTGCTAATCCCCCTGACACTAGGATCAATTTAGCATGGCCAATCAACCTAACCCACACTTTTTAGACTGTGGGAGAAAACTGGAACACCTGAAGGAAACCCACACAGACATAGGAGAAATTCTATAATAAAGCTAATCACTTTCTTTGTTAAACTCAAGAAAGGCTTTTTATGTTCATTGCACATAAACAGTTAAAATTCTCAGTAAATTGGCAAGTATATCACTTTCACACAAAAAGTTAGCTGATCTGAGTAAAATACACACTAACTTTTGCTCACATGCCCATACGCACACACGCACACCCAAATACACACACACACATTGTTTACACATAAATTCAAATTATAGAGTCAGAAAGGATAGGTTGGTTGGTAAAATTAGAGTCCATAAAAAGCAGGAGGCCATTCAGCCCATTGAGTCTACACTGATAGCAATCCCACCCAGGCCCTACCCTCATGACCCCACATATTTAACCCACTAATCACTCTAACCTACACATCCCGGGACACTAAGTGAAATTTAGCATGGCCACCTAACCCTTTGGATCTTAAATTGTATTTTAAACCTTTGGACTGTGGGAGGAAACTGGAGCACCTGGAGGAAACCTATGCAGACATGGAGAGAATGTGTAAACTCCATACTCACCCAAGCCAGGAATCGAACAAGAGTCCCTGGAGCCGTGAGGCATCAGTGCTGACCATTGTGTCACCATGCTGCCTATTCTGGACATATACGGAGTCCCCTTCTCCACAGTGGGGTATCTCCTTTCATGCCTGCTTAATTTTTTGGAGAAATGCCCACTGGTGTCTCAATGTCTGAATCATCATTTTGGTGCAGCATGGCACCTATCTCAAGGTCACTGGCAGCAGTAACCATGTCAAATGGTTTGTTAAAGTTTGTAGTGCTAGCACCAATTTGCTGGATAGGGTAACTTTCAACCTCTCAAAAGCTGTTTAACACCTCCATGCCCACACTATCTTTGATTTTTACCATCAGTGGGACAGCTATATTGTTGAAGTGTGGGACAAACCTACAGTAGAACTCACACATCCCGAAAAATTACACTATTTTCTGTTTAGTCTTGGGATGGGGAATTCCACCAATGTCTGCATCTTTGCTGCTCTGGCAAACCTGCCCTTGACCCACATACTTGTCCTAGGTAGGTTACCTGAGCTTTAGCGAGCCCTCCATTTGTGAGATTGACAGTGAATCAGCTGACTGTAACCTTCAGAAGAGATCTTCTAATTGATCTTTGTGGGCCCTCCAGATGTCACTGTATACAAGCAGGTCAACCAGGTGCACTGCATAGTTGGGTAGACCAGACACTACCTCATTCATCAGCCTTTGGAAGGTGGCTGGGGCATTTCTTAATCTGAATGCCATAACTGGTCCTCGTTATAAGTCATCCTGGATGACGAAAGCCAAGATTTCCTTAGCTCAGATAGTTATGGGAACCAGTATAATTTTGAGAAGTCTATTTTTGTTATGTAAGTGGTGTATTGTATTCTCCCTCTATAGTTTTCCAGGTGGGGAATTGGTAGGACTGAGCTCTGGTTACAGCATTAACCTCCCTGTGTCCATGTAGAGACTGGCTGAGACAGGGGTTGTGCACGTTGGTTTAGTCCCTGCAGATCTCTTTACGCACTGAGCAGCCTTGTGAGGTTTTCTCTCTGTTCTGCGGTAAAATAGGAGAATCTGGTATCTATTATTCCTTACATGTGATGGTTGCTTGAAGTTAGCAAACCGGATGATAGGGAGTTCAATATGGAAGTCATCCGGACCTCCCTCTAACTTAGCATTACTTTTTTCTAACCCCATGTGATCTTACCTTGTGAATTAATCTTTTGTGTGGCACCTTATCGAACACCTGTAAATCCAGATATACAACACATAGTAGATTCCCATTATCTATTTTATTAGTTACATCTTTGATCTTATAAGTAATCGCTGTCTGCAGTTATGTTCTGTCTGCTTGATCAGTCAAATAAAGTGAGGATTTCTTTCGATTGGTGGCCTAACCTCTTAAACTTAAAAATTATTTAAAAGTACACTCGCAAAGGGAAATTCAAGAGATGTAACTAAAATTTATTCAAACATAAAAACATACAAAACAAACAAAACATTGACCTACGGCTGGAGGAGGCTCTCAGGTGGTCAAATAGCTCTGGTTCAGCAGTACAAGCACCTTCTGAAGATCTGAAGCACTGAGCCAAAATATAGTACAATTATACTTTCTGTTATCTAAAATATTCCTAATTAGCTTAGATTCAATTTCATTCCATGTTAACATGTCAGTCCAGCACATGACAGATTAGGTCAGCCAATTGCAATATGCTACTTGACATAATGATGACCTATTTGTCTGTCTAATACCAGACTTCTTCCCTTTGGCAAAGCTGACTTCCTACAATCCCTTTCCCCCAGGTAGAAGTAGAAAGGGTCAAGAGCTTCAAGTTTTTAGGTGTCTAGATCACCAACAACCTGTCCTGGTTCACCGATGCCAACACTATAGTTAAGAAAGCCCACCAAACGCCTCTACTTTCCCAGAAAACTAAGGAAATTTGGCATGTCTGCTACGACTCTCATCAACTTTTACAGGTGCACTATAAAAAGCATTCTTTCTGGTTGTATCACAGCTTGGTATGGCTCCTGCTCTGCCCAAGACTGCAAGGAACTACAAAAGGTCATGAATGTAGCCCAATCCATCACACAAACCAACCTCCCATCCATTGCCCTGTCTACACTTCCCACTGCCTCGGCAAAACAGTCAGCATAATTAAGGACCTCATGCCCTCTGTACATTCTCTCTTTCAACTTCTTCCATCAGGAAAAAGATTTAACAGTCTGAGGTCATGTACCAACAGACTCAAGAACAGCTTTTTCCCTGATGCCATCAAACTTTTGAATGGACTTACCTTGCATTAAATTGATCTTTCTCTACACCCTAGCTATGACTGTAACATTGCATTCTGTACTCTCTCATTTCCTTCTCTACGAACAATATGCTTTGTCTGTACGGCATGCAAGAAACAATATCTTTCACTGTATGCTAATACATGTGACAATAATAAATCAAATCAGGTGTATTGCCAAGACAATCAGATAAGCACCTTTCCTTGTGCCCATAAGAAAGACACCTTTTTGTATCGGGATAATTGATGCCTCCATTTAATACATTATGTTTCAATGTGTCCCAGGATTTTGAAACTTATAATGTTCATTTTGCTGACTAATGGATTCTAGCTGCTGAACTCTATTATTATTTCTGCAGCATTTGCATTTTTGACCGAGGCGAACAAATATATTTAAATATATTTAGTGTGTTAAAATACAGAATCACTTAATATTTCAATATATTATACTTTTAAAATCATATCTCATTTATTTTACTACTGTTATTACATTCACATATGAGCAAACCGCTGACATTATCTTGTTAGGTGGAATTATTTTAACCCTTTCCCACTATACTGTCACTAAAACTAAAAATCTGCCCATGGATCTGCTAGCTGACCTAAACTGCACCCCCCCGCACAGGTGAGTTAGAGAAACAAGGAGGCAGGAGGGTCCCCACTTAGGTTTTCTCCCTGAGGTGCTTGTCCTCGGTTTTGCTGAGAAAACATGTACTTAAAATTTACACAGGGTTGGTTAGTCATGTCTTCTCCATCTGTGAGGGGACATTCATTAAAATACATTGTCCATATATTCCAAAGGTAACTTGATTAGCTCATGTCTAGAAGCTAACTTAACCAGGGTCCATTTGTCCAAGTGATTAGACCTAATGGCCTGTCTCCAACAGTTGAATACCTCAGATGATTGCCATTGATGCTTTGTTAATGAGACAGGAGATGTGAGTCCGTCACACTTCCCTGAAGTCATTGTCTTTGATGGATTTTTGCAAACAGATCGACTTCACTCCAATAAATTGGAATGCAGGACATATAGTAATACAATTTGCGATTAGCCATCTTGACCTAAGAGTTCAAGTCACTTTAGCCTGTTTCTTTTTAAGAAGCCGATTTTTAAAAGTGAAGTTCGGGTTTCTAGCCAGAACATTAAAAATCATTATTTAGCATAAAACACAACTTCATGACAGGTTCATGTCAGTCAAAATGCACAGGGTTTCTTAAGTGAATCAGCTAACCAATTATGATCAGACTGATATCACATAATGACTCACTCACAATCAGTACTAGACAGTCATTTACCTTAAGTTGTTAATATCTATTTACTCGTACAGGGAAATGTCAAGAACAGCACTCCCAGTGTTCTCACCAATATTCAACTAATACTTCCCTAAATAGATCATTTGATCATTCACCTCCCTTGCTGTTTGTGGGATCTTTCAAGGCTCATTTGGGCTGCCATCTTTGTGAGTGATAGTTCCTCAAAAGCAATGAATTGTCATTGTAATCTTTGGAATGTCCTGGGATTGTGAAAGGTTCTATCGAGCTCCATGGGTATAATTTCACTCTGGGCTGGAGTGCAAATGCCCCCCCACCCCACCTCCCCAGGCCTGCCCCACCCTATCCTAGCAACCGCAATGCCTCAGTGCAAATATCAGGGGCAAGCCCACACTCATTCTGGCATCTTGGCCTGAAGCGATTTAAAAATGGTTGGGGGTCCCGGCCTCCGCATAGGTTGCACCAGTCCCCACTCCTGAGAGCTGCCATTCCTAGAAGTACCACCATGTGAGCAGTGCCCACTGCTGGGATCACATCCAGTTCCCAATGGCAATCATTGATGGAGCTGGGTGCCAAGTTAAATCGCATTGGAGGGGTTTTGCTGGTGCCAGGCCAACATGATCAAATGGGGCAGAGAAGTGGGAGAGGGTCGCAAGGTGAGTAGGGGGCTGATGCAGACACCTAAAGGTAAAGGAGAAATTAAATGGGGGACTGACCTTGGTGGGTGGGGGATATGCCTTTAATGGACAGGGGCCTGTCAATGTGGTGATACATCTCCCTTATCTGCCATGGAAAATATTTGTAATGGGGTGGGAAGAGGCCCTTAAACAGCTACTAATTGGCCTATGGGCAGGCAGGCTATCAGACACATCCCCTGCCATGTGTAAAATTGCAGCAGTTCCCATGGCATTGCACTCAATTTTCCCAATGCCCCTGTCTATCTTCCCACAAGAAAGCATACAATTCAGCCCTATGTTCTTTTTATCACAGCTGCAGTTTTATCAGTTAACAGAGATTACCAAAAAAGTTAGTTTTGTTTTTGGATGTTTACTTTCAACCATGTCTTTCTCTGTTGCAACATTCCTTGTCTTTAATACTGCCATGATGAATCCTGCACTGAATCCTGTTCGTCCACATCTCCGTACATACTCCATTTCTTGCCAGTCTTTTTACCTCCAACTTCACTACAATTGAAACTGGGCATATCATTTGCTTCTCTAATTCATTCTCTGTCAGGAGCTCAAAACTGTGGGATGCCTGATCTCCCTGTGTCTTCCCTTCTTCCCACGTGCTATTTGCTCTTGTTCCTCCACATTGAAGTTTGAAGAATTTTCACTCAAGCTGTAACTTCCATGGAACACCCACTCTCTGCTGGAGAGCAACAGGTTGCAGAATCACCTCTCTGCTCCCATAAGGTTCCAGCTTCAAGGATCATTCTGCATATGTGAGGGTTAACTTTGAGTGTTGGAAAGGCATTTGGCAAAGGACTTGGGGATGGGGGGAAACCACTGCTCAATCTAATCTTGTCACTGAAAACGCATAAATGTGTATCTCTGATACATGTTTCTGGATTGCAATCAGGAGCTTAAATCTTTCTCCTCGTGGGGAGGTGCTGTGGCCAAAGTACTGCCTGATCTGCCAGGTTGACTGAAATGAGCTAAATCACCAGAGATCAAACTCAGCATCTGTTTTTCTTATAGCCCAGCTTGATAAACTCCATAAGCTACCTGGGGGAAAATCTGCAACCAATGTTTTCTCTTCCATTTCAGAGACATACCTGCCTTTATTGTCTTTGCCTTGGTTTTTCAAATGCTTGTATATTTAACCCCTTGTTTGAGATAAAAAAAACTTGCATTTACATGGCGCCTTTCATGGACTCAGGATGTCCCACTTTACATCCAATAAGGTACACTTGCAGGGTCACTACTGTTGTAACATAGGAGACAAGCAGCCTTTTGTAAACAGCATCCACCACAAACAGGAGTGTGATAATGAAGTTTTAATAGATGGGTGCTGAAGGAGTGCTGGGTCTGATCTTAGCTCTGTGTATAGGGATAGGTTTTAAATAAGTCCAAATCTCATCCAGACTTTACCCAATACAGATGTAGCTATATTAATTCTGCCAAACATCATTTTCTCATCACCAACACCCTTTGTTTGAATCAAAGAAGAAGGTCGCTTCCACACCTTACAGTCAGGTAGGCTTAAAAATCCTGCTGGCTGCTTTCCATTGGGTAAACCTCATAAGGCAGGTCGTACACCACAAAGCCCACTGGTAGATCTACTGATGATCCCTGTGGCCTTAGTGACCATCATAACGTCACCACCAATCCCCCCCACCCCCACTTAGGTCTACGTCAATCCCAGCACCCCCACTCTGAGCAGGTCCTTTCCGTCGCTTGGCACTCAGGCGCAGGCCTATTGAAGGCGGTATTGGGTCATGTGGTGTAAATCCAGCAAGGCACCTCTTTCATGAGGAATGTCACAGAGTTACCAATGTGGGTTCCTCTTCAGGTTCTGCTTCAGCCCGGAGGCCCATCTCTTCATCCTCCATCTCTCAGCCTGTACCTTCCCCATTCAGAGGGGCCAACATGGAGTCAGCTTTGAGTTGAGGGTTGGCACTGGCAGCGCCTATCTCCATGGCAGGTGGCGGGGGCTGATTGGACAGGGGATCCTTGGTTCTGGGATGGTCCAAGTGCTTTTTTAAGGTGTCACCCTGAACTGTGCTCTTGTAAGGTACTAATCCCGCTTTCCTCAGAACAATCCCAGGAATCCATCTGGGACCATTCCCGAAGTCCCTTACATGAACCAGATCACCCATTGCAAAAGTTTTTTCTGCCCTTGAGGAATCAAAATTTTTTTATTGGTTTTCCAGTTGGGATTGCATCCTCCATGCTAAGTTTGAGAAAGCAGGCTCAGTCTGGTATGAAGCTGTTGTCCCTTTAACAGCTCCACTGGAGCAACACCTGTTTTGGTGTGCGG